>NC_062225.1:45701005-46901005 GCF_902686445.1 Sciurus carolinensis
GAAAAACTCTTGGTAAACATCTTTGGGTATGGAGAAAGCTCATTCCACACTTAGGTGGAATACTTAGCTACCAAGTGATCTCTAAAACTTACTGCTTTGTGATAGCTCACAGTAGGAAAGGACCATTCATGGTCTCTGATAGAGATGAAGTGCTTGTCTGTGGGGAATTAGAATACCTTGCAGCCAGACTGACTATCATGAACTTTATTCCTTCAGACCCACTGAGTCATAAGGTAAGATGGGCTTAGTAGTAATCTATTATAAGATGGAAATCTTGCATCCAGGTTAAAGTATAAGCAAGACCAGAAGGCACTTCATAGCACAGGGTGTTCAAGAGTAGGAATTGGTCACAAAATGTATCACCTAAAAGTTATCAGCCTGAATGAGCTGTGGACTGGCTCAGCTATGACAGTGTTTTCACCAGCTTAGGGATAATAACCACAAGGGTAGAATGCTATCCTCCTAGATGTAGCATATAAAACAAAAACTTTTAGGTAGTGCTACATTCCCACAGGTAGAAGACATCTGAATCCAGGAAATTGGAGTGGCCCTGCTTACCAGGAACCCTCTTGAGGAACTTGTTTCCTTTACTCTAGGCTTAACATGGTATCTGAGGTCTTTGTTCCCCTGTGTGTGTGTGTGTGTGTGTGTGTGTGTGTGTGTTTGTGTGTGTGCAATATTTCTACTTGGGATCATAGCAATAGTCCTGTCAAACCTAAGTCTGTGACTGGTCACTTCAGACTCCAGACCAAGAGACTAGCAGGCAAGGAAACTTGTCTGAATTAGCAGGAGGTAGGGCATCTGATATGAAATGAGGACAGAAAAGAATGTTTGTCTCCTAGATGATTCACTGGGTGTCTCTTGATACTTGCCTGTACAATATTTGTGCTAAATGGGAAAGTACAGCAGCCACAGGCCAAGAAGGTTATGAAGATAGAGCTTCCTACCCCTCAGGAATGGTGGGCTCCATCAGGAAAGGTGCTAGTTTAGTGTTTTAGTCAGCTTTTTTGCTGCTGCAATCAAAGGACCTAACAAGAACAATTAGAGAAGGAAAAATTTATTTGGGGGCTCACAGTTTCAGAGGTCTCAGTCTATAAATAGCCAACTCCATTGCTCTGGGGCTAAAGTGGGTCAGAACATCACGGCAGAAGAGTGTGGTGGAGGAAAGTGGCTCAAGACATGGCACTCCACTCTCCAAGGACAAAATATATGCCCCAAAGGTTTTCCCCAAGCTCCTCTAGCCACACCCTACTTGCCTACAGTGACCACTTAAGGTATTAATGCTCTGATTAGGTTAAGGATCTCATATCCCTTATGAGCTTTTGAAGGACACCTCATATATAAACTGTAACATTGGGATTCAGGGGAATTGAGAATCTTGGTAAAGGAGGAGGGTACTGAGTATCAGTTACAGCCCCAAGAGTAATTGTTAACAGCAGAGGCTGTAGTTAGTCCTATTACTTTTCCTTTTGTAAGTTTTCCCAAATAATGGGATCAACAGGAATTCTGAAGAAGATGATCCCAAATGGGATAAACATTAAATCAAGAATGTGAATTTTAGTTACATGAATGTATAATGTGCTAGACTTGCCAGACCCCCCAGCTGCTAAGAGTATTGGATACTGACCAATTAGAGACCTGCCCTGAGAATTTGTTATAACTCTTCCTAGAGGAAACTTGTGCCCCATGACTGGGCAATGCAGGGGTACACAGGCCTTGTTTCAATTTGGGGAATCTGTGGTTAGCTCCTGATGGGGATAACTGAAACTTCTACTGTAACTGCACCTCAGTTCAGCTTCTTCCAGTATGGCTTTCCTCACTCCACCACAGATGTTCCAGAGGTGATAAACTCCCCAACAAACTTTCCAAATACAAATTTCCATTTCCATGTCTTTCTGCTGAGTAAACCAACCTAAGACACAGTACTGGACAAATAGAAAAACATTCCATATATATTTTGATGAAAGGATTCAACACTATTAATTAGTTAGTCATAGTTGAGTTTCTTTTTAAGTTTAATGCTGACCCAATAAAAATTTGAACAGATTTTCTTTTAATTGGACAAAGTGATTCAAAAGTTAATGTAAACAGAAGAAACAAAAATAGCCAGGGAAATGCAAAGAGGAGGTTAGTTGATCCAGATTATTTTACAGGTCAGAATATTTGCTTTTCTAATGACCCAACTGTTAGAGAAGCAAACATTTATAGAACAGCATTTTTCTTTTTTTTCCCTTTAAATTCTTTTTTTCTGGCCTTCTTATTTATTCTTTAATTATCGATAAACAATTTTCTTCATAATTTATCTGTTAATTATATTTGTTCCATACTAGGACAAAGTAGCCAGATATAACCAGACAAAATATCAGTGACAGTGAATTTTTAATAGTATAGTAAAGTTCTGAAAAAATATACCTGTCATCATAATATTTTAGATTTAACTTGGACCCTTATTGCCCAGTGTACATATTATATTCTTATAATCAAACTCATGGCAGAACATTGCTTTATTAGTACTAATTTTTTGCTCATAGTACTGTGTTCTATAATGTTAAAGTGGTTATCTGAGATAAACCTAATGGAACATCCATTATTAACTTTTATGGAAAGATCAAAATGGTATACATTATCAGAGGGAAAGGTTATGCATCTCAGTGAAACAGAAATTAGTCATTTTTCCTATGGTACATTTTGTTTCCTATTTCCTAATAGCAGTAATAACCTCTAAAAAGTCAGTACCTGGCTGAAAATACCTGAACTGTAAACTCAGCTAAAATTGTGTAGACTTGAACATAGTTTTACTGTTTGATTACATCAGTGATTATTCTCTGTGATTTTTTTTAAACAATCAAAATGAATACTGCTATATAGTCAACCATCCACAAGTTGTATGGTGTTTCAGACTATGGCGGTGACTTATGGTAAAGACGAGATTATTTGGTAATGAGAAATGGCACTGGGGGTAAAACAACTGCTCTTTGTAATTGTTGTACCAGTTCTTTATCTTTCTAAGCAAAGACAATGTGGTTGTTTCAAGAGAATGAATTGATAATATGGGGGAAGTAAAAATGACTTCTACTTTATTAGGAAACTAGCACTTATTACTTTTACTCTACCTTCACTAATAGGGCATTTTGGAAAAAGATTGGGATATACTGGCAAAAAAATAGCTGCCCCAACTGCCAAATAGCTACCTACATAGGCATTCTTGTGGGTAAAATTTTATTTAATAATAAATTTATTTTCTAGGATGACTACTCTGTCACTTAGATGATGATTTTCTAATACAAATGTGGTATACTTTGTGTTAGTCTGGTATTTTCTAGCTCTCTGTAACCTTCTGGTTGCTTTTCTAATACTCCTTCTCCAAGACTCCAGCCAAACCATTTGGTAGGCTCCCATCCACACTTAATGTCGATTCCTGCTTCAATGGCTTTGCAATTGTCCTTTTTTAAAATTCACATTCATCACTTTTTTCAAGAACCAGCTCACAGATTTTCCTTCCTAAAACAAGGTCTACTTTATCTTTTTCAGCTTCATGTTTTCCTTTCCTTTTTGATATTTATTCTAAAAGAACTAGTTTCCTGTTTTATCTGTCCCAGTTAAATTTAAGGAGCATTAAGTGGTGTTTCCTTTCATCCACTTAAAGAGCATAGTTATTCATGTAGCGACTTGATACTGTTTTATTTTCTTCACATTGAGCTGCAATGGACTAGATGGCATAAATAATTACAAATTTCATGTTTTTGAATAGGGGTGGTTGTAAAGAGATGATGGTTATTTCTATCCTCTCTGGTTCTGCTGTCTGATCTACCCATGGTTTCCCAAACTCTAACACCTTTTTTTTTTTTTTTTTTGGTACTGGGTCTTAAACCTAGGGGTGCTTAACCACTGAACCACATCTCCAGCCCTTTTTATATTTTATTTAGAGACAGGGTCTCTTGAAGTTTAGGGCATCCCTAAATTGCTGAGGCTGGCCTTGGACTTGCAATCCTCTTTCCTCGGCCTCCCAAGCTACGGGGATGATGGGCGTGTGCCACTCCACCCACTTTCATCAGCAGTATCTGACTTGTAACAGTGCACATGTTTCAAATGCTTTTCATAATCACGACAAATGACCACAAAGTAGAGTTGACCTCGTGGATATTTTTGCTACTGTATTTCTTTAAATTGAAGTAATTGTTGAACTTAGGACAGAAGATGAACCAAAAATAAATGAAAAGCAATGTGCTTGCAGGAGTTGTGTGGGAAGATGGCAGTGTCCACTGAAGCTCGTGCAAATCAAGTCACTTGATGCTCAATGTCTTAGGAAAAGGAGACAGTGATCTGGGCGTGCGGTGTTTAAGTGCCTAAAATGTGTGAGAGGTGAAGCGTTGGAACTTTAAAGACACATTACATAGGAACTAGTATGTACTTAGAGACATTTGTTGAGTAAATAATTTAATAAAAAGGAATGAATAAATTGTTTTGTAGGTTTTTGTTTCCCAGAGGGTCAGCCATGTCAGAAAATGGGGCAAAAGTTCCACAATAAGGCGGAATTACTGTTAACTACCACCTCTTATAACAGTGGTCAACTTAAAGTACACTGAACATAATTAAGAATAAATGTGCAAGTAGGATTTTTTTGGTCACAATAAAAATCTGTGTGCAATATGTAAATACGACCATCTGCCCTCATTTTAGGGAAAAACTATTAACCATTATTTTTCTAATGTGGGAACCAGTTTTCTTCTCCAGTACTATTCTGATGACTTCTCTCCCATATTCCAAAAATTTCACATGAAATATCATTGATATGTAGGAAATTACATTGTGATATTATTGAAGAAAAGTCTGCACTCCCAAGTTTGGTGTTGCATTATTTGCAAAAGGCAAGATAGGAAATCAATTGTCCATCAATGGGTGAATGGAAAAATATGGTACCTATGTACAATGGAATATTATTCATCCTTAAAAAAGAAAATTCTGTTATTTGCAACAATATGAATGAATCTGGAAGACATTTTGTTAAATGAAATAAGCCAAGCACAGAAATGCCACATTTATATGTGTAATTTAAAAATGTTGAACTCACAAGCAGAGTAGAAGTGATGCTGGTTAAAGGATGTAAAACTGTTGTTCAAAAGATATCTATTGTTTTAGAATGAATGGTGGTTATAGTCAATAATGTATTATATTCTTGAAAATTTCTAAGAGAATAGATTTGAAGTGTTCTCATCACTAAAAATAAATATGTGAAGTTGACACGTTAACTAGCTCAATTTCATCAGTTCACAATGTAGGTGTATTTCAAAACTTCATGTTGTACACAAAAATAATTTATAGTTGTCAAATACAATAAATTCAATAAATTAATTACAGAAGATCATTGATATATTGATGACAATCAAAGCACACAGGTAAATGGATCTTTATTTGAAAGTCTTCTTTAGCATAGAACTAAACAATGATTCGTTTCACATCAAGCTGATTTAGAAAGTAGAAGAATATGGTTTACTAATTTATAATGTTTTCAGACATTGCATATTTCTTGAGGACTAATGAGTAAGTTCTACTAGATACTATGGATTGATTTGAAAAAGAATGTGTTGAAGTACCTGTCTTCCAAGAAAATAGGACGCAAGAGAATGAAAGCAAAATTGGGAAAGACAGAGTAGGTATGTAAATCAAGACCACAAAGACATACAGACACACACACAGACACACACATGCTTATGTATGTGTATATATATATATATATATTATATATATATATGATCAAAGATATGATGGAAGCAGGTAAATAAATTTAATGTAAGTGACACAAATAATAGAAAAACACCATTGCAGCTGAGTTGTGAGAGCGATGACATTTTGTAGGCATCTCAGAGAAGGCTTGTGCATTTCAGAGTAAAAATAGCTCCCTGAAAACAAGAACTGTAAGTCAGCCTCCTTAAAACACCATTTTGGCATGTGAATGATAACAATGTCAGCTGCAGTTTCTCTGAATAAGAAGAGGGGTTATATATGAGGCATATAAGGGCAATAGAATGATGGCAAAAATAATCATTCCACTGACAAGCCATGAAGTCCACACTTGGCCAGAAGCACAAATGTCAATGTAATTTTTATGTGGAACAAGCACAACTCAGGCTATGTAACCATAAAACAACTTTATATTAGTTTTCTCTCTCTCCATTTAAATTTGTCTCTGGACTGCTTCATTCTCTGTCCTTACAGGCCTAGTGACATTTGTCCTATAAATAATAAAGCATCTTATTGTTGAGTTAAATCATCAAACAACAGGTTCAGTTAAGTAATTAGCATGATCAATTCCAAATAATATTTAGAACCCCAAATTTATTTAAAATTTGGACTCCTTTCAACCCCCTGTAGCAGGAGGGGCATCTTCAATCTGGGTAGGAGAGTTGGCTGCTACTCTGTCACTCCATATAAGGATTCTGTACTCCTTCCATCAGTTTGCTCACCATGGTGTTTCCTAAGCCTGTGGGACTTGTACCTGGAGAGGGAAGAGATGAAAATGTTAAGAACTATCCTTTTGGGCTAATACTGGTGTGAATTGATGTTGGTCCTTTCTGAATATTTTATGTGTTTAAAGCTATTGTGCTCTTTCTGTCTCTTTCCTGAGCATTTATACAACTTTTGTAGAATTTCCCTTTCTTAAGTTTTTCCCTCGAAGTTCACTTGGAAAGGTAAAAATGTATCTTTCTTCTGGCTTCATAATTTACCTCTTCTTCTGTTTCTAGGAGTCCAGTCATACTTCTGTCTTCCCTAGTTTTCCTCACTAGGTAATCTTTTTGGATAGGATTTAAGAGGAGCCATGTGAACTTTTTTTCATACAAGGCCTACATGGTCCAAAAGAATTACTTACTTGATGTATGTGGGAGAGGTTGTTATGAACTATATGTTGAACACCACTGTGTTAGTCCATTTAGGATGCTGTAACAAAACTGAGTAATATAAATGACAGAAATCTATTGCCTTCAGTTCTATGAAACCTGAGATCAAAGCACCAGCAGATTCTGTGTCTGGTGAAAGCTTGCTTCCTTCTTCAAAGATGGCACCTCTGCTACATCTTCACATGTTGCAAATTTCTTCAGGCCACTTTTTTAAGGACACCAGTTCCATCAAAGTCCCCACTTTCTAACACCGTCCAGCCTTCTAATACCACTGCACTAGGGATCAAGTTTCAACATAAGAATTTTTGGACATAGTCAGCAATTCCTTTGGAAATTGTTCACTTGATATAACCCTTATTGCAGAAGGATTGTCTTTGAATGACAGCTGAAACTTAACATCTAAACATGTGTTTATCTCAGTGTGGCAATTTAAGAGAATAAGCAATATGACATTGATTAAATTAACTTTTAAACTTCTAGCCTTCTAGTCTATTTTTGAAATTTAATGTTAATATTTATATACAGCACTTAGTGTATGGCCTGTCATATACTAAGTGTTCAATACAGGGGGACTGTTGTTATTTATTATTTGTAGAATTGTGTTTGAGAACACAAAAAAATGCACACTTATGTACTTTATCTTAAGATGCAGCATTCTAATTACCACTGTACCTGGAGATTAAAAAAAATAGAATATGTCTAGTAAATGAGTATTTGCTCAAATGTTTATTCTTTCCTGTAAAAGTCTGGATGCCTTTAGTGTTTTATCCACTCTTTCAGTATATATATTTTTTCCTCTTTATCTTCTAACTGCACTGAAGAGGAAAAGGAAAGGGTTTATTAACATGCTCTGATGTATATGTCCTTTCCTAACATTGCTTTTTTACAGGAAAAATATCTTTTGGTGATAGAAACAGAGTGGTGTGAATAGGGCAACAGTAAATCTGTCCCAAAGCCACTTTCCTATTGTAAATTATCATTATGGGGGATTGGCTTTCTGTTCATGGTGACACTTTATCCAGTGAAGTGACCGGAAGGATTAGAAGTGATTTCTATACTATCAGCCTCTTTGGCATGATTCATTTCTGCTCTCATCTCAGCAAGTTGAAGGTTAGCCTCTAGTTCTGCGAATCAAAAGATGGCTGCCCTACCATAATGAGATCTCCAAACAGCATGGTGTCTTCCACACTGGAGACACTGGATAGAAAATATTTGTTCAGATTGTCTTTCATTGAGTATCTAGATATTTTACTTGACTTCATTCGGGACCAAAGTGTTGCTGTCAACAAATCTAACAATTTTATTTTCCTCATAAGACACTTGCTCCTTTTGCCTAAACATACAAAATATTCAGGTTTTTTTTTTTAATTTGAAATTTCTTTCTCTTTTTATTGAAACTTTACTAGAAGATGTCTTGACTTTGGTCATCTAAGCGTGATAGACTTACATACATTTTAAGTGAGCTCTTTCAATATCAAGTTTCAACTGGAGTTGTAAGGAATTTTTTCTTGAAATGTAGCTTTCGTTTTTTTCTTCAGGAACTCATTTTACTGTATGTTCGGTATTCTTTCTCTATCATAAATGTTTGTTGCTTTCCCTTTTCTTATTTTTTTTATTCTAAAAAGACTTTTCCTTTCATTTTTCTCTCTTAAAGCATTAACTCTTGTGTTTGTTAACTCATGTCTTGTCTAATTTACCTTTCCTTTCTGATTTTTTTCCATTTCTAATCATTTCCCGAGTTGTCCTAATTTCTGAGCTTTTCTAATTATGCTTTATGTTATTCTTTCATGACTTTGATCATTTTCTTAATGACTTTCAGTTTGATTTGAATATTAGTGGTTGTAGTTTCATTGATTTTGTGGGCATATCTTTCTGGAATTCCTGCAATGTTTTTAGGAATGCTTTTTGATCCTTATTCTTTCAGAAAAATCTTATAATAACTTTGAATACAAAAGGAGCCATATGGGCATTTAGTCGACTTTTTCACTTTTTGCATTAGATATATATAGAAAGTATGTCACTGGTGTCACTTTTGAATGATACCATATATTTGTAAAATAGATAAACAATGGGTTGTGTGAATGTCTTAAAATTTTGTCACTGGTAGATGAATAAACATTGTCTTTTACGGCTTTTCCTTTGAATTTTGAGTCTAGTGTATTTGTAAAGTAGAGACAGCTCCCATTTGACATTCCAGAGTTTTTCAGAAAAAGCACCATCAGCTCTTATTAGTTACAGTAGGCCTGTAATGAATGCATATCTGAGACAATTGCCTTATTTTCAAAAAGTATAACAACTGTAAATGGGTTCTGATGATCCCATCTAGTCAGTACTATCTTGTAGTGGTGCTGTAATAAAGGAAAAGAAATTAGAGTTTGATACCACTCTTTATTCTAAAGTATCCCCAAGTGGGTAGCATAACATTGTAAATGAAAAAGTTTTGCTTGCAAAGCTTAGATAATGTTATCCACAGATTTTTATGATATCGTTCCAAAGAGATTCCTTTTTAAAAAGAAATGCTCCAATTTACTATTGTGTTATCCATAATGTATTGACATGCTTAGAGAATAGAGCCAGCATAGACTTATGACAACATACTTTGTGTGTGTGTGTGTGTGTGTGTGTTGATGGGAAGAAACTATGCATTTTTTAAATATTGCCATTTCCTGAATAATTCCTAATCTCATCAATGAGATCAGAATCTTTTTGATAAAGATAATTTGACAAATTTGATTACTGGCCAATTGCAGAGGACAATTTGAAAGTTGATTTTACACTTTCTTCAGGGCCGTTTTCTCAAGTCTTAAAATGTTTTATGGTTAGTTCATTGTAGATCGAACCATTTCCTGAAGAATGGGACTGGGGTATGACAAAAGAAAACCATGAGTTTTGGAATCACAAGGCTTTTAGTTCAATTCAAGCTCAAATCCTCTTTGGTCACACGCAGCAAGTTACCTTTCTTCCAGGTTCCCAGGTTCCCTGTGTATAAAATAGGCATGACAATATCATATCAACAGTGTGGTTTCTGGATTTGAGGTTTGGCATTTTATGTATTGTATAGATTTTATAAATGTGCCTTCTCTTTTCACAGGCAAAAGAATATATCTGTAAATGTAAACAAAGGAAATATAAGTGATTTGAATATCCCTAGATGACTTCAGTATGCTTCCACTCCAATTAAAGACTTAATAACTTAAAGTTCTTGTGTAAGCTCAACCTTTTATTAGAGAAAGCAAAGATGTACAATGTCTTGTACATAAGTCTCCAAAAGACTAGGTTGAAATTAACTGTAATTAATCATTAGTACCTTATTTGAATTATTTAACATATTAATTTATTATGCTATATTCATTATATTTATTTAGAAAACATTATGATTCATTTAAATGTCACCAATGCTTATAAAAGTAAGCTGCATAAGTCTTTTTTATAAACTAATATTTAAAAGTAATTCTTATGTAAAGAACCAGCTTATTTTATTCACTTTAAGTAAATCCTTAGCATTGGAAAGGGTAAATTTACAGAAAGTGGGATGTTTAAAAGCAAAACCTCACTAGATGGACAGACTACATTGACATTATGCTAATTAGAGATGTGAATCACTGACACCTGCATTTCGTAGTGGGACACAATACAGCATCAAGGTCTCCATCCTTTTGTTGATTTAAAATGTTATCCTTGAAATAGCAAAGTTATAAATATTAATAAAAATACTAAGAGCTTGGCAAGTGGATTCCAGGAAGACTAATGACTTTGAGTTAAATATCAAGTCATTATTCTAACAGACCTTTTACTAGGCAGCAAAGATGGAACAATGTTGTAAAGGTCTTAACAACCATTCAATTGAGACAAAAAGTTACATCAACTAGTTGTTTGACCTAAATAGACTGTTTCTGAATGAATTAATCAGGTTTTGGCTATCATCTCACAACACCAAATACTTGTCTGGCTGATGTCTTGACTCCTTTAATTGGTTGTCTTCCCAGCTGGTGTGATTGTATACATGTATATTCCTCTTCAGAATTATTTGTGTAAGTCAGTAACTCATGTCAGTACACTCTCAGGTTGTCTGTGAGTATGTCAACATAGATATATCTCAAAAACACAGCATTGAACAATAATAGATGCCTATAGATACACAGAATATCATTTTATTGTCTCTTTATTAGAACTACGCCATATATTGTTCATGAAGGCAGATTTATATAAATGAAAGTATAGAAGGTGTATGGAAAGAGTACACAAGACTCATGCCTTAAAAACAGTGGGGGCAGGAATTGGGATGGTAACACAGGATAAAATGAAAGGAACCTGTTCTAGTCAATGCTGATGGTGTGCTGTAAAATGTGTGTGTGATGATCAAAGCAATCCTATGTTAGAAAGTAAAAGCTAGGATGTTTGTAGTTTTACTTTTGTGTTAGAATATGAGCATCTTTTCAAACTGACTTGAGCATGTTGAACATTTAAAATGACACAGTGGTACCATTCTGTTTCCACTGGGTCAAGTTGAATATTGAGATGGTGGGATGGAAGAAAGTGTCACACTTCTGTTGTTCCTCCAAAATTCTTTTCACATGAACTGGCTTCCAGTTAAATTATACTTTACAGCCGAATAGACCCAAATATCTAAATTAGTGAGAAATGTCTTCTTACTTCATAAATATTTGTGCTGTAAATACCTGCTACCACTAAAGAGTTTTGTCTAAAATTCCAGTTGGAACATCAATTTAGCTTCATTTTTTAAATGATAGTTCATAGAACATACTTTGCCTGGCAAACAAAAAATATGAAAAAATAGTGCCCTAATATTTTAGGAACATAATGATTATATATTTATAGTACATATCCCTCTACAGAATTATTTGGGTAATTATATATAAATATGTATTATATATATATAAATGCATTTGCATAATTATATATATCAATGTGTTACACTATAAAGAGATATGTTTAATGAATGCAAAACCACATAAAACCATGCCCTTATTTGTTGCATATTCAGGAAATCACAGCAATTCTATTTGATTTTCACTCTGATTTCATCCATGCTCACACTTTAAACCATGTAATGTTTGTATGAAGACCTTAAACTTGTTTTGTGGAAGATATACACATAATTCTCTCTGTGTGTATATGAAATATCAACTTTCAAGGGCTATTTTTTCCTCCTCTAAACCTGGTGTTTACAAAAAGTACAAAAAATAGGACAAAACAGAAGCTTATTCATGCAGATGCATTCATATCAGAGGTCTTCCTTTGAGATTGATCAAATCAAGCAAGAAGAAATTCTCTGTAGTCTACAAAATATACATTGCATTTCTCTGCTTCTTTTCAAGCACCTCAGATCTACATGTGAGGGTGGCCTAAAAACCTGTTAACCAACTTTAGGAAGAAAAAAAGAGCATGAGTAAAATATCGCAAATAATTGCCCATTTCTATACCAAAGTTCAAATCTCTCTTGAAATGATGAACCAACTCAAATAGCAACATTGGAAAATGTCCTTGTTTAGGGATAATTAATGACCTGGTACTTTACTCACTGTTTATTAGGTATAGTCAAATAGGAAAGGAAAATGTTAAAAGCTCAAAGGTTAAAGCTATAGTGAAATTTATACAGCAGATTTATATGTGATCAGTTTTTGTTTTGAGAAAGTTACTTTTGATTTCACATGTTATTTTTGTTGTATAGAGTAAAGAAAAACACATTGCAATTCATTTTTGTTTTTAATTTTTAATATTTATTTTTCCTGAAGAAGTTAAAATCATTGTTTAAGAAAATGCTTTAAGCTCTGTCAAATCTAATGAGGTATTTTTTACTTAATATACCCAAATGACTGAGTTAGTTTTACCTTTCAAACTTTAAAGTGGATAAATGATAAAAAAAATCTTTATCTCTAATGACCCAACAACAACAAAACCCCACAATACATAGTTATACTCAAATACTCTAAACTGTTTTAGTATAAACAGTATGCTTGAAAATATTGTAGAATACAGGGAAAAGATTAACATTATTGTTACCTCAATGGTTGATGATAGCAATTGACTAGTGAAATGGTTTGCCCAAAGTGTGCTTTTCTTCATGCAATTTCAGAAATATGGAACTGTATGTTCTGAGAAATATGGGAAAATGTAGGAAATTGTTGCAAAAACTGCTTTGACTCAAGCAGACATTGTGATGAAGTATAATCTCCTCAAGTAAACAGTTATTATGTTAAGAATGAAGAAGCAATCACACAATTTAAGTGTTTTGCTTTGGCAGCTCCACTCACATTTTCCAACCCTGCCTTTTTCCTGAGATGATGCATTCCTGTTGGTCCAGAGAAAACAGTAACAGGCAAGGGGCCAATGTATGTAGGAATCAGAATCTGTGTTAAAAAAAAAAGGATTTTTCAGAAAACAGTTTAATGTGTCTATGTCTAATTTCTTTACCTTGACTGAAAGGACTATTAATGGACACAGACCAGATCTTTACCTTGACTGAAAGGACTATTAATGGACACAGACCAGATGAGACATCACAGTTGACTGAAAATAATTCTGTGATGTAAACCACACTGTGCCACAGATATTAGCACAGGACTCACCCTTTGAAACAAGCAAGAAGTGGAAAGGATTGCAGAACCTACCAGTTAAATTTCTTTATAACCCTATGGACGCTTGTGAAGCAGGCTAAGTGCCCTTTGCCAAACTTATTGGCCTATGTTCTTTTTCTCAGACCTCCTGTTTTCCAGCTGTCTTTCAGTTCTACCCTGAATGGATCCCAATATTTACTTACACTGTGGTGGTCAACATATGACCGAGATAATTTCTGTTTTTAAAAAAAATCTCATTAGATAGTTTATGTATCTGAAATAATAGTTTTTGTTTTTTTTTCACTTTGGTAGTCACTGATTTTTCTTAAAATATTTTGGGAATTCCACATAGGACTTGGCATAGATTCTTTTGATTATCTTCAGTGTTGGTAAAATTACATTCCTGAGAACGGAATTTGATGTAAACAAAGTCTTATAGATGGATGCTGAAGTTTTGGGATGTTCTTCTGATTTTAGAGGGGGAAATAAGAACAATTTTTATTCTGAAGCTTAGAAACCATCACAAATCACTAAATAATAGAAGCATTATTTTGGAATAAACCTAAGACCTTCATGTTTGTCTGTTTGAAAACAAGAAGGTACCCTTTTTTTAGAACTCTTTGGTGATTTCAAGTATCTCTAAGTGAAAATTTCCTTTGTTTCCCAGGCGTTACACAGATCACCTGGAAGACAGGCTGATTCTCTGCTCATTAAACTATCATTCACAAATACCAGATAATATCAAATTACTCAGAAATCTGAAGCATGACACAGATGTTGATTGAGAACAAAGAACTTCCGTCAGCAAACTATTTTTCAAGTAGTATTAATTTTTATCATGAAGTTAGATACTGTCAGTTCAACTCCTGATTTCATTATTTATTAGCTATGAGATTTCTGAGAAATTTAAGTGTTCTTGGGCTTATTTTATTCATCTATAAAATGGGAATAATTGTTTTACCTGCCTCTGAAGTTGAGAAAAAATGAGTTAATCCCTGTGTTGACATATTCAATCTTAGCACCTGAAAAAAATTAATAAATATCAGATACATTTCTTGTTTGTGTGATGATACTTTGCAAATGCTACTATTCGAAGCATTGTTCTTCCATGTTGGTTTTTTAATTTCAATAAAAATTAGCTAGATTTTTATTAGCTTAATTTAGCTGAAAAATTAGCTAATTTTTTAGCTCAAAGTACATTAATTTATTGCAGTCATTAAATTATCAATAAAGTATTGAAAAGCATATTTGAGTCTGAGTAGCTATTTCTAAAAAACCTTTTGCTTTATATAGTTAAACCTCATCTTTAGAGAAAGTATTTACTATAATCTTATGCTTTGGTTATTGCCTATTTTGGAATATCTCATATAACTCAGGGTCACTCCTCCACATCAATATGAAGAACCCCAATTTTTGAAGCATCTTTCAGACATAGTTTTTCATATCAAGAAATAAGTATGTGTATGTATCTTAAGTGGGAACTTTTGAAGGGATTTGTTCTGTTCACAAGTTTTACTATTTTATGCTCTAATATTAATTGGAAGAATTTGAAATATACCATAAATATTTTTATTCAAAAGTTAAATTTTGTAGCCATTAGGTGTGATACATACTAAATATTTTAAGTTGTCACCTGGATTTCATAATGCAATTGACAAATTAAGAAATGGCAGATAAATATCTCAATTTGTAATCTAATCAAAATGTTTTATCATCATTTAGACTTCCAGGCTTGAAGATGCCCCAATTTTCTGGTGTATCTTGACTTTTACAATGTAGACACAACCCAAATAGTCTCCGAAGGAATACAGATAAATTACATGGCATGAAAAATTTATTTTCTGATTTAGAAAGTATAAGGAGTTTTTAATTTCATTGATAAACAGGACTGGTTCAAAGTGTGAGAAGAGATGATTAAAATTTAAAATAAAATGATTTTGCAATGGCTAAGTCTAGAAAATTACTAGCAAAAGTAGTTTTCCTGATAGTTTCTTGACCTGGTGATATCTACAAATAATTATAAATACATAATACATGAATGTATTGTCACATTTTGGGTTTCCTGGAAAGTAGAACCTTCAGCAGAGGACTTACAAGCTGCTACTTTTTGGGTAGAGTAATTCTAGGAAGCAGGAGTGAGGACCAAAGCTGTGGAAGAGAAACAGAGTGGGAGTTGACAGGATGAGGCATTTCCTATTTGGCCACCCCCAAATGTGACTGATCACTGGATCCCACAGCAGTGGCCTCCAAGAAGCCATAGGAGAAGGGTAATCATTTGTCCACTGGTTTCCTTCTCCTTTTGGTCAAAAGTTCATCCCAAGGGTGTAATACCTTGTATTCCTGTTTCCCAGGACAGGAAATGAAAGGTTTGTGACAATACTCTAGGATAAGGCAGAGTCAGCATATGCATATATGAAATGACTGGGTCAAGAGGAAGACTCATCAGCCATGTTTGCAAACTGGAGATAGTGCCTTGTTATCTTTTAAAAATGTATTTTCTATCACTTTTTCTATGCCCAGTTTGAACTGATTTTATATAAATGTGATCACTTCTAGTCAGAATGGGGTTTGACTTTGTATAATAGAAACTTCGTATAATAGAAAATATAAGAGGAAGGAGATTTACAGCAACTTTGAGAATATGTGTGTGAGGATCAGACATGCCACCAAAGACCCAGGCTTCTTTTACCTTCTTCTACCACACCTTATTGAGTACTGTCCTAGGCTCTTCCCCTAAGTACACTTTAGTTAGGAAAGACAGACAATAAATTGTCCACAGAGTTGTTTTCATTTTCTACAAAACTGAGTTATACAATATAACAAAGTATCACATGAATACAATATATATATATAGTATATATATATATATATACAATATATATATATATATATGAATACAATATATATATATATTATATATATATATATAAAATTTAGAAATCAACATAAAAATAAGCACTTTTCCTGATACTGGAAATGCATCTTACTCAGGTTCAACCTTACTTAGGTTCAACTCTCAGTATCCAAATGAAAATTTTCTACAGTCTAAATCACTCTTAAATTGATTTTGCATTCAACATGTATGTTTTTCCACATCAACTGAAAAAGGAGAAAAAAAATACAACCATCTCAACATGTGCAGAAAATACATTTGTTAAAACCCATTCATATTTTTTAAAAACTCAACAAACTAGAAATAGAAACATTTAATCTGACCAAAGATATCAGATTTTTTAAGAAAAGCCTCCAGTTAACATCATATTTAGAAGTAAAATATTTAACATCTTTCTCTGATGTTTGAGAATAGGTCAAATATGTTCACTCTCATGATTTTTATTCAACATCATACATGGAAACTTAACCAGTACAGTAAGGCAAAAAAGAACTAAGAGTTACAAGAAAAGAAAGACCTAACACTGTTATTAATTTCAGCTGACATGATTATATACATATAAAACCAGAATGATTTACAAACATTGGTGAATTTAGTAATTTTTACTGTAAGCAAGGTCAATATTTAAAAACAATGGTGGTTTTTATGGTTTATCAAAACATTACATAATATTTTCTAAATGCCATTTACAATGACACAAAAAATCAAACTCTAATTAATAAATATAATGTAAGATGTGAAAGACTTTTACCTCAAAAAGCCTCAAAATATTGCTAGGAGAAACTAAAGATTAAATAAATAGATACACTATGTCCTAGAATTAAAAGACTCAATATTATAATTCTCTTGTTTGCATTATATATTTGGTGCAAACTCAATCAAAATCACAGTAGGATTTTTATGGACATTGACAAGCAAATTCTGCAAATTCTGTAGAACTGCAAAGACCTGTAATAGTAAAGGTAATACTGCAGAAGAAAAACAAAGTTAGGGAATTCACACTAGTATATATTAAGACTTTCAATGGAGCCACGCTAATCAGTACCATGTGGTATTGAAATAAGAGTAGAATAATAAACTGATGGAATGGAACAAAAAGGCTATAAATAGATCCACACATATATACATCTGTTTTACAACCAAATTGCCACTGTAATTCAATGAGGAAATGATGGTTTTTAAATAAATAATATTAGGTTGCAGTTCTACTCTTAGACATATAACCAATAGGAAAACATGTTAACAAGAATAATAATATATACCATATGGCTGTGTTTATAGCAACTTTAAGAACAAGCTAAACTTTTCTATTGCTACAAGAAATCAGACAGTAATTGCATTTGATGAGGGCAGTTGCGCTAACTAGAGAAGAGCAGAAGAGAAATTTCTGGAAATATTCTATATTTTGATTACATCCTGTTGGTTACAGAGATATATATGTTTACCAAACATCAATGTGCAAATACAGATCTGTGGATTTTACGATACTTAAATTTAAAAAGGCTACAGGGTAAAGCAGATATCCGTATTAAAGAAAGTAAACTTCAGTGTCTACTTCACACCACACACAAAATCAATTGGAGAAGGATCATAAGAGATAAAGAGATAATAACAAAACTTCTAAAAGTAAACATGGGAAAATATCTTTATGAACTTGGAATAGGCAAATTATTTCCTAAACAGGACACAAAAAGTAAGAAAGTCAAGAAGTTAGATTTCATAAAATAAAGAACTTCTGTTAGTGAAAAAGATCCACCAAAAGAATGCACGAACAATGCACAAAAGGTAGATCTGTAGTTCAAATATAAGGAAAAAAAAAAAAACTCTGACCTAAGGCCAGAATATGTAATTCCTATGGGTGAGAGCAAAAGAAGGTAGCCTAAAGAAAGGGGTGAAAGCATATCCAGGTGGCTAGTAAGTGTATGATACGTTGTCCAGCATCACAAATTAACAAGGAATGTAAACATCGCACGTTACAATATAACATGACCACACTCACACCAACAGGACCAAAATTAAAAATATGGAAAATGCAAAATTTTGGTGAAGAGGTACAGCACCTGGAACTCTCCTGTGTTATTGTGGGACTATAAATTGGGAAACCTTCTGCAGTATCTACTTAAAATAATAATGTGAATAGCCTATCTCCCAGTGACTTCATTCCTGAGTGATATCATACTATAGTGATTATCTTGAAATGAGACCATTTCAGTACTCAGAATATATTCTATATTTATTTTCTGATTATGATTTTCTGTCTTCAAATCTATAAACTTTTATAAGAAGTCTTCTGCCACTTAGATTTGAAATTTGGGTTTTCCATATCCTGAAATAATGATTTCTTTAATACAATATGTGACTACATAAAAATAAGTCAACTGTAATATTGGTGAGGTATGTTGTAAAGTGAGATACAAATTTACAATATAATTTTCAACTATATACAACTCTAGGGAGAGTAAAGAAAAAACAAAAACAAAAACAAAACAACAACAGAAACAAAATAAAAATAAAACACTGCTCCAAAGAATTAAGGTAAAACATGTTATTTTGAAAATGATGGTAGGACATTAAGTTAACAATAACATTTTCTCCAAGTGTTTAATTTGTTCCTTGACTTTTGAAGTATCTTTTTCATAGTACATTGAAGAAAGGAAGAAAAAAGAAAACTCACTAACAAAGTCAATTAAAAGAAACTTTGGTTAAAATAATGCTTTTTTTTTAAACATTTTGTTATCAATTCAAGTATTTTAGAATAGTAGAAGATAAAGAATTTTATTATAAATTATTTTCACCTAGAGATCATTTGTGTTGATCCCTCTAAAGATAGATGATTATTGTTCTATGGATTTTGCTGAAAGAAATCAAATTACAAAATGAAAAGTGTTTCTTGTTGACTGTTGAATACCATATAGAGTCCCAGTCACAATCAAATTGCTAAAATAAGACATATTATTTTCCTTATTTTCCAAGAAATAAGGAATGAGTTAAGATTTTGTCCCTGACAGTTCAGAAAGTTTTCAAATAATGCATACCTTCATTTAGCTTCTTTGTAATGATTGTTTTGGAAAGGATTGAATTTCTTCCTTCTTTCCTCTCTCCCTGTTTCTCTTTCACTTCTTGTCCTTTCCATTTCTTCTTCTTCTTCTTTTTTTTTTTTAACTTCTATTAAGCAACATTTGGGCCTGAATTCATGAAAATTGTCTCGTGGATTATTCCCTGCCGTGGGAGTGTACTTATGAATCTTTGATACCATCAGTAAATTGATAGCAAATTCTCGATTAAGAAATTGGTCCTATCTGAAAATTTGTTTGGAAGTCATTTATTAGGACTCTCGAGTCCAGCCTACAAAATCATATTTAACTCATAGCATAATTTTTTGATTTCATTTTACAATAAAATTAGGAGATAGAAGTTTTTTCTAATACTTCTAATTAAACAAAACAATAAAAGACCCAAATGTAATGAGGGGTTTTATTTTTAAAGAGGACCTAGAGGAAATTAGATTTGGTGAAATGAAAATGAGATAAAACTACAAATTAATAAATTCTCCTAGTGTTTGCCAGTCACCCTGTGAGTATTTTTCATAAAACTCTGAACCTTAAAACAACCCTGTAAGGTAGATATTCCCAATTTTCAGAAAGCACTCTGGAGCTCAGCAATTTTAAGAAACTAACATAGGGTCAAAATCTGAACATGAATCTTACCTGAGTACCACCAGCCCTGCAACCTAAGTTTTTTGCATTGTGCCATGCAACAAGAAGACCCCAAAGTTTGAGTTCATCTTCAAAGACTTCATGCTCAGTATTCTTTTGAGAGTTCCTAGACAGGAAGGAACTTCTGAAATAACTTGTTTTCAAATCTATGACTTCACAACTGAGAAAACTAATGTAAAGAGAATTGAGGGACCTTCTACTTATGATCATGCTGATCCCAGATTCTCTTCCTTTAGATTCTGGTGATGGCCTTGCTATTTCTATTGCTATTGATAAAATTAAAGTACCTGCTTTGTCTCACCCACACTACTGCAGCAGTCTCCTCACCAGTCTCTGTGTCTCCAGTTACTAATCCTATATACTGTTGTTTGAGAAAACTTATTAAATATAAGTAGTTGTAACATAAGAATTGTAAAGATTAAAAAGATAATACATCCAAAGTTATTTACTTAGGGCTAAGCACTTAACACCTAATAAATATTTGCCTATAGCATTTTCTTATGCAGAGATTATAAATGACTTTTCATTGTACATTAAACCATAAAGTTCCAGATTTCTAATTTTGCAAACATAATATATACTTAAATATTATTTCAAAGATACCATCATACATGGTATGTTTATAGGCCAATTTAAGTTTTTTTAGATGTTCAAAGCCTATAAAATGTCCTAGGGAAGGACCCTTTTCTTTAGGTTGATTTCTCAGAATCAGACTGTGGAAAGAGGTTTCATATCATTCCTGAAAGAAGTGAGGCCTGGAGAAACTGGTAGTAAAATTCAGGATTCAGGAAGAGGGACTGGAAACATCTGAGGCAAGTTCACAAAGCCATAGCCTCAGCTGGATCTCATAGAAGCTCTGGAGCATCCATTATATCTCCGAGTTTATTGCACCTTGAGGGAAGGGAGCTGGACTGGCTTTTGTGTTCTTGGTCAGTCTGAGTCACCCTGGAAAAGACAGAAACTCTCAGGCATTTCTGGCTCTTGGCCTGTGGAGATAAAGAATATAACGCAAGTCATATCCTCAAAAAAAGGTTGCAATGCAAACTCAGTAAAGCAAAGTGCCCAGGACCTAGGGAATGGGTACACAGGCTGGGAGGAGGGGTCCCAGGAGATGTGTACAGTGTCCAGGTCCTGGCTCAGCATGGCGGTTACTTGTTTCCCACTGTCATCTTCACTCTCTGCTCCAGCCTCACTGAACAACTCATTCATTCCCACAGTTGACTGTGCTGGGTACTGTCCTAGGTGTTGGGAGAAAAGCAGTTAGCGTGTTTCCTCTCTCAAAGAGCACATATTCTCCTGAAGGAGAGAATAACCCATAAGCAAACATAAGATCTTATGATATCGAGTTCATCTATGTGTGATGAATATAGATAAAGCTGGGTAAGAGAACAGATAGCATCAAGTCTTTATGTTGTTATTTTCATCTTGTTATTGTTTGCTTTTGTATTTGTTTTAGACAGTGTAGTCTGGAAATGCTCTGATGGAGAAGCAATAGCACAGGCGAGGTGAAGAAGAAAACTAGGTGAAAATGGGTTCTGCAGAAGACAAGAGCCTGTGCACAACCCCTGAGTGACACTGTGTCTTGTGTTTTTCAGGAATTGCACAGAGGTCAAGATGACTGGAGTCTGGCAGATAACAGCAAATAAAAGCCAGGAACCACACCAGTGGAGGTTTTAGAAACAAAAGTCATGGCACAGTCTTTGGATCTTATTCCAACTGTGAGGAGATGTCTCCAAAAGCCTTTGAGTAGACGAATGACAGGTTTGATTTAGTTTTCTAAATGATATTTATTGATCATCCAAAACCACCCTCAAACATTGTCTTAAAACAGAAACAGATTTGCTCACTGTTCTGTGTGTTGACCATTTGGAAAATGTTTAGCTGGGACAACTTAGCTCTGTCAGGGTGGCTGCTGACTCACTTGTAGCTAGGTGCTCAGTTGGCAGTATTCTGGGAACTGCTGGCTAGGAGAGGGTTCAGTTGTAAACCTGGCAACCCCTGAGAGCTATGGGGACTGGTTGTCCTCCACTAGTGGTTTCACATGGATCACTTCATGAAGGTTTAATCACAGGTGGCATGGAGTAGATTTGAACAGGAAGATCTGGAAGTCAGTTATGGATATGTTAAGTCGAAGGCACTGTATAGAAGTATTATTTAAGCATTTGCCTTATAAGTATGTATTTCAAGGAAGAGATTATGTTTGGAGAAGTACATTTAGCTGATATTTCAAGCCAGTGGATTGGGTAAGGTCTCATAGAGAATGAGTATGGATAAAGAATAGGTTCTTGGTCAAGTGGTTGGTTCTTCAGTTAGTAAAAGAAACATTCAGCAAAACTTGGGACGATGTGATCATTAAACTACTTAGTTGGAGGGTATAGCTTATTGTGAGGCAGAGCAGTGGCCTGTCTAGTGTTCCCTAGGGAGTGGCTGCCTCCCTGGGGTCTAGTGAGGGCCTGTCCTCACTAGACATTTCTCTATATTTTGTTTTTCCAAATTTCATTGATTTGTTTTTATTTATTCTTCTAAGGACACTCTGGCAAATGTTATAACCTCTTTGGAAGTCTAACAAATAGCATCTTATTTCCTTGCCAGTTTTCTGAAAAATTGAAATGAAACAAAAGGATGGCCAACAGGGATCAGAATGTCAGTTTTGTTATTGACAAATGTTAAGTTGGAGGACTTGGCTTAATTGGAGAGACAAATTAGTCTGCTAAATATGCTCCAAAATTTAGGTAGACTTCCCAGCTGTTTTAATAGTTTATGCTACTATAATAATACCTGTAATTGGGTAATTAATAAAGAACAGAAAAATTTCACAGTTCTGAAGTCTGGAAGTCCAAGACAAAGGTGTCTGCCTCTGTTAATGGCCTCCTTGCTGTTTCCTCACATGGGAAAGATGGAAAGTGCAAGTTAACCAAATGTTGTGTGAACATTATTTTTTAGGGGTTTATCCTATTCATGTTGGAGGAGTCCTCATGTCTAATCCTCTTAAAGGCTCTACCTAGCACTATCATAGCTAAATTTTGGAGGGGGCACATCCAAACCATAGCACCAAACAACCCAGGACATTAGCATTGAACTCAAGCAGGAACCCTGCTAGTTGAGGGTAGGCAGAGAGCTGCTTTGGGAGAAGAGTAGAGAACAGCTTCTTCTGTGGGTAGGTCAGCCTCAAGAGGGAGAAAGGAGGGTCTGGATATATAAGCCATGTTTCTTTTCTCCATACTTATATTCCCAACCCAGATGCAATAAATAAAAGGGCCAGGAGAGACAAAAATATATAAATGTTCTTATGGTTTGAATATGAGGGGTCCTCCAAAATCTTCTGTTAATGCAGGAATGCTCAGAGGTCAAGGGATCACATTGTGAGCGCTGAAACCTAATCAGTTCATCCTAATGTGAATGGCTGGATGGTAATTTGGACAGGTATGGTATAGCTGGAGGAGGTGGGTCATAGGGGTGTGCCCTGGAAGGGTATATCTTCCATGGGGCCCCTCTTTCCTCTCTTTCCTCCACTGGACCCTTCTTGCATGATGTGCTGCCTCAGCTAGGGCCCAGCCCTCTATGAACTGAGACCTCTGAAACCGTGAGCCCCAAATAAACCTTCTCTCCTCTAAATGGCACTTGGGTATTTTGTTCACAGCAGTGCAAAAACTAACTAAAGCACTCATATAGAAGAAAGCATTATGAATGGGGAAAATTAGCTCTTTTATTTTGGTACAAAAAATCAGTAGTAATATTTTCTACTCAGGACTCACAGATGGAAACTGTTATACAACCTTTTTTATGCAAAGGGAATGAAACTGAATCATTTACATCTCTGTGTATTTGGGGAAGGGTTTTGGGGCTGAAGATAGGGAGCTTGGACGAAGATAAAGCACACGGCTTGGTCTTGATTCAGTGAAGGGGATGAAAGGAAATGGTGAAGGAAAGACTCTAATTAGAAAGTTTCCTAAATAACTGTGGTGGAAGCACTGACTCAGAACGATTGTGCTGCTGTCCAGAGGGGAAGGGAGAGAGACACTCAAGGTGCATGGCACTGTTCACAAACTGAGTGTGCCTCCTCTGGGGCAAATTGTCCAGCCTTGGGTGTAGATGAGCAAGTTTTCCTTAACACCACCCCTTCTCCTTCACAATGATGCGCCCCAGAGTTATCAATCGGTCTCTGTGTTTCCTCCCTCTAGGAAGAATCAAGGAGATAAATGCATTCTAACCATTCCAACAGAAAAATAACAATCCTGGGTAATTTTTGCCCTTGGCATTCTTGGAATCAACCTTGCAATGGCCACTTCAGTAGCTCAAGAGTGACAGCTGCTTCCTGAGCTATGTGTCAGTAGCCCCTAAATGGCAGTCACTCTGGAGGGGGAGTCCCTAATACTTGAACTCTGGAATTGGGGGGCATGTACAAATTATTTTTGATAATTCCATATGAAGGGAAGTTCAAGGATATATACCACCTCCCTCTGGGCATGTTAACTGTTTTTAATGATATTATCTGATATTTTAACAATGTATGCAGAGCAGCAGAGCCTTGAGTTTGTTGTTTAAATATCTTTGATGCTGTGTCATAACAAATTAGTTTCTAAATGTTGCCAATTTGGCAGACAAAGCTGATTATTTCCTGCAATCACACTGCATATGTGCACAAGATTATAATTAATGATCAGGGATGCCAGCCATACTTTAACAATAATCCTTCAGTGTTTAGAAGCCGATTAGAGTAACTGGCATTTGTGCCCTTTATTGGGGCAGAGGTGAGAGAAAGAAGACAGTGAATCTGGGTAGATCTATCAGTGTCAGAGAATCAATAGTTTGCTGATTTCTGTTATAAATTTGAAGATTCTGGGGGAGTTATTGACAGAGCTGCCGCTGTGAATATTAACAGAATGTTTATGTAGCCTTCACTGAGGCAGTGCGAGTCCTAATTAGATTGGAATTGGTCTTTTGGCAACTTTGCAATATTTGCTTCCTCAATATACCAGTATGTTACATGAGGACTCTGAAGAGATTAGTGATATATTTCAGAAGAATTATGTGAGCACGAAATGTCAAGATATCAAAGGTGTTTCATCATAATGAAATGAGATTCATCAGCTCTCACCAACCCAGATTTACACTTATTTAAAAAAAAACATTATATTTCCATAACTTGGCAAAAATATGGGCAACAAGCCAGTGTTCTTAAGTTGATGGTAGCATCAAAGTTAAAAAATAAGAGGGAGGAAGGGGAGAGAGTAAAATCACAAATATTTACAAATGGAGCTAATTTGAGAAAATAATCTAAAGCCCTGGAATTCCAAAGAAATTGAATTTCAAAATGATTCTTTGATGAATCAAAAGGTTCATCCTGGGCTTACTTTGGATTACCTAGCACCTCTGTAACATTAAGAATTGAATTTGCTTTCCATTTAGAACTGTCTTCTGTATGAATTGAGGTAAACCTGTGATCCCTTGAAACTTTTTGAGGTGATTCCTATTATGATTCTTAATCTAAAAGGCTTCAGATAAACTTTGTTGCACCTTTACTACATCTTTTTGAAGTACTATAGTATGTCATCCCAAGGCAAGTTTACTTTTTTTTTAATGAAAAGACTGTGACAATTATTCTCTCAATAGGGGTATCAAGAGTTACTAATTCCCAGAGATAGCCCAATGAGAACTTTTGTAACAGCGACATAAAGTAAGAAACTACATTCTGAAATCATGGCACCACTTCAAGAGTAAGACAAGAAAATCAGTAGAAACTGATTTCTCAGCCATGCCTGGAGGGCATGGATTATGGGATTATGGAATTATGGATAATCAGACCCTTAGATTAGAGGAGATGGCTTTCACTGTATGTGTTTCAAGTGGGAAGGAGGAGTTGTGGAACACGTTTTATCTTGCAGCTTGATCGGGAAGTCAAAACCCGAGAAATTATACACTGGTTTTTTCCTTTTACTCATAGTTAAATTGTTTAAAAATGTAGGGATGGGAAAACATTTATCTTAGGTTACCAAGATTATGCCTGAGGACTCTGCTGGTTCTTAAGACAGGGAAAAGTAGTCTTCTAGAGATGCAATGGCCCGTTTCAGCAAAGGTTTTGCTTACTCTTGAAAAAGAAGTACAGGGTAGGAACCTTGAGTGATACCAGGGTACTGTGAACAGGACTTTGAGTAAGAAGCTCAAACTTTTAAACTCTCTTAAAACTTGTCCTATTACTTTTTAATCAATTCTATTGAAGAACAATCAACATACATACATTACACCTATTTAAAATGTACAATGTCATGAACATTGACAAATATACAATAAAATTGTAGAAAATGCAAGTTAATATATAGAAGACACAAAAGGAGACCTATTCTTGCCTGGCTCAGAGACATGAGGGAGAACTGACTGACTATAATGAATAGAAATGAAAATATTTTCTATCTTGATAATGGTAGTGAGTTTACAGATGTAGTAGTTTTTTAAAAATTTTTTAATGAAGAACTTTCTGAGATGCTTTAATTTGTATTGATTTCATCCCGTTTTGGTGTATATGTTTTCTAGGATATTTTAAATTTCAATTTCAATTTCTTCTTCCTTCTTGAATTGTAGGCATTTTCAATAGAAAAAAACTCAAAAAAGGCTAATCAAACTGAATCAAATCTGTAAATTGCTTAAACATGGATTGAATGTATCAACTTTATTAAATTAACACAGAAAGTTCAATCTTTGCATAGTTAAAAAAGGTAAAGACTATCAAAGGCATATTGAGGTATGTATTGAAAAATAATATTAAACATCTCATAAATGTGACCAGAATCTGGAATGCCTCACTGAGATCAGTGGTCAATGTCATCCTTACTGACATGGCAACTTCTGCTTTGGATATGAACTAGAAGCAGTATTATTTTAACTTTCAAAAAGAGACAAGTAATTTATAACCTTTTCTTTACAATATACCTTATATAATATCTACACAATAAATTCATTTTTACATTTTCTCCTAATTTGAGGAAAATTTTTATTTTATTATAATTATGCTAGAGAGCTCTGGGCACAAGGCACATGTAACTATCTAAATGAAGTAAGTTGCTTTATTCTGAGCTGATATTTAAATAGGAACTCTGATTCACCTGATAAGAATCAAAACGGGGACATTAGGTCTTTCTGACTCTGCTGTGTACAAAATTATACCATGAACTCTCTCTTCTGCATACTCTCTCTTATTCCAAACTTCTAAATTAGATCTTAAGTTCTTCATTCACACTCACAGGTAGATTCCTACTAATACATTTTAGGAATATTGTCCTACAAGAGTATTTGCATTTTAATAAAAGCATAGCATAGAGGCTGAAAACATGAAACTAAAAACCAGAAAATTTTCTTTCCCAATTAATGAGTAGAAGAGAATTTGAGAAACCCTAAGACTTTTCTAATGCCTCTCAGGTATGATGCTAACACAGGATGTGTTGTGTAGGTATCCATGGCTAAGAGACCTCAAAGAAAAATTCAACAGGCAAATGGTACTATGTGTTACTATTTTTGTAAGAAGTGTAGCATAGGATTTCAATCACATCTAAATTGTGTAAATTAAGCAGCTACATGTTACCCATTCATTTTTCTAAATCCAAGTCCTTTCTAGTGTCTGTATAATATCTGAGATACATTTGGCCACTTTTTTTTGCAGGCATTTATTGAGCATTACCCTTTGATAGAAAAAATATGGACACAACCTTTGCCCTTCTAAAATTTATAATGGGAGAAAGTCAGGAAAATTTAGCACTGGGCTGCATGGAATTTAAGAGAAATTAAAAGGGTGGAGAAGTCTAAATCATTTTGGAAGATGGGTTTTGCTAAACTGTCGTTGAAAGATTGGTGTGTTTTGCAATAGTCTGAATCTTAAAATCTCAGTTGAGTATAGTCAGAATCATCTGAGAATCTGAGGCATCCAAGTCATCTGGAGAGAGAGTAATTTAGTAGGAATTGCTGACTCCTCTCTTGTTCTGAAGTCAGTTCCAAATGTACTTTGAGACACTATTTAATAGGAGTGAGTGGTCCGTGTTTAAGGACTTTGTATTTCATTTTGCTTTCAATTTCTCTACCTTGCTGTGTAAAGTGTGGCAACAAGCACCAGTAAGTTAGGCATTAATTTGGACCCTGTTAGACTTGCAGTTTTAGAACCCAGTCCAGCTCCATTGCATTTGAATCTGCATTTCAACAAGAACCCAGGAGATTCACATCACAGTTAAGTTTAAGGATTACTGTTCCAGAGAAGTTTTGCTACATGCTAGAATCTCGTAGGGACCCATAAAAACCATGGTGCCCAACCCACACTCCATATCTATTTAGTGAATGGATAGAACCACCAGAATTTAATGAATGGATAGAACAATTTGAATGGTTCTCAAAAGCTGCCCAAGTTCAGTTGTGCACCTAAGTTGAGCATCAGTGCCTGAGTTACTGTCACCACAACACTCAGAACAGCAGCAGGTAGAATTTTGTAGCATCTCTCAATACTATTATAAGTTGTGATTATCCAAGCTGTTTTATGGACAGCTTGCATACAAAGTATTAGCATATCCTTTTAATCTGTTTGTGTAAATTTAATTAGGCATCATTTGAGTCTCTGCTCTTGAGACTGGCTTCTTCTTTCTCAAGATTTCTCTTCAGACAGGTTTGGCTGCATAAAATGTAAAACATTGAAGTTTTTTGGTTTCCTTAGGGAACAGGCAGTAACAGCATTTGATCAAAGTTAAATATGATAAAGTGAAAGAGGATGTACTGTAAGAGAAACATATTTGCCCTATGCAAGATTTCTTCTGAAATTCCCTTTTGCTTGGGCAACTTCCTTAATGAATAAAGGTATTTTATCATTTAAAATCATTATTTTTCATAGTTCTTGTGTTTTGTTTTGGGTAGCTATTTTACTTTTCATAATTCTTGAACCATAAATAGGAAAGTATTAGTCACTCATAATGATAAGATAATCATTTTTTAAATGATAAGGATTCAAGACATATTAGAAATTTGGGGAAATCGAAGAGAACCAATATATCTGGGGAATAAATTTAATATATCTTTTCCCTTTACCTGTGAAACTTAACTTAGAGGTTTACTAATCCAAGTTTGAACTAGATCTAACAGAATCTGGTCTCTATTCTTCCTACATGTTATTGTTGCAAAATAATTTAATGGCATTTTAACTGTTTTATATGCATGCTTATATTACATTTCATTAATTTAAGTATTTTTAAGTATACTTAAGGCCAAAATGAAAAATAAGATAATATCTTATTGTAAAGCATCATAGTATCCTGAAGTTACGTTTGGAGCTAGGCAAAATAAATATTAACATATTTCTTTCGCAAATATGGTTTTCATATTTTCTTCTGTGTGCCTGAATGTGTGTGTTTGTTTTACCTATTTTGAAAGAATTTCAGGCTTATTGGTGAAAGAAAAAAAATGATAGAAATGAATGGAAATGTATCTAAGTTCATGGATTGGAAGACTGTCATCAACTTAACAGTACTCCCCAAATTGAGAAATACATTAATGAAAACTGTCAAAATCTCATCTCCTTTATAGATCAAAATTATTCTGAAAGTAATATGGAAATTCAAGAGACTCAGAATCCCCAAAACAGTCCTGAAAGAGACAAAGCCTGGAAGACACACTTCTAAATGTCAGACTTACCACAAAGTTTCAGTAACAATGGCAGTGTAGTACTGACACAGGGATGGATATACTTGTTAATGGATAAGAACTGAGAATCCAACCAGAAACTCTTACATTTTTATCGACATTGTGTGTAGTCCTGGGGACTGAACACAGACAGCACCTTATGCATGCTAGGCAAGTGCTTTACCACTGAGCATCACCACCTAGCCTAAGTCAATAGACTTTTGACAAAGATATCAAGGAAATTCACTAGAACAAAGATGTTTTTAACCAATAGTACCTGGACAGCTGGATATATATATATATATATATATATATATATATATATTTGTATATATATATATATATATATATATACATGTTTCATTCATTGAAACATGTGCATTACATATATATGTTTCAATGAATGACATTGAGCATCCATCTCCCATCACATACACAATTCACTAAAAGTGGATCATGTATTTACATGCATGAGTTAAAACTGTAAACGTCTTAGAAGAAAGCAGAGGAATAGATCTTTGTGACTTACTTTAGGTGGTTTCTTCTTAGCTAGGGCACTACAATCTCAAGTGTCAAGATAAGCAAACAAAAATAAATAAATTTGACTCCTTTATAATTTTTTTTTTTTACTTCCAAGGATACCATCCAGACAAATGAAAGAAAATTCACAGAATGAGATGAAATATTTATAAATCACAAATCAGATAAAGGTCTGGTATCCAGAGTATATTAAAAACTTTTCCAGCTCCATAGTAACAGGACAAATAACCCAGTTTAAAAAATTGGGTAAAGGATACAAAAAAACATTTGTCTAAAAAGAATATGCAAATGGTCATATTAGGCCAATAAAAACATGACAAACGGTTAGTCAGTAGAAAAACAAATTAAAATGACATGATATGCCATTCTATGCTCAATGAGGATGGCTAACATAATTTTAAAAAGATTATCTAAGTTTTGGCATTGATATGGAGAATCAAACTCCTCAGACATTTCTGGTTTGATTATAATATGATGCTGCCACTTTGGAAAGCAGTTTTTCAGTTTCTCAAAATACTAAATATAGCATAACTATATAATCCAGCAATTTAACTCCTATGTACCCAAGAGAAATGAACATATAACAACACACAGAGTGAGTACATAAATGTTCATCCCAATAGCATTCATCTCACAGCCAAAAAAAAAGTAGAAGAGATACAAATATCCATTGATAACAAAATATGGGTTTTCCATTCAATGAAATATTCTGCAATAAAGTAAATGAATGAGAGATACATATTACAACAGTGATAAACCTTGAAACATTATGCTAAGTGAAAGAAGCCTGGCACAAATGTCCACACACTATATTTCACTATTTATATTAAATATGCAGAAAAAAACAAATCCATCAGATAAAAAGTATACTTATGACATTAGGGACCGAATGAGGAGTGACTGCTGATGGACTGATGAATATGTTCTAAAATTAGATGATGGCGATGATGGCATAACTCTGGGAACATACTAAAAACACTCAGCTATGTACTTTAAAATGGTAAATCCTATGATAGGCAATTATAAAATAGTATTATATGTCAATAATGCTATTATAAAATGAGTGCTAAAATTACAAAGTACCTTTCACCAACAGTCTGCAAAGTAATTCCACATTTTCTCAATTTTCTGTGTTCTCATACAGATATAGATACATTGATTAATGCTGATGTCAACTTTGATCACTTGATCACAAGTTTCTCCATTGTAAGATTACTGTTTTTCCCCTTTGAACTTAGTAAATATCTTTTGGGGATATATTCTGGAGAGTGTAAATGTCTCACTCTCTTTTTATCATGGCCTCCTCTACTAATTTTACTCTGTGTGTGTGTGTGTGTGTGTGTTCCTGAATGTTGGTAGGGAGAGTTGCAGAGTAGTTGTGAATGTATAAGAGATAAAAGACTAAGTATCCAAACAAATTTTCTCATTATGATTATTTTAAGCCCTTACTAAATTAGACTTCACATGACTTTCAAATCTGAGGAAATGAATTTCAGTATCTTTGCTCAGTGGTATTATTTGAGTCATGTAAGAGAATGAACACTGTGGAATAAAAAGTCCAAGCTAACTCTTACTCCTTAAATGAGTTATAGAGTTTTTCAATTATTAGTCCCAATAATTATGCTTCTTAAATATTATGTGTTGCTTCCTACATAGCAAAGGTCATATAATCTAACATTTTATCTATATCCAAGTAGATTTGCTGAAAGCTAAACGTTTAATCACTGCAAAATGTGCAGAGGTACATTATTATGCTCATCTGATATTTTAAATTATTGATAACAAATTACATATACAGCTACCCCCTGTGCCCAGTGTGGACCTTAATACCCCTCAAAGTTTCCATAGTATTCGAAATGTAGAAGGAACCGAAGTCAGATCATCATCAAAAGCACTTTTATCCTCACACTTCCAATTTGCTTATCCATCAAGGACTCTGGTCTCTTTAAGACCCAATTTTTAAGAATTTCCGGGAAGAAAGACTGTCCGTATGGTCCTTTCCTGTAGGCTGTGACATAAGTAGGCTAAAATTACACCGTATTTCATAGAAGTTTTGCCATTCTTGAGGTGAGGTTCATCCAGCAGAAAGAATCACATGGTTCACTCACAGCTTAATTCAAAGAGAAGAAAACTCCTTAGAGCAAATCCTTGAAGTTTTCTCTTCAAATTGAGCTCCCTATATCCTTTAAATACCCATAACCATCCAAATGAGAATCTAATTGTAAAGTGGTATTCTTACCAAGCAGATAATTACCTTAGGTATAAACTCAGTGTTTCTATGTATTCATCTTAGTTATTTTCTGAGCTTAATTTCCATACCTAACAGCTTTATACCCAAATATGTGCCTTTTTATGATAATGAGAATGCTTATTTTATATTTATATGTGTCTACATGTGAATTTTTAACTTGCTCTGCATCTTTATCAGTATTTCCTTAGCCATATACCACAGTATTTATCCCTACTTTAGAAATGAGGAAACTGACTCAGTAAAGGTATTTCTAATTATGGTAGAATGGGAATCCAGGTTGTATGAATTTGATTCCTATACTTATTCTGTTGTATAATACTGTTGTTCCACCTTTGAGTGAATAACAATTTTGACACTCAGGAACATGTGCTGGAACTTTTTTTTTTAATATGAAGCACAATACTTGTCTTCATGAGCAGTTACAGTGCATGAACCCCATTAACCGATTCTACAATCTCCAGTCATGTAAGGCAAGGTTCATAAACATGTTTACTGCATCTTGATATATGTTGTATTTTACAGAAAATACAGTAGGAGGTCTGGAAAGACAGCTTTACAAAGCAAAGGGTTCCTGTGAACCACAAATCCAGATAACTGAACACTAGATAAATGGGGTTGTGAAATACATACCAGTTTTTAGAATTTGTGTGTGACTTGGTTGAATAGGTGAAACCTTGGTGCTGTTTTGTGGATTGGTTCTTCATAACTAGTAATTTACCAGTTAGAACCATCAAGTCCCTGATTCCCAATGTTTTAAACCATTTAACAGATTTTAAAATAAACTTTATTTAAAAAGCTGCACTATGCTGATTTTATCGATATATCAGTCTTTTTGATGTTTCATTTACACTTTTTATTTAGAGAACCTCATGTTTTTGAGTTAATAGTAAATCTTTACTATTTTTGTTTTGAACACAGAGGAAGCACACATGATTCTTCATAGTTGAAATGGAGTCCATAATTTGAAATACACAGCAGGGATGCACTTTGGTCTCAAACTTTGTGCTATCCAAAGTTTAAGGCAAAACATGCTGAGTCCAACTCATGTAGTTTGGTTGATAGTAATTTGCCTTCTTTTTTTTTTTTTGATGGATTAATTAGAACTCTACTTCCATGAAAATAAAACTCAACATTCTGGCCATCTTTTGTAGAAACTCAATGAGGGCAGGAACACTGGATATCTTAATCACTTATTTATCCTCAGTGCCTCAGGAATAAAAAGTATTCAGTACTTACTTTTTAGATATATGAATGTATCCCTGAAAAAAATTCTTCCTGAAAGACACAAACCATGTTCCAGAATGAAGATTGAAGACTGAGCACAGTGGAATTTGTCATTAAATAAGTTATTTTGATGAATTACACTGAATGCCATGTACTTAGGCAAGTCTGTAGATTTTACTTAATTTTAACCATTTAATTATTTCTGAACTTCCTATTGCCTAAGTGTACAGATGGCAAGAGTTAATTTCTTACAAGATTTCTCAGGATAGTTCATAGCTTTACTAGTCATTTTTCTATACCACTTTCTAGAGTATCACATTATCTTGTGACAGACTGGTAATTAACCTAGCTCTTCATTAGATGGAGAGGAAGATATATTGGTTTTAAGCATTCTTAATAATGAAATGATTTATTCCTAATCAAATTGGGATCTAATATATTAGTGATGAGTATTATAGGGCTTACTAATTTCATTTGCATTCATTCATCCAACAAACATTATTCACAGTTTCAGGCACCTTAATATGTGCTAAGTAATGTTTACTGAAGTATTGCAATGACCTTTTGATATATATTATAATTTCTCAATCTATTGGGAAAAAAGGTTGAATTTGGCTTGACATAACTATATTTGCTTGCTCTTGGCCTGTTAAGGGTAGGTACTTAGAAATCTCCAACATCTATCATTTTAGACAAGTAGGAATCAATAAATAGTTTTTAGTTGATGGACTGATAAATGCTTCCTATCTGAGATATTGAATAAATTGCATTAGAAAGGATAAACTGTTCTGACAAAGAAATAGTAGATTATATTAACTTCTAATTATTTGTTCTCTTGCCCAGAACAAATAAATTTTGATTCCTGATATAGTTTTGACTATAAACCACTATAATTTGGGGGTCGGTTGTTCCTGCACTCTTATCAAACAAAATTGACTAATCCAAAGAGCAAAGTACTTTCTCATTTATTCTACCAGTCACTGACCTGTCCATTATGTATGCTCTGTGTGCTTCTTTTCATTGTTCTCCCTCAGGGACCCAGTTTCACAGAGATTTCAACAGAAACACAGTCACTCATTGTGACAGAGGAAAAACAACAAGGCAAATTATGCTCTAGAACGGATGTCTTCCTCCAGAGAGAAGGACAGGTGCTCACATTTCAATGACCAAAGCAAATCATATGACTCAGCCTAATTAAAGGCGATGAAAGAAACAGAACTGTCAGAAATTGTTGAACAGTGAAGTTTACCAAAAAAATTAACAAACCACACTTAGCAATCTTTTTTTTTCTTTTTTTTTCTAGAACTGAATGAGCTCTTCAATCTCCTTTGACCAAGAAGAATTCAGGTTTGACTTTGAAACAGTCTCAAAGAAAGCATCTTTATACATGACATTTTAAAATTGATAGTACTAATACAGAATACAACAGGATTGAAGCCAGCAAAGAAAAGCCAATCACATTTTTAATGAGTTCATAACTTATAAATTGACATTTAAATGCAAAAGTTAGAACTGTTCTGTTAGTTTGTAATTCATTTTTGTGATAATAAAATGTTCTATGTAGAAATGTTCTGCCAACTGAGCCCTTGAAACAGGACTCGTATGTGTGGATGGACAAAAGTGACCATCATATTAGGGTTGAGGAGTAGCAAACCTGTTTTTGGAGAAAGTAGTTTTTATCTGTTCTCAGGTTTGTCCTAGAGAAAAACATGCAACTTTTACTTTTTGTCATTTTAGGTTTTCCTTCTCTGTGGACACAAGATTTCACAAAGATATGAAACTTCAGAATAATCAGAAATACACTGAGGTGGTCCCTGGAGAGCAATTGCAGGCATAAAGCTTTTCTCTGAGGAAACAGACTTTAGAAGCCCATATATTTCCTGGTAGGGAAAATGGGCATGAATCCTACAGCAACTTGATAATTATAAAATATGTAGAGAATAGGTCTCATCTATAGACTAGATTTCATTTGCTTACTATTTTTCCCAGACTCTTGATATACTTACATATGTGTCCACGTCACATCTTTGTTTTGGATGACTGATAGCTGTCTTCAAATTAATAGATATTCTAAAACCAAAACCTTTATTTTTTTCCCAAATCTTATCTGCCCCTGGCATTATCCATCTCAAAAAACAAAAACAAACAAAAAAACTGCAATACAAAAAAAAAAAAAAATTGGTCAATCCTAATTCTGTTTTTCTGCTCATAACCACACTGCATGCAATCCTTCAGCAGATCCCATTCCCCAAAACACATAAGAACTCCAAGTTCTCATCATCTCCTTCCATTCTTCCACTGCTACTCCTGTCACCTCCGTCACCATCACCTGTCTCCTGGACTGCTGTGTTGCCTACTTGCCAGTGCTCCCCTGTCTCCTCCATGTCTTTTCCCTAATAAGAACAAAAGCAAACCTTTTAAAACAAAAAAGACAAATCCCATCACTTACCTGCACAAATCCCTCTCAGGTCTACTACCATCGCCACCCCCCTCATCTTAGCTAAATAACTTTCTTTGCTCTTTCTTGAATACATCCAACAACCACCACTTTGAACTTGCTATTCCTTCTGCCTTGGGTGTACTTCCCCTGGAGAGCTATAGGGCTCACTTTCAAGATTCTGATCAAAAGCATCTCTTCAGACAGGTCTTTCCTATCCACATTATCTCAGATATCCCTTCTCATTCTCCATCTTCTCACTACTTTATATTGTACATTATTTGTGTAGATTTTTGTTTGTTTTAATCAGTTGTTTTTCCCACTGGATTGTAAGCAGAACAAGGCCAGGTATTTGATCTTATTTACCACTCTCTCTCCATTTCCTAAAAGAAGACTGTGCACAGAGTAGAGGCTGAATAAATATTCATTGAACGAATGAATGAATTTCTTAATATTTATGCAAGCATTAAATTTACTCTCTGGTAAAAAGATTTTGAGATTCGACAGGGAATTGCCCTAGAGGGAGTCCATTAAGAAATCCTTAGTTCCTGATTGTCTGTTAATTACAAGGGTAACTAATTATAAGTAGAAGACTAATTTTACATATAATTACTTTTAAATCATGCTTTACTAATATTTTGAACAATGAACACAAGAGGTTAGGGTGTTTACAATAACTCAATTTTTAACCAATTTCATACTTCATAGGCTTGTTTTTCAAATGAAAAGCAGTTATTTAGCAGTTCATATTTTATTTGAAAATTTATTTTTTCAAAAGGCATTTATCAATTTTAAGTCATGATAATACATAATCTGTGCGTCACTGACAAGACAGTTTCTAATTTATTGAACTATTATAGTTTGAACCCATAATGCTTTATTAAAGAAAGATGCAATAACTGATTACTAAGGAAAGCGTCTGTAATATTCAATACTTTCATGGATTATTGGTGCATTTTGCTGTTTCAGGAGTCCCAAACATTTTAGACACTGCACAAAGTACTTACTTGTTTTTTAAAAATTTATTTTAAATTTATTTTTAATTTTTTGATTGACACAATAGTTGTACATATTTGTGATGTTTTGATTCATGTATTTATTGGGTAATGATAAACTCAGTGTGATTAGCAAATCCATCACCTTAAACTTTTATCATTTCTTTACAATGAATATATTAAAAATCTTCTATTATAGGACTTATAATGCATTATTATAAATTATATTTACCCTATGGGCAATAGAGCATCAAAATATATCCACCCTATCTAATTGTAGCAACTGTCTATTGGACAACCTCTCCCCTTAACTTTTAAAATGACCAAGACAGCCAGACCCAGCTGTGCACACCTGTAATCCCAGTAACTGAGGAGGCTAAAGCAGGAGGATCAGAAATTTGAGGCCAATATCAGCAACTTAGTGAGAACCTGTATCAAAAATGAAAATTAAAAATAAAAGGATTGGGGATGTAGCTCAGTGGTAGAGCATCCCTGAGTTCAGTCCCCAGTACTGAAAATAAAAACAAAAACAACATCAAAAATCCAAGACTGGCATCTTCCATGAACTTGAGTAAACTGGATTCCCCAACATGATCTTGTTCCATTGACTTAGTGATTCTCACCTCCTTTTGTTTTCCTGATTTTCATCCCTGACACTTATTTCTTTAAATATTTTTAAATTGGAAAATTATTCGTAAAATTATTATTTTTTAAAATTTATTTTTATTGTAAACAAATGGAGTACATCTTTTTTCTCTGTACATGAAGTAGAGGCATACCATTTGTGTCATCATACATTTACATAGGGTAATGGTATTTGATTCATTCTGTTGTTTTTTCTTTCCCCCCACCCCTCCCACCCCTCTTTTCCCTCTATATAGTCCCTTCTTCCTCCATTCTTGCCTCCCTCCCACCTGACATTATGTATCATTATCCACTTATCAGTGAGATCATTCGTCCTTTGGTTTTTTGACATTGGCTTGTCTCACTTAACATGATATTCTCCAATTTCATACATTTGCCTGCAAATGCCATAATTTTATTATTTTTATGGCTGAGTAATATTCCATGGTATATATATACCACAGTTTCTTTATCCATTCATCAATTGAGGGGCATCTAGGTTGGTTCCACAATCTGGCTATTGTGAATTGAGCAGCTATGAACATTGATGTGGCTGCATCACTGTAGTATGCTGATTTTAAGTCCTTTGGGTATAGGTCAAGGTGTGGGATAGCTGGACAAAGGTGCCAAAAGCATGCAATGGAGAAAAGATAGCCTCTTCAACAAATGGTGCTGGGAAAACTGTAAGTCCATATGCAACAGAATGAAACTAAACCCCTGTCTCTCACCTTGCACAAAACTCAACTCAAAATGGATCAAGGACCTTGGAATCAGACCAGAGACCCTGCATCTTATAGAACAAAAAGTAGGTCCAAATTTTCAACATGTCGGCTTAGGATCAGACTTCCTTTAACAGGACTCCCATAGCACAAGAAATAAAAGCAAGAATCAATAACTGGAATAGATTCAAACTAAAAAGTTTTCTCTCAGCAAAGGAAACTATCAGCAGTGTGAAGAGAGAGCCTACAGAGTGGGAGAATATCTTTGCCAACCATACTTCAGATAGAGCACTAATTTCCAGAATATATAAAGAACTCAAAAAACTCTACACGAAGAATACAAATAACCCAATCAACAAATGGGCTAAGGAAATGAACAGATGCTTCACAGAAGATCTACAAGTAATCAACAGATATGTGAAAAAATGTTCAACATCTCTAGTAATAAGAGAAACACAAATCAAAACTACCCTAAGATTCCATCTCACCCCAATTAGAATGGCGATTATCAAGAACACAAGCAACAATAGTTGTTGACGAGGATGTGGGGAAAAAGGTACACTCATACATTGCTAGTGGGGTTGCAAATTAGTGCAGCCACTCTGGAAAGCAGTGTGGAGATTCCTCAGAAAACTTGGAATGGACCCATCACTTGACCCAGCTATCCCACTCCTTGGCCTATACCCAAAGGACTTAAAATTATTATTGACAGATGATGATTTTATATCTTTGTGGAGTACAGTGTGATGTTTTGGTAAATTTATACCTTGGGTAGTAATCAATTTAGGATACTTAAGATACTCATTATCTCAAGTACTTATCATTTCTTTGGGATTAGAACATTAAAAGTCTCTCTTACAGCTATTTTAAATTACATGATACAATATCATTAACTATTATCAACCTCAAATAGGGCACTAGAACTTGTTCCTTCTCTCCAACTGTGATTTTCTGCCTGTTAACCATTCTCTCCCATCCCATCCTTTCTTTACCCTCCCTTCCTCTGGGAACCATGATTCTTTTCTCTAGTTTTATGAGTTCAGCTTTTAAAAATTCCACATCCATGAAATCATGTGGCCTTGGTCTTTCTGTGCCTGGTTTGTTTCACTTAATGTTAATGATCACTTTCGAAGTATTTATCCCACAAGTGATTAACATCAGAATATATAAAGTAGTTAGAAAACTCATCAAATAACCTAAATGATCTCATTAAAAATGGGTAAAATATCTGAAGAGATATTTATCCAAAGAAAACATCCAAAGGCGAACGGGTATGTGGAACAAAATCTGACACCTGTGTCTGAGCCAGGTTCTGATACCGGACTTGCCAGATCCAAACCTGTTCTGTTCAGGCTTCCTCTGCTAAATATCCAGTGTCAACTGGGAATTCTCTTCTTCTTTAAAACTGACCTCCATTATTCATGAGCTCCAGTTTTTTAAGTTCAAATCAAGCTATTTACAAGGAAAACTCCCTCAGTCCACCCCTGTATTTAAGTAGATTTCCTTGCTATTGAGTCACATATAAAAGGCTCTATTTTACTTAGACAGACCTGGAGAAAACAAAAGATATTAATTGAAAGACTTACACCCCTTTCCTCCCCACAATCTGAGTATTTTCCCATTCTCAGAAGAGAAAAATGAGACTGAAAGAAATTACTTTCCCTTATTTTACTAAAGCACTAAGTAATGGAGTAGCATTCAAAGAATCCCTGTATTATAACAAATTGCCTGTTATTTCTGCTGTATTATGGATATAAAACACATATATTTAAGAAATAAATTCTAACAAGCAATAAATGGTAAAAAAGAAAGACTCCAAATACCTAAAATCCTTGTGTCAGACCTTAAAACTTGTTCCAAAGCCTTAAATTAAATCCTGCTTTTAATGCTTCAGGAAGGAACCCTTAGCATTACATCATTATTCTTTCCAAATTTATCTAATTTAAAGGTGACATGAATAAAATATTCATTAAAACTACAGTAGCCATTTATCTATGACCTTTAACAAAGCTGCTATTAACTTTCAATTGACTCACAGTTGTGGATTGAACCTGACCTAATAAAGTATCCATTACTTTCTAAACCTTCCTGGTAGAGTTTTGATTTACATTTAAAAACTGTCTATAAATATTCTACCTTAGCCAGCTCCATGCTTCTTCCTATTTTTTAAGTTACTGTAATGTTTCAAACCAATATTATTCCAAGTATTTTCATAAAGAACATCTCCATTAAGTACATCTAAAGTTCTCTGTTTTAATTATTGGTTCCTTTAATCTAGTTTTCCTTTTAGGGATTTGCAATGCCAAATGATTTTTAAAATATGAAAAAACGTTCCCAGGTGAACTAATTATGCCTTTTTATCTCTACAACCATTGTAACAGAACCTTCTGAGGACTTTTTCTGATGGATCTGTTCCCCTTCTCTCTCCCTCTAACCACATTCCTGATGTTTTACGTGCAAAAAATACAGATGTATCTTTGCTATAGAGTTAAATACTCATCATCCATCTGAATCTAATCTGCCTAAATATTCAAAGCCTAAGTGATTTGAAATGAAATTTTAGTATAATTAAAGATGCAGAAGAGTCAAGTAAGTAAAGATCTGACAACAAACTTAGAATTCCATATTCTTTTGTTCAAGGTAGCTGCTGCTCTCCACCTCTCTTTGCTTTGCTTCCTGTCTGCAGACATTGAATTTGTATCCCATATCCACTGACCTCTCATTGTGTTTGGTTAATGGGATCTTGGGATTCCGGTCATTTTTCCATCTTTCTCCCTACTGCGTGTTTTGTGTTGGTTGTGAACCTCCAACTAAGACCTCTGTTTCTCTCAAGATTGCCTGTTGTATGCCTCCCTTCTTCTGGTTCTGGTAACCATTTCTTTTTTGAGTCTTTAGCTCTCTGGAGTCACAATACTTCACAGCTACTAATCTTAGCTTATTACACTACCCCTTTTGGTTCTATACTTACAGGAGTGCCTTTGTAAATAACTCAACCTTGATTTTTTTTTGTAATTTAATTATACCATTTATTTCCTTTTAAGGTCCTCACTCTTATATATACTTTGAAGCCTAGAAAAAAAAATTATTTATTTAAACTGGTTGTAATTTCTGCACACTTCTGAAAGTTAGGAGCCAATACTAAGCACAGTATTACTAAATTGGTTCAAGATTTAGTAGCCATCAAGTAACTTCAAAATACTTATTCTTTGTTCAATTTTATATTTCCAAATTTACATTTCTTGTGTTGCCTCCATGCTTTCAGTTGGTCTTATTCCTAAAATACTTATTATTTCAGAAATAATAACTCTTTTAAGTGTTCTTAGAACTTCCCATTTTATTCCACATCTTTTAAAAGTAGTCTTTGTTTTTGGCATATCTGGAAAAAAAGATTAAATATAGCATTTTATTAATTTTTCTTAATTAATTTATTTTACTTTAATTAATTTTACTTTTTTTGAGAATAATTTTGTGATGTTAACAAATTTCAGACGTGTTAATATAGTACATAGAATTATAAGTCATATGGATCTCAAGTTGTGTCTTCTCTGAGTTACTGGCATAGAGTACATTTTCTGATAATTGAAATACTATTTAAGTTTCTTTAGGGACCTGTTTTTAAAGTAAATGCATGAAAACTTGTCAGACCTCTACTTCAAGCACAGATATGCTTCTGGTAAACAATGTTTCTGTTGAAAATAGCCAGAAAATATGGAGGAAATATGCCAACTATCTACTTTGAGATGGTGGAGAGCTGTCCAGATTAAGCTCATGTAAAGATTGGAAAGAGAAGCATGAATGCTAGGAAACAAAGGAATGACATCTACTGAAGGGGTAATCAGTCTGAAGGAAAATGATCCCAGATAGAAATACAAAAATTCAAGAGAAAAGACTAAAAGAAGCAATTTTGTTTATTTATTTTCTGTAAGTATGTGAGTAACTATACATACTGAGAGAACAAAACAAATAAAAAATTATGTATTCAAACAAAAATAACAGCACATTAAATATATAATTCATATATTAACCAAACTGACAAAAGAAGAACTAGAAAATTTGAATAGTCTTATGTATAAAAATATTTAAAGTGTTAAAAGCCTTCTGAGAAGGAGAATTCTAACATAAATATCTTCACTAATACATTTTTCCAAACAATTAAGGAAGAAATAACTCCAATATTAGCACAAATACTTCCAAAGAATAAAGAAAGAGATAGCACTCTCAATACTTTGTAAGACTGTCATAGACTTCCTATAATAACCTGACTGAGTTAAATAAAATCCAGTGATATAAGAAAAAATAAAATAGCATTGAAAAGTAACATTCATTATTCCAGGAATTAAAGACTAGTTTGACATGTGAAAATCTGTCGGGGTTTCGGCCGGACCCCTGGCCCTAGGTGTGGCAAGGCCAAGATGGCGCCTGGCAGGATGCCAGTGTGGTTGAGTGTAGCTAGCTTGTGCGCAGACAACTGATGTCGCTTGAGGAAGTTTCAGTGATTGGTTGAGGCCCCCTCATGGACACTACATGCCTGTATATGCTGCCTGTATCTGTCCACGCTCTCCCCTCGTGCTCTGTATGATGATTGGTCGCTTGGAGGCATATAGTGAGGTGTAGCTTCCCCCAAAAGGGGAAGAAGAATCTGCTGTTAATAAAGAAGCTTGCCACCCATCACGTCTCCGGGTCGTTCTTGCTGGCGAGAGCGACAAAAATCAATACATGTAACCATTACCCTAACAAAGTAAAGAAATAGCTCAATATCAACTCAACAGATACTATAAGACTTTTAATATAATTCAACACACATTCATTGAACAACTCTGAGAAAAGTAGCAAAGGAAACTATCAGCAATGTGAAGAGAGAGCCTACAGAGTGGGAGAATATCTTTGCCAACCATACTTCAGATAGAGCGCTAATTTCCAGAATCTATAAAGAACTCAAAAACTCTACACGAAGAATACAAATAATCCAATCAACAAATGGGCTAAGGAAATGAACAGACACTTCACAGAAGAAGATGTACAAGTAATCAACAGATATATGAAAAAATGTTCAACATCCCTAGTAATAAGGGAAATGCAAATCAAAACTACCCTAAGATTTCATCTCACCCCAATTAGAATGGCGATTATCAAGAACACAAGCAACAATAGGTGTTGGCGAGGATGTGGTGAAAAAGGAACACTCATACATTGCTGGTGGGGTTGCAAATTAGTGCAGCCACTCTGGAAAGCAGTGGGGAGATTCCTCAGAAAACTTGGAATGGAAACACCATTTGACCCAGCTATCCCACTCCTTGGCCTATACCCAAAGGACTTAAAATCAGCATACTACAGAGATACAGCCACATCAATGTTCATTGCTGCTCAATTCACCATAGCCAGATTGTGGAACCAACCTGGATGCCCTTCAGTTGATGAATGGATAAAGAAACTGTGGCATATATATACAATGGAATATTACTCAGCCATAAAGAATGATAAAATTATGGCATTTGCAAGCAAATGGACGAAATTGGAGAATATCATGCTAAGTGAGATAAGCCAATCTCAAAAAACCAAAGGAAGAATGATCTCGCTGATAAGTGGATGATGATACATAATGGGGCGTGGGAGGGGTTAGTTTTAGGGTTAGAGTGAGGGTTAGGGAGGGGGGCAAGAATGGGGGAAGGAAGGAACTGTATAGAGGGAAAAGAGGGATGGGAGGGGTGGGAGGAAGGGGAAAAAAATAACAGAATGAATCAACCAACATCACCCTATGTAAATGTATGATTACACAAATGGTATGCCTTTACTCTATGTATAAACAGAGAAAGAACATGTATCCCATTTGTTCACAATAAAAAAAAAAAAAAGAATCAGAAAAAAAAAAAAAAAGACTTACTGTAAAGCTAAGGTAATTAAGACAGCATGATAACCAAGTTAAGGGAAATAATTAGCACAGCACTTCCACTGGAAGTAAACTTAGACTTATGCCAATTGATTTATGTTAAAGGGGACACTGATCTTTCCAATAGTTGGACATGAGTAAATTGGGTAATTGTAAAAAAAAATTGTAGTTGTAGATGGACAAAATACCTTTATTTTGTTTATTTTTATGTGGTACTAAGGATTGGACCCAATGCTTCACACATGCTAGGCAAGCACTCTGCCACTAAGTTACAGGTCCAGGTCCCTAAATTTGGTAATATATCAAATATATATGGGAAAATATCAACCTTGCTCTATACTTCACATCCTAAACAAATATGAATTCTAGTTGTATCACCAATTTATGAAAGATAAACCAGTAAACCTGTGAGAAAATGCAGTTGAGTACATTTATGACTGTGTTTATACATTTTCTTATACTGTACACAAAAATACTAGCTTTAAAGAAAAAATATTAATTGTACTATATTAACACTAAGACTTTCTACTTATCAAAAAGCAGCATTAAAATAGTAAAAAATTTGAGGCACAGTGGTAGGACAAAGAACTCATATTTAGAAATGGTGAAAACATGAATTGTTAAGAGAGATTAACTAATAGAAGAATGGTCAAATGACTTTGAAAGGCAATCCATGAAAGGAAATATATACAAAGACACTAAATGTAGAAATAATTACTTATTGTCATTGATCATCACAGAAATAAAAATTTTAATTGCAAAAAAATCACTATCACATAAATTCCAAAATAACATTAAAATGGAAGAACTGATACCAAATATGGTGAGAAGTTGGAGTAACTAGAATTTTCTTACTCTGTTGGTGGGATGTACATGGTCATAACACTCTTGCAATCTATTTACCAATAGATGCCACACAGCACTGACACAGCAATTCCACTCCTACTTATTTAGTCAAGTGAAGCATGTATAGTTGCTATCAAAAGACATTTAAAACAATGTTCACAACAGTACTTTAATTTGGCAAATTTGGAGAATATCACAAATATCCAACAACAGTAGAGAGGAATAGAGACATTATGGCAGTCTTATAGTACATTATTATAAAGCAATAATAATTGAGAATGCTGTTTTATTAACTTTGTATTACTGTGACAAAAATACCTGATAAGAACACCTTAGAGGATGAAAAGTTTATTTGGGTTTCAGAGGCCTCTGTCCGTAGATGACCCATTTCATTGCTCTGGGCCCCTGTGAGACAGGACACTATGAGGGCAAGGCAGGATGAAGGAAAGCATCCTGCCTCATGGGAAGGAAACAGGGAGAGGGAATGGGGGCAGAGTCCCAGGGAAGAACAGCCCTTCCAGAGCATCCCTCCCTCAGTGACCCACCTATTCCCGTCAACCCCCATCTGCCTACAGTTCCCACCCAGTTAGTCCTTTTAAACTAGGGTGGACCAGTTAGATTAGTACTCTAATAATCTAATCATCTTACCTCTGAATATTCCTGCATTAACACAGGAGCTTTTGAAGAATCCCTTGTATCCAAACCATAATAGATGCATTACTACACAGCCACCTGGAGTTGAGAGTTTAAGTCAGGCAGTGACTGTGAGAGAGTTAAAGTGAGGCTCTCCGAATGCTGTTAATATGCTTTTTTTGAATTTAAAGCTGGTTGTAATGGGTGGATAATTAATCAAGCTTTCATACATGTCATGCTTAACCCAAAGACTCATTAAAAAAATTGTATCTTTAAAAAGAAGTTAGTACCCTGACTAACTTCTCTGTTTTAGGAGAAAAACAAAGCAAAAATAAGCACAGATCACTCCATTTTCTGTTGCCATCATCACAAGTAAACTTGGTGAATTTACTTAGGTGATGTAAACAGCATCCTATCATTAAAAGACCATTGCATGGAATGGGCAATCTCTTCATCAAACATCAATGATTCTCGAGCTAACTGTGTTGAGAAGAAGTGTTTCTATGGTTCTTTGCATGGCATGGCTTTAAGTCCCAGAGGCTTCAGAACTATTTGGACCATCTATTTTCTATTAGTTTCTCCTTTTCTCCACTTTTTTTCCTTTATCTAAAGAGCAGTGCAAGAGAAAGAGCATGAGAATCTTGGAGAGAACTTTAGAAATTAGTCTCCCTCTGTTTCCCTTTCTCTCTAGTCCCCATTTTAGGAAATTGTGTTTCTGAAATTTGGGGACAAAATATAACACTGAAACACTTTGCCATTTCATCAAGAGTAAACGTATTTTTAAAAACAATCATTTTGTAGCCCAAATCTTAGTAGTGGTCTAATGTGCACAAATAGTTAATAGACTGTACACAGATACCTTGAAAAGAAGTGTGAGCATCTTTCAGCCAATCTTGGTCATAGGTTTCCTGGAGTTATGTCACTGTTATCATAGGTCTCTTTTCAGGCAATTCTACCTGAAGTTGATAATCTTATAAACATGTTTCCTTTGTGAATAATCAGAAGGTAGAAGACAGAGATTCTCAACTAGGGAATTTTCAGTAACAACTACAGAAAACTTTCTAAAGGGTTTTAATACTTCCACCCTGGCTCTCTACCTCCACAGTATGTAGGGCAAGAGTCTGAGGGCTATTTTATTGTCATGCACACTCCAATAGTGTTTCATCAAGTGTCTAATCTGACTGTGTCATGGTGCCTATAAAATCCCAGTGCATTATGTAATAGTGTGATGGTTTACTAACCTTCTCTCCCAGGACAGAGTCTAATTGTAGGCTTAGAGATTTCCGTGGTGCAAATAGTCCCACTCTGGTTCAGTTGAAAGACTCAAAATGGGCTCACGAAATTCCTAGAAACTGAGCAATAAGCTCATGGAACCCTTTTACTAACCCCAGCATACTGCTAGACCTTGGTTACCTCTTTGACCTAATCTCATTCCATGTACCCACTTGGTCACTGCATTTCAGATTTCTTGCCTCTCTCCTCTTATTCTCTAGTCCTTACCCTGCTTCTTTCTTCTCACAGTTTTGTGACATTGGAATATAAGCTTTGTGGAATCAAAGATTATATCCCAGGATCTAAGAGTATCCAGAGCTTGGATCAAAAATTTGTCTTCATATATGCTGAGCAAGGAGAAGTACTGTCTCATGCACTGGTCTTTGGAGTTATATGTATCATTGGGAGAGAGAGAAAATTCCAAAACAATATGAATAAATAAGGGACATTAATTTCCCAAACAAGTTTTTTTTCAGCATGTGCTAACTTTATAATTCTAAAGAATAAAGAGATTTTAAATATTTTCAATTCCTGAGGCTTATCTGTAGAAAAAAAAAAAGAGCTATGAAAGAAAGAGAGAGAGAGAGAGATATGAAGAGAAGGAATAATAACCGATTAATCAAAATGAAGGAAAAGCAGGCATTTTAGCCTTGTCTTAGGATAGGTATCCTCTTATTCAGCAAATTTATAATGTTTTCATTATACTAGTTACTTTGGAGTGTGGTGTTTCAGTGGCCCTAAAACATCATTAAAAAAAAAAAAAAAACCACTACTTCCCAGCAATGAATTGCCCACATAAGGGTGTATGTATTATTAAAAATGTCCTTTAGCTAGGTGTTTGTTTTAAAGTTACCAAGTATATTTGATCAAGTCATTAGGTAGTAAGTCTGTGTATGTTACCAGTCAGCAGATTATATATGTTTCTGGGAGAGGGAGAGAGGGAGATAGAGATAGAGAGATGATTCTACCTTGTGTTGAGAAATAGTTCATACTGGCAAACTTCTATCTAAGGCTATGAGGTTAATCCATTAGAAATAACCAAATTGCCCATTTTTAGCTTCAACTGAATATGAAATGCTCAATGCCTTAGAAACAAAAACAAACTTTTTCCCCCTCCTTAGGATGTAAAAGCCATTTGTAATTGGTTCCAGAAACAGGCAAAAATGATGCAAAGTAGAAATGAGTTAGAAAAATGAAATATTTAGAGAATCTTCACTTTCTTTGCAGTCGAGATGTGATCCATATGCATCTCCCAGCAAGGCATCCAGGCTAACAGAAAGACAAGTACCATACATTTTCTCTCATGTGGATATTAGTAGGAAAAGAAGTAGGAAAATAAAGAGGGGAGGCCTTGAAAGTAGAAAGGAGACCAAAATGATAGAAGGAGATCTGGGCAAGGAGGAAACAGAGGGGAGGTATTAGGTAGTGAAATTGATCAATTTGTGTGTTATACTAATTTGCCAAATGAAACTCACCATTCTGTATAATTAATATGCATCAATAAAAATATCTAGGCTGAATTGTAGAACTCTACAACTCAGTAAAGAAAAGTAAACTACTTTTTCTTTAGCAGATCCTCTATGCTGAGTCATAAAATGAGAGAGGTATTCTAATATGCATAGAATGAGATTCTAACTTCATCCCCTAATGCTTACAAAAAGACAAAATGGAGAAATTGATCTGATCTGAGCAGAATTATCCTTCTTAAGATCTGTCTCTGCTTCTTGATTTCACTGCTTTCCATTGAAGTCTTGGAGTGAGAGAGGCAAATTGGTAATGTTCAGGCAACCCTATCACTAAAAAGGGTCAGTATCTTATATGATCTCAGCCTATAGAAAATGAATATTTTCCTTCTGTCTTCCTTCTTCTCTCTTAGTTTCCATTTTCCTTGTAAACTGCCTGGTGTCCTACCAATAGTGTATTCAAAGTGAGACTATTTCTCTTTGCTCTGTGCATTATAAGCAAAAGGGTTGGGGATAAATTTCCAGGTTCTGTACAATTAGATAATAGAATTCTTCACTCTTAGAAACATTTTGACTTTTATCCTTTCTATGTTACAGTCTTATAAACAGTTTATGTGACAGTTACCTGGAGCTTTATTGCCATGTGAATTTGGCTACATCCTGAGTTAACCCTAGAGGGAGGCCCACATCCAAGTCAATTTCTACCTCATTTTGAAGAAGCAGCTTAGGAAAGAATTACAAAAGCAGAGAAAAGATCCATGGTTCCAGGGTAGTTCTAACTTCCTTGAACCCTGTTTCTAGAATTCCTAATAATGGTCTGATTGGAACCAGTATGGTCACACCAATCAATACTTCCTATAGCTCCTTACTGGCTCCTCATGGGACATTTCCTGGTTCTATATCACTACTTTAGGAAAGCACCATAGTATTCTGCTGTGTCCAGCACAGCCAAACTTTCAGTTTCTGGCAAGGGGTTATGGGGGTTACAAAAATAAAGACTTACACATGCAGATTTTGAAGATAAAGAGTTGGGATCAGGTGGAGTCCTGCTGTCAGGTGGAGATGCAGATCTAGTTATGGGAGCAATCTTTATTTATGTCTCATGATCATGTTAAAGACAGTGCAAGCATTATTTTTTGTATCCAGGAAAGTTACAGAAACTAGAACATCTACATAGCTTTTCCACAGTTGCAATCCACAGTTGCGAAGTGCAATGTAATGTTAAGAATTTTGTGAAGCTCTCAAGAAAGTCCATTGTTTAAAGTTACTGTTAAGTGGGCAGTCTCAGGAGCAGAACTGGTGAAACATAAAAATTCCTCTATTTCCGGGAGCTATGTGCCTGAGATCAAGGTTAGAACTGATAGGACTCTTGCACAGAGCCTCCTCATGCAGGGCATTACCACAGCAGTTAAGCATACTGTGCCCTTGCACAGGAACATTCCCAGGCACCAGACATGCCTCAGCCATGAGGTCATCAGAGACCTCCAATCTCAGTTACTGCTCTCTCATCCTCTGTCATTGATCTCCACAGTTTTCTCTCTCAGCCTGTCCTGACTTGAGAGCGCATTCTCTTTTTGGTCTTACTGTTTTGAGTCAATTATGAGTTTCCTCAACTCTTTGGTGTGCTATCACCTCAACTGATGTCCATTAGGGCTGCTGTACCAGAGAAGTTAAAACTGGGTAACTTACAAACAACATAATTGTATTGCTCAGAGTTCTGGAGGTAGAAAGTCCATGATCAAGGCACCAGTGAATTTTGGCATCTGGTGAGTGTTATAGGGCAGAGGCCTGCCACAAAACTGAGGCAGTGTGTTGGTCCCCTCTTTAACCCTGATTCTTGCAATCACGCCAGAAAGATTTCAGACATGTCACTCAGAACAACAGGCATGCATTTTTTAGAATCGATAGAAAAGGAAAAAAAAAAAGGGTTTTTAGAAGGGATAGAAAGGAAAGAGTGGGTCCTCTCAGAGAGAAGAAAGACAATGCACCCCTCCTGCCCTTTAGTTTTATTGGGAGTCCCAAGGAAGTTACCAGAGTCCCACCCAGTTCCCCTTTTTGACTTTTACTTGACAGCATAGGAAGTACAGAATGGCCTCCAAGATACTGTATGGTACTTACAGAATTGGAGATTTTAATGAAATTGAGTCCCCCTGGTTATGCCTCAATTTCCTGCCCCCTTAATTGGTTTCTTGTCTTCTAAGTGTCCTCAGCAAGGTTTGTTTGTGAGTGTCTTTATGCTTTGAATTCCAGGGTAAATGTAAATGGAAGTTTTGATAGTTTGGGTGATGAGGGAGGGTCCAGGTGACCTGGGAGGGTGTGACTGGATCTTTGAAAAGGGGATGTAATAGTGACTGGGGGAAGTTTTAACTAACCAAGCCCACATGTTCCAAGTGCTTGTCTGTCAGATAAGTCACCCTTCAGTGTCTTTTCCCTGTTTACCCATTCATGTGTGACTACTTACCTAACAGTGAGGCTTCTCTATCTGCTCCAAAGATGGTACCTTCTAGTTGGGTCCTCCCATGGTGGAAGGGACAGATTAGCTCTCTTGTTCCTTTTTATAGGTGTACTAATACTGTTCCTGAGAACGCCATCCTCACTATCTATTCCTCTCCCAGGTACCTTACCCCCCAGCTACATTGGTAATTAAGTTTCAAGATATGAATTTGGTGTGGGGGGGAAGAACATTTGAACCATAGCAACTTAGTCCTTGTAGTGTCACCTTGCCCACTTACTAATAAACCATTTTTCGTTCTCAATCTCTTTATACAACCTCTGTAGAATCTTAGAAAGATGTGCAAAAACTCATTTATATGAAACAAAAGTAAGGAATAATATGCCTTAACCCTAATTAATGCCTAATTCCTGATTCACATTTTCACTTTTACGCACTTCTGCTGATGTGTTTATTGACTATTATCTCTCAAGTAAAACTGAGGGAGCTGAAGTTGTTATGAAGAAACTTAAATATATTCTTATACTCAATAGTTTAAATGTTAAAAGAGTAAAATGATACTAAAATAAAATGCTGGCAATGGTATAGTAAAACAGATTTGTACTCTGATGGTGACAGTGAAAACTATACAAATACCATTTACTAGTAAATCATATTACACAGATTCACAATATATTTCATAATCTGAAAACATTTTATTTTTCAACCTGATGAAGTAATTAGACTTGCTTACCTAATTTACATACAAATACAGTTATGAGTTTTGTTTAAAATAGCAAAAATTAAACAAACCAAAACCTGGAAACACATACCAAGTTGAATATAAAAGCTATAATACTTTATTAGCACAGTGATACATTAAGCAACCAAAACATGTTTGCAAAAGCATGATAATAATGTGGGAATAATTTATGAAAAGCATAGGGTATGGATTAATATAAATAATATAAACTATATTCAGATTGGGTTATCCTGTTCCTCAGAGATCCAGTGGACTTGACCTTAACTTTGTGTCCATGGCCCTGGGGAACTTGAAAATTCTGCAGCTTGCTTCCTGTGAGACTCTATCTAACTTCATCTTGTTTAACAGCATTCTCCTTTTGTCATGAATTTCCTGGACTTAGTGCCTTCAGTGATTTCTACAAGAAACTCATTCACAACAAATATTTGTGTTTCTGATACTTGAGGTTAAATAAGTAAGTGGATTGAGGGATGGAGTCTGTTCTGGGAAGGGAAAATTAGAGGGAGGTTTACAAATTATGAATTTCTGTCACCTCCTGGATCCACTCTCATCTCTTCTCTCTTTTTTGCCCTGACCCTCCACTTAACAGATAGAAAAAGAAATGAAAATCCTTCCATTAGTCCCATGCAGGCTCATCAAGTCATACTCAGGTGTGTGTGTGTGTGTGTGTGTGTGTGTGTGTGTATTTTATGTTCTAATTGACTATGATGGGGACTCTCATAAATACAGTCTGTTCCTGAAAACTTTTCTGATCAGAACATTTTTCTCCTTAGAATTATTTATTGTTCAACCCCTATTTAGTAACAACAATAGATGTATTTCTTCATATTTAACTCAAGCTGTTAATTCCTCCTACTCTGAGACACCTTGTGCTCTTATTGGTTAGTGCATTTGAAACTGATCTCTCCTGCTGGGCAAACGTTCTCTTCCTCTCCCACTATTTCCTTTGTATTCACTGCCTCTAGAAGGATGGTGGATTTAAATAAGACTGTTCTTCTGAGTAAGGGTATAGTGGTTGCTGCAAATCCATGTTCCAGTCTCCAAAATATTCTAAAATTCCATTTGTCAGAAAAAACTAAGTTGTATGTACACAAGTAAAGGATGGTAAGGAAACATTTCAAGATAGTCAGAATGGCAATTGGTGATTAATACAATCATTAATGATTTATATGTTTTATTTGTTATACTCTCCAAATATATATACTATTTTCAATATATATATATATCTATTTTCATGTAAAGAGAATTAAGTTATATTAACTATATAAGATGAAGAATATTTTATCATAGGGCGATTCACATTATGTTAGATCATAAATAGATGAACTAGTATTCTGATGTTTATTTGAAGTAATTTTGTATGTTCTTTTAAATTCAGAAGTGTGCTTACTTAGAAATAAGTATGTATTTATTCTTTTGAAACACAGGAACCTTCAATAAACATAAAGAATAAAAAACTTAAGCTCAAAATATCTTGGCATGTTCCAAGATGGAATGCAAATAGCAAAGTAAGTTCCAAGGTAATTTTCACATTCTCAAGTAAATGTATTATTTTCTTGATCTTTCTGTTATGAAATCTCTCTGTAGCAGAATATCTTATGGAATTATGCTAAGCTTTCAGCTGCTCTGATCTGGTGGCATAATGTTTGCAAGTCTTTTCTAAGCCAAACTGCCTATATTATGCTGTATCACTGCACATTAGGTGTCATTAAACATCTATTTTATTTATCACAAATTTCGGCATGTCTGCTATAAATCTATGACCTGGTTTAAAATTGCTCAATATGGGGCTGTCACTTAGTATTAGACCAAGGAAAAGGCAATATGCTGGCATGTAAAGACCTTAACAAACAATTTTCATCTGTTGCTAAGAAAACAAAAATTGGCTTTCATGTTATGAATTTTAATGAAAAAAAGAAATTATGTGGACTTTGCTTCAGAAAAGTATTTATGGACCTAGAGAGTTCATTTGTACTTTTTCCTACATGCTGTCACTTGACAACTTTCCATAATAATTAAAAAAATATAAATTAAGGGATAGAAATGTTACATAAACCAAGTCTGAAAACTCCAGTTTAACTTCAGACAGAATAACTGCAGAAAAGAAGGGGTCTGAGTGGTTAGATGTATCTTGTTTCAATTCTATATTTGGAACATTGTTTCATGACAGTGGTCAGAAATGGTTAAAAATATTAGTTCAAATTTTTCTACAGCTGTTCAGCTATCAGGTTGAGGACCAGAGGAGTTAACAGCTGAAAGATATCAATATCACTCTTACTTGATGATTATCTCATATTAATTAATGCCAGTTGTCCAATCACACAGTCAAAAGAAAATACAAGCATTATCATAGCCTCTATACATTAAGCTAGGATTCCTACTGCTTGTAGGAAACATTTCCCTCACTGAACTTTGTTTTAGTAAAACTTACTCTCTTTTAACACCTAAACCAAGCCATTTACTTCCAAGATATCTGTTCCATCTCCAGGTCAGGTGATGTCCTGAATTCTATTATTTTTATTGCGTGTGTTTGTGTGTGTGTGTGTGTGTGTATGTGTGTGTGGAGGGTGATTTTTTTCATTTTAAAAAAATTTAACATTTGGAAAGTAAAGAATCAACATTTAATTTTTTTGTTGTTTTTTATAATGTACTTTAAGACAAGATGAATATTAAAAATATTTAACCATTGATTTCATCATGGACCAGATGTATCAGGACAGATACTGGCTTCCAGCAATCAGTACACCTTTGCTATATGAACAAGTTAAATAGCAGTTCTGCTATAAGGTGTAATATATGTGTATTTTGTGGTTTAATTAAATAATAGTAAAATAAGGAACAAAGTAATAAGGAAATTTCACTAGTATATGTCATTAGACTATAACTTAATAAAACCTTATGCCTAATAAAGTCAGAAAGACATAGACCATAGGGCCAATTTCTAACATATTTTAAAGTTTCCTAGGAGACAAACCATCTCCAAATAATTATTTGAAAACTAAGCTGGTATCTCTGGTATTAGCATACATTAGAGGCAGTGTATATGGATTTATTTGATTTACTAAAACAAGGAACAATAAATATTTAGTGTATGTCTATTTTGTGCCAGGGTTAGGAGGGATATATGTGATATGTGATCCATGATTCAAGATGTGCAAATTTCCACAAGTCATTTTATACTATCTGAGGCAAGGCAGCTAAAAAGAAAGACTAGAGCCAACAGAAACTGTCCTTGAATAATAAATAACCTGGAGCAATTTTACTAGCAAACCAAGTGATAGCACAAATTGTTTTTGGTACTTCTACTTTTATTCCTTCTCATACACATTAGACTTGTGCCATTGGTCCCCCCACCTCTTTTTTTAAACTTTGCAGTTGTGACAATTTATAGAGTTCAATAATTTTTCACATTCTACTTGAAAAATGTTTCTTTATCCAAAGGTTAACTCCTTTAGGAGTACAAACCTCTAAATTTTCTCTGTTGCTGTATTAGTCAGTACAGCTAGATTCACTGGACTCATAAATCTATCAATTTTCTAGTCTATAACAGTGTAATCCCTGAAATCTCATAGATATAAATGGAATTGCTAATTTTCAATAAATCTGTAGAAACAGGTAATAGTGTCATGGGCCCCCAGTTCTAATCATTTTAGCTATAATAAATGATACCACAGGGGACTCACTTTGGGTCATAAAATTTACTGATTGGGATACAGATTTTAACCCCCAAAGTATTTTACAAATTTTCCCATCTTCGCTGCTTTAAAGTATGGATTCCAAGAATGATTTCTCACTTAAAGCTGATTGTAAATAGGACAAAAGAAAAAAAATCATTTTTTTCCAGTTCATATTCATTATTAAAAGGAAAAAGCACTTAAGGAATATTTAAGAAATTATGTCAAATATGTACATTAATATGTATGTTGGTAACAGAATTTGGGAAAACATGAGGTAACTATGTTCTCATATTTTATTTAAAAATGCACATTTCACAACAGAAATGCACTTTCCTAATGAATAATGAACTTATGTTTTAAAAACAAATTATCTAAATGTATAGTTGAATATTCTAATCTCCTTCAATAATTGTGAAATATTTTCCTACCATTCTTTAAAAGTGGATAATATACTTTTCAGTTGATATTTTCACACTTTTGTTGTTAGAGTTTACCAACATATTTAAAGCATGTCCGTGATATTTATCCTTCATGCATGTGTTAAAATGAATTTAAAATATTTTAGATATATCTTAAAGGAGTTTTTCAGTTCTGTAATTATATACAGAATGACCTATGAAATAATGTGACTATAATAACCTTTCAAACACTTGTGGAATTTGTCAAAAAATTAAATTATCAAGCATACTTTCAAAGTCACATTTCAATAAAAATAATTGTGAAAGTTATGATTTGAAATTCATTCTAAACAAATGCTTTTACCTTGAAGTATTGAAATATTTAAAGTCTGCGTTTCACAGGAGGCACTTTGGGATTTTCTGGGTTAAGCTCAAAGTGAATGTGCGACAGAAGGGATAGATTAGCTGTATTCTTTTACATTTTTATAATCAACACCAGAAGGATTAGAGCAGTTGAATTACTAAATCAGTATTCCCTCACTTATCTAGTCTTATCAGAAATGCACACACAGGTTTTGATTTGGTTCGAGTGGTAGTGTGTCAGGTACCGATAGCAAATGCAGATCTGGTTATATTCTTGCTTCTTTGTGGGCATCTCATGGTAGTATTCAGATAGCTTCTTTCACTTTTATAATACACGCTGCCCTCCTCTCTACGTGGCTAAGTTGAGTTGGTTGTAGATGCTAAATAAATCATGTTAAGGATGTGCACTTTGTAATTGCTTAGAAATGGGTCTGGCATGGCTGTTTTTAGAATTAAAAAAAAAAAAAAGGAGAAGAAGAACATGGGAGAGAGCTTTGGGACAATCAGGGTTATCTGAAAGAACCCTTCAAAAAAATTAAACAATTATATTTAAAAAAAATAAAGTTCTAGTAATCTTGTTTTTAGTTTGGTTTTACTGGTCAGGCCTGTACCCTTGTGAAAATTAAGTGCTCTGCAACAAAACAGAAACTAGGCTGAACTACAAAATGGATCACGACACGTTGAGAAATACATGAATATACCCTGATACTCCCCATAAATATTTATTTACAGCACACAAGAATTTGAGAAAAAATATTCTGAACAGCAACTTGAATATGTCACATTTAAGACATTGGAGAGAGGTGAATGCCTTCTGATTAACTCATTCGAAGTAGGATTGAGACTGTTAGGGTCAAGATCATTTATTGCCATTTCTGACTTTGCTGCTAATGACTGGGCTACAGCTATTAGAATTTGGCAGACTAAGTAATATCCTGTTGACCTTCAGAGAAATAAAACATTCACTAGTTTTGGTACTGATACTATACTTGGGTATAACAATGTCTTTTTCATTTAGCAGGACCATATGTGTACATATCGCTGCCTGAACTTTTCGTGTATATGAATTATTCATTTGCTTATTGTTATCCAGTCATTTATCTATTTATATATTCCTGCAACACTATTCCACAAGACATTTGAAAAGCATATAGGCAATATGGTTTGAATTCTGTCTTGGAACTTGGTAAAGTGATTCCACCAAGCTTCTGGAAGGTCCTGCCAAACAATGCAGTAAAGAAGAGAGCAATTTTAGCCATGCAGATGTTTTGTTGCAGTGATGCCAAATACCCATTGGGAAGCTAGACATCTGGATGCTTGAATTAAAATGTTCTCCTCTCAGCAGATTTTTGTTGCCTAGACACACATTGTGTCAAAGGCAAGCTTCTGCCTATTTGTTTAAACTCCTGGAATATGTGACTGCAGATACATCAGGCCAAATTGATAGACGTCTGATTGAACCAGTATTCCTGAAATGACCCCTTTTTAAAAAATGTAAAATTCCTCCTCCAAAATCACAAAGAATATGTATTCAATTAGATGGACTGATATAAAAGGAATTCATTTTAAAAGATCTAATTCTCAGGTTTCTCTTTTCCAGACAGGTTATTTTCTTTGAATTATCATTTTAATTCATGGATTAGTGACAAAAAGAATGTAGTCTGTGAAAAGATGGTCTGGTAATTATAGGTTTCCCTACAGACTGAAATAGCATATCACAATGTACACATAAAAACATGAAAATGCTTGAGATATTATTATTTTATATTGAGAAACAGTTTAATTATTTAAAATGTGGTTTTATTTTTTCATATGCAGCCAATCATATTCTATTATTAAAAAACTGTTGCTATGGTTTCTGGCTTGGAAAATTGTATTTATTGTATTATGGCAACAATTGTAGGTTTTGCTTTCACATTAAAAAATTGAATAAAATTAGTTTTCCAATAAATTAAATCATGCCACACAAATGTATTTATAATTAGAACTTATTACAGTACTCTCTAATGGTCCAGTTTGCATTTTGAAAATTCTCAGGTTAAAACATTAGCCCCTTTTCCTTCATTTTTTTTTAAATTAACCCTGTTTAATTTTTTACATTGAAATACTTAGGGACAATCTGAAAACACATTGTAGGTGTGACTGAAATATAGGGTCCGCAGGGAGAGAGGCAAAGGCTATGCTTCTCTGAGAATAACAGGAAGCAAATACGAAAGGGAAGAAATGAACTTTCCAAAGTGCAACCTGTTAAATAAGTTGGAACACTTTATTTTCTTCAACATTTGCTTCCTGCAGCTCATTAGGCCTTATTGCTTTCTTCTGTACTCTTTGTCCTCTTCTTTCCAGCAAATTCATAAAAGTGTGTCATTTTGTTCTACTTTAATTACTATCTAGTTCACATTTGATCTAGAACAACCCAGTGAAGCAAATTTTATGTACCTATTACAGAATCTGAAAAAGCCCTTCTAAGAGAGGATGAAGCAATTCCCCATCAGTGACTGGCAGGTAGAGCTGTGACTAGGCCTGTGTACCACAGAGCTCTTCACCATACTGTCCATTTGGTCCAATGCATGTCACTCTCCATCAGCATCAACATGTGCTGTAGTTCTATGGATAACTAGTTTAAATGTTATTCTGACTTGTGACATAACCAATTCTTGAATCTTAAGTTCTTTCCCTCATATCTTAAGGATATTTGCTTTCTAAATGGAGAAATTCTTGGTGCATAGGGCTGATCATGATTAAGACTGAGGACTGGATAAGCAATACTTCCAGAAAGAATAGAGGCAGAAGTCAGGAAAGAAACCAAAATGCTACTAATTCTTTAGTTTTACCATTTTTTTTCTAAAGAAATCTGCTAACCACTAAAGCTAGATTACAGAATTGATTTTTGAAAATAAGTAGCTGAGCTATCTAGCAAAGTTACACAGTTTGTGTCTTCTTGAGCTTTACCATTGGGCCATAGAGGACAAGTAACTTTTCTTTTCTTGAGCCTTTACTACATGCCAGGCACTATGCAAAGGGTCAAATTATATACTATCTCATTCAATCTACAAACAATATATAAAATTGGCATTTTACTACTGATATTACTGATAATAAAGATCAAGAGTTTCAAAGAGGTTAAATGTTTTGGAAATTAATAACTGATAAGACTGATACACATTGAGTGTATGCCATGTATCAAACTAATATAGATCAACTTATTTACTGTTTATAACAACTTTAAAGATGAATTAATATTAAGTTCTTCATTTTTCAAATGGAAAAAATTCCAAGTTTTAGAATAAGTATTTTTCCCAAGTTCAAATAGTAAAACTTGAACATATGAATTCAACCCTATTGTCTTTTACCAAAATAATAAAAAAATAGAAAGAACAATATAAAAATCACTTACTGTACAGGGAGTATTAGGAGAGAAGAGACTGGCAGGTAGGTGTAATGGTGATTCCTAGAGAGTGGAGTCATCTGTATACCTCATTCTGTCTTCTCCTCTTCCACTGATGCAGCTATCCCTGGGCTGTTTGATTCCACATGATATTTCAATAGGGACAAAATGATTCTTACTCTGCTTCTGAATTATCTGTGTTGTTCTAAGATGTGGTAAAATCTGAAAGACATTCCCCAGACTGATGGTTGCTGGGCAAGCATTTCTCTCTGGAAGTATTGTAATCTCTGTTACTGCTTTTTAGCATCTCAAATGAAGAGTAAGCAGAGATGGAAAGCCTCAGAGCAGAAAACACTATAATAAGGTACATTTTAGAAGTGTACTTGCTAGAAAAGGAAGTAAAACTTTTGAATCACCTTACAATTTATGAGTTTAATAATAATTATTAATGTAACCAGGTTTTCCCTAAAACTCGGTGTCTCAGAAAATCAAGAATAAGTTGGATATATAACTAGATTTAATTTTTAATGTCAATGTATTTATGCATACACACACATATACACAATTAATGTATATAATTTAAATATGTATTTCCTAGCATAGAGATACATTGATTGGCAAGCAAGTTATGAATTTTTACAAATACTACAAGTAACATACTTTAAATGCAAATTATGTTGAGAAGCCATTAACAAAAGGACAACCTCAACAATTATTGCCTGAGTAACTGAATGAAGTACATTAAAAATATTAAAATATGAGAGGCACACAATAAAGTTAAGAAAAACTCATTAATCCTGCAGCATTTTGAAAAAGATATTTTCATGTTAGGCAAGAGAAATAATACCAGTGTAGTCTTTAAAACTATTATTCTCTCTATAGAAGTGAGCCATCTAGCTATACCATCCCTGTTTGCATGATGAGGTCAAGAGAGCAAAAGACAATTAGAGCCTGAAATCTATGTACTGAAAGAGGATAAAAGAAGATGAAAAATAGTTGTATGTTTTCAATGACATGCTTAATGAGAGAACCAAAACCCACAAGAATGCAATTGAACTTAACCATGAAATATGAAAATTTCTCTTACATCTGTGGATTCTCAATTTAACAAAGGATAAAAGTATTTTCCTTTCACTGCTTATGTGTTTTGGATACACATTGGTTTTACTTTGGTTTATCATCATCATCATCATGATGATCATGCAAGATTTCTTCTTTAGCTTATTTAAGAAAGCAATCATTCATGGGCCAGCTGTATTGGGGTCCCATGTTCAAAACCAAGTGCCATCTCAAAAAGTGGGTGTGAAATGTGGACTTGCAGAATGACCCTGCAATTTAGACTATATTCTCATTTAAAAACATTGTTACTATTTTTTTAATAGTAAAGGGATATGATTCATAACATGGATAGAAACATGTTCTATCCCCCAAATCTATAATTTTCAAGTTTTCAATTTACTAGGTCTAGTGGATTGTAATATGAATTTTCTTTGTTACATTCATAATTTTGTGTTTATAGGTTAAAAAGTTCAAAGAATTTGGTAATGAAAAGACCACAGAAAATAATTTAAATTCCTTTGAGTCACATGTGATTCGAATTTTAGGGTCAAGTATTTCAACTTTGATATTAAAAATACAATTTTTAGTGCTTATCTTTTATCCTTTAGGAAGAAATTATTTAAGCACTAATATAAGAAATTATTATAAAGCAAATACATAGAGCACTTTAGCACTGAAATAAAGATACAGCTATTCAAAATTGTCGAAGGAAAATGCTTCTTCCAGTCACTCACCTTGACTGTTTGCTGCTTCTGTGTTTGATACTATTTTACACAGTGAGTTTCACTTCTTCTGCAGATGTTATATCTCCTTGATCCTTTTCTCAGCATGAAGCCTGACTCAATTTCAAAGATAATATCTTTCAGATAGAAATATTTCTCTCACTGATATCAAATAAATTCCCAATATGTAATTGACACTCCAAGTTTTATTTAAAGAAAGAGGAAATGGTACTAACATATCCAAAAAGAATTGGCACAGATAATGTGGCTTCACAAAGAGGAAAGTCAATGAATGAGATGTCTCCTTTGGTACATCTGCAAAGAAGCTGTTGTTTTCACTGGAGCAAGAATGTTAAAGATTGGAGAGAAGAAAATATGCCTTTGCCAACTTTGAAGTGTAGCTGCTTTTTCTTTTTTTTTTTTTTCCTGAAAACACCCTGTAGGGAGCAACCTCAAAGCCCTCTTGAGAGATGAGGTATGAACAAATTGTATATTAAGATAAATTTGAATAAAGAAAATTTACAGGAATAAAGTGATTTAAAAACCTTAAAAAATCTCAATATAATGCTTAATGGTACATATGAGGACAAGACAGCTTGCAAATGTGGCATGAAATAAACAGATCATCACTTAGAAACATAACACTCACTAACCCTAGAGACACAATTGAAGTTCATCCCAAGTACAGGGCCTGGGAGTTTGGCCAAGAAAATTATCTCATGGGGTCTAGAGCTTGATTTGTATTTCACATAATATGAAGTGGCATTCATTACCTTGTAATCGATATGCAGATAAGAAGAAATTATTTATGGCACAATTAACTAGGAGGGAAAGAGCATCGTATATGTACATATGGGAGAACTGAGGGTTTCTGACAGGATCATAAACCATAAAGAGACTTTTGACAATGATCAGACCTCGCAGGTAACCTGCTGCCTTGGAAATACATCCAGCTTTATGTATTCTAATATATTTATAATCATCCTTCCGTGTCATGCTTCAAATGTAAACTGGGTGTTTATGAAATTTTCCCCTATTAAAATGACTAAGATGTTTTGATTTATTCAAGCATTAGAACAGAGTGTCTAAAATTATCTTAGAATATAAGTTCTATGAGATGTTAATAATCAGTTTTGGAGGTGAGGGGTTGAAAAAAGGAAAGAGGACTCCTCTATAGGTACTATATACTGTAACTTTAAGAGAAGATAAATTATATTACTACTTCCTAACTTAATTATCTTTCATTCTCTTCTTTGGCATGCCTTTTTAGAAAATAACCAGCAGATATAAGAAGAAAGAAGAAAGGAAGGGAAGAAGAGAAGAGGGAGGGAGAGAAGAGAGAGAGAAAGAAAGTCAGTGAGCTGAGGTGTCTTTTTCAGAATTTTCATTCCCACACCCTGGCATGTGCCTTCCTTATCAAGTCAAGTGCTTTTCATACAAAGTCTTCCCTACTGTATTTCGCCCTGTTTAGCAATATCCTTGAACAGGATCATTCATCCTGAAGTGCAAGAGCACTTTCAGGGATGGGGGTTCTTGCTCAGCGAGGCATCCTGTTTGATGAGCTTGCTCCCCTGTGAGTCAGTTGGCACCAGCCCTGCTCTGCTCTGCGTGCTCAGCCCCCTTAACCCATAAGCACCAGAGGTCTGCCCTGGGCTTCCAGGGTTCTGAGGGCTGGCTTTACCCACATCCTTAGTAACTAGGAAGTCAGGACCTTATGTTCTGGCTCATGAACAGGTAAGATAAATAGCTCATAGAAATACTTCCAGCTTGGAAGACTGATGAAGAGACTTACTGACAACATCTCATTAATTCTTGCCAAGATCTTCTTTAGCAGGTCTTTACCCAGGAAGTTTTCTTCACCTGGAAGACTCACCCTTTTTACTTTTGCATTCCAAACAATTGACTCTTTAATAGCAATAACAGAAATTCCTATAAGTTATGAAATATTTATTATATATGTTAACATTATATATTTTATATAATTTTATAGGCAGTGTCTTACCTTGAATTAAAACTTACTAAAATTTGAGAGATTTAAAAATTAAAATTATAAGCATTAGCATACCCATTACCCAGAATTTACAGTTTTTAAAAAGGGCAGCAGTTTTCCTTTACTTTTTAAATAAGAGAATTAAATAAAATACTGTAGCTAAATATGAAGTCTTTATCTACCTTCTAATGACCTATTCACCTCCCCTAGAGACATAAACTACTATGACTTTGGTGCGTCTCCATGTATATACTTACATATTATTATAAATGAGTATGATTTCATAAAAGTCTATATTATTTCATATGATTTTCATAAAAACTCATACCAATCTTCTACTTCTATATGGAACATAATTTTGACGATAGCTGTTTTCTCTCACCATTGTTTATAACATCTTATTCATATCAACATGGTTCAGTGGTTCTCAATTTCTTTTGTGCCATAGGATCCTTTGATAGTCTGGTGAAGCTAATGACCTCATTGCCCAGAGAAAAATTTTAAGTTTTCCTTTATAAAACACATAGGATTCCAGGTGAACTCCATTACATTATTGTGTTAGATAGTAAACAAATTATAACTCAGTAATGTTTTTCAAATTAATGTATTAAATAACATCTGGTGGTACATCTATTCTAGAATGATTTGGAGGGAGTGATCAGAGTACACTGTATTTGTAGATGTCTGTGACCACCATAAAGTTACATGAAAAGCATCCACAAAACCAAATCTTGACAATCTCAAGAATGATTCATGCCACTCTGGTGTGCTGTCTAGATTTATAAGAAGAGGTTTGAGCTTAGTGATAATAAGGATGTAATTTTATTTCCATTCAAGTTCATGGGTCTCCTGAATTATTTATATGATTCTAAATCTTCTATACTTCAATTAATTCCCCATGCTTTTTGCAAGTCTGTTATTTGATTTTAAACAGTGAATATGACATTTTTTGTTGCAAGAAAGTTAAAATAGTGATCTAGTCAAAATGTATTCTGTTTTCATTGTGAAAATTTTGCTTTTGTATCTTGTTGAAAGGACATTTACCTTATATCCTTTATAATAATTTAAAATGGCATTTTTCACTTTCAGAGTTTTAAAAATATGCCTGAAAATATTTTTAAAAGTATATATCTGTTAAGGAAGAGATTTAATTATCTTTTTGCTAATACTTTATTTAATTTTTGGAATAAAGTCAATATTTTGGTATTATTATCCTCTTTCAAAGAACAGATTAAATCTAATCTTCACCATGATGTCAATGCTGAATGCTCATTTCATCAGTATCTTCTTTCTGAACATCTAACCCATTTGTATTTATGTCCATATCTTCTTATTTAATTTTTCTTATTTGTTTTGATTCATTTGTTGCTTTCAATGATTGTGAGCATTTTGAGGACAGGGATCATGTGAATTCTTTTAAAATTTCTACTAATTAGTAGTAGAATGTTAGGCACACACACAAAAGCACTCAGTAAATATTTGCCACATAATTGAAATTAATATAATGTACTTTGTTTTGAAGCTCTTTCCAATTTAATATAAATTTAGAAAAAAATATTTATTGCTTATCTTTGAAATAAAGTTTTTTTGTTTCTTTTTTGATGAGGTTTTCAGAATATGGTATATTATCACTTTTGGTATCCCTTATTAGGAATATGAGGTATGCCTCCAAAATAATGACAGTCATTTCCATAACCCACACACAGACACCAAGTTCTTTTCAGAGTACAAGAAAGAGGAAAATCTCTCTTCTATTGGAAAAAGAAGGAGAAAGAGCTCTCTGGCCCCCAAAGCCCAGCCTGTCACCTGCCACTGTCTCTGGGTGGTTGGTCTTCATGCAGTCAGAACATGTGCAAAATACCTGAATGAGGACCCAAGGGAACAAGGGCAGCTTGTCACGCCCTCCTCCTCTTCAACTCAATTATCATTTCTCCTGCTTTCCTTGCTAGAACTCTGAGTATGTGAAAGTCAAAGAAATGACTTCCACCTAGAAACAGTGCAGCAGCTGCAGCAATTGTTCTTTCACCTTCTGGAAATACTATGCTATTAGCTTAAATGTAAACTGAGAATGCTGTCACTATAAAAGGCAATGCATTGAGTCTCTGTTTTCCTTAATTAGAAAACTATGTGTTTGTTTGTTTATTTTTTACAGTATTGGGGTTTCAACCCAGAGGCGCTCTATCACTGAGCATGTCCATCCCCAGGCTTTGGAGACAGGTCTTCCTAAGTTGCCCAGGCTAGCCTCAAACTTGAAATCCTCCTGCCTCAGCCTCCCAAATAGCTGGGATTACAGGCTTGTGTCACAAGCCTGGATCAAACATATCTCTTTCACTTTTAATTTTCAAATAATTTTAGATTTACAGAATATTTGTAAAAGTAGTACACAGGATTATTGCATAAACTTTACCTGATTTCTCCTAATGTTAATATTTAACTATAGCACATTGATCAAAACTAAGAAATTAATATTGTAACAGTATTATTAATTTATTAAAGATGTTCTTCATATTTTGGCAGTTTTTCCATAATGCCCATTTTCTCTTCCAGTATGTAATACAAATTCACACATAGCATTTTGGGTGTATCTCCTTAGTATCTTCTAATCTGTAATGGTTCATCTGTCCCTGTTTGTGTTTCATGACCTGGACATGTTTGAACAGTATTGGTTGCTTCTTCTTTAGTCTATCGTTCATTTTAGATTTGTCTGATAATTTTCTCATAATTAGGTTAAGGTAAGAATTACACAAGGGTCGTGTGTCCTTCCCAGTGCATCGTACCAAGGTGGTAAATGATGTCCATGTGTCTTTTTTCTGGTAATTTTAGCTTGACTGATTTTTAAGGTGGTATTTGCTGTTTCTTTTAATTGTTAGTATTTTTCAATTTGAAATAAATATGTATTTTGTTTGCTCATGTTTTGGGGGAGATAGTCAGAGACTCAGCAATTATGCCAATTCTCCTTCAGTTTTCAATGATTCATTTCAGCATCCCTTGATGAATCTTTCCTGAAATGGTTATTTTTGGAGTGTTCTAGATGGTGATTTTCTAACTGCCCTCATTTCTTCTGCATGTATTAATTATATCACTATGGACTCATTTATGATTCTTGAAGATTTTTTATGGGTTGTAATTCAATACCAGCATCACTTATTTTATTCCTTAAATTGCTCCAGCTTTGGGCTGGGGAGATAGCTCAGCTGGTAGAGTGCTTGCCTTGCAAACATAAGGCCCTGAGTTCGATCCCCAGTACTGCATAAAAAAAAAAAAAAGTTGCTCCAGTTTTGGTGATTGTGAGACTTTTTGGGGAACTCCTGGGCCTTTCTGAAGTGCCTCATGACCCTTTGGAACAATTTGTCTTTCACTGACACCTGAAGACGTTCCAGGCTCATCTTCTATTTTCTCTGCCATATCCCTTAAATCAACCATTTTTCTAAAATTGCAGTTTTCTTTGTTTTGTCAATAACAATTAGACATCAAAATTTAGGCTTTTCAAGATTAGAATATATACAGTGGTTCCTTCTTGCTGTAGAAAAAAGGGTTAGCAAATTTTATAAATGACCATATTACATATAGGCTTTGTAGGCCCTACAATCTGTTGTGATTATTCCACTGTAAAGTTATGGCACAAAAATAGCCATAGACAATAGGTGAATGGATAGGTGTGAGTATGTTGCAAAAAAATTGACCATGGCCAGAGTTTGGTTCATGGGGTCATAATTTGACAATCTGTGCTCTAGAGCAACAAGCCACATGCTGAATTTCACATAGATTCTAGAGCATAATTTTTTAAAATATCAAAGACAGAAACAATATGTTTTCATTTTCTCTGGTGAGCCATGGGCTGGATTATATACATGGAATTAGCTTAAGAGCTGTTTTGCTTTTTACTTTCAAAACCTTTTTAAAAATTTTATTATTGTGTGCAAAAGAGGAAAAATAAAAATTACTATTTCCCAGCTATTTTAAGTGATTGGACATGTAGCTGGTACACCATTTATTTATTTTCAGATGAATCAATAAGTGAAAACTTAAAGCAATACTTGGAATATTAAAGATAACTAAGTACAAAATAAATGGTATAGAGGAAGCAGGAAAGACTGCGAAGGGGCATATCCTGAAAATTCCTCTTTGGAAAGGAAAATTGAGATTTGTTACCAACAAATAGAAAGGGCTAGAATCACATAAAAGAAAAAAAAAAGTTGTTGAATTCAAATTGATTTCAAAGGGAAATAGATTGAGAAACAGGCTGAGTCTTTGGAAAAAAATGAATAGTAACATAGCAATGGCAATTTATAAAGGAAGACAGAAGTCAAACTGAACTGCACTAGCATTTCTGAGAATTACAGATTTTGTATGTGGCTATCCTTCAAGTAACCTTGAATTATTAATAGTAATGCATACTAGGCTTTGTAGGTTTAAGTGAAAAAATATTTAAGTGAATTAAATATTAAAATATTATTTATTAATTTTTAGATTAAGAAACACTCTGCCATTATTTGCAAGGTTTTCTATGTTAATTCTGTAATTCACAGATCTCTCCAAGTAGACAATCTTTTAAGACAAGAACAATTACTTTCATACTCACTTTCTGTGACAGACTTTTCGGCTTTCCAGTAAGTATATGATGAGCCAAGTAAATAATTCTTAAAAGTCTGGATCTTACTGCACTTTCAATTGGAATTAAATATCTCCTTGCTTCATTTGAACAGAACACTAAGTCTGAAGGCAGATCATTTTATTGCCTTTGGTTCCAGCAGTTTCTGTGCTAACTATAGAGCAAAATGATAACTCAAATGGACAAGTTTGAGTTTATTTTAAAATGTCTCTGGTTGTACTATCATGTGTTCCCTTCCTAAGTATTAATACATCATTAATGATTGTTAATGCAATCTGGTTGGTGAGATGAGATGATTTCCTAAGCCAAACCAAACTCATCCTTGAAAATGTGTTGATGGATTTATTTTATTTGATCTTAAAATGTTCTAATTTAGAGGCCACTAAATTCATCATTATTTGTGCTCCAGAGTAAATTCATAAGAAATGAAATTGAACTTCACCTAAGTTTCATGTTTAAGGGCTGGTATACTGAATTGAACAGATACTTGATTCCTACATATCTAATAATTAGCATTGCTTTGGTAGAAAATGATGCACTGTAATATCATAATCAAACATTTTAGAACCAAGACTTTTTCATGTGGAATTTTGTGGATGTGAATGTTTTCCACACAAAGTGTAACTCAAAAGAGCTAATGATCTCCCTGATAGGTACTCGCACTTGCATATCTGTAGATCTGTAGTAGGGAACATTCTCTAGGATCAGTCTTAGTGTCTTCTCCCTTCCTCTCATATTTCTTCTTTTTCATTCAGGTGGACACCTTTTAACCAATCCTACTTGCTTTCTTTCTTTTTTTTCTTTTTTTCCTTTGAGGCCAAAGGAAGCTTTATTGGAATTTGGTTCTCACGTGGCCCCAGGCTGCCCAGGGTCTTTATAGGTCAGAATAGGCGGGGGGGTGGGAGTCCTGCTGAGTGATAGGTAGGTGTAAGGGTCAGCGAGTTTTTCTGTCCCTGTTTGATTGGTCACCGTTTGACGGGCTGCCCTCTGCGTCAGTGGTTTGTTTTTTCTCATATATCTGCTCCAATCCCGACCTAACATCCCAACCTTTTTGGTGATATAGGGTACTGGAGTCCATCTGGCTACTTCCTGCATGTTAGGGGGTGTCATGGGGAAAAAATGGTTTGGGTTCTAGGTCAGTAGGGAGGCTGCTATTAGAATGTAGGAGCATCTGGTCGTATGCACCTTGGCAACCTCACTCATGCAGTTCCAGGCAAACCTGAGAAGACAGGTAGCAATCATTAGTAGAAATCCTATCACAAATAGGGGAGTAAAGGTAGGGGGTCAGCCAGGTGACAAGAGTGGAGTTCAGCCATCCTGACCAGGGGTCATTTGATTCTTGTTCCTTCAGCCTTTCATTTAGATGTCTGAGAATTTGGATGTTTTTTCCATCAGACCAGTTTCACTGATGTGGCAATAACATTCTTCTCTTAGGAAGAGGCATGCTCCCCCTTTGTCTGCCATCAGATCTAGTGCTCGACAGTTCTGCAAGGAAACTTGAGCAATAAATGTTATTCATCTTTGTAGGCATGTCAGGGGGCAGCAGATGTCTCTACTGCCTTCTGGAGTTGCTGTTAAAGCTTTTGGGTGGCAGTGACTGCATAACCAAGTCCTGTTGTTGGAATAACCTGTGTTTAGTAGAGATCTCTATATTTCTGTGACTTAGGGCTAGATAATCTTACTAGTGAGCATAGATTAAACCTACCTGTGTAGCTTAGGAGGCTCTGTAGGCCTTAAACTGACTAAAAACTCTTGACTCTGGCAGTTTCTCTTGATAGTTATCAGGTACATCTGCCTAAGAATCTCTCTCTTGTAACTTCCAGTCTTTATTCTAGGGGGTTAACACAGGCGTGCATCTTAGGTTGCATTTAACTATTGTTTCTTTTAAATGCCCAAGAATGACTATATTTTGATTTTAACTGTTTTGCTAGGTGTTTAAGACCAAACTGGTCAAATTGACCTGTTCCTGTCTGTTAAGAGTTGGCTGAGTTCCCACAAGGGTCACTCATAGGGAACTTAAGAGCAACTTCTTGGCTCCGTTAGTGCCGTTCGTTAGGCAGGGTCTCCTTGATGAGGTGGCTTCCCCTGGAAGCTTTAGGGATGTCTCCCTTTTCCAATGACCCTCCTCTGCAGCAGGTGCACTGATTCGCTTTTCATCCTCTAGTGGTATCATTAACTCCCTGATTGGCAGGTTGCACGGACCAGAGTTGCAATGCTCCTTAGAGAAGTTCTCTTGTTCTGGATTCAGGCTGACTCTGAGGGCAAGAACCAAATAGTGGTTTTATTGGCCTCTGTATTTAATCTCAATCTCTAAGTTTGATCTTAAAAATCCAGCAAGTTAGTCTCACCAGTCTTAAAGTAGAGTACTGGGCTTTAACTTTACTGTCTATAATTTTACAGTTATTTACCCCCTTTTATCTAATTGGGGTCTATATTATCTGTCTTATCAGCGATGGCTTACTATTTCAAGTTAATTTATGGTGTTTGCTTTTATACATCCTGCCTCACATTCTGTGGTGGGCACTGAAGCTCCTTCAGAAAGCAGTGTGTCTCCCCAGCAACAAACACAGCAACATCCTTCCTTTATACTTTGTTTGAAGTCCTCAAGGAAAGATATTACTTCTGCAAAATGTTCTCATATCCAAGGACCACATCCTATAGACCATTTCAAGAATAACTCTTTCTTTACAATGTTGGGGTAAGTTTCTTATATCCCTAGTTTTTGAAGTGTTTTAAATAGAATGGGTATTGTACTTGACCAAATGCTTTTTATGCATCTATTGAGATAATCATGTGATTCTTGTTCTTAATTCTGTTTAAGTGGTGAATTGCATTTATTGATTTCCATATGTTGAATCAATCTCACATCCCTGAATGATATCTACTTGATCATGGTGCATTATCTTTTTACTTATTTTTACACGGGTTGCCAATATTTTATTAAGAATTTTTACATCTGTGTTCATCAGGATATTGGTTGAAGTTTTCTTTCCTTGATATGTCTTTGGTTTTGTTATCAGGGTGCTACTGGCTTTGAAGAATGAATTTGGCAATGTTCCCTCCTTTTATATTTCATGGAATAATTTGGGGAGGACTGATATTAACTCTTCTTTCAAGGTCTGGTAGAACTCAGCTAAGAATCCATTTGGTCCGTGGGCTATATTTGTTGGAAGGTTTTTGATAGCTGCTTTAATTTCATTACTTGAAATTGATCTGTTTAAGTTTTCTATATCCTTATGGTTCAATTGAGTAGGTCTTGTATCTCTAGGAATTTGTTGTTATCTTCAAGATTGTTTAGTTTATTGAAGTCTAATTTCAAAATAGTTTCGGATAATCCTCTGGGTTTTCCTTTGGTCATCTACAATTTTGAAAATTTGAATTTTTTTATCTTTTGGTTAGTTTGGCTAAGGGTTTACAATTTTATTTATCCTTTCACAAAACCAACTCTTTGTTTTGTTATTTTTTTGTTTTTTGTTTTTTTTGTTGGTTCTCCTGTGTGGCTTGGATCTTGAAATATCTACTTATCTGTCATCTGTCAAAGTCCTATATTGCTTCAAGATTCATGTCAAGTACTATACTCACTTTGGGGTGTACATGGATTCCAGATCTACCACCAGTTCTTAGTGGCTCTCTGCTCTGTGGATACCCACATCTCTCATTGGATCTCTTGCAAATGCTGTTTTTCAATGCCATTTCCCCTTGAGTACATTTCTGTCTCCCCCAGCAGTTTTTAAGCATCCAGCCTGAAGGAAACCTATGTATGTCTTCCCACATAGTATGTGGAGCCCATCAGTGTGTCCATCTGAAGGAGGCCTTCTATAAATTCTGTGAGGAGAAGACATTCTTCAAGCCCTTGCCTTCATCAAAGAGGAATATTAAAGAGTGACTGTGTTCCACTGAATTACCTGAAGTAATTTTGGTACAGAGGCAGATCTGTTGAAAAATAAATGACTTCAGAGTTCCAGGTATTCATGTGAAGATTTGTTAAAAAAAAAAAAAAAGTTGGCTAAAGCAAATCCATACTTGTTTTTCAAACAATAAAATGTTCTGTAAGGTAGAAAGGAAGGACAAGGAGACCATCTTACTGCACTTTAGGATGTTTGCTGAGAGAATAAGTATTCATCTAAAGAGAGTGAGCATTTAGCCACACACATAGAAATTCTATTCCCCAAATGTTCAGGGATGCTATCAGATTTCTGCATATGAAATATTATTTTACTGAGTTCTTTAGAAATTTACCAAGCCCAATGGCACTAGTGTTAAGCATTTGGACCTACAATGACTGGACTGTATATCCTTAAAAGGAAAAGTGATATTTAGCCATACACAGTAAATAAGCACACAACACTGAAGATTCAGTGCCAAGTTTCATCTTTAGGGTGAAGGCATTATATAACTAAAAAGCATATGGTTGGTATTATATTATCACATTTAAAGGGTGAAATATTTATTTGTGATTTTCTTTTGGGTGTTTTTATTGTTAGCATGATCTGGGAAGACAATCCACTGGTCTCAGGCCAGATCTTGTGAGATTGATAATCAAGTTGGAAATTTTTGAGTGGACCAAATCAGGGAACTTTCTGTCAGAACCTCAGACACATTTACATCTACAGTTCAATTTGTAAAATGCTGAAAGTATGCCACGTAAAGTAATTTGTGACTTAAAATATATAGATAATTTATCATAAAACCAAAAGAACATTTCTCTAACCATTTTGAGTGTGTTTCCCTATAATACTGTAATGCAAAATTTTTTCTAAGTTAGCCTATTATAAACTCTTTATAGATAACCCACAAATACCAAAGGTCTTGGGTTGTATGCTTAAAATCTTCACTTGTTTGCATTTATTACTAAAATCTTATAAATATTTGAGAAAAGAAGGAGAGTCCCATTTTGATTTTGGGGTTGTACATCAGAATACACCAGAAAAGATACTTATATCAAACTAGTGAATTACCTATTAAAATACAATCTCAAGGCCCCAAGAATCATTTTCCTAATCTCCTCTGAAAGAATAATTTTGTCTTTAAAAATATCCTACCACATATAACTCCTTTCACCTTTTCCAGACTGTGTTAAATAAACTTGTCATTTTTACTGCCAATTCAGGAAAAGAGTTCCACACTCTTCTCCTTGGAGACCTAGACATAACCTGGTGGTCTCTGGGGTCACCCCAGTCTCCTCTGAAAGACTGGCTGCATGATTTGATAGTCACAGCTGTCATTATCATCCAGCTTGGCACATGCCTCTGGGGTTTTCCCATTGAGCAAGGGTCTGAACTGTACTGCCCATGCTTCCTCATACCAATTATAACTTCCATGCAGTTATCTAAAAGGGAGAAAAATTTATCAACATCATTCCCAGCCTTGTAATGAAGCAATTTTCTCTTATTATAGCTGACTAAATATGTGCAGGCTGAACCTTAGGGCCTCCTGTCACCCTTTTCTTGTCCCTCTGGAAATCATGACCAAATCTTACTTTTCATTTCAGATTTCCTTGACTCCCTACTTCTTTCATTTCTTTCTCCCAATCCTATACTTGTAGCATCTTTATCTATATTAAACTGAATCTCTCTTCTCACTTTATACCCCATGGTCTCACTCTTTGATATTCTGTTCATTAGGAACAAACTGGTATTTTCTTATTCTTGATTTCCTGTCACTGAATTCCCTCTCCAAAATGTTTTACTGGGGTACTAGAGAAGGAAGATCCTTAGTCATGCAAATGATCCAGCACATTCCATTTGCCTTTCCTGTAGACCTTTCCACCAACCTTATGTGTCTCATCCTCTCTTTTTATTCAAAGAACTTATATTGTGGTGTCTGTCTTAACCAGAAAGAGTGACATCTATTTCAGTCTGTTGTAGTTGAAGCATGAGTCACACTGATGAGAAAGGTAAGAATGACAGAGTGAACTCATAACTAGTTTTGTACATTTTTACTTCTCGGTAGAGCTAATTCAAAGACATGGCACAAATAACAGTCTCTCCTATTATATTGAATGACAAATCATTTCTGAAGAAATGATGATAACCTTAAAAAAGTCATTAAAGAAAAATAATCTTGGACTCTTAAGTATCAGTGATACTCCTCTTCAGTATGTTGGCCTTTGGAGCAATTCTGATCCAATAAAAGGCCCTAGAAAGAATATTTCACTCTGATGAGAGTTTATGTATTCAGAATTTTGGTTTAGTCATATGGAAGAGACTAACTTAATATCTGATTTTTCGTTTCCTTCTTGGAGATAGGACATCTAGTTTTTAATTGGTATATACTAAAATGAATAAAAACTACATTCTCTAGTCTGTAAAATTAGCCATGCAAATTCTGTCAAATAATATCTGAGATGAAATGTCCTGTGCAGATTTCTAAGTTTTCAATGAATTGGTGCATGCCTGTTGCCCCTTCTTCATCCTGCTTCTCCATCCTGCTCCATGAAGTACACATCTGGATCTCCAATGGTCATAGTGTCATATAACAGAGATTGTGAAATAGTGAGGTGAAAAGAGCTTGGGTCTGAAAACTGCATGTGATATAGTTTAGATGTGAGGTGTCTCCCCAAAGCTCATGTGTGTGACAATGTGAGAAAGTCACCAGGTGAAATGATTGGGATATGAGAGCCTTAATCCAATCAGTGAATTAATCCCTTGAGAGGGAATAACTGAGTGGTAACTGTAGGCAGGTAGGATGTGACTGGAGGAGGTGGATTACTAGGGGCATGCCTTTGGGTATATATTTGGTGAACTGAGCTTAGTCTATGTTCCTCATGTGATGTCCTGAGCTGCTTCCCTCTGCCACACTCTTCTGCCCTGATATTCAGTCTTACCTCGAGCCCTGGGATATGGAAACAGCTTTCTGTGGACTGAGACCTCTGAAACCCTGAGCCCCCAAATAAACTTTTCCTCCTCTAATTGTTTCTATCAGGTCTTTTGACCAGGTCTTTTGGTCCCTGTCATGACCTGCAGAACAGTTTATTCAATGCTAATGCGACTGGGTAGTAAGGGGGATTTAGAAAAGAAAAATAGAAACACAAATAGAGAAAAAGTTACGACTCAGTGGATCACTAACAACCCTGAGGAAATAGTAACCACAAGATAGCTCAGCATGTTTATTATATAGGTTTTAACTTCAAAAGGATTTATTATGAGAAAGTTTCATGAAGATAAACAACCAAAGTTGAGGATAAAAGCAGCTCAATTAAAACTATGCATTAGGTAGAGAATTATTGTGCCTGTAATTCTCTACCTACAAGCAACTGGCATTTGAACCCAAGGTTAAGAACTGATAAAATTCTGAGGCTGACACAGAATTTCCCCTCGAATAGGGCATCACCATAGTAACTGGGCTATCCTGATCAGCACCTTTGCACCCAGAGTTCTCCAGAGGGGCATAACCCGCTTCTGTTATAGGACAATTTGGGACCCATAATAGAGTTGCCACTCCCTACCAGTCATAGCAGCAAAAAAACTGACTAAAACATTAGTGGAACCATTTTCAGTGTGAGAGAATAAGAAATAAACTATGTTAAGTTACCATTGCTGTTTTTCCCTGTCAAATGCAGCCATCTGTATGTAACTGTGATTCAGAGAACTTGGTGGTGACTTAAATAGATGGAAGAAGAATATGGAGTAATCATGACTGTAGTCTTTGCTCATGGAAGTCTGGGAATCAGAAATTATCTAACTGGATTTAGGATGTGGCCACTTAGAAGTCCAATGCCAATACATGTCTTTTCCGTCTCTGAAGACATTACTAGTCCTTTAATATCCTAGCATTTCCTTTCAAATGTAATTCGTCCTAGAGTGAGATTCTGACAAAGAAGTAAAAGTACATGTGCATATGTGTTCATTGTCATATGTAATAGAAAACATTTTTTAAAATTTCTGATGGAGGGTATCAAATTCTGATGCACCTATAGCAATGAGGTTAAAAATAAATTATATAGAATCTCTGTCAGAATTTTCCCCTTTGTAAAAGAATAGTGATAATGCTTACCTCATGATTTCTTGTGAACTTTAAAGAGTTTGGGGGTCTTCTCACTTGCTCTGGGGTCCCTGTCCTTAGTCATCTACACTCATGTGTTTGTGTGCCAGATTCATAGCTGAGAAGCCAGTAAATAGATTTCAAGTGTTTTCTTTTCCTCTTCACCCCGGCTTCTATTTTAAATATAGTTCTGAACTATGTTTGAAATTTTTGAAAAATCATTAGTTTAACATAATTATATTTTTAACAAATACTGTATCTTAATATTTATTACACTATCCTACATATATGTTGTAGTTACCACTATGTACAAAACAACATTATTTTTTCAACATTTTTGAAGTGCATGGTGTGTGGGAGCCACTGTTAGTTGCTGAATATTCAACATCTCACATATATATAATATACAAAATAGATGTATTCACTGCTATCATAAAAATAATGTCCCCCTACTCATTTTGTTAAGTATTCAAGATTATTCACTAGTGAATTTAGCTATACAGAGTTTTTAAAGGTATAAATGAGGACTTTTGGCTATCATTAAGCAAAGATTTTGGCAAAGCCTCTCTCCAGAATCAGTTTTAAAACTGGACAAAAGTGGAAGGCAGGCAGATGCGCACAGCAATCTGGGAAGTGTTCATGATTGGAAACACTGAGTAGAAGGACATTAGAGCTTTGTGGTTCAGAGCTGCTTTCACCCCCTCTTTCTACCTCCATCCCTTGGTTGATGGTGAGAAATAGAAAATCCAAAGAGATGTAAAATAAGTGAAGAACTGAATTCATAACTAAAAATGTTCATCCAAAGAAAAACCCAGTCCTAAATGATTTTACAACTTAATTCTATCAAACACTTAAGAAAGAATACCAAATTTTCACAAAATATTTCATAAAATGGAGAAAAATTTTCATATCATTCTGTGGGTCCAGTATTACTCTGAGGCAAAAGCCAAAGATAGTATAAACAAATAAGTTGATGACTATTCCTCATTACTGTAGATTTAAAATTCTCCCAAATCAAATGGAGCAAAATGTAAAAAAAAATATTGTTCACTATGACCAAGTGGGATTTATCCAGACAACAATAGATGTGAATACCTGTGTTATTGGAATAATGGAAAAAATTGAAATGGTTATTTTAGCAAATGCAAGAAAAAGATCATTTGATAAAATTCAACTCCAATTAATAACATATCTCAACAAATTGGGAATAGAAGAAAACTTCAAGCTGATAAGGGACATATGTGAAAAATCTACAGCTAACATTATACTAATGGTGAAAGACTGAATATTTATCTCCTTAGGTTTAGGGATAAGGCAGGTTGTTGACCTTGGGCACTTGTGTGCATCATTGTGTTGGAGGTTCAAGCTATAGCAACATGTCAAAGACTGAAGATGATGATAGGTATGTGGGTTGAAGGATGAAGTAAACTGTGTTAACTCATAGAGAATATAATTTTGGGGGTTTAAAGTTCAAAGACTCTAACAAAAACCATGAATATTAACTAACAATATAACAAGGTTACAAAATGCAAGATCAATAAAATTAATTGTATTTCTATATATTAACAATAATTTGAAAATGAAATTAAATAAAGATTAGTTGCAATATTACCAAAGAAAATATAACAATTAATAACACATTTAGCAAAAGAAGTGCAAAGCTTGTATCCTGAAAACTGAAATCATGGCTAAAACAAATTAAAGAAGAAATAAATAGAGATAGATACCATATCAACAGAGGGGGATTAAGTATTATCAAGATGAAAATCTTTCCCAAATTGATCCATAATTTAGTGCATTAGTATCAAAATTTTAGCAGACTTGTTTTAGAAATTGACAAACTGGCCCTAAAATTTAAATGGAAATGCTAAGGGTCAAGAACTGTAAAGAATGTAAGATTTTAAGTCACTTGCAGGCTAACAGTTTAGCCAGGCACAGTTTATTGGATGCTGCAAAAGACAAGTGACACCTGGGTCAGAGACAAAAGACATAATTATGGTCCAGGAGGAGGCATATGGTCAGGTTTCCATTTTACCCCTTTCCCTCAGCCTCCAGGGTGTTGGTACAGAAGGTCCCAGGTGAAAACCGCACACATAAAGAGCTCGTATCACAGCTCTAAGGTCCTGGATTAGGGAAAACATATCTTCTGTAATGAGCTGAAAGAAAACCTTCTCTGTGCCCTAGAGGGCGACATTATCTTATCATACTGAAAAGATACCAGGACTACCCTTGGTGCCAGAAGGTTACAAAAATTTTTATTTCTCAAATTGTTTGCTAGATAAACATCTTTGGAAAGATGGTTCAGGAAGGAAAGGGAAAATTGTGCTTTCTCTTTTTGTCCTGCACAAAATGTACAAACGTTCTAAAGACTCATGGGAACAAAGGGCATAGGATGACCAAATAACTTTTTATCTTTTATGTACTCAACCTTGTTGAACCAGTTTATTAATTCTAGGAGTTTTTTTTTTTTTCTTTTTGGGTGGGGAGGGTGTTCCTTTGGACTGTCTATGTAGACATTCATATACTTTACAAATAGGAGCTGCTTTATTTCTTTATTTCTGATATGTATGCTTTTAAAATTTGTTTCTTTTTTTAACTTACTGTACTGTCTAAAATTCCCAGCACTATTTGGAGTAAGAGAGTGAGAATGAACAACTTTGCCTTTATACCAACTTCAGGAGGAAAATACTCAGTTTTTACCATTAAGTGCAATGCTAGCCTATAGGGAGTTTTAAATTGAGGTACATTCACATAACATGCAATTGGTCATTTTAAAATGTACAATTCAGTGGCACTTAGTACATTTCCAATGCCTGGTGACCATTGTTTTTATCCTATCACCTCAAAATTTTTATTATCCTAAGGAAACTACATACATAAATATATAAAAAATAAAACACTTTATGGGGGTATTTCTGATATTATGTAGCACAAAAGGGAAACTATAGTCTACGACAATTAATTATACTTTTCAATATAACTAGAGGAGAAAAGTTTGAAGGTTTTCAGCACATAGAAATGATAATGAGATGGAAATGCTAATTACCTTGATTTGTTCATTATACATTGTATACACATATAGAATTATAATACTGTACCCCATAAGTACAAATGTTTAGGTCAATTTAAAATAGATCTGTAATATCCATATACTAGCAATGGGTACATGGGCCTCAATTTTAAAATTATAATTCATTTACACACTCCAAAAAAAGTGGAATACTGGGTTTAAGTCTAACAAAATATATGCAGAACCTGTATGCTGAAATCCACAAATAGTGTTGAAAGAAATCAAAGAAGATCTAAATAGAGAAACATCCTATATATTGTTTGAAAGATTCAGTAAAGATTCTAATTCTCCCCAAATTGATATGTAGTTTTATCACAAGTCTTTCAAAATCCAGCAAAATTGTTTTTGGTAGTTGTAGATATTATTATCCTAAATTTTATATAGAAAGACAAAGAAATGAGAATATGTAAAATAACTTTGAAAAAGAGTTAAATAGAAGAAATTGCTCTCCTCAATTTATAGACTTCTTAATATATAAGCTATAATGATACCATGCAGTATTGGCAAAGGGATAGACACAAAGATTAATGAAACAAAAAATCTAAACCAGAAACAGACCCACATAAACATGCTCAAATGATTTTTGACAAAAGCAAAAAAGCAATTATTTTAGAGCAAAGGTAGCATGTCAATAAATGGTGATGATACAATTGGATATTGACAAGCAAAATAATGAAATTTGACTTTAGGTCTCACACTTTACCAAAATTAACTCAAAATGGATCATGTGCATCAATGTAAACTACAAAACTATGAAGTGCTCAGAAACAAAACATAGGGGAAACATTGAAGTAGAGGCACAAAATTCTTCAACTGGAACACAAATAAATTGACTAGAAAAAGAAATTGATGAACTATTAACTTTTTAAAAAAGTATGCTATATTGAAAGACTATTAAGCTGATTAAAAAAACCTATGGAATGGGAGAAAATGTTTGCAAACCACACAACCAACAAAGGACGACACTGTTTTGAACCATGTAAATAACTCTTATACATCAACAGCTTCGAATTTTAAAAGTTTGATTTAAAAATGAATGAATCAGAGCAACATAAAGAAATGAACTATTGATACATTTTGATAAATGTCAAAAACAAGATAAGTGAAGGAACCTAGATACTGTATTGTGTTTGGTAACCGTGAAGGAAATCCTAAATTATTTTAGATATTATTCTAAATCCAGTGAGTTTTTAAAAAAATATAGATTATGTCACTTCCTTGTTTTAAAATTATCTTTTACATCTTGGAGTAAGCCATTTCACAACACTGCACCCCGCTCTGCCCTAGTGAGCCCCGGGGATCTTTCCCTCCTTGAGCAGACCAAGCTATTTGCCAAGGTAAGATCATCATACTTGCTGCTCTCTCTGGGGCACAATGCCAGCCTCATATGCATGGTCATGTATCATTCCAGTTTCAATTCAAGTGCCATTTCTTCTGAGGGGATTCTGTTCACCCCAGCCAAGACCAGTATTCCTGTTACCTCATGTGAAGTCTTTATCACTTGATTACAGTTCAAACTTGCCTTGTTTGCTTATTAATTTGATTGTAATTTTGTGTCTCATCCAGGTAGAATGTAAGGTGCATGAAAGCAGGAGCCTTACTTGTCCTACTCATCCTGGATCTTCATCAATTAAGTTGTCTCTAGCATATACTAGGCATTCTATACAGTTCTAGTATTTGAATGAATGAATGAATAAATAAATTCCATATAATATTTCTACAAATAAATGCATGAGGTTTGTATTCCTTAAGAAGTATCTTTAAGACTGAGTAATATTCCATAGTATAGATATACCACATTTTCTTTATCCACTCATCTATTGAAGGGCATCTAAATTGGTTCCACATTTTAGCTATGGTGAATTGAGCTGCTGTAAACATTGATGTGACTGCATCACTGTAGTATGCTGATTTTCAGTCCTTTGGGTATAAATCGAGCAGCGGGATAGCCGGGTCAAATGGTGGTTCCATTCCAAGTTTTCTGAGTAATCTCCATACTGCTTTCCATAATGGTTGCACTATTTTGCATTCCCACTAGCAATGTATGAGGGTACCTTTTTCCCCACATCCTCGACAACATATACTGTTGCTTGTATTCTTGATAATTGCCATTCTGATTAGAGTGAGATGAAATCTTAGTTTTGACTTACATTTCTCTAACTTCTAGAGATTTTGAACATTTTTTCATGTATTTGTTGATCAATTGTATATCTTCTTCTGTGAAGTGTCTGTTCAGTTCCTTAGCTCATTTATTGATTGGGTGATTTTTTTTTTTTTTTGGTGTTAAGTTTTCTGAGTTCTTTGTGAAATTATGGCATTTGTTGGTAAAAAGAGATGGAATTAGAGAATATCTTGCTAAGTGAAATAAGCCAAACTGAAAAAACTAAAGGCCAAATGTTTTCTCTGATATGCGGATGCTAATTCACAATAAAGTGTGGGGGTAAGGAAGGATAGAGTTACTTTATATTAGGTAGAGGGGAGTGAAGGGAGGGGAAGGGGTATGGGGTAGGAATGATAGTAGAGTGAAACAGACATTATTACCTCATGTATGTATATGACTGCAGACCAATGTGATCCTACAATATGTATAATGAGAAAAAATAAGAGATTACACTCCATTTATGTATGATCTATCAAAATGTGAAAATGCATTCTAAAATGAATAATTATTAATAATAATAAAAGAAGTATCTCAGCATATATACTCAGTATGTCATTTCTTATTTTTACCTGAAGACCACATTCCAATTTTACTCTTGACCATATAGTTTAAATTCCTAATGTCTTTGAGGTTGTTCAAACTCTGTTTTTAAATGTTCTCCTATTCACTATTAATTTCACTGCAGTATTTTCAACACACAATGAGATTGCCCTGCACAGGTATGGACAGTTTAAAATGTATTCTAGTTGGTTAAATTTCAGATTGAGTCTTAGCTAATTTAAAGTTTTTTTTTCTCTTTTTCCTTATTTTCCATCTATCAGCACTGAAATTACAGTTGTCCAAATATGATCTCCTTCCCTGTCTGAAAAACATTTTTCTAAATATATTTCAGAAATCCAGTATGAGTGTACGTATGCATTTCCATATGTATTATATCTTTTTTACAAATTCTATCTTTTCTTTAGCAGATGCTACTTCAAAAGTAGATAATTTCTTAAGATTGAAAAAAGTATGATTCATAAAGTAACTAATAACTGACTAGCCCATAAAATTTTTGAACATTTTTATGTGAAATTAATATTTTTATGTGAAGTTAATATGGAAAGATTATTGCAACAATGTCATGGAAAAGAGCTACTTATTTTGATATAGAGAAAGCTGGGAGAAATATAAACACACACACACACACACACACACACACACACACGTGCACCGCACATACACACAAAGAAAAGGGCCGATGGCTTGAAGATGAAAGTAGGAGTTAAATAAGTACAAGTCAGTTATAAGTGTGGAAATATGTTTGGTGTTACAATTTGAAAGATGCTCATTAAAATACATGGAAATACATATTTTTATCTGTTAGATTAGAAAAACTAAAATAGAAATTCATAGCATTGGTGAGGGGCTGATAAAATTGGAAATCTCATAGACTGTTGGTTAGAGCAGAGAATGACAGTCTTCTTGGCAAGTCAATTCAAAGACATTTATCAAATTTACTGTACCTAGACCTTTCACTTTACAATATCCTAAATGAAATATACCATGTATGAAAAGGTTGATTTATAAGAAAGATCATGACAGCATTCATTTTAGTAATCAGAATTGTTTCTCAGTAGGGGACTAGGATTGGTTACACCCATTAGATATGATTTTCAAGGCCTGGAAGGAGGATTCCTGGAGACCCATGTACCATATAATTAAATATTGAAAAGTTGCACATTAAAAATCTTTTATCTTTCTTCACTGTCAAGGATGCCTTTGCAACTACCTGAAATAACAAGATAATGACAAAGTAAAAAAAGAACTAATGTGGCATTATGCTCTTCACAGTGAAGTTACGTCATCTGTTCAGAGTTCTCTCACCACTAGTTGCTCAGCACTGTCTCAGTGTGCTGTATTGTCCAGACCCAGGACTCACGTCTGTTCCCAGACTTCTGTGTTCTTTCTTCATGCAAGCTGTACCTTCAGTTTGAAAAATTCTTCAATTTTCACAGTTCTTCCTGGCTCAGCTCAAGTGTTGTCTTTGTTATTATCAGTTCTGATCTCTGATAAGAATTAATTCCATCCTCCTCAGTTCTCCATGAACTCTGGTTATGATATTTAAATATAGTTTCAGTGTACAGAGGATTGGATACATTTTATGAACTATGGATCATGGAGTTTGTCTTACCCATCTCTTCACATTCTTAGTGTCTGAGCCTGTGACTTGCATCCAACACTTTGTATTTGAGAAAAGTGAATTTATTATGAAAATTCTAAACATATTTAAAAATGGAAAGAACAGTATAATAAGACAGCTTCAAAACTAAAAACTCATGGCCATATTTGAGGTGATGAATATGTTAATTACTTTGATTTGGTCATGACACAATATATGAATATATAAAAAGAGAACTTTGTATCCCCATGTCTATATGCAATTACTGTTTGTTAATTAAAAACAAAACTAGGAAAAAAGGTGAAGAAAAACTCATGGCCAATCTTGTTTCATCTATGTACTTTCCATTTTCAAAACTCTTCTAATTATAGTTTTAGATTATTTTGAACAAATGTCATTGTACACATATATATCTCTTAAGTGCTTTTATAAAATAAGGAATCATTTTTGAGAGCATAACCAAAAAATCCATTGCTACAGTAAACAAATTGACAGTAATCCTTTAATACCACCAAGTTAATACTTAGTGTGAAAGTTTCCTTGATTAAAAGTCATTGTTTGTTTTCATCAGGAGTTAAATAAAATACATATATTAATGTTGTCTTGTTTGTCTTTTAGTTTCCTTTGACCTAGACATTTATTCTCCCTCTGTCTCCTCTTTCCCTACAAATTCCTCTTCCTTAAAGCTGAAATACAAGTACATTTTTGAAGGGAAGTCTAAGCAGTATATCTCCAAGGTGGCCACTTGATGTTAGTATTTTGGGATGATTATTGCCTAGATGCAATATTTTAGTTTCATTAGCAATTGCAAAATGGTGACTTTTAATTTTGTCATATTTTCTTCATTCCTTGGGTAGCATATTTTTATAGAGAGTATCCATCCCTTACAAATATTTGGCCATTCAAAAGTCTAGGTTACAGAGGAACGATAGGATTTATAATTTACATATTCCCTTTATTTGCTATTTTTTTTGTTTGTTTAAGGATTTGCTTTTGGGAATTTGGGGAAATGTTTTCCAAAGCAAACAATTTTCAGCTGAATAGAAAGAATACATTAAATAGATCTATTGTACAACAGGGTGGCCATAGTTAAAAACTGAATCTTGAAAATTAAAACAGTATATTTTCAGTGTTTTCATTACAAAAAATAAATATGTGAAATAATACACATGTAGATTAACTGAATTTAGCCATTCCACAATATATATATAATATATATACAATATATATAATACATATAATACATATATAATATGTATAATATATATATGAATTTAGCCATTCCACTATATATATAATATATATTCTATATATATATATATATTTCAAAACAACATGTTGCATATGGTAAATACATATTGTATGCAATTTTTGTTTGGTAAGTAAAAATTGGATAATGTTAAGAATTAATTTAAAATGATTAATTTTCTTAGGACCTTTCAAAGATGATGACCACTTCCTTTTAAATGAATGAATCATATATTTGATATACTTCAGGATATTGCAGTTATTGTTTTTTCCATGCTTAAAAGGCTTGATCTTTGTATAGTTGTTATATTCATAGCCTGTTTTTCCAAGGCAGTGGGATAGATTGCAGATAGGCCAAAAAAAAAAAAAAAAAAAAGTGTTCAGAGACATATGATCCATTGGGAAAACGTTTACAAGAGACCAGTGACTTCTTCAAGAAGAGTTCAGTGGTAACAGGCTGATAGCACCTTCAACCTTCACATTCCTTGCCAAGCAGTGCCTCCTCTCCGGCATGGTATTTTGTGATGTGGATCCTTTCCACAGTGCCCTTAGTTCCATACCCAAACCCACTCAGAAAGTGGTTTTTATATGTTAGGCTGCAGAAGCAGTGACATCATCAGCATTAACTTGCTTAATTTGCTTTTCTGACCAGCATCCCAGGGAGCACTGTTCCGAAGCATGTGTGTGAAAGTAGCTTTCTATAGATCACACTCACTTGCCCTAGCTACCAGTCTGCATAGAGAAAGGCATTGTCCTTTAAAGTAGTATGTATCTGGACTTTTCCAATCCAGACTTGCTCTCATCGTCTCCTTAACTTGGGGATGTTTTGGAGGACAGGTGGGGCCATCTAGGGACATGATATTTGACTGTCCCCCTTTTCTTTAGGATTAACTCACCAGTGGAACTCTCCTCAAGTTGTCTCCTGGGTCCATTTGACTTGCTACTAATAGTCCCTGTTAGTTTCTTTTTATATGTAATAAAATTTTTCAGGTTCAGTTTACACATTTCTGTCACTAGACCTAAAATGTACAAAAGGACTTTCTTCCTTTTAGTGGGATATCATGTTTATAGGCTGTAATTTGAACATTAGGATTATTTCTTGCTTCTGAGTGAATTTTTGCTTATAAGTTTTTAGACCTAAGAAGTATTCACTTATTTTTTAAAGATGAAATACATCACAAATGTATGCCCATTTAATTAGTCAACAACTGATTCACCTAATAGTTTATACAATTAATTCAAACTTAGGACTATAGGGTTTCTCACATAATCTTGTTTCCTCTTTATTTCAATACTATACTATAATAATTATCCATTTGCATTATTTCACAATACATGCAAAACAGATTCAATATAATATCCTCAACATTACCACCAATATTGTAATTACTGAAGGCAATTTTGGAGTTTAGTTTTCATTTATTTTTGTGTTTCAGAAATATCCCAGTAGGAATATTTAGTTAAAATGCTGTATTTCATAGTCACCTGAAATTTTCCTCTCTGTGTAGTTATACAAAAACAGTATAAAGTTCAGCTCACATAAGTTGTTCTCCAGATATACAGAAAATGCTTCTTTAAAATTTGTTGTATACTATAATTATTAAGATATTTATAAAAAGTAAGATATATAAAATGTGTATTTAAAGCAGTGTATTTTTCTGCTTTTTTATCTCTAATGTTTCTTTACCTCTCCCCTTAAATATAAGGATTTAGCCATCATATACTCACACATAGATTATCTTTTTACATGAATGCACACATGCACATACACATGCATATTCAATTTTTAGCAATGCTAAATAAGAACTGAATGGAAATTTCCTGTAACTTATGAGGAATTAAATTATATGAGCACATAAGTTTAAATTATTTAAAAATATGAAATGTGATATCCTAATTAGATTGTATTATATTTGTGGGTATTTTAGAAATTCTATTGTCCATGTAGTTCTGAATAAAATGTAATTGGCACCAGAGTGTGTGCTACCATGGTTTCCCTTTTGTGAGGATTCTGCTGCCACAGAACATATAATGTTCTTCCACATTTAGCCACTTACGGATGGATGTTCACTGAGCATAACACCTCTTTGTGAGCAATGATAAGAAAGGGTTAGTAAGAGTTAGCCTGTAGTTTCTGTACTATGTATAATTTCTCATCATGAAGCTAATGATTTTTATAGAAATCCAATTCATTACTAAATATCAGTAACTTAATGTTTTAACTAACATAACTAATTAGAATTTGTACTTTACATTTTCTTATGGTGTTCCCTTCTTGTCAGTCTCTGTTTTGGTTTGAATTATGTTTGACTACATGCTACAGAAATCCAATTACAATGACTTAACCAAATAGGGGTTAAGCCCCTAAGCTGGAGGCAATTCTTTCAGGACTGAACAGCTGCTAAGGGAAGTTCCAAGGTCCCTTAAAAGTGCTCCCCCATCACTGTGGCTTTCACTTTTTCAGGGTTCTAAATTGGTTTTCTGCCTCCAGACATTGTGTTCCTATTCTAGGCAGGAAGAAAGAGCGAAGAGCAAAGAAAAAATACACCTTCCAGATGAGTCTACTCTTTTTATTCTGGGAAAATATAGACATTCTATAAAATCTACAGGAAGTAAGTTTGATTTTCGATCTTATTTGTTGAAGTGGTTCATATGTCTATCCCTAGCTACACAAGAGGTAAAGTACTGCTATGAGAATAATTGGAACTTTAGAAGTTAGGAAGACACAACAAATGGTATAGATCGGGAGCCAGGAGATTCTGCATTATCCCTTGAATCCCTTCGGTGACATGGGTCAGGGCAGTGTTTCTCAAAACAAAAGCATTTTATGCCCGGTGCTTCCAAAGTATCTGACTATGAACCAAATCTACTTTCTTGAACATTAGAAATTTGTCTAAAGATCTTTAAGAATTATGATGGAAAAGTGTTTTGAAGTTATTTGTATTCATTTTCTAGGGCTGCCATAATAAAGCATCACTGGCTGAATGGTTAGAAAATAGAATGTGATTTTCTCGTAATTCTGGAATCTAAGAATCTAAAATCAAAGTCTTGGCAAAGTTGGTTTCTTTTGAAGCATCTCTCCTTGGCTTATAAATATCTGTCTTTTCCCTGTAATTTAAAATTGTCTTTCCTCAGTGCGCATCTATGTCCTAATCTCCATTTCTCATAGAGACACCAAGCATATTTATGAAGGACCATTCACACAACCTCATTTTAAATTTACTACTTTGAAGACCCTATTTCTGGAGTGTTGGGAGTTAGGTTTTAGGCTTCTGAAATTTTGAGGGATGACAATTTGGTCCACAACACTACTGAAGCATAGAATTAATAGCAGCAAGAGGGAAAAAAAACAAACAACAACAAAAAAACCATAAGAGGGGGTGACATGAGACCGTTACTGGGTCATCCTTTTCATAGTTTAATCTGTATCAAAATTTCTAGTCTCACTTCATCAGTACCACTGGAGAATGAACATCAGAAAATAATTAGTTGTCTGAATATAAAACTAACATTGATGCATGATTTCTAAGTCCTATGATCTATAGATTCTAATAGCTTAATAAATTAATTTGTTTAGCTAGCACAAGTAGAGTCATATATAATTGCAGTTATTCACACATTAAACTGTAAGGAAGCAGCAAACCCAATTAGATTAAATTCATGCATTTCTCTATGGGATTTGTAGAAGACATTTAAGCAGAGACATGGCATTTTCATAGACCAATTTGCTTGTACCTGTCTACTTGGATTTATTTTGATTTGTCCTTGTTTGGTGCATTATTATTTTCAGATAACAATCACCTGCAGATTCGACAGAGAGCATTGTAACTTTGCAATATTTTTGTTAATTAAGTTGGGTTCACATTCTAAGAATATGCATGAATATATTCCTAGGTTACTAATGGAGTGTGAAAAATAAGTGCTGTCGCTCTCATTTGGTTTATTTTTTTCTGCTGCTTATGTTATATATAGTAACTACAAGACTGTTGAAAACAAAACAAAAACAAGCAATGATCATGTTTCATGTAAGTCAGAGAGAAAAACAGGAAAACATATAATCCAAACAAATCTGAATTTGTATTGATCCAATTAATGAATGAATACTTGAGTTAATCAATGTCAAAACTGAATCACTCATTAAATAATTACAATTATTATAGATTGAAAACTAGAGGCTTTAGAAGGAAGGGACCAACAGAGCTGTTTTGGCAGTTTGAGTTGGGGGTTTTGATTGGCAACACTGAGGGATTTGCTAAATACCATCCAGATGAACAATCAATGAAGGATCTTTAAAGTTGAAGCATCTGAGATAGGATCAGTTGAAAAAGGCAGTAGTTTCATTCCAACAAGATAATAACTGCATGGGATGAGCTCAGTTAATTTAATCCTGAAAATATAATGTCCAATTTGTGCTTATACAGACTTCTCTTTGACCAATATAAAAAGTATAATGGTCAAGATATCCTCGGCTTAATACTTACAAAGTGTTTAAAATAGAAGCATCCGGAGGTTTCAAGATGGCGGACTAGAGGGTGGCTGCATTTCATGTTGCTCCAGGACTCAAGATTCAAAAGAGGAGATAGTGACTTGGGACCAACTCAAAGCCGCAGGGTGAGTTTCTCCCATAGGGGAGGCATCCCGGATGGGGCAGTAGCCCCAGAACGCAGAGAACTTTGTGAAGTAGAGTGACTCAGCGAGACGCCCCTCCCCCCGCCAGAGCGGTAAACATGGACAGCTAAGCGGAGCGAAAAAACGGAGCGAAAAACGTCAGATTGAAGTTTCCAGGACTGCGGGCAGCTTCTCTAACCTAAGGAGACTCGTCTGCGAAGGGTGAGGCTCCCAGGTCCAGGAGGTAGGTCCGGGCCCCTGGGAACCTTCCTGGGAAGGCTGCCCTGCCCAGGCGGCAAGACACACCTCCCCCCGCTGGAGCAGTGAACTCGGAAAGCGGGGAACTTTGCAAAGGAGGTTGCGCAACACACCGCCTGGTTTTGGAGCGATCTGCCAGGGCTCCGGTGGCGGCCAGAGAAAGAGTGAGGCGGCGAGTTGTTTGGACTCAGCAACCGCCTGAGCAACGGGGAGGGGGCTGTTCAGAGGAGGTGGAGGTGTGCAGCGAGTGGCTTGGTCTCCAAGCACCCACACAGAGCACCAGGTGGCTGCCTGGAGGAAGAGACGAGTGACGGGTCACTGGGGCTTGGAGCATATGCATGAGGCTCCAAGTGACTGCTCAGAGGACGGGTTGCATAGCCAGGTGATTAGGTGCATAGCACGTCCGGTCCAGGGACCTAGGCACCTTTTCTTGAATGAACTACACAGAGACAAGCTGAGGGGCGGAGCAAAGGTTCCAGGACTGCGGGCAGCTTCTCTAAGAAGGGACAACCTAAGGAGACTCGTCTACGAAGGGTGAGGCTCCCAGGCCCAGGAGGTAGGTCCGGGCCCCTGGGAAGGCTGCCCTGCCCAGGCGGCAAGACACACCTCCCCCCGCTGGAACAGTGAACTCGGAAAGCGGGGGAACTTTGCAGAGGAGGCCGAGCAGCACACCTCTTGGTTTTTTGGAGCAATCTGCCGGGGCTCCGGGGGCTGCCAGAGAAAGAGTTGGGCGGCGAGCTATTTGGACTCAGCAACCGCCTGAACAACGGGGAGGGGGCTGTCCTGAGGAAGTGGAGGTGTGCAGGGAGTGGCTTGGTCTCCAAGCGCCCACACAGAACACCGGTTGGCTGCCTGGAGGAAGAGACGAGTGACAGGTACTGGGGCTTGGAGCATATGTACCAGGCTCCAAGTGACTGCTCAGAGGAGGGGTCGCATAGCCAGGCGATTAGGTGCAAAGCACGGTCCGATCCCGGGATCTAAGCACCTTTTCTTGAAAGAGCTACACAGAGACAAGCTGAGGGGTGGAGCGAAGGTTCCAGGACTGCGGGCAGCTTCTCGGAGGAGGGGCTACCTAAGGAGACTCGTCTGCGAAGGGCAGGGCTCCTAGGCCCAGGAGGTAGATCCGGGCCCCTAGAAACGTTGCCTGGGAAGGCTGCCCTGCCCAGGTGGTAGTTGTGGACTGAGGGGAACCTCTAGGAGGGGAACTGACTAGCGAGACCACCCCACTGGGTGAGTCTTCCCCGCCGAGTGAGGTTTTCCCACAAGGACGGTAAAACCAGAGACACAGGCCCAAACAGGCATTGCCTCAACCCACAGTCAAGTTCCCCTTTGGATGACCATTGGTCAACAAGTAGAGGCACCTCTGCCCACTAGCAGGGAATATACCCCACCTGAAGACCACCACCCCTAGAGAGGCAGCTACCTAGGGGAACACCGCAGTATCAACTTCCTCTAAGACTTCAGGCTACTGAAGGACAAGAGGGGATACACTAGCAATCTTCAGGGATATTATAAGTCAATAGAGGAAATCTGCAACATCTCTGCAGTCCACTGACACCTGAACGACATGAGAAAACAAGGGAAGAAAATGCCTCAAACAAATCTGGATGTTATATCAATAAAATCCAATGACAGCATGGCAGAAGAAATGTCAGAAAGGGAGTTCAGAATGTACATAATCAACATGGTAAGGGAAGCAAACGATGAAATGAAAGAGCAAATGCAGGCATTGAATGAACGCACCAATAGACAGTTAAAAGAGCAAATACAGGAAGCAAAAGACCATTTCAATAAAGAATTAGAGATATTGAAAAAAAAACAAACAGAAATCCTTGAAATGAAGGAAACAATAAACCAAATTAAGAACTCCATAGAAAGCATAACCAATAGGATAGAACACCTGGAAGACAGAACATCAGATATTGAAGACAAAATATTTAACCTCGAAAACAAAGTCGAACAAACAGAGAAGATGGTAAGAAATCATGAACAGAATCTCCAAGAACTATGGGATATCATGAAAAGGCCAAATTTGAGAATTATTGGGATTGAGGAAGGCTCAGAGAAACAAACCAAAGGAATGAACAACCTATTCAATGAGATAATTTCAGAAAATTTCCCAAATCTGAAGAATGAAATGGAAAATCAAGTTCAAGAGGCTCATAGGACTCCAAATACACAAAATTACAACAGACCCACACCAAGGCACATTATAATGAAAATACCAAACATACAAAATAAAGACAGAATCTTAAAGGCTGTGAGAGAAAAGAACCAAATTACATTCAGGGGGAAACCAATACGGATATCAGCAGATTTTTTTAATCCAGACCTTAAAAGCTAGAAGGGCCTGGAATAACATTTTTCAAGCCCTAAAAGAAAATGGATGCCAACCAAGAATCTTATACCCAGCAAAACTTACCTTCAGATTTGACGACGAAATAAAATCCTTCCATGATAAACAAAAGGAAAAGAATATACAAAAAGAAAGCCAGCATTACAGAACATTCTCAACAAAATATTCCAGGAAGAAGATATGAAAAACAAAGAAGCAAATCAGCAAAGGGAGGAGATATCCTAAAGGAACTCTCAAATAAAGAGGAACCAAGTCGTGTCAAAAATAAGCAAATAAATGAATAAAATGAGTCAAATGACCGGGAATACAAATCATATCTCAATAATAACCCTGAATATTAACGGCCTGAATTCATCAATCAAAAGATATAGACTGGCAGATTGGATAAAAAAGAAAGATCCAACAATATGTTGCCTGCAAGAGACTCATCTCTTAGAAAGAGATACCCAAAGACTAAAGGTGAAAGGATGGGAAAAAACTTACCATGCACATGGACCCAGCAAAAAAGCTGGGGTATCCATCCTCATTTCAGATAAAGTGGACTTCAAGCCAAAGTTAATCAGAAGGGATAAAGAAGGACATTTCATAATGCTTAAGGGAACCATAAATCAACAAGACATAACAATCATAAATATCTATGCCCCAAAGAGTGGCTCACCCATGTATGTCACACAAATCCTTCTCAATCTCAGAAACAAAATAGACCACAATACAAAAATACTACGTGATTTTAACACGCCTCTCTCACCACTGGACAGATCTTCCAAACAAAAATTGAACAAAGAAACCATAGATCTCAATAACACAATCAATAATTTAGACTTAACAGACATTTATAGAATATACCATCCAACCAAGAGTGAATACACTTTCTTCTCAGCAGCACATGGATCCTTCTCTAAAATAGACCATATATTATGCCACAAAGCTAATGTTAGCAAATACAAGAAGATAGAGACACTTCCTTGTATTTTATCAGATCATAATGGATTGAAACTAGAAATAAATGAAGGAGTAAAAAACAGAAATTACTCCAACACCTGGAGATTAAACAATATGCTATTATATGAGGAATGGATAACAGAAGATATTAGGAAGGAAATTAAAAAATTCTTAGAGGTAAATGAGAACAAAGAAACATCATATCAAAATCTCTGGGACACTATGAAAGCAGTACTTAGAGGAAAATTTATTTCATGGAGCGCATTCAATAAAAGAAGCAAAACTCAACAAATAAACAACCTAACACTACAGCTCAAAGCCCTAGAAAAAGAAGAACAGACCAACACCAAAAGTAGTAGAAGACAGGAAATAGTTAAGCTCAGAGCTGAAATCAACGAAATTGAAACAAAAGAAACAATACAAAAAATTGACAAAATAAATAGTTGGTTCTTCGAAAAAATAAACAAAATTGATAAACCTTTAGCCACACTAACAAAGAGAAGACGAGAGAAAACCCAAATCACCAAAATTCGGAATGAACAAGGAAATATCACAACAGACACGACTGAAATACAAAACATAATTAGAAGCTATTATGAAAATCTATATTCCAACAAAATAGAAAATTTCGAAGACATCAACAAGTTTCTAGAGACCTATGAATTGCCTAAACTAAACGAGGAGGACATACACAATTTAAATAGACCAATTTCAAGTAATGAAATAGAAGAAGTCATCAAAAGCCTACCAACAAAGAAAAGTCCAGGACCTGATGGTTTCTCAGCCGAGTTCTACAAAACCTTTAAAGAAGAGCTCATTCCAATACTTTTCAAAGTATTCCATGAAATAGAAGAGGAGGGAACCCTCCGAAACTCATTCTACGAAGCCAATATCACCCTGATACCTAACCCAGACAGAGACACATCGAGGAAAGAAAATTTCAGACCAATATCCTTAATGAACATCGACGCAAAAATTCTCAACAAAATTTTAGCAAATCGCATACAAAAACATATTAAAAAGATAGTGCACCATGATCAAGTGGGTTTCATCCCAGGAATGCAAGGTTGGGTCAACATCAGGAAATCAATAAATGTAATTCACCATATCAATAGACTTAAAGTCAAGAATCACATGATTAGTTCAATAGACTCAGAGAAAGCATTTGATTAAATACAGCACCCCTTCATGCTCAAAACACTAGAAAAAATAGGGATAGTGGGAATGTTCCTTAACATTGTAAAGGCCATCTATGCTAAGCCCATGGCTAATATCATTCTTAATGGTGAAAAACTGAAAGCATTCCCCCTAAAATCTGGAACAAGGCAGGGATGCCCTCTCTCACCACTCCTATTCAATATCGTCCTTGAAACTCTAGCCAGAGCAATTAGACAGACCAAAGAAATTAAAGGGATATGAATTGGAAAAGAAGAACTCAAACTATCCCTATTTGCTGATGATATGATTATATACTTAGAGGAACCAGGAAATTCCACCAGAAAACTCTTAGAACTCATAAGTGAATTCAGTAAAGTAGCAGGATACAAGATCAATGCTCATAAATCCAATGCATTTTTATACATAAGTGATGAATCTTCAGAAAGAGAAATTAGGAAAACTACCCCATTCACAATAGCCTCGAAAAAAATAAAATACTTGGGAATCAATCTCACAAAAGAGATGAAAGACCTCTACAATGAGAACTACAGAACACTAAAGAAAGAAATTAAAGAACACCTTGGAAGATGGAAAGATCTCCCATGTTCCTGGATAGGCAGAATTAATATTGTCAAAATGGCCATACTACCAAAAGTGCTATGCAGATTCAATGCAATTCCAATTAAAATCCCAACAATGTACCTTACAGAAGTAGAACAAGCAATCATGAAATTCATCTGGAAGAATAAGAAACCCAGAATTGCTAAGGCAATCCTTCGCAGGAAAAATGAAGCAGGGGGTATTGCAATACCTGAACTTCAACTATACTACAAAGCAATAGTAACAAAAACGGCATTTATTGGTACCAAAATAGACAGGTAGATCAATGGTACAGAATAGAGGACACGGACACAAACCCAAATAAATACAATTTCCTCATACTAGACAAAGGGGCCAAAAATATGCAATGGAGAAAAGATAGCCTCTTCAATAAATGGTGCTGGGAAAATTGGAAATCCATATGCAACAGAATGAAACTAAACCCATATCTCTCACCGTGCACAAAACTAAACTCAAAATGGATTAAGGACCTCAGAATCAGACCAGAGACCCTGCATCTTATAGAAGAAAAAGTAGGTCCAGATCTTCAACATGTCGGCTTAGGACTAGATTTTCTTAACAGGACTCCCATAGCACAAGAAATAAAAGCAAGAATCAACAACTGGGATAGATTCAAACAAAAAGCTTTCTCTCAGCAAAGGAAACTATCAGCAATGTGAAGAAAGAGCCTACAGAGTGGGAGAAAATCTTTGCCAATCATACTTCAGATAGAGCACTAATCTCCAGAATCTATAAAGAACTCAAAAAACTCAACACCAAGACTACAAATAACCCAATCGACAAATGGTCTAAGGAAATGAACAGACACTTCACAGAAGAAGATCTACAAACAATCAGCAAACATAGGGAAAAAGGTTCAACATCTCTAGTAATAAGAGAAATGCAAATCAAAACCACCCTAAGATTCCATCTCACCTCAATTAGAATGGCGATTATCAAGAATACAAGCAACAACAGGTGTTGGCGAGGATGTGGGGAGAAAGGTACACTCATACATTGCTGGTGGGGCTGCAAATTAGTGCAGCCACTCTGGAAGGCAGTATGGAGATTCCTTAGAAAACTTGGAATAGAAACACCATTTGACCCAGCTATCCCACTCCTTGGCCTCTACCCAAAGGACTTAAAATCAGCATATTACAGAGATACAGCCACATCAATGTTCATTGCTGCTCAATTCACCATAGCCAGATTGTGGAACCAACCTAGATGCCCTTCAGTTGATGAATGGATAAAGAAACTGTGGCATATGTATACAATGGAATATTACTCAGCCATAAAGAATGATAAAATTATGGCATTTGCAGGCAAATGGACGAAACTGGAGAATATCATGCTAAGTGAGATAAGCCAATCTCAAAAAACCCAAGGACAAATGATCTTGCTGATAAGTGGATGATGACACATAATGGAGGGTGGGAGGGGTTAGTGTTAGAGTTAGAGATAAGGTTAGGGAGGGGGGCAAGAATGGAGGAAGGAAGGACTGTATAGAGGGAAAAGAGGGGTGGGAGGGGTGGGGGGAAGGGGAAAAAATAACAGAATGAATCAACCAACATCACCCTTTGTAAATTTATGATTACACAAATGGTATGCCTTTACTCTATGTTCAAACAGAGAAACAACATGTATCCCATTTGTTTACAATAAAAAAAAAAGAATTAAAAAAATACAAAAAAATGAAAAAAAAATAGAAGCATCCATCATAAATATTCTGTAGTTAAATTCAAGTAATTAAATGACAATTAATTAAATGAACTTACATTGATCACATGATTATACCTCTTTTATTAGATGTCTTGCCCAGAGTAGGTACCTGTGGTTCAATGATAACCAATTGTGTAGAAAACTTGAAGATAATAAGCACTAAGAAAAAGAAAAAGTAGGTACAGAGCTTCAACATGTTGGCTTAGGACCAGACTTCCTCAACAGGACTCCCATAGCACAAGAAATAAAAGCAAGAATCAATAACTGGGATAGATTCAAACTAAAAAGCTTTCTCTCAGCAAAGGAAACTATCAGCAATGTGAAGAAAGAGCCTACAGAGTGGGAGAAAATCTTTGCCAATCATACTTCAGATAGAGCACTAAACTCCAGAATCTATAAAGAACTCAAAAAACTCTACACCAAGAATGCAAATAATCCAATCGACAAATGGGCTAAGGAAATGAATAGACACTTCACAGAAGAAGATCTACAAGCAATCAACAAACATATGGAAAAAACGTTCAACATCTCTAGTAATAAGAGAAATGCAAATCAAAACCACCCTAAGATTCCACCTCACCCCAATTAGAATGGCGATTATCAAGAATACAAGCAACAACAGGTGTTGGCGAGGATGTGGGGAGAAAGGTACACTCTTACATTGCTGGTGGGGCTGCAAATTAGTGCAGCCACTCTGGAAAGCAGTGTGGAGACTCCTTAGGAAACTTGGAATGGAACTACCATTTGACCCAGCTATCCCACTCCTTGGCCTCTACCCAAAGGACTTAAAATCAGCATATTACAGAGATACAGCCACATCAATGTTCATAGCTGCTCAGTTCACAATAGCCAGATTGTGGAACCAACCTAGATGCCCTTCAATTGATGAATGGATAAAGAAATTGTGGTATATATATACAATGGAATATTACTCAGCCATAAAGAATGATAAAATTATGGCATTTGCAGGCAAATGGATGAAACTGGAGAATATCATGCTAAGTGAGATAAGCCAATCTCAAGAAACCAAAAGACGAATGATATCGCTAATAAGTGAATGATGACACATAATGGGGGTTGGGAGGGCTTAGTGTTAGGGAGTAGAGTTAGGGTTAGGGAGGGGGGCAAGAATGGAGGAAGGAAGGACTATATAGAGGATCAAGAGGGGTGGGAAGGGTAGGGGGGAAGGGAAAAAATAACAGAATGAATCAAACAACATTACCCTATGTAAATTTATGATTACACAAATGGTACGCCTTTACGCCATGTACAAACAGAGAAACAACACGTATCCCATTTGTTTACAATTAAAAAAAAGAAAAATTAAAAAGTAGATCATGTATATGTTGACACAGTGACACTTTGTAATGATCAATCATAATTCATAAGTGTCATGCGACAATAACCATTCATTTAGTTGATGTATCTATGAATAAGTTCTTTAGGCTGGGAAGTTCTTTTGGTCAATCACATTGTGGTCTTCGTCACATTCTATTAAGCAAATGTTATGGTTTGGATATGAAGTGTCCCTCAGAAGCTTATGTGTGAGAAAATGCAGAAATGTTCAGAGTTGATGATTAGATTATAAGAATTATAACCTAATGAATAGATGAAGCCATTGTATAGATCAGTAATTTGAAAGGATTGTTGTACTGGGTGGCAACTACAGGCAGGTGTGACTAGAGGAAGTAGGTCTCTGGGGACATGACTTTGGGGTTTATTTTTTAATTTATATTTAACATATATATTTTTAGTTGTAGATGGACACAATGTCTTTATTTCATTTATTTATTTTATTTTTATGAGGTGCTGAGGATCAAGCCCAGGGCCTCACACTTGCTAGGCAAGCACTCCACCACTGGGTCACAACCCCAGCTCCAACTTTAAGGTTCATATTTTGCAGTTGGTGAGTGGAGCTCACTCTCTGTTTCCTGGTTAATATATCCTGAGCTGCTTTCTTCTGCCACACGCTTCTTCCATGATATTCTGCCTCATCTTAGGCCCAGAGCAACGAGGTCAGCAGACTGCTTACTCAATCTCTGAAATTATGAGCCAAAATAAACTTTTTCTCCTCTAAATTGTTCTTTTCAGGTATTTTGATCACAATGACAAAAAGCTGACTAAAACCCCGAAGTAAGGCACAAAGCCAATTCACATTCAAAGGGTGGGGAGATCAACTCCGTCGTTTTAATTGGAAGAACCATAAAATTACTTGATAAAGATTTGCATATAGAGTGGAGGAGTAGAATGATTAGTGGAATTAATCTATCATAGATCATACTTCCCTCAAAGAGGTTAAAATTATTCATATCCCTCCCACATATAAAATATGATCTTCTCATCCCCTGATACTATAATCTGGATATTTGTGTTCCCACCAAAGTCCATACCTTGAAATCTTCATTCCAAGGTGATGGTTTTAGGAGGTGGGTCCTTTTGGAAGGCAATTAGGTCATGAAAGCAAAGTCATCATGAATGGCAATAGAGCCTATTTAAAATAAGTTCAAGAGAACTCTTCTTTTTAATTAAATTTAAAAAAATTTTTACTGACTGCATTTTGATTCATTGTACACAAATGAGGTACAACTTTTCATTTCTATGGCTATACACAATGTAGATTCACACCATTAATGTAATCATAAATATACATAGGGTAACACTGTTTCATCCTACTATCTTTCCATCCCCCACCCCCTCTCACCCCATATTCCTCTACACCATCCAAAGTTCTTTCATTCTTCTCTTCCCCCTGCCACCCTCCCCTTATTATATATTGTCATCCACTTATCAGAGAAAACATTTGGCCTTTGGTTTTATGGGCTTGGCCTATTTCACTTAGCATGATATTTTCCAACTTCATTCATTTACCAACTTTATTCATTTACCAGCAAACGCCATAATTTTATTCTTCTTTATGGCTGAGTAACATTCCATGGTGTATATATACCACAGTTTCTTTATCCATTCATCAGTTGAAGGGCATCTAGGTTGGTTCCACAATTTAGCTACTGTGAATTGAGTTGCTATGAACATTGATGTGGCTGCATCACTGTAGTATGCTGATTTTAAGACTTTTGGGGATAAAGAGAGGAGTGGGATAGATGGTTCAAATGGTGGGTCCATTCCAAGTTTTCTAAGGAATCTCCATACTGCTTTCCAGAGTGGCTGCACCAATTTACAACTCCACCAGCAATGTGAGTGTGCCTTTTTCCCCACATCCACACCAACACTTATTATTGCTTGTGTTCTTGATAATAACCATTCTAATTGAAGTTAGATGAAATCTTAGAGTTATTTTAATTTGCTTTTCTCTAATTACTAGGGTTGATGAGTACTTTTTCATATATTTGTTGATCACCTGTATATCTTCTTCTGCAAAGTGTCTGCCCAGTTCCTTAGCCCATTTATTGATTGAGTTTTTTTGTATTTGTGGTGTAAAGTTTTTTAAGTTCTTTACAAACTTTGGAGTACTGTGTCTGAAGTGTGTGTGGAAAAGATTTTCTCCTGCTCTGTAGGCTCTCTTTTCAAGTGATTGCTTCCTTTTCTGAGAAAAAGGTTTTTAGTTTAAATTTATCCCATTTATTGATTCTTGTTTTTATTTCTTGTGCTTAGGGGTCTCGTTAAGGAAGTCTAGTCCTAAGCCAACGTGATGGAGATTTGGGCCTACTTTTTCTTCTATATGGTGAAGGGTCTCAGGCCTAATTCCTGAATTCAGCAAAATAGCAGGATATAAAATCAACACACATAAATCTAAAGCATTTTTATTCATAAGTGATGAAACATCTGAAAGGGAAATGAGGAAAACAACTCCATTCACAGTAGCCTCAAAAAAAAAAAAAAAATACTTGGAAATCAATCTAACCAAAGAGATGAAAGATCTCTACAATGAAAACTACAGAACATTAAAGAAAGAAATTGAAGAAGACCTTAGAAGATGAAAAAATCTCCCATGTTCTTGGGTAGGCAGATTATCAAAATGGCCATACTTCCAAAGGTGCTATACAGATTTAACACAATTCCAATTAAAATCCCAATGATATGTCTCATAGAAAATAAAATAAAAATAGTCATCATGAAATTCATATGGAAGAACAAAAGACCCAGATTAGCCAAAGCAATCCTGGGCAGGAGGAGTGATGCAGGAGGTATCAAAATACCAGACCTTAAACTCTACTATAGAGCAATGGTAACAAAAACATATCGTATTGGCACCGAAATAGACAGTTAGTTCAAAGGACAGGATAGAAGACATGGAGACATACCCACATAAGTACAATTATCTCATACTAGACAAAGGTGCCAACAATTTACAATGGAGAAAAGATAGCCTCTTCAACAAATGGTGCTGGCAAAACTGGAAATCCATATGCAGTAAAATGAAATGAAACCCCTATCTCTCACCCTATACAAAACTCAACTCAGAATGGACCAAGAGAACTCTTTCTCTTCTTTCATTACATGAGATCACATCTAGGAGTCCATATATGGACTAGAAAATGGGATTTCACCAGACACTGAATTTGATCGCTCCTCAATCTTAAACTTCTTAGGCTCTATAACTGTGAGAAATAAATTTGTATTATTTGTAATGTATATAGTTTATGATACTTTGTTATAGCATCCAAAACTAATTAGGACATAAGACTCAAAAGACATATTCAGGGCTCTGAGGATATATCTTAGTGATAGAGTGCTTGCTTAGCGTGCACAAGGTTCTGTGTTTGACCTCTAGCACTGCAAAACAAAAAACAAAGTCACACACAATTTCAGCATCAAATTCAGAATCTAAAGATTTTGTGAAATATAGTGGTCTATATATGACCCTTCTTGGTCTAGAGACCTTTAATTGATTCTTGCTTTTATTTCTTGCACTTAGGGGTCTTGTTAAGGAAGTCTGGTCCTAAGCCAATGTCTGGTCCCACGCTCCCCACCCCCAAATTGAAACACACAACATTCAGTGATAAAATACAGAAATTGTTTATGGAAAGAAAAAGAATGAAAAGCACATTACAGTCCCTGCTCTATAGAAACTCTGAATTTCTTTGAGCTAATGTTCCATATCATCCTGTGGTTTGGGAAAATGTTCCATTTGGTGCTGGTTCTCCCTAGAAGTGGATTCTCTGTCTATTGTTCTCAATATAACTTGGCTCTTCCCTCCGAGATGTCCTTTATTTTCTCCCATTCTGATCAGCTTTAAAGAAATGATCTTATGACTGGGGAGACTTCTCAGAATGGCAGAGCTCTCTGCAGAAAGTTGGAGGTCTAGAGTCTTTTTTAGTCATGTATACATTTTATGAAGTTCAGCAGTGTTTGGGTCAAAACAGCTCTCTTAAAACTTTCTGGACTAATAAAAAATGTATTTGAAACAATCCTATGCCATTTTCTAAATGCTATACCCACAATTCTTTCAAAAAATTTCTCTTACCTAAATAACTTCTAAATTGAGATGTGGGAAAATAACCTTATAGCAACTAGAAGCCATATGTCTGTTTGGAAGGTTTTCTAGGCACCACCTTGATTTAAAGGTCTTGGCAAAGGAAATTTCACCTACACTTTTGATTTTTGTCTATACCCTGATGCCTGCATTACTTAATTCTTTTCTTTTTCTTTTTTTCCTTTGGATAGAAAAGTTAAAGATGATAAGTAGTTCAGTTTCCAACTCAGCAGGTTCTAGTCCCTCCGTGTTCTATGTTTTGCTTGCCAATTGTTCAGTAACTGCCTCAGTTCATCTCTCCCCTGTGGGACATTAACAGTTGGAAAAAATCAGCAGGTGTTTCAATGTTTTCAAATTTTTTCATGGAGATTTCTTTGGTGAAGTTGAAAAGTTCATTAGGCACATTTTCCATATTTTAAGTCAATGAATTTGCTAGTTTTTCAATTGTTTGGCAAAAACCAGGATATTTATTTTTCCAGACTTCTGCACCAGTGTTCTGTCATATTTTCAGCTTCTTTTCTTTTCTATTTCCTAGCTCTTCGCTCTGACTGATGCCAGAGCCTGTGGCATGTATTTTACATTTCTGCTATGGCATCACCACTGGAGGCATCAAGTTATGTATTAGTTATCTATCGCTCTTGTGATCCTAAGTATCAAACAATCACCAACTTCAGTGCTGATTATACTACAATAATACTTTATTTACCTTATTCTTTGGGTCAACAATTTAGGCTGGGCTTGTCTAGGCAGTCCTGTTTGTCTTAAGTAGACTCACTCACATGGCTGGTATTGATTGTGAGTTGGCTGATCTGATGGTCTTGGTTAGAACTAATGAAAAGTTTTGGTTCTACTCCATGTGTTTCAACCTTTGGTAAGCTAGCTAGGGCATGTTCTTTTAGTGAAGGAATAGATAATAAAAGAACAAATTGGAAACACAGGACCCTTGAAGTCTAGGCTTGGAACTGGAATACCATTGTTTTGCTACATTTTATTGGTCAAAGGCAATCACAAGGTCAATTCAGATTCAAAGGTTAGAGAATAAACTCTCATATTTAGAAGCCCTGAAAAGTCACAAAGCCAAGAGGCTGGATACAAGAAGGGACAAGAAAGGATTGGTTTCCACATCTGCAGATATTCTACCACAGTGATATTTGTGCAAATATTTAATAAAGGTAAATGAGTCAAGCATGTGGATATCTAAAAAATAAACTTTCTAGGAAAACAAAATAGCTAGTGCAAAGTTTCCAAGCAACAATGGCCCTGGGTTATTAGAAGAGAACAGGATGACTGAAGTGGGATGGGATAGGGTAAGGATGAGGTCAGAGAGATAAGAGGGGCAGATCACACAGGTCTTGCAGTCTATTGAAGGTCTTTGCCTTTACTCTGAGTAAATTGGAAATCCAGGAAGAATTTTGAACAATGGCAGGGAGTTTACTTTTGCTTTATGAGGGTTTCTCTATCTACACTATACTGGGACAAAGGAAGGAGAAAGAAGATTAGTAGTCGGCTATTTCAGAAATCCATATGCTCAGACTAGTATATGAGAGTTGAAGAAATGACATGGGTCATATTTTGAATGTATATTTCGAAGTCAAACCATCGGGAATTCCTAATGAAATAAAGAAAAAGAATTGGCAAAAAGAATTTGGGTTTGAGTACCTGGAAAGGTAGAATTGTCATCAGTGGAGATAATGGAAACTGGGAGAAACAAATTTAGAGAAAAGATTGGGATTTCAGTTTTGGACATTTAAATTTGAGATGTTTATTGAACGTCTATATGGATACGTTGAGTAGACAACTGTGGAGAGACATCTGAATTGGGAAATAAACAGTTGGGGATTATTGATATCTAGTTGATATTTAAAGCAATGAGACTACCTTGGGAAAGACTCAAGAGAGAGAAGAGAGGAGTAGCCTAGAACTGAAACTTTGGATACACAAACACTAAAAAAGAACATTAAAAATTTTCAATTTTTTTGAGTAACTATGAAAGACAAAATTAAAATAACTATGAGATATCAGTTGGTTTTGCCTACAAAAAGGATGAAGATTATTAAAATTATAATAGCATGTGGTTAGTTCTCAGTCATAGAAATGGATATTCTTACAGTCTTTAGCAGTGTCTATAGGACATTGTAGAAAACAAACTTCGAGTTCATTAATTCACTTGTAGGAATTTACCAAATGAAAATATGTATGAATTATACAAAGACTTATATAAAATATATTTTTTGCATAACTTTTTTTGAAAAGTGAACACTTATACACATTGTCTTGGGGAGGTATTAGGTATATCCCTTTAACAGAACATTTTATCAAGAAGTTTTATTTAATATGATCCATTAATTTCAAGTTTTTACCTGGTAAGATATATACAGGTAAACATTTATATATAACCATATTCATTGAACATTTTATATATTAAATGATTGAAAGATTGAGAACAACTTAATAGCATTCAGTGCATTATGTATTTCCCCAAATTTTCTACTTTATATGTAGTTAATTTACTTATAATGTAGTCATTTCATAATTGAAAAATGTAAGTTTATATATGAAAAACAGCATTGTCTTCTTCATCTGTTCACTAATATTTGTGGTAATTGGAGCTATTTCATTTAACTTCAGGATTTAAGAGTAAAGAAGCCAAAGTGGTTCCATGTGTTGAAGCCCAGCTAATAGGGATTACTACCAACTAAAAAGAGAAGGAGGTAAAAGAGAAGCTATTTATTCTAGACATGTTCCAGTTAAAGTGCCTTTGGAAGCTTTCATTAGAAAGATCCAGAAAATACTTAGAAGAGAGATCAGATTCAGCAAAATATAATTAAGATGTAGACAGGGATGTTTAGGAGGTAAAAATGTGGAAAATAATTAGTATTTTAATTAAAAAGTGATTAAGAAACAAGTCATCTAAGGACAGTAAATTGGTAAATATCTGAATTTAAGATCAGAAGAAGTGAAGAAACTGCATGAAAAAGACCTAGAAGGCAGAATTAGATATGTAAAGAATTAGGATAACATTGGCCACAGAGGCCAAGGCAGGAACTTTTCAAGAGAAAGGGTGTAAAACTCAAATAATGGGAAAGTCGGCTACAGTGCATCCACATTTAAGAAAAATAACTTTGTTAATGAGACGGTTGATGAGAACTTGAAATGAATAGTGAGTTAGAAGTAAGTGTATTGTGAATGGTTTAGGGGTGAGTAGGTGAATGAAAGTGAAAACTGGAGTTGAAACCAGTTATGGAGATGGGGCTATAATGCAGGTGGATCCACAAAGCTATGAGAAGTTTTCCAGATTCCCTGCCAGTCTCTGCCCTGAGTCTTCATTAGGCAAGGGGAATCCTCAGGAAACGTTTTGCCTTTGACTCTTCTTGATGACAGCGAAATCTCATTCTGTGGGCAGAACTTTAAAGGTGTTTTTGAAAGAGGACCCAGCTTTGACACTGTGTTCTGAGATTTGTCCCTGACAGCTCCCACAATTACTGAGCAGGGCAGGATAGTAAGGAGGCACTTTTGGGTAGATCAACTTAACCTGCAGGATCCCTAGGATCCCTGCCAAGCAAGCCCTCCTTAGATTGTGCATTCTAAAGTGCTCCCTCCCATTCTTCTCTCCCTGACCTTCACTGTGGGTCAGACCAGCAGTGTGGTGGGGGAGCTTGCCCAGTCTTTCTGGCCCCTGCCCTATTTTCTCTGACAGTCATTTGTTCTCATAAACTCTTTGAACGTTTAATCCCATCTTAGCATCTGCTTTTCAGAGGACCTGGACTAACAAACACATACAACAGAAATCATGAAGTATTCTTTGGAGCTGTGTAAACCATGCTCTATGTGTTGAAGATAGGAACTTACGCTTGTAGCATACCCCTCTTGATGTTCAACAAGCAAATACTAATTAGGCTTAATTTTAAGTGGAGTCGGCCCATCTTTGTCCACATTTTTCTTTTCATTTTCCTTCATACAATATTTAAAAAATTTCAAACATCTTACATTTTAAAAAGTTGGAAGTGGTATCATCCAGTGATATCTCACTTTTTTTTTCTCTTCTTGAATGTGTTTATAATCTCCTCTACTAAGCATAGTGAAATTGGTAGTTAAGAGCAAAGATTCTTTACTTTTCCTCCACTTGATAAGTAATGTTTATATTATTTGATATTTATTCAATATGTGGAATGATGGATGCTAGTTGTTGAAGAAGATGCAGTATGAATCAGATTAATAACCTTAGTATCAGGGTTAAGGAATTATCAGGAAGCTTCCAGGGCTTGCTGGTATTTATTTTGCATCATAAGATTAGCAGGAGAACAAGGGAGAAAAAAATATCACTGGATGAGACCCCCAAAGAAACATTTTTCTAAACTATGGGCAAAACTTATTTCTCCATTTTCAGGTATAACTTGCTCCTCCATTTTCTGATTACTCCTTGCTCTTCTTAAGCATTAAAAACAGTTCTAATGATTGGGTTAAAAGTGTAGATATTATTGTTTGGGCAAATAACTAATCTGGCTAGAATTGTGTCCATTGTTTTTTTAATAAGACTCCTAAGAACTTAAAAAAGCATGCTGGTCTCTGTTGTCTGTATGTCACTCTGGGACCACAGGAAGGGGAGCAGTGCTGTAATGCTTACATCTTCCAACATTATAAAATAGGGGCCTTCACATCTATACAGTTTCTCTGCAAGAGTCTTGACTCATCCACTATGGACTCAGAGCCTCTGGAGAAGTAGCTTTACACAAAGGCTTGCTATTAAGTGATACTTGATCCTACTTAAGTGAAGGCATGTGAAATGTGCAGAGTGGGTATAATTATTTTGATTAGTGAGCTCTAAATTCAGATACCATCACATTTCCATAGCACCGTTAACATTTAGCAGAATAGGCGGCCTTAGATCATTAACAACAGGCCATAAACAATCCTGTCATTTCCCAGGAAACCTATAATTAGAAACCATGAGTTGGGGAGAGGCATCTATTTGCTAGAAATTGATTACTTTGTTCTATTCAGACAAAATGAAAGAATAGAATAGGTCTCTGAGTGGTCAAGACCTTGTGTATTCTACTAAGAAATTAGAATAGTGCTCTAGGAGTAAGAAAGTTTGCAAGTAAAGCAAAATATGCAAAAGTCATAAAATTCCATAGATCAAGGTCTCACCAACATTGAAAAGACATAAAATCTTGAATACTGAAATATTCAATGAAAGCATTGAATATTTTCTTTTATTTTGACTGATCAGAATCTGAACTCTTCCCATTTTGGAGGAGAGTCTCATTGTATCTTGACAGGGAGTAAGACCCTTAATCTTACTAGGAAACTAAATTCTTTCCTTCCCTACATATTCATAGTTAAGGTGTAAGTACTTGGTTCTGGCTTTGCTAGATTGGTGCAACTTTGATGCTTCAAAATTTGACCCCTGGAAAGAGTTATGCAAAAAAGGAAAGGACAGGAGAGCTCCACAGCATCCTGCAATGTATGTATTAGCAATAGGCTTGACACCTTGTCTTGGTTTTAAGTATTTATGACAACTGTGTTCAGTAGCATAGATGTTCATGATACCAAAATAGCATTCTTATCAGATTAGTCCCTAGCCTGAACTTGACTGCGTTTATCATTGTGTAGAGTTCTTTAGTTCTTATGTATTTTATCAAGCTTGTTTCTGCAGATTCCTAAGTGTGGGCCACCAGATATCTAATTTCTTTAATGTTACATAGAAGTTTAGATGTTGCTTATGAACAAGACTCCTGAATGATATGCCACTGTCTTAAAAAATATACTGATGATTTCAGATAACCCTGATAGATAGTTTTCATTCATGACTTTTCAAGAATTATAACTTCTAGTATTGAAAGCAACCCTAGAGGGCACAATTTAACCAGTCCTTTAAATAATGCATCATGTCCTCTACAGCACCCTGTGTTGGTAGACGTCTGACCATCATCCAACAGAACGCTCAGAACTTCTCAAGGCTAATTATTCCATTTTAAGACAACTGTAATTTTTACTGTTATATTTTTAAAGTAGATTAAAAAAAACTGTAAGACTTTGATGATTTATTTGGCAGCCTCATCTAAGTTTTAGCTCATATTGAGATTGCAATGAAGTTTATCTCTATACATTTTGAAAATGTATAGTCAGATTTAGTTTCACTGAAGGCATAAAATTAAGAATATTTATAAAACATGAGTATGATGAGTATAGTCCAAATATGGGCTCCAAAGATTCACCTTTGGGAAAATTTGATATCCCAAATTTGTACCATGCCTAGCTCAGAGTTGGGCCTGGCTCTCTGGATTCAAGCTAGAATTTTCTTAACTCATTTCTTTGGAACATGCCTCTAGAATCAAGTCGTCTTCCCAAAATGGACCAACTTAGAATCAGATTTGGGCTTAGTAATAAGTAGAGAAATAAATTAGATCAATTTGCGTGCTGGACTGGCCCAAACATCCTTTGACAAAGAGAAGAAAAAGTGCCCATACATATGAAAATTATGACAAATGTTTTCTAAAAAAGCTAACTTGCCAAAATGAGTGAATAAAATATAGATAATTCAAAGTTCAAAAACTCTCCACGTGAGTGATAGTCCCTGCTTGGCCTAAAACATGTGGCTAATTGCTGTTTATTAGCTATACACTTTCCTCCTTTGCAATGGCTATAATAAATCAGCTATTGGAATTCCCCTGATTAGGTATTTCATGGGCCAGAGCCAGGATTTGAATTTCTGCTGTAGAACACATATCTCCATCGATCAAAATAACAAAGGTGAAGAATAAAGACACATTTGTGTAAAATTTGGAATGTATATTAGAAATGGAGACACATGAAAATATTTACTTGAAAAATATACCTACTTAAAACAACCCCTCAGATCTCTAGAGACTTCATACGTTTAGGTTTAGTGAGATTTCAATGGAAAAATCCAGGGAAATAGGCACTTTCAGGAAACAATATATCAAATTGCATTAATGTGTGAATTTTTACATTCATGTATTTTATACTCTCTCATGAATGCAGTTTAAGTCACTTCTAACTTGGTAGTGGTAATTGAAGACTGCCCCCAAATTAATATATACAGAACTTATCTGATGAATATGAACAGAAGTTTAATACTCTAAAAGGGTATTTTATTAGAAATTAATCTTTAAGAATCTTCTACTTAATTTCCCATAAAAATTCATGATATTTCCCTTTCTGTGCCCAGTTTCCCTTGAGCAATCTGGGAAGTGGAGGTACAGAGCTAAAGGTGAAATTTCAGGCCAACAAGTGCTATGGTTGCAGTCTGGGCAATGTGAGCACCCACTCACCTGCTTGATAAAATGAGTCAGTACAAGATACAGAATTCAAGGTTGAAAAACATCTCAGCATTTTTGAAGCATCATAACTTTCCCAAAGTCACTACTGTCTGGAATATCCATGGCACCTTGTCTTCCCAATTAACTTTATTTACTCTCAGCCATTGGTTCAATCATACCTGCCCCTGGGAAGTTTTCCCAGACTTCAGTGACAAGGTATTTTATGCACTCTTTTGGATTAATGTACTTCACTCTTTACTAATGTTCATTAATGTCGTATGGCAATGTATCTGTGGTTCTTTGATTTGCGGTTGTCTCACCTCTTGCAATCTTTGGGCAACTCGAGGGAAGGAGCCGAATCTGGTTTTTCTCACCACTGTGTTCCCAGCACCTCACATAGTGGCGTTCTCAGCTGGGGCTTGATCAATATTGGACAAATGGAGAAAACTGTCACACTCCTCTCTCAGAAGATGACCTCACCAACTCTGTACCTTTTTCCCCACTTCTCTGCCATTGTGAGGAAGAAATTCTCCTCCTCTTATCAAGGGAAAATCTTTCCCTGTGTTCAGATTCCTACCCCTCTAGTCTCCTCCAATAACTCATTCCAACAATCCTTGATTGTGTTATCTTCTACCTTTCCTTCAGGATGGATGTATTCTCAAGTGTCTTCTATCTTACAAACCCATAAAAGAAAAAAAAGAGACAAAATTAAAATTAAGTTCTTCTAAACATCTATTTAGTTATTTTACTTACTGGAAATACATGTAAAACATTTACAGATTTGGTCAATCAATTGCTAATATTTTAGGTTACATCAGTGAACATGGAAGTAAATCCTATCAACTGAGCCTTGCTCCCTCCTCTCAATCTATTTCAGAGCTATGTTTCTAGTTTCTTTCACATGCTTTCCTTGTGTTTTCTACTTCCTCACTTCCTTTTCACCCTTCTACCTCCTGAAGTTCTATTTCCAAGTTCTTTCTCTACTGCTTTTTAACCAGTAGGTGGTTAGTCCTCAGTATTAATTGATTTGACATTCATGTAGCATTTGCTGTACAAATGTGATTGGGTTGTTTAGGGCTCCCCACTCTTCTCTGGATCAGTAGAACTGTACTCACTGTCAACCTTCTCAGTATGATCCATGAGGTTCCTCATGCCTAGGGCATTCTTATACATATTTGGTACATGCTTCTTTCAAATTCCGTATTCAATCATTTTCATCTACTTCACTTTTCTCCAAGGAACCTTATTCTGTCTTCCAGGATTTAGTGCAGCCTTCTTCTATTTTCAATGTCTTTCTTCGTCTTCCCAATACAGTTAAGGGGTCTTTGTCTTTTGGTGACAGAATCCCATGATTATCTTTATTATACATTTGTCCAGGCTCCAGGATAAGATTCACTCAAAAATCTTAAACTACACATACTGTTTTCAACCATCATTCCTCTTCTTTCTCATTCATATACCCATACATCATATAGGCAGAGGGAGCTAATCATTCGATTTAATTTCATACTAGGAATTCATGTTTAAATATCATATCGTGGGGGTGACACCCTTTTTCTATTTTTCTTCTGCTTTTTATTTAACTAAATTAATAAAGTAACACATAGCCTTTTTTCTTCCTAGAAGATGATCACCCCACTTTCTTTTTGCATCTAACAGATTAAGTGTAAATTGCCCTAGACCTTTTCTCTAGAATTGGTCATGACCATCTCTTGCTTCTGCCTCTTGTTGTCTGTAGCTACAACAATAAAAAGTTTAGGGTTATGTCCTAAATGTGAAAAACCACATGACCTTTCTCTTCTCATTTAAAAAATATTATTTGTTTTAATTAGTTATACATGACAGTAGAATGCACTTTGACACATCATATATAATGGAGTATAATTTCTCATTCTTCTGATTATACATAATGTAGAATCTCATTGGTTGTATAGTTATATATGTACACAGGGTAATAATGTCTGATTCATTCTACTGTCCTTCCTATTCCCATACTCTTCCCCTCCCTTCAATCCCCTCTACCTAAATTAACTATTCTTCCCTAGCAGCCCACATTGTAAATAAACATCTGTGTCAGAGAAAACATTTGACTTTTGGTTTTTTGGGATTGGCTTATCTCACTTAGCGTGATATTCTCCAATTCCATCCTTTTACCAGCAAATGCCATAAAAAAGCAAATTCTCCAACTCTATCCTTTTACCAGCAAATGCCATAATTCCATTCTTCTTTAAGGCTGAGTAATATTCCATTGTGTGTGTGTGTGTGTATAATATATATATTATATATATGTATATATATATACATATATATATATATGTATATCACATTTTTTAACCCATTCATCTGTTGAAGGGCACCTAGGTTGTTTCCATAGTTTAGCTAATGTGAATTGAGCTGCTATAAACATTGATGTGGCTGCATCACTGTAATATGTCTTCTCATTTTAATGACCTGATATTCACATTAGTTTTGTTGTTGTTTATGGTTGATTTGAGAAGGAGATTTTGAGATTTAGATTTGGACTTAAGGGAAGAAAAAATTCTTCTTATATTGATTAATATTCTATATCCCATCTTCTTTCATCAGAGTAATACTGTATTACCCTTTTAACAAGATCTTCCATTCCTATTCTGCTCCTCTTCTAATGCATTTTTCACTCAGATCTCAGAGTGTTATGTTAAAAATTTGAATCAAATCATGTTTATCCCTGACTTACAGGGCTTTATTGTCATCTCCCTCTAGAAACTCACCTTCTTCTCACTTGCTCATAACTCTTCAGCCACCCGTTTTATTTCAGTTTTCTGACTATGTCCTGCTCCTACTAATTGCAGTCTTTATTCTTTGTTTGAACGCTCTCCTTCCACACTTCCATGTTTCTTCTTCTGGCTATTCCTCCTGTCCATTTTTTAGGTCTCAAGTCTCAATATCTCATATAAGTCTTCCAGATTTCTCATTTTATGAGTGCTTCCTTTCATTCTCACAGTGCACCTTATTATTGTACTTCACAGAATCATCATCATTTATAATTATAAATCCCTCTCCTCCGTTTTGCTCTATGGTCTGTGAATCTGGAGACAATCTGCTCTGTTCACCTCTGTACAATCTGTCAGACATCTACATGTGCTCTGATACCTTTGCTGAATGTGTAATAGGTGTGATGTTGCGGGATAAAGAACTCAATGTGCTTTAATTGCTTGCCTTAGAAACAGGGTGTAGGCTGATCATAATGATATTTTAGACATGACCAGGACCTCCCTGTGTAACCCCAGAAGCTTTCCATCCTCTAGTGTTATCCCTTTGCATCCCTGAATATTTTTGGTGCATTTAAGTTCCCCAAGTAATTAACCCTCAGTAGACAGCCTCTGAATTGCCTTGCAAAGGCTATCTTCAGGGTAGTAGAGATGGTCCTGGCCTGAATGCCTGTTATAGCCCAAGGTCCAAGCCTTAAGAAATGTATGATGAGTTTGGGGAAGGATGAATAAGTATCTCTATAGTCCTTGATAAAGACCACAATTCACTCTGCCTCCAACACATCCACTTAGAATTGAATCAAAGTTATATCTGTGGGACTTTGTTTAATTCCACATCCTTGGTTGATTTTCATCCATTCATCCCTTCTTTTCCTACTCCCTTATTTATATATTTTTCCTTTTTTCTTTTCCAAATAAATCAGTTTCACATGAATTCAAGGAGTCTGTTTCTGGGAAACTCTTCTATACCTAAGACTTTCATTTTCATAGGAGAGTCTTTTAAATGTTTTTCATGTCCTTAGTACATACTGTTGACCTAGGTTGTCAGTCAAATCCTAAATTATTTCTTGTTTAAACAGGCACAGATGGAGAATGTGCTGGAAAGGCCTTAGTGATCCACCAGTCCAATGGCCTTGTTTTATTGATGAGGGACTGAGCGGCAGAAGGGCGTGCTCTGCTCAAGGACACAGCCTTCCTGAGTAGCAGGGTGGCAGCCAGGACCAGAATCCTGATATTCTTGATTCCTAGACTCAGATTTTACATCAAGAAGTTTTCATAAATTTAAATTGGGTGATTTAAAAAGGATGAAGATAAACCAAACACTATTAAAATAAAACAAATTGGCCTGTAGATAAGAAAAAAAAAATACTTCATAGAGGCATTAAAAACCATTGAAATACAACCTGAGGATAAACTGAACTGTTAGCCACATGGTGTCCTTTACTGTTTTATTTCTCAATTTTATTTAAATATCTTTTCCTCTAATGCCTCCTTTAGAGAAAACATTTAGCATACATGGCTGTAAGATCTACTACATAAGTGTACCTGAGTGTGTGTGTGTGTGTGTGTGTGTGTGTGTGAGTCAGAGAACTGTTAAATGAGTTTTTTAAAAAATTAAAAATAGGAAATATTTACAAAATTACCATTGAAAGTCAGAGTATTACTGCTTCACAGATTGTGAAAAATAATTGCTTCATATGTCTTATTTGAGAGGTCTCAAAGTGCCTTAAATGTATTGTACTTGTGACTTATGAGGTTCCCAGACAAGACATAAACTCATAATTTTCTGCAGTCAGCATTACTCAAAATGATGGTTTTAACCTAGAGTGGAATTGATTTATTAGTCTTTTTTTTTTTTAATTCAGATCATGAAGCTAATATGTATCTCTAAATTCTCTGATTAATGAAAAGATTCTAATAGCAGAGTTAGCTTATAGTCATGATTTGAACTTTAAAACTAACTTAAGTTGTAAATATCACCCAATAAGAAATTACCTTTTGGGCTGGGATTATAGTTCGGTGGTAGAGTACTTGCCTAGTATGTGTGAGACACTGGGTTAGATTCTCAGCACTATATATAAATAAATAAAAATAAAGGTCCGTCAACAACTAAAAATTTTTTTTTAAAAAATCACCTTTTGTCACGTGCATGTGCAACACACATGTGTGTGTCAACTGTATGTGTACATGTATGTGTGTGTTTCTATATGCATATGTATGCATTCAATGGTAGGCCCATGCAATTTTATAGGAGGTAGAAGGGTATCTTCTGGTGGCATCAATTTCATTATTAGTAAAACATTAGAGAGCTTTTATTATCATTTTGCTGGAAGGAGGGGCCATTCAGGAATTTAAATTCATTGCCTTGAAGTAGATTTCTGATAGAGTAGCATTATTTCAACTGAGATAAAAACACACAGTGCAATGTTTCTCAATAGGTAAAGAGTGAAGGGTCTGATTTACTAATCATTCAAGCTTCCATACCATGCAGCAATGCCCTAAATACCATTTTTTAAAGTGATGTTTGTATACTGCCAGGGAACACTTGGTTTGCAATTTTAGTCAACAGTGTTTTAGAAAAATTTACCTTGCGTTTGTATAAGGTTAATGTCTTTATAAATCCCAAGCTCTCTGATGATATACAGAATTAGTTTTTTTCAGTTGTATAGGATTCTTTTTTCACAGCTGCCATAGCTACATCCCTCTTGCTTTTCTAGATGGAAAACAGATTCTCTTTTGGTCCTTTAAGCATTTCTTATGCAATCGGTCTCTATATAATCCTGCCATAGTTTAGTTGATGAAATTCTCTCTTTAAACAGTATTCCCTTGAGAAAACAGTACTTTTTCTGCTGCTTCTGATTTATTCATTCAACAAATATTTATTTAGCATCCATTTTGTGTCAGCACTATTGTACATATTGATTGATGGATATGAGAGGCAGAAAGAAAAATCCTCATCTTCATAGTATTTCTATGAATATTCAGCAATACCTTTATTACCTCCTCCCTAATCCAAACTTTTTTCTCTTTAATTGGTAGTCTAGAATTTCATAAAATTGCCTTTAGGTAAATCATGATATTTGCTCATATTTATTAAATCACCATTTTAAAAATATCTTATTCTAACTTCTTCCTTTAGTAATTTCTAAATAGAATACATTTATTGCCTTTTAAAAATGACCAGATATGGTGACCCATGCCTGTCATCCTAGCTACTGGGGAGGCTGAGGCAAGAAGATCACCAGTTTGAGAACAGCCTGAGCAATTAGCAAGACTCTTTATCAAAATATATTTTTTTAAAAGGTGGGAAGGAGCTATAACATTGCTCATTGGTAGAGCATTTGTCTGTCATGTGTGAGGCCCTGGGTTCAATCCCCAAAACTGAAAAAAAAAAAAAAAAAAAAAAAACCACAATAATGTTTTTCATCTTGTCCAAATTGTAACCATCTTTTTAATTTACACTTCTTATCTATGAATTGGCCCTTCTGTTTTGGGTCAATAAAATGTTGGTAAAGTATTTTATGTGACTTTATTAGGTTATGTTCAAAAGTATCACTTAGGATAATAAGACTCAAGTATAGAATCTTGAAATTCAACAGTATGGTTACCTTACTGTTGGTTGAAACACTAAAAGTAATATACTCTTAGCATAAGAGTATATTAAGCACACACTGTGGTAAGAAAAAATTTAAGAAGACTGTTCAGTGCAACCAAAAATTTCCCAGAAATTCTACTCCCACAGACAACCATAATTAATAATGTATTGTTTACCTTTCCAGAAATTTAATGCATATATTTTTATATAGGTGGTATCATATTATACACTTGTGCTTCTTAACTAATATACATATCATATACACTTTTCCATTTTAAAATGTAAAAAATATTCCCTGTCCTTTCGAAAGTATGCATTTTATTCCACTGCATGAGTGTACTGTAATTCATTTAATCTATTCATTATTCATTGACATTTTAGTTGATTCCAATTTTTTTCCATTATAAGCAACATGGCATATATGTACTGGGACATACATTTATTTTTTGGACTTACACTATTGTTACCCTAAGATAAATTTTCAGAAGTGGAATAGTTTCAGAAATGCATAGAATTATATTCAAATTTAAATTTTGGAATGCAGTATCAGATTACCTATCAGAATGCATGAACCATTTTACATGACCACCTTCAATGGAAATAGAATTTTTATTTCCTTAAATCCTTGTTGGGGAGGAGAATTGCAAATCTTTCAAATCATGGTACATCTAATATTTCTGTTTTAGTTTGCATTTAAATGTTTAGTAATAATCTTTATATACTAAGATGATGTTTGCCCAATTTTCTATTTGGGTAATTTTCTTCTTCTTTATGATTTGCAATAAATATTGAATTTATTGTTACATGTTGAGCAAATTTATCTTTCAATGTAGTTCTTTTACAACGTTTTATATAGTGTATAGAAATTGTGTGCTGTTATACCTACAAAACTTTGCTGTTAATATGGTCTTTAATCAACTGTTTTAATTGAACAACAGATGATAGTAACACCATTCTAATATAAAAATACAATATGCAGAGGGCTGGGAAGTTGTACTGAAAACAGTCCTGGTAGACAGTATTGCCTAATCTTGTGCAAAGTATATGAATTTCTCCAAATTTCAATTTATGTATTTGTGAAAAGTAAAAAAAATTTGAGAACAGTATCTGTCTTGTACAATGGAATATTAGGGTGGACAAAATGTGCTGAGGTTTATACTGGGACTTTATTTTATTACTTGAGACAATATTCAAGTAAAATGTCTTTAGCCTATCTTCTTAAACTCCTCCGGTCATAGAAATCTGAAAGATCATGACATCTAGCTCTCTTATCTGTGGTTTGCAGACCCACATTTTTCTTTCTCATCTGAAGTGGTGCCTGTGGTCTTGTAGGACCCCTGCCATTTCCCATGACTTTCACATGTCACTGGCAGTGTCTGAGCAACCATGACCACAGGTTACCTCAATACTAAGGATGCAATTCATCTTGGCGTAGAGATGAAAGTTCACTTAAGGCAGCTAGGGGCTCTTACTGCCTTCTCATCTTTTCTGTTTCAGTTTCCTCCTAAGCACATATGTTCTCTTCTTTATGGTTTGGAAATTATTCTTCTTGAGGAAAAGGACAAGGAGTTTTGTATTTTTAAAAAACTTTCATCACTTGTTTTTACTTCCCAGTGGTATGAATATCTATTCCTGCTTTTTCTTGCTCTGAACAGTTTCAGACACCCTATGGTTTGTTGATTATTTTTTTGAGTTTTCTCTAATGTGAGGATTTAGCTTTCTGAAATAAATCCTTACATCTTTACAAAAAATTGTCTCATTTTTTCTTATTTCTCTGTATTTATTTTAGGCTACACCCCACCCTAACTGAGTTAGCTCATCAGGCTGCTAAAACATAATACTCTACAGTAAGTAGCTTACAAATAGCAGTGATATATCACTCACAGTTCTGGAAACTGGACAAAGTCCACAATAAAACACCAGCAGGGTTCATATCTGGTAAGGTCTACTTTCTGGCTACTGGTTGTATCCTCACATGGTAGAAGAGACAGGCAGGTCTCTGAGATCTCTTTTCACAGTGTACTCAAGCTGCCTTTCACGAGGACTGTACCTTCATGATCAAATCATCTCCCCCAAACCCCACATCTTTATTATCACATTGGGATAAGTTTTCTGCATACAAATTTGAAGGGGGACACAAAGATACAGATCATAGCACCATCATCATGATTTTATGTTTTGAGTTCCCTTGTTATATATAATTATAATGTACCAATAAAAAGAAAAAATAAATAAATGAGGGACTGGGGATATAGCCAGTTCATAGAGTGCTTACCTGTCAAGTTCCATAAGGTCCTGGGTTCAATCCCCAGCATTGCAATAAATAAATAAATAAAATAAAATAAAATAAATATAAATAAATAAATAGTGTTAGAAAAAGATCAAAACATAAATTTAAAAAATTTCATATTTTGAGAGACTTGATAGCCAAGGTAGATTATACTATTATCCAAGATCACAGAGAGATTTCTCTTTTAAGGCATTGGGAAATCACAAAGTTAGGGAAGAAGCTGTAGGAAGAATGTAGCCAGAGAGCTGGACACTGAACCAGATGAAGGGCACAGCACCAAGTCAGCAACCTGGGACTGCAGAGCAAATGCAAAATGGAGCAGAGAAACTAATCCTGAGGAACTCACTGAAGGTCAGGAGTATTTCCTTGCCTTTAAGGAAGGATACAGCATGGCTTAATAATGAATCAATTTTGTTCATATCCTGACTCATGGTTCCCCGAGATTCACTCTGAATTTCAGTTATTTCACTTCCGGATTCTGTTTGCTGTCCTCTGTGGTATGGACAGAGCTGTTCACAGGTCAGTGGTTCGGGCTTGTGAAGATCTAGGTTCTGTAGATTGGGGTCATAGGTTGAGAAGTAATGGAGTTAGCAATTCCTTTGAATTGTCATGTATTAGTTCTTTCATTGGGAGTGTATAAAGTGACCTGCTGTGTATAAAGAGCTCTGGTTCTTTTTTGGGAAGATGGAAGGAAGCTAATGAACCCTAGCTGTACTTGGTATCAGGCAAATGGTGGAAGAACCAAACAAGTCCAGTGACGAGTGAAGAGGAGCTACTCCTGGGCAGGTGTGCATTGCAGTAGGATTCCTGTACACCAATATAGAAAGAGTTGAATTCTTAATAGTGAGTCTTCCAATTCATGAACATGTCCATTTACTTGAATCTGAATTTCTTTCAGTGATGTTTATATAGGATTTAAAATAGGTTAATACCTAGGTGGCTTTAGTGTGATGCTTTTTATGTCCAAAATTATGATTTTTAACTTTTATTTTCAAATTACAGTCAATAAGTTGAAATTAATAACCTGTTATCTATTAATTCTAATAATTTTTCTGTAGTTTGCTTTTCTAATTTCATACATACTTGTAATCTATATAAAATCATTTTAGTTCTTTTTTCTAAAACTTATACTTTTTGTGGATAAGCATTTTGCTTATTGACTTGCTTATTAAATGATTTATGTTGGAATCCCAAAACAAAAAATATGGAGCCCAAGGGTCCTGGAATAGGCCTGGTGATAAGAGGTACTCTCGTCGTGTGTTTCTACGTCTCAGTAAAGACCATGGGAAATTGTAGCTGCTGTGTGACAAATAACACCACTCTCTCAGAAATGTCACTGTGATGAGATAGTTTAATAGATGCCTTGGCCCCTACCTTATAGGAAAAATATGATTCAGTCATATTAGAATAACTGAAATTTCTAGAGATCTATTATTTTTTAAAATTTTTTGAAACCTATTTTGCTTTAAATTTTAACTCATTATCTGCAAAATATCCCAGTGAAGCATAAATGATTATTAATTCCATTTTAGAGATGAGGAAACACAGGCACCAAGAGATTAAATAATCCTTTCATAGAATTACACAGCAAGAGTGTGAATTATCATACAAATGGAGATATTTGGTCTCTACAACCCAAGTTCTTAGCTTTGCTACCCTATTTCACATTGGCTTTCTTGGGCACAGCTTACTGGCAAAGCTACTAAATATCCCTTAGTTTATCTGTGTGGGTATGTCCTATGAATGATCAGATAAGATTCAAAACATCATTTAACAGCTAATGCCAACAAGGTACAGTGGGTAAGACAAACTAATGCTTGTTCTTCTATTGGTAGGCTACTTGTCCTTTGGTTGTTGTGGTGTTTGGGCCAACACTGTGCACACAACTTGACTTGTGAAATTGAGGTCAAACCCAAGAGCGTAATCAAGAGCAGGAAACAGCACTGAGCAGGTTTAGAGAACGAACTTCATGAACTTCCTACCACATCTTGTCTTGGAGAAAGCATTTGCCAAGAGGTTGACCAGGTCAGTCTTGGTGCACCTAAGATTCTAGGAGCCACCAGCAGATGTCTCCACATACACACATAAAACCAGTCTTTTCTTAGAGGATTCCTTCAACTACCATGCACTCCTGTGATTGCATCTCTGAGTTAAATCTGTACTGCTGAATCAATCAGATCTACTTTGTTCCTTGCTGGCTCATTAGTCATCACTCTGGAAACCCAGAATTTAGGGGGTTTGCAGTATGTTAGTTGTTGAATCTGACAAATATACTAGGAAGTCAGGAAATACTGTTTGTCTCTAATTCTGTTGCCTACCCATACCAAACCACTGGAAGTGTAGGTCAGACTGCACAACTGACAAAGGAAAGGTTAGTTATTTTGTAGAAGTATTGGTCATTTTCTTAGACGGCTAATGTCTATCCTTTTCAACTGTTGAGTATCTTGGTGGCAAGTCATTCATATTTTAGCTGCCAGAATTCACAGTTGAAGAAGCTTAAGTACCAATACCCAGCCCAAGTTGTCCAGATTCAATCTACTAAATTTTATTCCTAAAGCACTCAGTTGTTTTCAAAGCACATTAAGATAGTGTACAAGGCAATAGGCAGGTCACAGTCCACAGGGACTTAGAGAAGAAAGCAAGAAGTAAAAGATTACCTTGCAGCTATAAAACACCTTACCATTTGGTGTTTATTTGATAGTAAATTGGCCAACTACAAGCTGTACATAGGTCATTCTAAACAAATTTTTCAAAAGTGGGCTCCAGAAAGCAAACAAGTCGATAAAGCACATGGCAACCTCTCCTGATTACATATTTTGAAAGGATTAACCTGTACTGTGGCAGATTCTCCAATGCTGAGAAAACAGACATGATTAAAGATGACAGTGAGCCTTCTACTATCACCTGAAAGATAACTTGGTTCTACCAGGGAGGTATTCATTCAGGAACAAATGAATCTATCAGTATATAAGAGCAACCCCTTTGAAAAGAAACAGCTGTGAACATTACCCCTCCCCACCAAAAAAAAAAAAAAAAAAAAAAAAAAGCTGAAGGAAAAAAGTGATCTTTACCTTCAAATTTGCTAACAGAACACTAGCCTGAATTTAAAGGTCCAATGACACATAGGACACAGTGCTAGTCCTAGAAGAATCTGGAACACCTGTTGAGCATCAGCAACTTGTGACTTAAATGACTCCTGTTTTCTCCTGGGAAATGGCAATTAATCCACAGTAAGAAGTGTTATCCTGTACTGAAAATGAAAGAAACAGACAGTTTGAAGGTGGCCTGGCAAACAGAACGCTAGGTATTAAATTAGGGAAGGGTAAACCCTGGGAGTTGGGAAAACTTTTGAGTTAGGGAGAGAAAAGGAAGAAAACAGTTTTTATTGCTGCTTTTCTTTGTATTTGCAATGTTTAGACAGTAAGCTTGCAACTTTGTTAGAGATCATGCATTTATTTTTTCATTTCATTTTAAGATAAGTTTGGTAAGCACATATAATTATTCCTATCTTACAGATCAGTAAACAAATATTTGGTGTCATCGAATCCCGTGCAGGAGTTGAATTAGTCAATGAAAGAGACAAAATCCAAACCTTTGTCTCTTTGACTCCAAGTCCCAACTCTCTGTTAGAGCATTTAGTTGTAGAAAGTCAAAAGGGTCATTTAACTGCCCCAGATCTTGGTTCCCTCATCTCTGCAGGTAGATATTTATGCAGACTTGACGTGGTTGAAAGGAACACTTGGGATGATTCACAGGAAGTACTCAGGAGAGGGCTTGTCACAAAGCAGGGCTCAGTGCATGACGGTTGAGGGTTTGGAGCGAGAGATCACAGAGGAGGACTGTAGTGGAACTCTTAGCAGGTGCTTTATCAACAGGTGGAACCTCTGCTGGGGTTTCCTATCTTCTTTTTGTCAGGTTCACAGAAAATAACCATAATTTCAGCAAGTCATCTTAAAAATATGTTTGAAATTCCTCACAGGAGGAAGATTACAAAAGAATATGAATAGGATAATGGAGACCTATCTCCACCTCTGGGAAAAGGGTAGCCACCTCTGTTTCTGCTCCGAGCTGCCCTCCCTCTAGAGAAAGCATGTTACGTGGAGTCTGTATTTAAAACTTTATTATTTACAGCTACTATCCAGCACCACCTGCTGGTAAACTGATTAAAAAATAAAACTGAAACTACCAGCTGAAAAACTGTAGCAATTAATTGTAAAAATTTAGCTTGTAGCAGGAAATGGTTAATGGAGCAAGTACATGAACACAGTAACACTTCACATACACCCTATGGGATGGGCGAGTACACAGAAACAAGGATTTTGAAATAGTGAGTGAAAATCACAACATCATGAACAAATACACAAACAAGTCTTTATGAAAGAACAAATGCATCCAGATTGATGAATTGAATTTTATTTCTCTCAAAACTACTATTTTGTGCATTAGTCACAAACATATACTTCAAAAGTAATCTGTAACAGGTAACAAACATTCTAAAATATGTATTCACTAATCATAGGAGGGAAACAGAAAGAGAAAAGGTTATGCATTTTGGGTACTTTATTTTTTCCCTTAAGTTTTCTTTAATTTTAATTTTTAAAGTTAGAAACTTTTAAAAAAAGTTTTAACATACACACACACACACACACACACACAAATTCAAACTGTCCTAAAAGGAATTTAATAGATGTCTCCTTGAACTCTAGAATTTCAGTCTTTCTTATAGAAATTCATCCAGTTTATGAGTTCTTGCTTATCTTTTTAAAAGTTTTCTATGTGTATAAAAACAAGAGTTTATCTACAAGCATGTGTGTGTGTGTATAATTTTTTTTCTCTCACAGATGGGAGCATATGAAATAGATTGCTGCATATTTATTATCTTCACTGAAAATTATGTGTCAAGCTCTGAGGCATCTCTTGTGCCTCAGAACTTTGCAGAGTTAGCTCAAAACTTGAAGATGATAAAATAATTTGAATTTAGGCAACAGAGGTATAATCTTTGTAGTTTTCTAGGATTTGTGATTAAAGGATTGGTGAATTTCTTAAATGTGATTAAATTTTTATCAAAGAAATACTCGCAAGGAGTGTAATGGATCAAATATTTCTGCAAGGCTCATGGTCAAGCTGAGCAGTACTTTAATTGAGCTGTACCTTCCATCCATATCGATTTGCAATCTTTGGTGGGGACCACTTTTAACATTTTTCAATGTTCCCATATTACTTTCCTTATGTCTACCTAGCCTGCTTATGAAAAATTTCATATTTAGTCAATTTTATACAATAATTATTCCATTTTACTCTGCAAGATAGTGACTTAACTTGGTAAGCCCTCTCTCAAACACAGGCACAGGTTCCCTTCCCCCAGCAATCTGAGTTTTATCATATTTGACTTGATCAAAACTCATTTTGTGAAAGCCTCCCTAATGACCATGTAGATATTTCTCAACAGGAGACATTTTTAAAAACATATCTTGCACAAATCTTGCTTTTCCTGGAGTTAATAACTGTCTCCCTTTAAACTTTGCTTAGGTTTCTAGGTACCTAACAGAACCCCTAGATTCTGTGTCCTAGAGTTTCATGGCTTCTTTTGATGTTTGTTTTCTCTTAGAGTTTCCTCAATTGTCTGCTGATCCATGGCACTATTTAAGAGCGAATCTCCAAATGTGATTTGAAATTATTTGGGTGTGTGGGAAAAAAAAGAGAAAGGGAGGAGGGAAGGTTGGTGGAATTCACTGTAGAAGGTTATTGAGTAACTTCTGTCAGTATCTTTATTTCTCTTCTTTTATGATTGCTGATGGTTTTTCAGAGAATCCTGTAATGTTTTGGAGAGCAAAAGGGAAGGTGTGGGGCACAAACATTCTATGTATTGAGCTGCATCTAGTCTCTGCCCTCACCCTCTGCTGTATCTGAGGTCCCTTCAGTTAGGGCCTTCTGACCTACTGCCTTGGCAATTAAATCCAAAGTCCTATCAGATTGTGGAGGTTAAGTTGCTTCTTACACAGACTTGAATGCATTATTTGCTTCCTTCAAGAAACATTTACAAGTGCCTTACTGTATGCCAAATGCTGTTTTAGGTACTATGAAGGCATCTCCCTGTGAAACAAAATTTCCTGCCTTTGTGGGTCTGTGGTTTCCAGACAGTCCTCACTTCCAGAACTCACTGGGGCCTCCAAATTCTAAACAATGGTGTTTTGTAGTGTGAATTGGCTCGCTTTTTGTTTGCTTCTTGGCATATTCAATTTTTATTTTCTATTTGGTCTGTTCAGTCAGTAACCTCCTCTCTGCCATGCAACACAATGTGTATCATTGTAATGAAGCTTGTTGTAGAGTCATGAGACCATTTTATGGACCTGTATTCTTTTATGTTGTTGTTGTTCTTTTTAGCTATATATGATAGTAGAGTCTATTTTGACAGATTTATATAAACTTAGAGTATACTTTATTCTCATTAGGATCCCAGTCTTGTGGATGTACATGATGTTGAGATTCTGTGGTGTATTCGTATATGTACATAGGAAAGTTATGTTTGATTCATTTCACTCTCTTTCCTATTCCTTTCCCATCTCCCTTCCCTTCATTCCCCTTTGTTTAATATAGGACTTCTATCCCCCTGACCTCCAACTTGTTGTGTGTTAGCCACCACATATTAGAGAAAACATTCGAACTTCAATCTTTGAAATTTAATTATTTCACTTAGCATGATAGTCTCCAGACCATCCGTTTGCTGGCAAATGCCATGAAGTCATTCTTTTTTTATGATTGAGTAATATTCCATTGTGTATGTAAATCATGTTTTTTTTTTTTATCCATTCATCAATTGATGGGCACCTAGGTTGGTTCTATAGCTTAGCTGTTGTGAATTGAGCTGCAATAAACATTAATGTGGCTGTGTCACTATACTATGCTGATTTCATGTTCCTTGGGGTATATGCTAAGGAGTGGGATAATCAGATCAAATGGTGGTTGCATTTCAAATCTTCTGAGAAATCTCCATACTGCTTTCTAGAGTGGTAGCAGCAATTTGTGATCCCACCAGCAATGTATGAGTGTACATCTTCACTGACATTTATTGTTGCTTGTATTCCTGATAATTGCCATTCTGAGTAGAGTGAGATGAAATCTCAGTGTAGTTTCAATTTGCATTTCTCTAATTGCTAGAGATGTTGAATATTTTTTCATTTTTTTTAACCATTCATATTTCTTCTGTGAAGTGTCTGTTCTGTACCTTAGCCCATTTATTGATTGGATTATCTGTTGTTTGGGGGTTCGGTTTTTTGAGTTATTTGTATATGGTAATTAATGTTCTATCTGATGTGTAGGTGGCAAAGATTTTCTCTCATTCTGCAGGCTCTCTCTTCACATTCTTGATTGTTTCCTTTGCTGCAAAGATATTAAGTTTGATATCATTCCATTTATTGATTCTTGATTTTACTTTTTGCACTTTAGGAGCTTATTGAGGAATTTGGTTCCTAAGCCATCATGATGGAGAGTTGTGTCTACAATTTTCTTGTAGGAGCAGGGCTTCTGGTGAAATATCTAGGCCTTTGATCCACTTTGTGTTTTGTGCAGGGCGAGAAATAGGGGTTAAATTTCATTCTGCTACATATGGATTTCCAGTTTTCCCAGCACCATTTTTGAAGAGGCTATCTTTTCTCAAAAGTTTGTTAATGGCACCTTTGTCTGGTATGAGGTAACTATATTTGTGTGGGCTTGTTTCTATGTCTTCTATTCTATTCCATTGGTCTTCAAGTCTGTTTAATGCCAATACCATGCTCTTTTTGTTACTATAGCTTTGTAGTAACTATAAGGTCTGGTATTGTGATGCCTTCTGCTTCACTTTTCTTGCTAAGGATTGCTTTGGCTATTCTGGGCCTCTAATTTTTCCAAATGAATTTCATTAATGCTTTTTCTACTTTATGAAGAACATCATTGGAATTTTAATATGAATTGCATTAAATATGTATAGGGCTTTTGGTATTATGACCATTTTGACAATACTAATTCTGCCTATCCAGGAACATGGGAGATCTTTTCATCTTCTAAGGTCTTCAATTTTTTTCTTTAGTGTTTTGTAGTTTTCATTATAGAGGACTTTCACTTCTTTTGTTAGATTTATTTCCAAGTATTTTTTATTTTATGAGTGGAGTAGTTTTCCTACTTTCCTTTTCAGCTGATTCATCATTGTTGTATAGGAATGCTGTTGATTGAAGGGTATTAATTAATTTTATATCCTGATACTTCGTTGAATTGTTTATGAGTTCTAGAAGTTTTCTGGTGGAGTTTTTTTGGTCTTCTAAATATAGGATTATGCTGTCAGCAAATAGGGATAGTTTAAGTTGTTCTTTTCCTATTAGTACCCCTTTAATTTCCTTATTTTGCCTAATTAATAACCTTGGCAAGAATTTCAAGGACTGTGTTGAATCAAAGTGGTGGAAGGGTGCATCCCTGTCTTGTTTCAGATTTTAAAGAAAATGCTTTTAATTTTTCTCTATTTAGAATGATGTTGGCCTCGGGGTTAGCATATGTAGCTTTTGCAATGTTGAGGTGTGTTCCTACTATCCTTAGTTTTTCCAGTGTTTTAAACATGAATGGTTGTTTTATTTTGTCAAATGCTTTTTCTGCATCTATTGAAATAATTATGTGATTCTTGTCTTTAAGTCTACTTAGGTGATGAATAACACTTATTGATTTCCATATATTTAACCAAGCTAGCATCCCTCAGATGAAACCCACTCAGTCATGGTACAATCTTTTTAATGCATATTGAGATGTGATTTGACAGTGTTTTATTAAAATTTTTGCATCTATGTTCATTAGAGATATTAGTCTGAAGTTTTCTTTCCTAGAAGTGTTTTTGTCAGGTTTTGATATCAGGTTGATTCTAGCTTCATAGAATGAGTTTGGAAGGATTCCTTCTTTGATATTTCATGGAATAATTTGAGGGGTGAAAGCACCCAGAAGCCACTCTGGACGCAGGAACACACACAAGAGATATTATTAAGCAGACAGGCAGAGTGTCTCCCTGCAGGGTGAGAGAGAAAATGAGAGAAAGAAAAACAGAGAGAGAGAGAGAGAGAGAGAGAGAGAGAGAGAGAGAGAAAGAGAGAGAGAGAGAGAGAGAGAGAGAGAGAGAGAAAGCGCGCATGTGCATGAGAGAGAGTGAAAGCCAGGAGGAGAGAGCAGGAAAGTGAGGAAGAGAGAGAGAAAATGGCTGGGGAGCTATTCTTAAGTAGAGAGCTATTCTTAAGTAGTTCGCAGACTAATAACAGACCAACGACTGATGAGAATGTTCGCAGGCTGACGATCTGGACCAATGACTGCCAAGAATGTTCACAGGCTGACGAATGGACCAATAGCTGGCTGGGATATTCACAGACTGACAATCTGGGTTGTATAATGGTGTGGGGGAGGGAGAATAATGGCGGCAGCAAAATAGCAGATCTGATGCCAACAAGGGGGATTGGTGTTATTTCTTTTTTAAATGTCTGGTAGACCTTAGCTGAGAATCCATCCATTCTTAGGTTTTTCTTTGTTGGTAGGTAGACTTTTGATGGCATCTTCAATTTTATTACTTGAATTGATCTGTTTAAATTTTCTATCAGTTTAAATTGAAAATTCTGGTTCAATTTCAGTAGGTCATAAGTCTCTAGAAATTTGTTGAAAATGTCAAGTTTATCTAATTTATTTCAGTATAGATTTTCAAACCAGTTTCTGATTATTGTATGTATTTCAGTAGTATCTGTGGTGATAGTTCCTTTTTCATTATAAATTTTAATAATTTGAGGTTTTGCCCTCTTACTTTTGGTTAGTTTGGCTAAGGGTTCATTAATTTTGTTTATTTTTCAAAGAACCAAATTTATTTTTGTTGATGTTTTTGACATTTAAAATTTTCAATTTCATTGATTTTGGGCTCTGATTTTAATTATTTTCTGTCTTGTACTGACTTTGGTGTTAACTTGGTCATCTTTATCTAAAGCCTTTAAATGTAATGCTAGAATTTTATTTGGTGCCTGCCTTCCTTTCTCTCTCTCTTTCTTTCTTTCTTTCTTTCTTTCTTCTTTTAATGAATAAACTCAATGCTGTGAACATTCCTCTTAGAATGACCTTCATAGTGTCCCAGAGATTTTGATATGTTGTATCACTATCCTCTTTTACCTCTAAGTATTTTTCATTTCATCCCTGATTTTTTTTGTTATCCATTCATGATTCAATAGCATATTATTTAGAGTAGCTTTTTAAAATATTTTTGTTGATTTCTAATTTTATTCCATGATGATCTGATAGAATGTAAGATCTCTTTTTTTCTTTTTGTATTTGCTATGAGATTTTTTGTGGCCTAAGATACAGTCTATGATACATCTGCTGCTGAGAAGACAGTGTATTCAGCCGTTGATGGTTGAAATATATATGTCTGTTAAGTCTAAATTATTAATTGTAGCTTTTTAGTTTTATAAGTTCTTTATTCAGTTTTGTTCTTTTGGAAGTTTTATCTAGTGATGAGATAGGTGTGTTAAAGGTAGCCAGTATTATTGCATTGGGGTCTGTTTAATTATTAATATTGAGATGGATTTGTTTGATATACACAGATGCTCCATTGCTTGGGACATAAATATTTACAATTGTTAATTCTGGTTGTTGTGTAATTCTCTAAAGCAGAATGAAATGACCTTCTTTGTCTCTTCTGGTTAACTCTGGCTTGAAGTCCACTTTATCTGATATGAGGACAGAGACATCTGCTTGTTCACAAGATCCATGTGAATTATATAAGTTTTTCAGTCTGTGGATGCGTTTGCCCATGAGGTGAGTCTCTTGGAGACATCATATTATTGGGTCTTGTTTTTGAATCCAACCTGCCAGTTTATGTCTTTTAATTGATGAATTAGGTCATTTGCATTCATTGTTATTGTTGAGAGATGATTTTTGTTTCCTGTCATTTTGGTTTATTCATAGTTTTGATTTGTAATTATTTCTACTTTGATGGGCTTTTCTGCTAGTGTAGTTCCATACTCTGCTGGTTTTCATTTTTATTTTTCATTTCTTCTTCATGAAATAATTTATTGAGTATGTTTTGTAGTGCAGGCTTTCTAGTTTTGCATTACTTTAATTTTTGTTTATGGTGGAAGTTTTTATTTCATCTTCAAATCTGAAGCTGAATTTTGCTGGGTGTAATATTCTTGGGTGGCAGTCATTTTCCTCAGAGCTTTGAAGTTATTATTCCAAACCTCCTAGGTTTTAGGTTCTGGGTTCAGATATCAGCAGAAATGTGGATGGGGTTCCCTCTAAATGTGACCTGTCATTTTTTTATGGCAGGCTTTAAAATTCTATCTTTATTCTGAATCTTAGGCCTTTTCATACTCATGTGTCCTGATGTGTATCTATTGTATTTGTATATTTGGAGTTCCATAAGTCACCTGTATTTGATATTCTATTTCATTCTTAAGGTTTGGAAAATTTTTTGATACTATTTCATTGAAAAGATTGTGCATTCCTTTAGTTTGTATTTCAGAAACTTCATCTACTCCTAATGAATTATAAATTTAACCTTTTCATGTTATCCCATATTGCATGAAAGTTCTATTGATGGTCTCTTCACAACTTTTCTCCAAGATCAACTTTATTTTCAAGATTGATTATTTTGGGTTTTCAAGATGGCGGACTAGGGGGCGACTGCATTTCATGTTGCTCCAGGATGCAAGATTCAAAAGAGGAGATAGTAGAGGCTTGGGACCAACTCAAAGCTGCCGGGTGAGTCTCTCCCATTGGGGAGGCATCCCGGATGGGGCGGTAGCCCCGGAACGCAGAGAACTTTGTGAAGTAGAGTTGCTCGGCGAGACGCCCCTCCCCCCGCTGGAGCGGTAAACACGGATAACTGGGATCATCATAGAGGAGGCAGCTCAGCACAGCACTTGGACTCGGAGCAACCACTGGGGCTCCAGGCGGCTGCCTGAGGAGGAGCTGCATGGCGAGCTGTTTAGACTCAGAACAACCGCTTCTGAACACCGGGGGGTTGCCCGGAGGAAGAGGAGAAGCATGGCAGGTCGCTTGGTCTAGGAGTGACTGCATCAGAGCCACAGGGGTTGCCAGAGGAGGAGCTGCGTGGCGAGCTGTTTGAACTCAGAACGACCACTCCTGAACACCAGTGGCCTGCCGGGAGGAGGAGCGCGGTGGGTCGCTTGGTCTGGGAGTGACTGCATCAGAGCCACAGGTGGTTGCCAGAGGAGGAGTTGCAGGGCAAGCTGTTTGAACTCAGAAAAACTGCTTCTGAACACCGGGGGGTTGCCCGGAGGAAGAGGAGAAGTGCGGCAGGTCGCTTGGACTAGGAGTGACTGCAGCAGAGCCACAGGCAGTTGCCAGAGGAGGAGGCGAGTGGTGAGTTGATTGGATTAAAAGCGACCGCTCCTAAACACCGGTGGCCTGCCTGGAGGAGAGCGTTGTGGGTCACTTGGTCTTGGAGACACCACTCCTGAACACCCGGGGGGCTACCCCGAGGAGGAGGGGGAGGAACAGGGCGGGTCACTTGGACTTGGAGTGACTGCCTAGGGCTATGGGCGGTTGGCGCGGGGAGGAGACGCGAAGTGAATTGCTTGGATTCCTAGTGACTGCGTCGGAAACCTGACCGTTGTCCGGGGGAGGAGGTGTGTGGTGGGTCTCTGGGTATCGGACCTATTGTACGGGGCTCCAGGTAGCGGCTCAGAGGAGGGGCCGCATAGCCAGGCGATTAGGTGCAGAGCAGGGTCCCAGGAGCTAGGTGGCTTCTTGCTGGAAGAGCCGCACAGAGACACGCCTAGGGGTGGAGTGAAGTTTCCAGGACTGCGGGCAGCTTATCTGAGGAGGGGCAGCCTAAGGAGACTCACCTGCGAAGGGTGAGGCTCCCAGGCCCAGGAGGTAGATCCGGGCCCCTGGGAACATTGCAGAGGAAGACCGCCCAGCCCAGGCGGTAGTTGTAGATTGAGGGGAACCTCTAGGAGGGGAACTGACCAGCGAGACGTCCCCACCGAGTGAATCTTCCCTGCTGGGTGAGGTTTTCCCACAGGGACGGTAAAACCAGAGACACAGGCACAATCAGGACTTGCCTCAGCCCGCAGCCTAGTTCCCCGTTGGATGACCATTGTTCAACAAGTGGAGGCACCTCTGCCCACTAGCAGGGAATATACGCCACCTGAGGGTCACCACCCCTAGAGAGGCAGCTTCTTCGTGGAGCTCCGCATTATCAACTTTCTCCAAGACTTCAGGCTACTGAAGGATAAGAGGGGATATACTAGCAATCTTCAGGGACATTATAAGTCGATAGAGGAAATCTGCAATATCTTAATGACCCACTGATTCCTGAACAATATGAGAAAACAAGGGAAGAAAATGCCCCAAACAAATCTAGATGTTACATCAATAAAATCCAATGACAGCATGGCAGAAGATATGACAGAAAGGGAGTTCAGAATGTACATAATTAAAATGATTAGGGAAGCAAACGATGAGATGAAAGAGCAAATGCAGGCATTGAATGATCACACCAATCGACAGTTAACAGAGCAAATTCAGGAAGCAAAAGATCATTTCAATAAAGAGTTAGAGATATTGAAAGAAAACCAAACAGAAATCCTTGAAATGAAGGAAACAATAAACCAAATTAAGAACTCCATAGAAAGCATAACCAATAGGATAGAACACCTGGAAGACAGAACTTCAGATATTGAAGACAAAATATTTAACCTTGAAAGCAAAGTTGAAGAAACAGAGAAGATGGTAAGAAATCATGAACAGAATCTGCAAGAACTATGGGATATCATGAAAAGGCCAAATTTGAGAATTATTGGGATTGAGGAAGGCTTAGAGAAACAAACCAAAGGAATGAATAATCTATTCAATGAAATAATATCAGAAAATTTCCCAAATCTGAAGAATGAAATGGAAAATCAAGTCCAAGAGGCTTATAGGACTCCAAATACACAAAATTACAACAGACCCACACTAAGGCACATTATAATGAAAATACCTAACATACAAAATAAAGACAGAATCTTAAAGGCTGTGAGAGAAAAGAATCAAATTACATTCAGGGGGAAACCAATACGGATATCAGCAGATTTTTCAATCCAGACCCTAAAAGCTAGAAGGGCCTAGAACAACATTTTTCCAGCTCTGAAAGAAAATGGATGCCAACCAAGAATCTTATACCCAGCAAAACTTACCTTCAAATTTGACGATGAAATAAAATCATTCCATGATAAACAAAAGCTAAAAGATTTTACAAAAAGAAAGCCAGCATTACAGAATATTCTCAGCAAAATATTTCATGAGGAAGAGATAAAAAACAAAAAAGCATATCAGCAAAGGGAGGAATTACCCTAAAGGAACTGTCATATAAAGGAGGAACCAAGATGTGTCAAAACATAAATAAATAAATAAATAAAATTTTAATTATGAACCAAATGACCGGGAATACAAATCATATCTCAATAATAACCCTGAATGTTAATGGCCTGAATTCATCAATAAAAAGACATAGACTGGCAGATTGGATTAAAAAGAAAGATCCACCAATATGTTGCCTGCAAGAGACTCACCTCATAGAAAGAGATACCCAAAGACTAAAGGTGAAAGGATGGGGAAAAACATACCATGCACATGGGCTCAGCAAAAAAGCTGGAGTATCCATCCTCATTTCAGATAACGTGGACTTCAAGCCAAAGTTAGTCAGAAGGGATAAAGAAGGACATTTCATACTGCTTAAGGGAAGCATAAATCAGCAAGATATAACAATCATAAACATCTACGCCCCAAACAGTGGCTCATCCATGTATGTCAAACAAATCCTTCTCAATTTTAGAAACCAAATAGACCATAATACAATAATACTAGGTGATTTTAACACACCTCTCTCACCACTGGACAGATCTTCCAAACAAAAATTGAACAAAGAAACCATAGATCTCAATAACACAATCAATAATTTAGACTTAACAGACATTTATAGAATATACCATCCAACCAAGAGCGAATACACTTTCTTCTCAACAGCACATGGATCCTTCTCTAAAATAGACCATATATTATGCCACAAAACTAATGTCAGCAAATACAAGAAGATAGAGACACTACCTTGTATTCTATCAGATCATAATGGATTGAAGTTAGAAATAAATGAAAGAGTAAAAAACAGAAACTACTCCAACACCTGGAGATTAAAAAATATGCTATTATATGATGAATGGATAACAGAAGACATTAGGAAGGAAATTAAAAAATTCTTAGAGGTAAACGAGAACAAAGAAACATCATATCAAAATCTCTGGGACACTATGAAAGCAGTACTTAGAGGAAAATTTATTTCATGGAGCGCATTTAATAAAAGAAGTAAAACTCAAAAAATAAACGACCTAACACTACAGCTCAAAGCCCTAGAAAAAGAAGAACAGACCAACACCAAAAGTAGTAGAAGACAGGAAATAGTTAAACTGAGAGCTGAAATCAACGAAATTGAAACAAAAGAAACAATACAAAAAATTGACAAAATAAATAGTTGGTTCTTCAAAAAATAAAACAAAATTGATAAACCTTTAGCCACACTAACAAAGAGGAGTCGAGAGAAAACCCAAATCACTAAAATTCGGAGTGAACGAGGAAATATCACAACAGACACGACTGAAATACAAAACATAATTAGAAGCTATTTTGAAAATCTATACTCCAACAAAATAGAAAATTTTGAAGACATCAACAGGTTTCTAGAGACATATGAATTGCCTAAACTGAACGAGGAGGACATACACAATTTAAATAGACCAATTTCAAGTAATGAAATAGAAGAAGTCATCAATAGCCTACCAACAAAGAAAAGTCCAGGACCAGATGGGTTCTCAGCCGAGTTCTACAAAACCTTTAAAGAAGAGCTCATTCAAATACTTCTCAAAGTATTCCGTAAAACAGAAGAGGAGGGAACCCTCCCAAACTCATTCTATGAAGCCAATGTTACCCTGATACCTAAACCAGACAGAGACACATCAAGAAAAGAAAATTTCAGACCAATATCCTTAATGAACATCGATGCAAAAATTCTCAACAAAATTTTAGCAAATCGCATACAAAAACATATTAAAAAGATAGTGCACCATGATCAAGTGGGTATCATTCCAGGGATGCAAGATTGGTTCAACATCAGGAAATCAATAAATGTCATTCACCATATCAATAGACTTAAAGTCAAGAATCACATGATTATTTCGATAGATGCAGAAAAAGCATTTGATAAAATACAGCATCCCTTCATGCTCAAAACACTAGAAAAAATAGGGATAGTGGGAACATTCCTTAGCATTGTAAAGGCCATCTACACTAAGCCCATGGCTAATATCATTCTAAATGGTGAAAAACTGAAAGCATTCCCCCTTAAAACTGGAACAAGGCAGGGATGCCCTCTTTCACCACTTCTATTCAATATCGTCCTTGAAACTCTAGCCAGAGCAATTAGACAGACCAAAGAAATTAAAGGGATACGAATAGGAAAAGAAGAACTCAAACTATCCCTATTTGCTGATGACGTGATTATATATTTAGAGGAACAAGGAAATTCCACCAGAAAACTTTTAGATCTCATAAGTGAATTCAGTAAAGTAGCGGGATATAAGATCAATGCACATAAATCTAAGGCATTTTTATACAAAAGCGATGAATCTTCAGAAAGAGAAATTAGGAAAACTACCCCATTCACAATAGCTTCAAAAAAAATAAAATACTTGGGAATCAATCTCACAAAAGAGGTGAAAGACCTCTACAATGAGAACTACAGAACACTAAAGAAAGAAATTCAAGAAAACCTTAGAAGATGGAAAGATCTCTCATGTTCTTGGATAGGAAGAATTAATATTGTCAAAATGGCCATACTACCAAAAGTGCTATACAGATTCAATGCAATTCCAATTAAAATCTCAATGATGTACCTTACAGAAATAGAGCAAGAAATTATGAAATTCATCTGGAAGAATAAAAAACCCAGAATAGCTAAAGCAATCCTTGGCAGAAAGAGTGAAGCAGGGGGTATCGCAATACCAGAACTTCAACTCTACTACAAAGCAATAGTAACAAAAACAGCATGGTATTGGTACCAAAATAGAAAGGTGGATCAATGGTACACAATAGAGGACACAGACACAAACCCAAATAAATACAATTTTCTCATACTAGACAAAGGGGCCAAAAATATGCAATGGAGAAAAGATAGCCTCTTCAACAAATGGTGCTGGGAGAATTGGAAATCCATATGCAACAGAATGAAACTAAACCCATATCTCTCACCATGCATGAAACTAAACTCAAAATGGATTAAGGATCTCGGAATCAGACCAGAGACCTTGCATCTTATAGAAGAAAAAGTAGGTCCAGAGCTTCAACATGTCGGCTTAGGACCCGACTTCCTCAACAGGACTCCCATAGCACAAGAAATAAAAGCAATAATTAATAACTGGGATAGATTCAAACTAAAAAGCTTTCTCTCAGCAAAGGAAACTATCAGCAATGCGAAGAAAGAGCCTACAGAGTGGGAGAAAATCTTTGCCAATCATACTTCAGATAGAGCACTAATCTCCGGAATCTATAAAGAACTCAAAAAACTCTACACCAAGAATGCAAATAATCCAATTGACAAATGGGCTAAGGAAATGAAAAGACACTTCACAGAAGATCTACAAGCCATCAACAAACATATGGAAAAATGTTCAACATCTCTAGTAATAAGAGAAATGCAAATCAAAACCACCCTAAGATTCCATCTCACCTCAATTAGAATGGCGATTATCAAGAATACAAGCAACAACAGGTGTTGGCGAGGATGTGGGGAGAAAGGTACACTCATACATTGTTGGTGGGGCTGCAAATTAGTGCAGCCACTCTGGAAAGCAGTGTGGAGAGTCCTTAGAAAACTTGGAATGGAAACACCATTTGACCCAGCTATCCCACTCCTTGGCCTATACCCAAAGGACTTAAAATCAGCATATTACAGAGATACAGCCACATCAATGTTCATAGCTGCTCAGTTCACAATAGCCAGATTGTGGAACCAACCTCGATGTCCTTCAATTGATGAATGGATAAAGAAACTGTGGTATATATATACAATGGAATATTACTCAGCCATAAAAAATGATAAAATTATGGCATTTGCAGGCAAATGGATGAAACTGGAGAATATCATGCTAAGTGAGATAAGCCAATCTCAAAAAACCAATGGACGAATGATATCGCTAATAAGTGGATGATGACACATAATGGGGGGTGGGAGGGGTTAGTGTTAGGGTTAGAGTTAGGGTTAGTGAGGGGGGCAAGAATGGAGGAAGGAAGGACTGTATAGAGGGAAAAGAGGGGTGGGAGGGGTGGGAGGAAGGAAAAAAATAACAGAATGAATCAAACAGCATTACCCTATGTAAATTTATGATTACACAAATGGTATGCCTTTACGCCATGTACAAACAGAGAAACAACATGTATCCCATTTGTTTACAATAAAAAAAAATATCAAAAAAAAAAAGATTGATTATTTTGTCTATGTTGTCTGAAACAGTATCTTCCAAGTGGTCTGGTCTGTTGGTGATGCTTTACATTGAATTTTTAATTTGGTTTATTGTTTCTTCATTTTGAGGATTTCCTTTTGGTTCTTTCTTAGAATCTCTATTTCTCTATTTAAGTGATTGATCTTTCACTTCCTGTATTTTCTTCTGATTTCACTCTTACACCATCTTTTGCCTGGCAGATCAGTTTAACTATGAACTTTCTAAATTTCTTGTCTGATATTTCCTCCACTGTGGTGTTATTGATTCTGTTATTGAGGTATTTTTATTTGTTTGGGGTGGTTTTTGCAGAGCTTTATTTTTTTTTTCCTTGAATATTTCTCATGCCTCATGGTGTAGGAGGAGACGAACAATAACTAATACAAACAATATATAGCATTAAGCTAAATACTTAGTTCCTATTATGACATCTACAATGTTAATTGGCACAATTATCAGAAATTGTATGATAAACAATTGCCAACAATAAGAACAGTAAGTTTGGAAAAGTGTGCTTTCAAATGGTGAACAGGGAGGATGCAGAAGAGATGTAGTATGTGATGTTTATAATGGAAGAGGAGAGAAATTGGAAGTAAAAAATAAAGGATGGGTGAAATAGAGAATAATATAATTTGACTGTTAGCAAAAGAAATGCGAGATTGAGAATCAAGAGAAAAATAGACAACTCACAAACAACAGAAATCCAAACCAAAATACAGTAATGAAAAACACTAGCCCTCAAAAGACAGAGTCATAAAAAATAACTACCTTCAAAAAATGCTGGAAATGAGAAGAGTGAGAAAATATGTATATATGTACAAATGTCCAAAGATCATTCATCATGCAAACAATCAAAAAAAACAAAAAAAAAAAAAGAGAAAAAGCAAAAAGAGAGAAGAAAAGAAAAAAAAAACTTAAATAAAAATTTAAAAAAGGTTCTTGATGAAATATTAAGGAATGGTTTTCATTGTGGTATTCAAAAATTGTCAATGAGAATATATGTTCATTTTCTTTTCCCAGATATCCATTTTTTCTTGAGGTGTATACTGCACACAAGAGTTGTAGCCACAGGCTGTCAAATCTTTACTCTTTTTGTGTTGCTTGTCAAGTTACTGGCTTCCTTTCTTGGCAGTACAAGGCAGGACAACTTGGAGAGTGTTGCCTGCTCCACTCTGTAGATTTCTGTGAGAAGAGTTCCTGGAGGTCAGTTCCTGAAGGTGAGGTTTAGGTCTAACTAGTCTCCTGGTGCTTTGTTGAATGGCGATTGGTTGAAGATTTATATTTTCTTTTTATTTTTTTAATTCATTTTTGTTGTAAACAAATGAGATACATCTTATTTCTCTGTTTTTTACATGAAGTACAAGCATACTGTTTTGTAATCATATATTTACCTAGGGTAATAGTATTTGATTCATACAGTTATTTTTTTCCTTCCCCCCACCCCTCCCACCCTTCTTTTCCCTCTATACAGTCCCTCCTTCCTCCATTCTTGCCCCCCTCTCACCCTCCATCATGTGTCATCATCTGCTTATCAGCGAGATCATTCATCCTTTAGTTTTATGAGATTGGCTTATCTCACTTAGCATGATATTCTCCAATTTCATTCATTTGCCTGCAAAAGCCATAATTCTATTATTTTTTATGGTTGAATAATATTCCATGGTATATACATACCACAGTTTCTTTATACATTCATCGATTGAGGGGCATCTAGATTGGCTCCACAATCTGGCTATTGTGAATTGAGCAGCTATGAACATTGATGTGGCTGTATCTCTGTAATATGCTGATTTTAAGTCCTTTGGGTATAGGCCAAGGAGTGGGATAGCTGGGTCAAATAATGGTTCCATTCCAAGTTTTCTAAGGAATCTCCACACTGCTTGCCAGAGCGCCTGCAGTAATTTGCAGCCCCACCAACAATGTATGAGTGTACCTTTTTCCCCACATCCTCACCAACAACTATTGTTGCTAGTATCCTTGATAATCACCATTCTAATTGGGGTGAGATGGAATCTTAGGGTAGTTTTGATTTGCATTTCTCTTATTATTAAGGATGTAGAACATTTTTTCATATATCTGTTGATTGCTTGTAGATCTTCTTCTGTGAAGTATCTGTTCATTTCCTTAGCCTATTTGTTGATTGGTTTATTTGTATTCTTGATGTAGAGCTTTTTGAGGTCTTTATATATTCTGGAAATTAGTACTCTATCTGAAGTATGAGTGGCAAAAATTTTCTCCCACTCTGTAGGTTCTCTCTTTGCATTGATGATAGTTTCCTATGCTGAGAAAAAGCTTTTTAGTTTGAATCTATTCCAGTTATTGATTCTTGCTTTTATTTCTTGTTCTATGGGAGTCCTGTTAAGGAAGTCTGATCCTAAGCCAACATGTTGAAGATTTGAACCTACTTTTTCTTCTGTAAGATGCAGGGTCTCTGGTCTGATTTCAAGATCCTTGATTCATTTTGAATTGAGTTTTGTGCAGGGTGAGAGATAGGGGTTTAGTTTCATTCTGCTGCATATGGATTTCCAGTTTTCCCAGCACCATTTGTTGAAGAGGCTATCTTTTCTCCATTGCATATTTTTGGCCCCTTTGTCTAGTATGAGAAAATTGTATTTATTTGGGTTTGTGTCCGTGTCCTCTATTCTGTTTCATTGATCAACCTATTTTGGGTACCAATACCATGCCATTTTTGTTACTATTGCTTTGTAGTACACTTGAAGTTCTGGTATTGCGATACCCCCTACTTCACTCTTCCTGCAAAGGACTGCTTTAGCTATTCTGGGTTACTTATTCTTCCAGATGAATTTCATGATTGCTTGCTCTATTTCTGTAAGGTTCGTCATTGGGATTTTAATTGGAATTGCATTGAATCTGTACACTTTTGGTAGTATGGCCATTTTGAGAATATTAATTCTGCCTTTCCAAGAACATGGGAGATCTTTCCATATTCTAAGGTTTTCTTTAATTTCTTTTTTTAGTGTTCTGTAGTTCTCATTGTAGAGGTCTTTCACCTCTTTTGTTAGATTGATACCCAAGTATTTTATTTTTTTCGAGGCTATTGTGAATGGGGTAGTTTTCCTAATTTCTCTTTCTGAAGATTCATCACTTATGTATAAAAATGCATTGGACTTATGAGCATTGATCTTATATCCTACTACTTTACTGAATTCACTTAAGGGTTCTAAAAGTTTTCTGGTGGAATTTCCTTGTTCCTCTAAATATATAATCACGTCATCAGCAAATAGGGATAGTTTGAGTTCTTCTTCTCCTATTCGTATCTCTTTAATTTCCTTGGTCTGTCTAATTGCTCTGGCTAGAGTTTTGAGGACAATGTTGAATAGAAGTGGTGAAAGAGGGCATCCCTGCCTTGTTCCAGTTTTTCGGAGAATGCTTTAGTTTTTCACCATTCAGAATAATATTGGTCATGGGCTTAGCATAGATGGCCTTTACAATGTTAAGAAATGTTCCCACTATCCCTATTTTTTCTAGTGTTTTGAGCATGAAGGGATGCTATATTTTATCAAATGTTTTTCTGCATCTATCACAATAATCATGTGATTCTTGAAGTTACGTCTGTTGATATGCTGAATTACATTTATTGATTTCCAAATATTGAACCAACCTTGCATCCCTGGGATAAAACCCACTTGATCGTGGTGCACTATCTTTTTAATATATTTTTGTATGTGATATACTAAGATTTTGTTGAGAATTTTTGCATCAATGTTCATTAAGGATATTGATCTGAAATTTTCTTTCCTTGATGTGTCTCTATCTGGTTTAGGTATCAGGGTAATATTGGCTTCATAGAATGAGTTTGGGAGGATTCCCTCCTCTTCTATTTCATGGAATACTTTGAGGAGTATTGGAATGAGCTCTTCTTTAAAGGTTTTGTAGAACTCGGCTGAGAACCCATCTGGTCCCGAACTTTTCTTTGTTGGTAGGCTTTTTATGACTTCTTCTATTTCATTACTGAAATTGACATTTTTAAATTGTGTATGTCCTCCTGGTTCAGTTTAGGTAATTCATATGTCTTAGAAACCTGTTGATGTCGTTGAGATTTTCTATTTTGTTGGAGTATAGATTTTCAAAATAGCTTCTAATTATGTTTTGTATTTCAATCATGTCTGTTGTGATATTTCCTTGTTCATTGTGAATTTTAGTAATTTGGGTTTTCTCTCTCCTTCTCTTTGTTAGTGTGGCTAAGGGTTTATCAATTTTGTTTAGTTTTTCAAAGAACCAACTCTTTATTTTGTCAATTTTTTTGATTGTTTATTTTGTTTCAATTTCGTTGATTTCAGCTCTGTTTTTAACTATTTCCTGTCTTCTACTACTTTTGGTGTTGCTCTGTTCTTGTTTTTCTAGGGCTTTGAGCTGTAGTGTTAGGTCATTTATTTGTTGATATTTTTCTTCTTTTATTGAATGCACTCCATGAAATAAACTTTCCTCTAAGTACTGCTTTCATAGTGTTCCAGAGATTTTGATATGTTGCATCTTTGTTCTCATTTTCCTCTAAGAATTTCTTTTATTTCCCCCCTGATGTCTTCTGTTATCCATTCATCATACAATAGCATATTAGTTAATCTGCAGGTGTTGGAGTAGTTTCTGTTTTTTACTCTTTCATTTATTTCTAATTTCATTCCATTATGATCTAATAGAATACAAGGTAGTATCTCTATCTTCTTGTACTTGCTAACTTAAGCTTTGTGGCATAAAATATGGTCTATTTTAGAGAAGGATCCATGTACTTCTGAGAAGAAAGTGTATTCACTCTTTTTTGGATGGTATATTCTATAAATGTCTGTTAAGTCTAAATTATTGATTGTGTTGTTGAGATCTATGGTTTCTTTGTTCAATTTTTGTTTGGAGGATCTGTCCAGTGGTGAGAGAGGTGTGTTAAAATCACCTAGTATTATTGTGTTGTGGTCCATTTGGTTTCTGGAATTGAGAAGTATTTGTTTGATGTATATGGATGAGCCACTATTTGGGGCATATTTATGCTTGTTTATATTGCTGATTTATACTTCCCTTAAGCAGTATGAAATGTCCTTCTTTATCGCTTCTGACTAACTTTGGCTCGAAGTCCACATTATCTGATATGAGGATGGATACTCCAGGTTTTTTGCTGAATCCGTGTGCATGGTATATTTTTTCCCATCCTTTCACCTTTAGTCTGTGTGTATCTCTTTCTATGAGATGAGTTTCTTGCAGGCAGCAAATTGTTGGATTTTCTGTTTAATCCAATCTGCCAGTCTATGTCGTTTGATTAATGAGTTCAGGCCATCAGCGTTATTATTGAGATATGATTTGTATTCCCGGTCATTTGGCTCTTTTTTTTTTTTTTTTTTTTTTTTTTTGACACGACTTGGTTTCTCCTTTATTTGGCTGTTCCTTTAGGGTACTTCCTCCCTTTGCTGATTTACATCATTATTTTTCATCTATTCCTCATGGAATATTTTGCTGAGAATGTTCTGTAATGCCAGCTTTCTTTTTGTAAATTCTTTTAGCTTTTGTTTATCATGGAAGGATTTTATTTCATTGTCAAATCTGAAAGTAAGTTTTGTTGGGTATAAGATTCTTGGTTGGCATCCATTTTCTTTCAGAGCTTGAAAAATGTTGTTCCAGGCCCTTCTAGCTTTTGTGATCTGGATTGAAAAATCTGCTGATATCCGTATTGGTTTCCCCCTGAATGTAATTTGATTCTTTTCCCTCGCAGCCTTTAAAATTCTGTCTTTATTTTGTATGTTAAGTATTTTCATTATAATGTGCTTTGGTGTGGGCCTGTTTTAATTTTGTGTATTTAGAGTTCTATAAGCCTCTTGTACTTGATTCCCCATTTCATTCTTCAGATTTGGGAAATTTTCTGACATTATTTCATTGAATAGATTATTCATTCCTTTGGTTTGTTTCTCTAATCCTTTGTCAGTTCCAATAATTCTTAAATTTGGCCTTTTCATTATATCCCATAATTATTGTAGATTCTGTTCATGATTTCTTACCATCTTCTCTGTTTGGTCAACTTGATTTTCAAGATTAATTATTTTGTCTTTAATATCTGAGGTTCTGTCTTCCAGGTGTTCTATCCTATTGGTTGTGCTTTCTATGGAGTTCTTAATTTGGTTTATTGTTTCCTTCATTTCAAGGATTTTTGTTTGTTTGTTTTTTTTCAATATCTCTAACTCTTTATTGAAATGATCTATTTCTTCCTGTATTTGCTCTTTTAATTGTTGATTGATGCGATCATTCAATGCCTGCATTTGCTCTTTCATCTCCTCGTTTGTTTCCTTGATCTTTTTAATTATGTACATTCTGAACTCCCTTTCTGACATTTCTTCTGCCATCTGTCATTGGATTTTATTGCTATACCATCTAGGTTTGTTTGAGACATTTTCTTCCCTTGTTTTCTCATACTGCTCAGGTATCTACCCCTCTAGTAGTGAAACTCTGGGATATTGCAGATTTCCTCTATTGACTAATATTGTCTCTGTAGATTTCCAATAATTCACCTCTTAGCCTTCAGTAGCCTGAATTCTTGGAGAAACTTGATAATGTGGTGCTCCACTAGGAAGCTGCCCCTCTAGGGGTGGTGGCCTTCATTTGGGGTATATTCTCTGTCAGTGGGCAGAGGTGCCTCCACTTGTTGACTGATGGTCAGCTAAAGAGGGACTAGACTGCAGACTGGGGCACGTCTGGTCTGGGCCTGTGTCTCTGGTTCTACTGCCCTGGTGGGAAAGCCTGGCCCAGCGGGGAAGATTCACCAGGTGGGGAAATTTTGCTGGGCAGCTCTCCTCTGAGAAGTTCCCTTTGTTCCAGAACTTCTACCTGGACTGGGAAGCCCTCCTCTGTGATGTTCCCAGGGATCCTGACCTACCACCTGGGCTGGGGAGCCTGACCCTGTGAGGGATTCCCTCTCTGAGCAGGCCTCCTCTGCTATGTTCCCTGGGACTGGAGCTACTGCCTGGGCCTCAGACCCTCACTCTGTATCGAAGCCTTTCACTGTGCGGCCCTCCTCTGCAATGCTCCTTGTTGACTGGGTACTCAGCTCCAGCAGGGGAATCTCACTGGGCCACTCTACTCCACAGAGTTCCCTGGGTTTCGGGAGTACTGCCCCATTCAGGGATTCTGACCAGTGGGAGAGATTCACCCGGTGGCTCTGAGTTGGTCCTGAGTCTCTCAATACCTCCTCTTCTTGACTCCTGGGTCTTGTCAAAGGTCCTCTAATCTCCTGTAGGTGTCTCAGGAAGGAAGCTGCCCTTCCAGTGATGATGGCCACGCCCTCAGGAATAATTCAAAATGCCTGCACCAGCCTATGAAGAAGCCTCTGGCTAGCTCCGCAATGCCAGCAGGCTGGCTGGTCTGCTGGCATGCTCCGTGGTGGCGACAGACCTCAGCGTGTTGGTTGGGTGTGGTCACTCTGTGATGGCATCTGCTTTTGACCTGGTGACTGGGCAGGTTGGCTGCCTGCTGCCTAACTCCACAAGGCAAGCGGGTTGGGTGCCCACCTGCTACCTCCGCGATGCAGGCAGCCTGACTCACCTGCCATCTCACTCCATGACTGCGACCAACCAGTGATGGTGCTGTCCTGGGTGCAGGGTTCAGGCCTGGTCTGAAGATTTTAAATCAGCACACCTCAAGAATCCAGTAGCTGCTGGTCCATGAAGGGAGTCTACATCCTGGGAGTCTCCCCTGGGTCCCACTAGTGCTGCGGAGGAACCAATCCTTGACCCCGTTCACCACCCGCAGATCCTGTCCTTCCCTAACTCCTGAGCTCAGTCCCCAAGTGCAGAGTTACTTCCACTCAAATTCCTGGCCCACCTCAGCTGGTCCTGTAAACTGCCAGACTCAAAAGGTGAGAGAGACCCAGAATCTCTTGGGTCTCAATGATCCATGTTCCCCTGGATAAAGTACTCTCTCTGCCTGAATTTATCCTGGCTTCCTAAGCACACTCTGAGTTATGTGGTGGGTCTCTTCCTGGTCTGGTTTTTGGACCCAGTTGGGGTTACACAGGTCTGGGTTGCTGGCCTTGATCTCATAGCTGCCAGCTGCCATACCATGGCAGGAATATGGCTCCTGCCTCTGCTATCCACAGATGACCAGGAGATGCACAGCATTTTTCCTGCATGAGGATATAGTGTAGCATACCCTCTGGATCAGTCCAACAGTATTCTTGATCTCAGATTTCTTCATATCAAGACATGTCATGGTGCCATCTGAAATATGGATTTCCTTAGGCCTCCTCCCTGATTTTCCTGTGGTGGGTAAACTACAGTGAGCACTAGTGGTTCATTTTCTTCCTTTATTTTACTGTATCCAAATTTCTGACTTCCCAAGCTGTTCTGAGAGTCCCGTATTAAATCCCAGTTACAATCCCTCTTTTCATCCACTGAGAAACTGTTTGTCTGCTGTCCCTGTCTCATATCTTGGAACAACTTAGAAAGCAAACTCCTCTACTCTACCATCTTTCTCCACTTCCTTTCTTGAGAGGATTTAGAGAAAGGAAAAGGAGAGGGAGTCTTCTACTAAGCAATTAAGCTGGTTTGTGAATTCTATACTTATAATGGGAAAAAAATGAAGGAACCTAGTGATTCTGACTTTCTTGTCTCTAAAATTTCACAACCTTGAAAGGAAATATTTCAGAGGGAACTAAAGGAAATATTAGATTTCAGACTATGAAATTTACTTATTAACAGTGTTTCAGTGCAATATTACCAGAATGACTCTTTGACATTTTTTTATATTTCTTTCTTTTCTTTTATTTTTTCTTTGGTGTGGTGATGTGTTTTTTTTTTAATTTTTAATTTTTTAATTTCACTTGTTCTAATTAGTTACACATGACAGTAGAATGCATTTATATACCCTGATAGTCATAAACAGAATGTGATCTCTCGTTTTTCTAATTATTACCAGAATGATTCTGACATTTTCTTATATTTCTTTTACACTGGATTGTACATAATCCCTCTATACATTATTCTGCATGGATCAAAAAATCCTCATCCTTGCTTCCTTGAAAACTTCATACCACCCAGAACACATTTGAAGTACAGTAAATATTTATGATTTCTTTAAAAACACTTTAAGTTATTTTAGTTACTTTTCCTAAAGACATGTAGCAAAGACATGGGCTATGAAAGTCATATAAAATATTGAAATGAGCAAGTTAGTTCATCATTTATTGTAGTGAATTCAATTGTCGGATGCCCATTGTGTGGACTGTGGTACTAAGTCAGTTAGCCCTGACAATGTCTTCATCAGACTAAAATAGCATGGAGAAGGCAGGCGATCAAACAAATAAACAATGTGGAAGAAATGGTGTAGCTTAACATTACAAAGAATTCTTAGGGTTTATAGCTGATGTCTCTATCCCAAACAAGAGGTAAGGACAAGAGTCCCAGTCATAGATGCTGTCTTTAATGATGAATAAGAACTACCTAGAAAAAGAGGGAAGGGAAATGAACATTCCCAGAGTAGGGACTAGATGTGTAAAGATACAGAAACATTGAATCTGTACAGCGCCTTTGGTAGTATGGCCATTTTTTTACCGTATTAATTCTACCTATCCAAGAACATGAGAGATCTTCCCATGTTCTAAGGTTTTTTTAAAATTTCTTCCTGTAGTGTACTGTAGTTTTCATTGTAGAGGCCTTTTAATTCCTTTGTTAGATTGATTCCCAAGTATTTTATTTATTTATTTATTTATTTATTTATTTATTGAGGCTATTGTGAATGGAGTAGTTTTCCTAATTTCTTTTTCAGAGGATTCATCACTTATGAATAGAAATGAATTAGATTTATACATGTTGATTTTATATTGTGCTACTTTGCTGAATTCATTTATTAGTTCTAGAAGTTTTCTGGTGGAGTTTTTTGGATCCTCTAAATATAGAACCAAGTCATCAGCAAATAGTGATAACTTGAGTTCTTCTTTTCCTATTTTTATTCCTTTAATTTCTTTGGTCTGTCTCTTTGCACTCTAATTAGAATGGCTATTATCAAGAATACAAGCAATAATAGGTGTTAGCGTGGATGTGGGGGAAGACACACTCAAACATTGCTGGTGGAGTTGCAAATTGGTGCAGCCACTCTGGAAAGCAGTATGGAAATTCCTCAGAAAACTTGGAATGGACCAACCATTTGACCCAGTTATCCCACTTCTCAGTTTATAACTAAAGGTCTTAAAATCAGCATACTACAGTAAAACAGTCACATCAATGTTCATAGCTGCTCAATTCACAATTGCTAGATTGTGGAACTAACCTAGATGCCCTTCAGTTGATGAATGGATAAAGAAAAAACTGTAGTATATATACACAGTGACATAATACTCATCCTTTAAGAAGAATAAAATTGCGACATTTGCAGGTAAATGGATGGAGTTGGAGGATATCATGCTAAGTGAAATAAGCCAATTCCAAAAAACCAAAGGTCAAATGTTTTCCCTGATAAGTGGATGATGATACACAATGGGGTGGAGGGTAAGAGAAAAATGGAGGAACTTTGGAAGGGCAGAGGGAAATGAGGCTAGAGGAGTGGGCAGGGGAAGGAAAGATAGTGGAATGAGACAAACATCATTACCCTATATACATATATGATTACATGAATGGTGTGAATCTACATGGTGCACAACCATAGAAATGAAAAGTTGTACACCATTTGTATACAATGAATTGAAATGCAGTCTGTAAAAATAAAAATAAATAAATTTTTTAAAAATATACAGAAACAACAAAGGAATGAATTTCAGAAGAGCTAGATCACTGAAGTTTCTGATAAAGTAGTAATAAGTCTTAGTAATCTCAATGAGGATGAAAGATTTAATTAAAATTCAAAAACCAGGGAACTACAGAAATGAATTCTTCAAACTAGGAATGAAAGTGAGTTCTCCCAAACTGATAAAGGACAGTGTTGAAAACTTACAAATCATATAAGTAATATTAAATTTAAAGATGAAATAGCAAATCTTTATCCCTATTATGTAGAAAGAAAAAAATTCCATTCTCACCATCAACATTTTAAACATTGTCCTACAGTTCTAAGCTAGTGCAACTGGCAGCAGGGGTGGGTGTGGGGTGGGGACTGGGGGATGGGTAGTACAATGGTCAAAGGAAACTTTTAAGTATATTCATTTATTGAATGGTATGATTATGTATATGAAAAACGCAAAGAAAACTTTCCTATGCCTATCTGTGAATACATGACCAGTGTAGCTCCACATCATGTTCAAACATAAGAATGGGATCAAAATTGTAATGGGTTGCACCCCATGTATGTATAATATGTCAAAATGCACCCTACTGTCATCTATATCTGAAAATAACAAATTTTTAAAAACGAAATTACAAATGAATTAATTTAGCAAGATTGCTGAACAAAGTCAATATACAAACACTAATGGTTTTTCCATAGAGTACCTCCAAGTCAAACACACAAACCTGGAAACCCAGATTAAAAATAAAAATATTCATAATAGTTTAAAAAATTAAAAATGTACAAAAATATTTCAGTATATAAAGATTCCATACTGAAAACTGTAAAAACCCTGCTGACAGAAGTTAGAGTCCAAAGAAAGGAAAATATGTTTATTAATGAATTGGCAAATTAAATTTTTAATAGATGCTATTTTTCCTCAATTAATCTTTACTTTCAATGTGATTCCAATAAAAATTACAGCAGAATTTTCTGTAGAAATTGATGTGGAAATGAAATCATTAGTAAGTGGGTCTTGCCTACCTAAAATAAACTTGAAGAAGAAACACAAGATTGGAGAATTAATTCTCAGATTTCAATACATCTTGTACAACTAGAATATGTAAGACATTATATATGGGAGTTAGGATAAAATAATCACTAAGTGGCACAAAATTAGATAGGCTAATTCTAGATCTACACATATGAAGTCTATTGATTTTTGTCAAAGTAATCAAATTGAATCAAAAACAGGATTCTTTTTTAATAAATAGTGTTAGAACAACTAGAATCTTATGAGAAAAATAAACATTGATCTTCATCCTCATACCACATATGAAAATAATTTGAAGTAGTACACAGACTTACATGCAAAAATTAAAATATAAATCTTTTCTAGATAATATGTAATATATAAATCATCTAAGATATTTTTTCAAATTTCACAAATTTAGCTTGGTGCAGTGGTGCATACTTGTAATTCTAGTGATTGGAAGGCTGAGGCAGGAGGATTGCCTCAGCAACTTAACAATACCCTGTCTCAAAATAAAAAAAATAAAAAATAAAAAGGGGTGGGGGTGTGGCCCAGTGATTAAGTGCCCCTGGGTTCAATCCACAGTAAAAAACAAACAAACAAACAAAAAGACAACTCACAAACTTAGGAGCAGGGAAAGATTGCTTAGGCTCAAAAGGCATCAATAATAATTAAGAGAAAAATTGGACTTCATTAAATTTTTAAAAAATTGCTAATCTAAAATCAGTATTATGAAAGTAAAAATTTAGCCATAGAGTGAGAAAAAGTATTCTTAAATCATGTATGTAAGGACTCCTATGAGATTTTATGGAGAATATGTTTAGCTTAAGAGTGAAAGGAAAAACAATACAATTAAAGCAAAGATTTGAACAGACATTTCGCTAAACTTATATAAGAATCCTCACAGAGTGCATGAAAAGGTCCCTGGTGACACTGGATGATTGGGAAAGTGCAGACCGAAACCACAATGTGATGTGCCTGTACCCTCACTAGAGAGGCTGCATGGAAAATACTAAAATATCAAGGACTGGATAGACTATGTAAGAGTCGGACCCTCATGTATTGTTGGTGGCAATGTAAAATAGCATAACCCCTAGGGGAACTAGGGCTTTCTTAAAGTTAATATCCTACCAAATACCCTCTGCATCTCCTCTTCTAGGAATGAGCTTTAAAAAAAAAAATCACACAAGGACATTGGAACTAACCTACATGTTTACCAACATGAGAAAAGATTAAGTTTGACACATTCATACAAGGGAGTACTATTGAGCAATCTCAAGAACAGTCTACCACCATATGCAATGAAATGAATGATTATGAGTCTCTGAGCAAAAGAAACCTAATATAAAAGATCATATAACTACAGTTGCATTTATATAAAGCTCCAACCTAAGAAGTTGTACACAGTCAAGCATAAACATAACAAACATTAAAAGTCAAACTAAATATTCAAAGATGATAGACGTAAGAAGCATGTTTGTCCAGCTTGTAGGGCAATGGAATGGCTAGAATAAAGTACATAGAATTTTCTACATTGACCTATATGTGGCAATTGGATGCACGTGATTATTGAGAACTTGAGATGTGGCTAATCTGAATTCAGATGCACTTGTAAGTGAAAAATATTCTTCGACTTCAAATAGTGTAAAAATTTTTTAAATTAATATATTTTAATTGATCATATGTTGAAATGACAACATTTTAGATATGGTGGAAATATAATATATTGGGTTAAGGAAGATATTATGAAAATTAATTTTACCTTTTTTTTAATTTTACTTTTTAATGTGACTGCAAGAAAATTTTAAGTTACATATGGGGCTTATGTTTCTATTTGTCAGACTGTTCTGTGTCTCCACCTGGGAGTTACAAATATTTTTACTTTTGCCAAAGTGCATGGAGATATAGACTCACTGTGTATTTCACTACAGGTGAATTATATATCAACAAAATACTGTTAACATAGAAAAGGAAGACAAGGTAGTTAGCAAGATATGCTATAATCCAGGTGAAATATAATAGTGACCTGGACCATTGTGGTGACAATGGAATGAAAGAATTCATGAAGTTTTAGGAAATATTCACCATGTACCATTACAGAGAATTCATGATAAATTTAATGCGAGTGCTTAAAATGGCAGATTCAAGGATTATTCCCATAGCCAAAGTAGATGCATACAAACCAAACCAAACCAAACCAAAACAAAACAAAACAAAATGTTTTGCAGAGCTAATGGGTGGGTCTGAATGGTCCATAGATCTCAGGTGAGAGATCACTGGTCACTCCAACAAGAATAACAAATCTATTGACCATTTCTCTTTTTTGTACAAACATCAGAATGTTTCCAAATGAGAAGACTGGAAATGAGGTTAGAAAAAGCTGTAGGCAAAAGGAAAGAGATGAGGAAAAAAAGGTCATGTGGGACTGAAGATCCTCTTGCACCCGATCCCTTCTGTTAGGGTAGAGGCTGGTCATTGCCATCTTTGCCTGTTCATAGCAGTCCTTCAGCTAGCAATAGAATCCTGTCATTTTAGCCAGACTTTTGTCATGTCCTTCACGCAATGGATAACAGTGCACCATCTTTCTTATTTCAGTTTTTGCTCTGATGAACAAAACTTGTCCTATTTGACTAAAGAGAGGATGAAGCTATTTTATTGTGTAGGGAGGCCTCATATCACGGGCTAAGTGACAGGTAAGGCTTCTCTCCTGGTTTTGCTGAGAAGGGGAGAATTTTAGGATCCTTTGCAGAAAATGAAGCCACATAAATTACGCACTTTTTTGAATCTTTGTCTCTTCAAACCAGTTTGTTCTTAGTTGAACCAACAAAGTGAAGTCTTTCTTTATTTGTAAATGATTGTGTGCTTTTACTGATTAAAAAAGTATGGTCATCATGAAAGATATATCCTTTATATTTCAATAGATTCATCTGATGATTTGTCAGTTTGAATCTCCTGTATCTAATTTTTATGTCTACTTTTCTCCATATTCCTGCAATTTTTTCCTTTAAGGTGCTTCATCTGTTCTTCCTTGTGGTTTTTTAAGTAAGAAAAATATGAGCTACCTACCTAATGATTGATTGTCTGCTACTTTATCTTTTTCTAGTTTATTGCCAGATATAAATTAAGAATCTGCTATGAAGTTTCTTAAAAGAAACTTTAAAATAGATTTTTCATTTATAAGCACATTATTATGGATTGATTTTTATTTTTAATGATTACCTAAGTAGGAAAACTCACAGTTTTCTAATACAGAGGCTCTTTGTTCACACCTAAAAAACTTAACTTTGGTATGGAAGAACACCAGACCTAATGACAAGCATCACTAGATAGCAAAGTCTCACAGAAACTAAAATGATAGGTGCCTACAAAATAAAGGTTCATGCAATAAAGTAAATAATAAAAGACATCTTACACAAAGAAAGTCACTTATGAAGCATAACAAAGATTCCTGAAATGCAAAATGAGCCACCAGGAGACATTATAATAAGAACATTTCTATATACTCGGCAAGCTTCTATTAAACACTGTATCAATCATTGTGACAATCTTTTTCACCAGTCAAGTTCTTCTTATTTCTATCCGTTTCATTATCCTTGGTGAAGAATCTAATGAGCAGAGAAGTGTCCAAAATGTAGGAAGCAGGAAGAAGTAAAGGTCCTAAATAACCCAGCATGGGAAAGTCAGTTTCTCCTAAGGTTTCCTGAAATAAAACAAAAAGCTGATCATCAGATTCAGAGCAGGTGCCATTGTCATAACAATGACTTAAAAGAATTCATTATAATTTAATTTGCAACTTTTTCTAGAAATAGTTCTTTTGTAAATTAAAAAAAAAGCATTTTAGCCCTTAAATTTATCTTAAGCTAATCACTAGTTTATTTACAGTAAAAGTGATAGTGTCTGTATTATTACCACTATCAGAGTTTGGGGGATTTGGATAAATTAAAATCAAGCAAAGAAAACCAAACAGCTTGAGATGCAACCTAGCAAATCAGGCCAGAAGCCATTTCTGGAGATTTAATGGCAGCCCCCTTGCCATTAGACTTCGGAAGTGTCATAGCCCTTCTGTTGCAGAGGTATAGCTCTCACTGAGATTTAAAAGCTCTAATATAACAACATAGATTTTTCTCCCAAACTTAGTCCACCTCTCATATAGATAATGATACATATAACAGAAAGGGGCAGTAGGGGAAATTCTTTATGCTCTCTTGTACAGGTCTCCTCAACCTTTATCAGTGTGTTGTATGCTAAATTTTCCAAGTTCTAGATTATATGCTGTACATACCAGATGGGGGTGCAATAACCCTATCTTTTCTCAATAAATACTTCTGTTTGCAGCCCTGTCCACTGGTCCCAACTTAATTTTTCTAACCTTTATGTGGACTAGTCTAAAGAAAGGCTTTAAGAAAACAGTTTAAAATGGTAGTGAGGTCATTATGCAAATGTAAGGTATTCAAAGCTAACCTGCATAAAAGAGATAAGGTATGAAAATGAGAGAAGGAAGATGAACTTCTGTAGCATATCTCAGATCATTTCAAATCTTTTAAAGTAATGTTACTCCAGGATTATGAATGGCCTATTCTCCTAAACTCACACATAAGGTTCAACATAAATACTCTTTCACCAAACCATAAAAGGCCTCCATATTTTATTCCATGCTTATATTTTTATTTCTTCAGAGTAACCTCAGATATTTGCCCAGTCATGCATAACCTGAAGAAGCATATTTCACCATTGTTGGTCACCTCCCTGATTAAATATGGATCAAGGGAGCTGAGTTAAGAACATTGGAGATCCCACCCCACTAGTGTTCTTATTCCAGCAAACTCTTATGCAATTTCAAAATATCTAGAAACATAATTTTGTGGAGCAGATTTAAGTCTCCACCGGAAAAAAAAAAAAAAAAAAGGAAATGAACAGAAGCTCAGAGGAATATGAAAAGACAAAGGGTGCATCTTGATAAATTTGAAAGAACAGGATAAAAATACAAAGTAAACTCTTAGTTCACAATGGAATTAGGCAAGATGCCATTAAGATAACAAGATAGCTAGAAAGTCTTATAATAGTTGGGGATTAAAGAAAACATTCCTAAGTAACATGTTTTAAAGAAAATATCTCAGAAATTTAAAATATTTTGAATTAAACAAAAATACATGTTATCAAATTTGTGAGATGAAGCAAAAATGGTAATTACAGCATTTTATGCATATGTTAGAGAATTAGACATAGTTAAAATCCTTATGAATGTCATCCTTAGGAAACTGGAAAAAAAGGGTAAATTATTTCCAAGGTAAGCAAAAAGAAAAGAAATAATAAAAATTAGAGCAGAAATCAATACTATTGAAAGCAAGAAATTAACAGAGAAAATCAAGGTAACCAAAAGCAGGTTCTTTGAAGAGATGAATAAACTTGTTGAAATTCTCAATAGACTAAAGAAAAAAGGGAAATAATAAATTATATCAGAAAAGTATAATAGTCTGAAGAACTCTATTCCCACAAAGTTGATAACTTAGATGAAACAAAACAATTCCTTGAAAGGTAAAATCCACCAAAACTTTTACTAGGAAAACTATATTATAGGCCTTTTAAATAAATCGAATCAATGATTAGCAGTTTTCAAAACCAGAAATCACCGAATGCAGATGGTTTCAATAGTGCTACCACACTTTTAGAAAAGAAATGTAACCAATTCTTTCTGACTCTTCCAGAAAATTTAAATACAGAAACACTTGCTCATTCCATGAGACCAACCTTATGCAAGTATGAAAATTAGACAAAAGTATTGCAAAAAATTATAGAACAGAATCTCTCTTAAACATAGATGCAAAATTCTTCAACAAAATATTAACAAATTTAATTTCACATTGTAGGAAAATAATTATATGCCAGGACCAAGTGGGACTTATTCAAGAAATGCAAGTCTGGGTTAACATTCAACAATCAATTGATGTAATTCATCATATTAACAAGCTAAAAAATAAACAAAATCATGCATCAATAGATGTGATGCAGAAAAAGTGTTTGTCAAAAGCTGACATTCATTCATGATAAAAACTCTCAACCAACTAGGAAGAGTCAGGAGCTTTCTCATCTTAATAAAGAACACCTACCAAAATCCTAAACTGACAGCATACCATTTACAAAAGCATCAACAAGCGAAATACTTAGGCATAAATCTAGCAAAATATGTATAAAATCTATTTGAGAATAGCCTCAAAACTCTGATGATAGAAATAAAAAAACTAAATATATGGAGAGATATCCCTGGTTCATAGTTAAGAAAATTCAGGAATTTAATATGTAAATTCTTCCCAACTTGATTCATATATAGACTCAACAAAATATCAATCAAAATTCTACTCAGTTATTTGAAAGACATAGTCAAACTTACTCTAAAGTTTGTCTGGAAAGTGAAAAACCTAGAAAGCCAACACAATATAGAAGAAAAGAAGTGGGAAAACAGTATTCAACTTGCAAACTTACTATTAAACTATAGTGATCAAGAAATTATAGTATTAGTAAAAGGATAAACAATCAGACCAACAAACCAGAATGCAGAGCTCAGAAACAGACCCTCACTAATAGAGCCAACTAACTTTTGACAAAGGAGCCAAAGTAATTAAATGAATGTTGTCTTTCCAACAAATGGTGTTAGAACAACTAGATGTCTACTTGAAAGAAAATAAACAAAGACCTGATGACTTTGACAAAAAATTAACTTAAAATGGATCATGGGCCTCGGTGTGAAAATAAAAACTACGAAACCTCTAGAAGAAAACTTCAGTGAAAATCTAGGTTGACCCCGAGTTCGATTATGACTTCTTAGACATAACATGAAAAACACAGTTCAAGAAAGAGATGATAAATTGGACCTTGCTAAGCTTAAATATTCCTGGCCTACTAAAAGCACTACTGAAAGAATGAAAAGATCCAATAACAAAACAAATTATCCCAATACCTCTTTCAAATGGAGAAAATCATAGGTCACCAGAGCAGACTGTGAGTATGAATACAATGCATGAGTACAATGTACTCTCCCCAAAGCAGAAGGACTACAGGAGACTTTGAAAACAGCAACCAAAAGTTGAGAATGTAAATAAGAATCCAAATTATGAAATGTTGGAGAACAAATGAATGAAAGGGACTATTGGGAAAGATGAAATTCTAGATCAAAGCACTAAACCATCATGTTTCTTTTTTCTTTGCTGGGGGAAAATAATTTAATACATATTTTTAAAAAATTTGTATTGTCTCTTTTTAGTTATATATGACAGTAGAATCCACTTGATGTAATTTTAAGAGCATGGGATAGATCTTATTCTAATTAGGATCCCAGCTGTGTGGATGTACATGAGGGTGGGATTCACTATGGTGTATTCACTTATGTATGTAGGAAAATTATTTCAGATTCATTCCACTGTCTTTACTTTTCCTGTCCCCTCTCTCTTCCCTTCATTCCCTTTGTCTAATCCACTGAATTTCTATTCTTCCCTTCTCTACACTTATTGTGAATTAGCTTCCATATATCAGTGAAAACATTTGACCTTTGGGTTGTTGGGACTGGCTTATTCACTTAGCATGATAGTCTCTAGAACCATCCATTTACTGGCAAATGTCATGAAGTCATTCTTCTTAATGACTGAGTAATGCTCCACCATGTCTATAGACTTCATTTTCTTGTTTTTTGTTTCAGTCATTCTTGAACAGCAGCTCATTGTGGTTTTAATTTGTATTTTTCTTAATATTGAATGGTGTTAAGCATCTCTTCAAGTGTTTCTCTGCCATTTATATCTACTTTGATGATGTACCTTTTGAAATTCTTTGCCCATTTTCCTCTGACATTTTTTTAGATGCCGCTAGCTTATTATACAAAATAGACTGAATATCTTTTTTTGTCCCTGTGACACTGGGGATTCAACTCAGGGCCGGACCACAGCATTTAAAAATATTCTTGTATTCCCTGTATCTCCTATATAGACAAGTTGGTCCCAGAAGTCTTGATTAGTTCCAGGTTCAGCTTTTTGATTAAGAACACTTTTTTTTTTTTTTTTTTTTTTTTGCTGGTGTTGTGTGCTTCATAAATCATGTTGCAACATTCAAACAAATAGACACTTAAGTGTTATAGTGAGTTTCTCAATGTGTACTTGTAAAGTTTTGAACAGGTAGTATAACAGGGGAGAAATAATTGAAAGTGCTAGATTTGTCACATCTTGCGGATTTCCATGTTGTAGGTATCCTGAAATGGCTGATTCCAAGCTAGCAATGTAAAGTTCCTGAAAGTGGAGTTGGGAAGAGATGTGCACAGTCCCAAACTGGCAAGAGCTGGGTCCAGATGCCACTGAATGAGACACAACTGCTGTTGAGGTGAGGTGGATTTCTTTCCTTTGTCATTCTAGGATTACTTTCTGTCCTTCCCCACACTGCCCTGAAGGTGGACTTGTTCCCCAGACATTGGGCACCACTGCCTAGACACACCATGGGCCAGGGAGCAATGAGTGGACATGGAGCCTGATGCTTAACTTGATGTGCCAACCTGAGTTAAGTGATACTCGAATAGTGGGTAAAATCTCTGGGTGGGTTTGTGAGGATGATTTGAGCAGAGGTCAGCATTTGAATCAATAGTCTAAGTTAAAAAAAAAAAAGAATCTACCAATGTGGGTGGCATCATCTAATCCCCTGAGAGCCCAGTGAGAACAAAAAAGCCAAAGAAGGGCAAATTCTCTTTCCTTAAGCGGGGACATCTGTCTTTTCCTGTCCCCAGACCTACTTTAAGGCTTAACCCCCACAGTTCTCAGACCTTAGGATTTGGACCAAATCACACCACAGGCTCTTCTAAGTCACCAGTTTGCAGACAGCAGATCAACCTTGGTAATTATATGAGCCAGTTCCCATAATAAATCTCTTCTCTTTGTTCTCTTTTTCTGGAGAACCCTAATATAAAATCTGTTGATGTGACACCCACATGCCCAGGTTCTTCCCTCTGGGTCACTTCTGGCTGGGTCCCTTGACTGTATCCTACCAGGTAGGACACCCTGCCCCTCTTTGTTTTGTGTCTCTCTTTCCAGGTTCTAGTTTCTTCTACCTCTCCCTATTCTTCCTAACTAAAGAGCTAAAAAGTTCTTTGCCCTTCCTAGCTGCACTATATTTCTCATGCTCTATCAAATCTTTGCAAATTGTCTCTTTTTAAATAATGTTTAGCGCTCTGAGTTTGGTTGTATTATAATTTTCCTACTAACATATCAAGTGATATGGAAGTAATAAATGATCAGGATAAACCTTAAAATAAATATTAATTAATTTTAAAGTAGTATCGAAGTATAAGTGTATAAGCATCTTGCCTCCAATAATATTGTTAATGTATTGATTCTTGGTGACTTGCCCAATACATATGCTCTTTGATAATATATTCTTATAGTGCTAATAATATTGTGCTGCCCAATAAATGCAATGAAGTTATATCCTTTGTTTAACCCAAAGAAGTTAATGCAGTTTTAAAAAACAGCAGTTTTCTATTCTTAGGATGAAATTAGGTACATGAAAAATTTATGCCTGTGTGATGAGTGTGTATTTTAAGGAACTGGTCCAAAAAAGAGTAAGAAATCCAGCATAACAGACATAGCGTTGTTTTTAATGAGTTAGTCATTACCAATGATATCATTTATACAGTTTTACATTTAAAGCATTTTTACAATTTAATTTTTCTTTTTTCTTTTTTTTTTCCAATCAAAATCCCAGTATGTTATTTTATTTATTTTATTTTATTTTTTTATTGTAAACAAATGGGATACATGTTGTTTCTCTGTTTGTACATGGCATAAAGGCATACCATTTATGTAATCATAAATTTACATAGGGTAATGTTGTTTGATTCATTCTGCCATTTTTTCCCTTCCCCCCTCCCCTCCAACCCTTCCCCTCCATCTATACAGTCCTTCCTTCCTCCATTCCTGCCCCCTTCCCTAAACCCAACTCCAACCCCAACACTAACCCTTCCCACCCCCCATTAGGTGTCATCATCCACTTATTAGCGATATCATTCTTCCTTTGGTTTTTTGAGATTGGCTTATCTCACTTAGCATGATATTCTCCAGTTTCATCCATTTGCCTGCAAATGCCATAATTTTATCATTCTTTATGGCTGAGTAATATTCCATTGTATATATATACCACAGTTTCTTTATCCATTCATCAATTGAAGGACATCGAGGTTGGTTCCACAATCTGGCTATTGTGAACTGAGCAGCTATGAACATTGATGTGGCTGTATCTCTGTAATATGCTGATTTTAAGTCCTTTGGGTATAGGCCAAGGAGTGGGATAGCTGGGTCAAATGGTGTTTCTATTCCAAGTTTTCTAAGGAATCTCCACACTGCTTTCCAGAGTGGCTGCACTAATTTGCAGCCCCACCAGCAATGTAAGAGTGTACCTTTCTCCCCACATCCTCGCCAACACCTGTTGTTGCTTGTATTCTTGATAATTGCCATTCTAATTGGAGTGAGATGGAATCTTAGGGTGGTTTTGATTTGCATTTCTCTTATTACTAGAGATGTTGAACATTTTTCCATATGTTTGTTGATTGCTTGTAGATCTTCTTCTGTGAAGTGTCTATTCATTTCCTTAGCCCATTTGTCAGTTGGATTATTTACATTCTTGGTGTAGAGTTTTTTGAGTTCTTTATAGATTCTGGAGATTAGCGCTCTATCTGAAGTATGATTGGCAAAGATTTTCTCTCACTCTGTAGGCTCTTTCTTTGCATTGCTGATAGTTTCCTTTGCTGAGAGAAAGCTTTTTAGTTTGAATCTATCCCAGTTATTAATTCTTGCTTTTATTTCTTGTGCTATGGGAGTCCTGTTGAGGAAGTCTGGTCCTAAGCCGACATGTTGAAGATCTGGACCTACTTTTTCTTCTATAAGATGCAAGGTCTCTGGTCTGATTCCGAGATCCTTAATCCATTTTGAGTTTAGTTTCGTGCATGGTGAGAGATATGGGTTTAGTTTCATTCTGTTGCATATGGATTTCCAATTCTCCCAGCACCATTTGTTGAAGAGGCTATCTTTTCTCCATTGCATATTTTTGGCCCCTTTGTCTAGTATGAGAAAATTGTATTTATTTGGGTTTGTGTCCGTGTCCTCTATTCTGTACCATTGATCCACCTTTCTATTTTGGTACCAATACCATGCCGTTTTTGTTACTATTGCTTTGTAGTAGAGTTGAAGATCTGGTATTGCGATACCCCCTGCTTCACTCTTTCTGCCAAGGATTGCTTTAGCTATTCTGGGTTTTTTATTCTTCCAGATGAATTTCATAATTTCTTGCTCTATTTCTGTAAGGTACATCATTGGGATTTTAATTGGAATTGCATTGAATCTGTATAGCACTTTTGGTAGTATGGCCATTTTGACAATATTAATTCTTCCTATCCAAGAACATGGGAGATCTTTCCATCTTCTAAGGTTTTCTTGAATTTCTTTCTTTAGTGTTCTGTAGTTCTCATTGTAGAGGTCTTTCACCTCTTTTGTGAGATTGATTCCCAAGTATTTTATTTTTTTTTGAAACTATTGTGAATGGGGTAGTTTTCCTAATTTCTCTTTCTGAAGATTCATCGCTTTTGTATAAAATGCCTTAGATTTATGTGCATTGATCTTATATCCCGCTACTTTACTGAATTCACTTATGAGATCTAAAAGTTTTCTGGTGGAATTTCCTTGTTCCTCTAAATATATAATCACGTCATCAGCAAATAGGGATAGTTTGAGTTCTTCTTTTCCTATTCGTATCCCTTTAATTTCTTTGGTCTGTCTAATTGCTCTGGCTAGAGTTTCAAGGACGATATTGAATAGAAGTGGTGAAAGAGGGCATCCCTGCCTTGTTCCAGTTTTAAGGGGGAATGCTTTCAGTTTTTCACCATTTAGAATGATATTAGCCATGGGCTTAGCGTAGATGGCCTTTACAATGCTAAGGAATGTTCCCACTATCCCTATTTTTTCTAGTGTTTTGAGCATGAAGGGATGCTGTATTTTATCAAATGCTTTTTCTGCATCTATCGAAATAATCATGTGATTCTTGACTTTAAGTCTATTGATATGGTGAATGACATTTATTGATTTCCTGATGTTGAACCAATCTTGCATCCCTGGAATGATACCCACTTGATCATGGTGCACTATCTTTTTAATATGTTTTTGTATGCGATTTGCTAAAATTTTGTTGAGAATTTTTGCATCGATGTTCATTAAGGATATTGGTCTGAAATTTTCTTTCCTTGATGTGTCTCTGTCTGGTTTAGGTATCAGGGTAACATTGGCTTCATAGAATGAGTTTGGGAGGGTTCCCTCCTCTTCTGTTTTATGGAATACTTTGAGAAGTATTTGAATGAGCTCTTCTTTAAAGGTTTTGTAGAACTCGGCTGAGAACCCATCTGGTCCTGGACTTTTCTTTGTTGGTAGGCTATTGATGACTTCTTCTATTTCATTACTTGAAATTGGTCTATTTAAATTGTGTATGTCCTCCTCGTTCAGTTTAGGCAATTCATATGTCTCTAGAAACCTGTTGATGTCTTCGAAATTTTCTATTTTGTTGGAGTATAGATTTTCAGAATAGCTTCTAATTATGTTTTGTATTTCGGTCGTGTCTGTTGTGATATTTCCTTGTTCATTCCGAATTTTAGTGATTTGGGTTTTCTCTCGTCTTCTCTTTGTTAGTGTGGCTAAAGGTTTATCAATTTTGTTTATTTTTTCGAAGAACCAACTATTTATTTTGTCAATTTTTTGTATTGTTTCTTTCGTTTCAATTTCGTTGATTTCAGCTCTCAGTTTAACTATTTCCTGTCTTCTACTACTTTTGGTGTAGGTCTGTTCTTCTTTTTCTAGGGCTTTGAGCTGTAGTGTTAGGTCATTTATTTATTGAGTTTTACTTCTTTTATTAAATGTGCTCCATGAAATAAATCTTCCTCTAAGTACCGCTTTCATAGTGTCCCAGAGATTTTGATATGATGTTTCTTTGTTCTCGTTTACCTCTAAGAATTTTTTAATTTCCTTCCTAATATCTTCTGTTATCCATTCATCATATAGTAGCATATTGTTTAATCTCCAGGTGTTGGAGTAGTTTCTGTTTTTTACTCTTTCATTAATTTGTAACTTCAATCCATTATGATCTGATAGAATACAAGGTAGTGTCTCTATCTTCTTGTATTTGCTGACATTAGCTTTGTGGCATAATATATGATCTCTTTTAGAGAAGGATCCATGTGCTGCTGAGAAGAAAGTGTATTCGCTCTTGGTTGGATGGTATATTCTATAAATGTCTGTTAAGTCTAAATTATTGATTGTGTTATTGAGATCTATGGTTTCTTTGTTCAATTTTTGTTTGGAAGATCTGTCCAGTGGTGAAAGAGGCGTGTTAAAATCACCTAGTATTATTGTGTTATGGTCTATTTGGTTTCTAAAATTGAGAAGGATTTGTTTAACATACATGGATGAGCCACTGTTTGGGGCATAGATGTTTATGATTGTTATATCTTGCTGATTTATGCTTCCCTTAAGCAGTATGAAATGTCCTTCTTTATCCCTTCTAACTAACATTGGCTTGAAGTCCACATTATCTGAAATGAGGATGGATACTCCAGCTTTTTTGCTGAGCCCATGTGCATGGTATGTTTTTCCCCATCCTTTCACCTTTAGTCTATGGGTATCTCTTTCTATGAGGTGAGTCTCTTGCAGGCAACATATTGTTGGATCTTTCTTTTTAATCCAATCTGCCAGTCTATGTCTTTTTATTGATGAATTCAGGCCATTAACATTCAGGGTTATTATTGAGATATGGTTTGTAATCCCAGTCATTTGGTTCATATTTAAAATTTTTGACACATCTTGGTTCCTCCTTTATTTGACAGTTCCTTTAGGATAATTCCTCCCTTTGCTGATTTGCTTCTTTGTTTTTTATCTCTTCCTCATGAAATATTTTGCTGAGAATGTTCTGTAATGCTGGCTTTCTTTTTGTAAATTCTTTTAGCTTTTGTTTATCATGGAATGATCTTATTTCATCGTCAAATTTGAAGGTAAGTTTTGCTGGGTATAAGATTCTTGGTTGGCATCCATTTTCTTTCAGAGCTTGAAAAATGTTGTTCCAGGCCCTTCTAGCTTTTAGGGTCTGGATTGAAAAATCTGCTGATATCCGTATTGGCTTCCCCCTGAATGTAATTTGGTTCTTTTCTCTCACAGCCTTTAAAATTCTGTCTTTATTTTGTAATTTTTCTTTGAAAACAAAGGGGCTTCTCTAAAGAGGTAACTGCATTGCCTCTTTTATACCAGTCAGGTCATCTGACACTGTATGTGTTGGCCCAGAGCAAGAATAAATGTAAGTGTCTGTCTACCTATCCCAAGTCTTTGAATTTTAGAAATTTCTTTTTCCTTAATTTCATAACAAAATTTACACTCTTCTCTGGGATCCTATAACAGCAATTTGAAAGATTCAACAAAGTCTTATTTTATTCATCTTTCGACCTCTCTAAAAAAGACAGAACTAGCCTCATTAATCTTATGCATGTATCATTATTATAATATCTTAAGTGAGTACCATATTCACCATTTTCAAAATTCTTTCACACACATGGTTTTGTATTTTCTTACAATGGCTTTTAGACATATTGAAATGATTTTGTTTTCTGGTTTACATTAAGGAAGCAAAAATCTCTAAGATAAAATTTTCTAAGAACAAATAGTTCCTAGGGAGAGATTGAAGTCAGACAAACTCAATCTTCTAATTCTAATTCTAGTGTTATTTTCAGTAGATCTGTTTATTTTTTAAAAGTAGCAGCAACAGTAAATCAATCAAAAGAAAATATTTTCTGAAATCTAAACTTGCCTAATTAAAACTAAACAAATATACTCACTAGCAACTTCTATTGAAAAAGTCTGGGTTGGTGTTATACTTGTTTGTTACATATGGTGACCCGTGGAGGGAAAAGTATATTTACTACCCTGTACTGTCCTAGAGAAACAGGAATTATAGCCTGAGCTGGGTCATTTAACCTCTCTACCTCAGATCCTTCTCTGCTTCTGTCATAAAGATAATAATTCCTTAGAGTTTACCAAATAGCAGTTCTGTCATAAATGGAAGTGATGGCAGCTATTATCATTAACAGTTTTCTTTACTATCATTCCTTAAATCTGGGTTGTCTTTTATGCAGGGAGCCAACACTGTGCCCTTTGAAACTTTGCCCTGGAATGGAAATAGGGGTGGGAACGTAGGAGCCTGTCTGTCTACCTGGTTTCATTGGCTCTCTTATTGATGATGTTTTTGTTGGCTTAGCTAATTTGCTTAAATGTGTTATATTATCTAGCTATAAAATATTATATTACCTAGCTATAAAATGGAAATTATATTAATATATAAAGAAGAGAATTCAATAAAAATGTATGTAAAACTGTTTTGTAAATGGTACTGTCAAACACATAATTCATCTAAATAGTAGGTTTAATGAAGAATTGAGTTATGAGCAAAATAATCACTGATGAAAGGTTCATACTTTGATTCATGATCAAAATACATGTTTCAGACAAAAACATTGGAAATCAAATGAAAAACAAAGAACAGACAATTTGTGTTTTGCAAAAACCTCAACATGAACATGGAAAGAAAATGTTGCAAAGTGACCTGATCCTGTAACACCTAAAGGGTGCATTTTTTTAACCAGCTGCAGAATCTGTACCCTTGCTGCCTCCCCTGGGTAAATTGACATTCTCTTGTATTTTGCAACATATGAAGCTATCAAATTTGAAGAGTCACTTTCTGTCTGGAATGTTATTTGAAGATGAATAGATGTCTGAAAGTGGCATAGTGAATTTCAATTACTATCAAATCCCCTCCATTTTCTGTTTTTTTTTTTTTTTTTTTTTTTTTTTAAATCTGGATATTCGTGATACTAATACCTTATAACCACTAGATGTCACTATTTTCAAAGCAATAAAATGTAATTTGTGCTATGATGTAATGGAAAGGCTCTAACATTTTCAGCTTGCTTTTCTGGTTCTTTTCACCTTTAAGCATGTGGATTTTGGTTAAAAAATAAAACTGGGTTTCTGGAAATCATTTTGAAAGTAAAGAAGGTTGATATGCCAAGATCATATTTCTTCCTTTAATACAGATGATTATCAACCTAAAATTTTATGTAGAGAAGACACAAGTGATAAAATAGAGAAATAGGGTGAATAAAATGATTTTTGTCAAGGGGTCTTTGTCATCTACCAAATACCCATCATCATTTGCAAAGAAAATTTGGGGATAAATGAAGCTGAGTTAGCATGAAAGAAAAATCTTCACATCACTTTTTTCTGGTGAGACGATTTAGAGAAAACACATCCGCTGTGTTTGTATAAATAACACAATTCGCATATATGATTCCCCTCTGTGAAAGTCCCAGTAAATAGAACCAGAGTACAGTATACCAGAACTCATAAAACCCTACCTTGAGGAAGGAGAAAAACTGCAGTAGTTCATTGGCTAAAAAAAAGACATTTTTAAATCATATTTTTCATAAAAAGAAAGCTTAGAATGCATTATTCATTTAAAATTGTTAACATATAATGGAAGGTATACTTCATGACATTTTTATATTTTAATTTCTGATTCCCTGGATTTTGCAAAGAACAAGTATTACTTTTACTTTCTTTTTTGAAAAAAATACCTAAAATGCAATATGCTAATTTTAAAAATTAATACTGCATACCCCTCTCTTTCCTCTCTGTGGCATATCAACAGCCCAGAACGCCAAGTACTGCAGAACTGAGCTCTGGAGCTTAGCAACCATTAACCTGTTAGAAGAATGAACTATTTATAATTTTACTCACCTCACTTTTCTCTAGATTTTGCCTGTTTCCACTCATGCCCAGGAGGCAGTATGAAACTACTCTATTATCCTGACAGAAAAGTCAGCTGGCAACAAACCTAGTTGATTGATCTAAGACCCTACCTTTTAGTAAAAGGACAGGAAGTGGTGTAAACAGAAGCAATAGGGAATTCAGAGACACCAGATAGGGACATTAATGGAGCCACCAAATAGGGCCACTTATCAAGTGTGGTTTTGTAGCTTATCAAGTGTGGTTTTGTCTTTTGAAGAAATGAGGGGGCTGGGGTTGTCACTCAGTGATAGAGAGCTTGCCTGGTGTGTGTGAGGCCCTGGGTTCAATCCTCAGCATCACACATAAATAAATAAATAAATAAAATAAAGTTCCATTAACAACTAAATTTTTTTTTTTTAAAAAGAAATGAGGGCAGTCATTTTCTCAAGTGTATTAACCAAACAAACCTCTGTGAATGGCTATTCATCCACTTATTCATTCAACAAATAATTACTGAGTGATTTTCTATTCCTGGTACTATTCCATATACTTGATTGACAGCAGAGAACAAAGAGAGGCAATAATTTGTCCTCTCCAGGAGTTTATTGCAGTAGAGGAAATGACAGGGAAAATCCTAATTTTCTTTGTTCTTTATTTTTGAATTAAACATAAATTATGGAATTTAAACAATTCTACCAATAACACTCAAATATCTCTTTAGCAATCTTTACTATAATTTACTATAATCTGTAACTAACATTTCTAAGTTATTTTTATTTTTAGACTAATAGTGACATCAAAAGAGGATGTGTGTGTGTGTGTGTGTGTGTGTGTGTGTATGTGTGTGCGTGTGTGTGACATGAAAGAAAAGCAAAACTAATTTCTTTGTGACCAAGTCACTGGCAAATTATCTGGAAACTATTCTCTGTATCGAACTCTTTTGATATCCACAGGGATGATTTCATATTGTTGGTGGGTTTTTTTTTTTTTTTGGTCTCTTTTGAAGGATGTAATCAATCTGCTAATAAATAAAAAGTTTCTGGTTTGTCTATTGGAATTGAAGATTTATTCTAATTACAAATTTAGTGGTCTTTCCTTATTTTCTTTGAGATTTTATTATGGAGTTAGTGATGAATAATGTCTCTTGGTTTCTTATATCTGTAAGTATATTTGACCAAAACCAAGTCATAAATAACAGAATGAAAAATAGCATTATTTCATAGAAATAATGCTATTATTCACATCAAGGGAGATTTTAGAATAAATACATAGATTCCACACTTAGCTGATCACTGTGTCTTACATGGAGATTAATGCAAAGCTCCCTAAGGAGACTGCTTCCAAAATAATTTCAAAATCCCATCATCCTAGTCATTGTCAGACATTATGTCAGAAATTAAGAAATAGTTCAATTTAATGAAAATCCTCTTTTCCTAGTTTAAAAAGAATGAGGATTTTTATCAGTTGACAGTTTTTTTCATTTATTTGTTTTTCATCTTAGGTGTTTGCTGTTACCTTATTTATAAATAATATTTAACATTTTTAGAGTAGATTAAAAAGCAGGTTAATTTCTTTTGCTTTTGCTTTTTTCCCATATTCTTTTTTCTCACCTCTAATAAGCAATCACCTTTTTTAGAAGGAAGTTGAAGTTCATAGTCACTTCTGCCAAATTGTGTCTATCTGTCTTTTGATATTTTGGCCATTTGGGGTTCTAGACTGGTAACTGTTTCTCTGTTCCTCTTATTGCCCCTTCATTCCTTTCACTGAATGAACGCTGAATTTTCCGGATTAATTTTCTGTGTCTTAACTCTTTCTTTCCTCTTTCCTGCCTTTCCCTCCTTTTCTTATCCTTCTTTTTTTCCTTCTTGTTTTGTATACATTTGGAACAGTTCCTCAACTTGAACTTCCGAATTCTTAATTCTGTATTTAGCTATATCCACTTATACAAAGCATTACCGTATCTTTTGTGAATTAAGATTTTGCTTTCTATATGCTCCTTCTTGTTTGTGGCTGCTCTTCCATATGGTGTCCTCTTTGGTTTATGATTCTTCTTTAGAACATCCAGGAGAATAATAGCTAGCACTCCTTCTTACCTTTCTTCATCTGCCCATGTTATTAAAGCCCATTCTTGTTCTGTTTCTCTTCATGGTCTTTCTTCGTCTTTTCCCAAATGTTGGTGATTCTTGCTTGATCATTTATATTCATTAAAGAAGGACTGCTTGACTGGGTAACTGATGTGTATTTTCTTGTATTTATTTAGATTTCTTGACTACAACTTCTCACCTCTGAATATAAGGGATAAAAGAGTTTCTAAGCAATTGCATACTCTTCTCATCAAGCTGGCTTTTCTCTGATGTGAGGATGTAAGGTTTCCAAACCTGACAAGTTGACTTTGCTGACTATGTAGGGTTGTTGAAGTCAGCAAAGAAAAATACAAGATGCCTAGTTAAGTATGGAATTCAGATGAACAATGAATAATATTTTAATCTGAGTATTTTTTTTTACAATATTTGAAAAACACTTATTCTAGCATGTTTGTTATGTCTCAGGTTTATGCATTTATACTGTTTGTATAATATCTGGAAACCCTATTGCCAGGTGTTTGTGGAAGCTCAACTGTATCTCAGCTTCTGCCTTTCTACTCTTCATTTCAATCATCCATTTCATCATTTCACAGAGTGACTTAGACAAATCTTCCAGAGTGATTAGTGACTGGGGCTGAGGATGTCAGTCATTTATTCTACTATACACTTGGTTTGTTGCCCGTGAATATCCCGCTTGGAGCCACTCCTGGCCACTCTTTGGTCTTGCTGCATTGTGAAGATTGGTGCTCATGCGGTGCATTGTAATCTCCTGTGCTTTGCTTTAGCATCAAGGTGTCTGCAGTCTGCCTTCCAGAAATTCATCCAAACATTTGACCTGATAATGGTTTAGTTCTATTTTTCTGACACAACTGTGTACATCTACTTGTTTTATATATTTTTACAGTTTTTACCATGGGATCTTGGAGAGGAAGAAAGAACATGTGGATGGCAAGAGTTACTGTCTTCCAATGTGTATTCACATCTCACATTTAGAATCATTCATCCTACTCAGAGGAAAAGGGAAGAAGGAAGAATTATTTCAGAGGTTTCATAAATTCTTATCACACACTTTCTAGCTATTACCACATTTTTCTGCTGCAGTTTACAGTAAAACTCTTCAAAAGAGCTGTTCACATTTCTTGTGTATACACCTCCCTGCCCTCTTGAATCCAGCTCTTACCCACAACCATTCACCTCACTACTGAGTGATAAGAGAACCATTTCCATAGGATGCATAGCATTTACCCTCTAGATGGTAATTTTAGGCAGTACTCAGATGTGTTGTGGCTTCAAACATAGTGTGAATTAAAAATACACTATCTTTAAAATAGTGAATGTAGCCCCTGACTTCATAGTCTTTCCCAAATAAATTTGAGATGGATTAACTACATAAAAATTTATTTATATAAAAAATAAGAGTACTAGAAGAAAATATTACTAAATAATAAAATTATGTTAGAACCAAGGACCTCTGGAAATGTAACATGAAAGCCATAAACCATAAGGAAAATTTTAATAGATTAAATTATAAGAAAAGCAAATACTATTATAAATTAACAGGGAATAAAAATTTTAGAAATGAAAAAGTTTGGTAAATATCTGTAAGTATTATTGACAAAAAAATCATAATAACTAATATGTAATATATATCTTAGCAATCACTGGAAAAAAGACCCAATAGTAAAATGGGCCCAGGACATAATCAAGTACTTAAGGAAGTAAGATGTGCAAGAGGCCATGGTACAGATCATACAAAACTGTTCAGTCTAATGATAATTTCAGAAATGTTAAAAAAATTGTGTTGTCATTTCTTGCCTATTGGAAGTATGTAATTTTTATTTTAGAATGCCAATACTGTGGGTGGGAATAAATCAACAGTCTTTTTCTGGCATGGTTGATAGCTGGTTAAATTGATAAAAAGAAATGAAATATTCTAAGGGGCAATATACAATAATAAAAAATAAAAACTTTATAGTCTAAATATATATTTTACTCAACCTAGGAGTTTATTCTAAGAAAGCAATAAAATAATCAGAGAAGTGTGCAAACATACCTATTCTGGGATGTTAACTGCAATATTATTAATATAATGGAAATTTTAAAAGACTGACCAAATAAGTGTTTTTTTGTTATACAAATCACAGTTCATCTCTGTGATAATATATAGTTCAGTTATTAAATGGTATTTTGTATAATCATTGATTTCTGTCCACAATTACATTGTAAAATAAGCATATTCCCTTAAAAACAATACCTTTAATAATTTCAAATAAGTCACATATATATAAATATAAATTTCTGCTGTCTTCTTAGATTTCATATGAAATCAAACTCAAATCCTGTCCATCGTGTTATTTATTCCTTATGTTCTTTCCCTCTTCTCTATCCTACTGACAGTGAACTTGCCCAAGCTTTTCTCCATTGAACTACTAAGACAGCTTATTTTATCAGTCTATCTTTATTTGTCATTAAACGCCTGAAAATGACCAAGCTGCTGAGCATATATGTCACATCTAAAATCATTATGATCTAAAACCTAGCTACCTGTCTAGGATTATGGTTCATTGCCGTGCTTCTAAATTTCCTGTTTTATAGTTTCATAGGATTTCCATAACAAATTACCACAAACTTTATAACTTAACATGACATAAAGGTTTTTTCTCACCTATCTGGAGGACAGAAACCCAAATAAAGATGTCTGCCAGGTTGGTTTTCTCTGCATGCTCTGAAGGAGAATCTCGTTATATGCCTCATTCTTGGCTTCTGAAGGCTTACAGAAATACTTGGCATTCCTTCTCTTGAAAGCGCAGAATTCCAATCTCTGTCCCCATCTTTACTTGGTCTTCTTTTTGCCTCTGGGTGTCACATCCCCCTTTCCTTTCTCTTATAAGGATAACAGTCATTGGATTTAGAGTTCATCTTATATCCAGGATGATGTCATCTCTAGAAACTTGATTGCATCTGAAGACCAAGGAAATATTCCAAGGAAATATTTCCAAAGACCTTATTTCCAAAGAAAGTCACCTTAGAGGTTCTGTGGGTTAGGACTTGGGCATATCTTTTTGGGAAACACAATTCAAGCCATTCTACCTTAACTTCTTAGGGCTTGATAATACTGTGAACCCACAGCTATCCTCTTTCTTCACACATGTTATAGATGAGATTTCTTCTGCCTGGATTTTATTCCTCTTGTGTTTTTTCTCCCATGTTGTTCTATGCTAAATTGTGACTCTTGAGACAATGGAATCATACATTTTTGTGTTTGCACATCTAGGATTCCCTTGATTGGTCAATAAACTTCTTCATGGCTGCATAATCAGACACTATACCATAGGTTACTGTTATGGTTCAGATATGAGGTGTGTTCCAAAACCTTCTGTGTGTCAGACAGGAATATTCAAAGGTAAAATGATTGGATTATGAGAGCTGTATCCTAATCAGTACATCTTAGTTTGAATGGGCTGACTGGGTGGTAACTGTAGGCAGGTAGGGCATGGCTAGAGGAGTTGGGTTACTGAGGCATGCCCTGGAGGGATTCATCTTTCCTGCAGCCCTTCCCACCCCTGCTTCCTGGCCACCATGAACTTTAAAGCAGCATTCTTCCACCATACCCTTCTGCCATAATGGTCTGCCTCGATTTGGGTCCAGAGCAATAGAATAGACCTACCATGGCCTAAACCTTTGAAACTGTGATCCACAAATAAATGTTTTCTCTTCTAAATTGTTCTTGTTAGGTATTTTGGTCATGGTGATGAAAAACTAATATATGCTGAAATCCATGCAAAAGATATTCCTAAGCACTAATTCCTCTGTGTGATATGGTATTGGGCACACAAGTAGCTGTCAGAGAAATGGAAGACATAGCTCTGACTACAAGCATTCTGTTATAGAACAAAAACCTAAAATGATTAAATAACTATTTGGCACTAGCATATAATTGAATAGAAAAAGAAAGAAAAATAAACTGTAGCTTCTATGTTAAGAAGGGTGAAATACTGTAGTGATGACATTGATGTAGACTTCACATACACTCACACACATACACACACCACACACACACACACCACACACTGCAAATTAAGTGGATCTCAATTGAAGAGGAGGATTTGGAGAATATACCAAAACATCTTTTCAATATTTAATCAGATCATATCAGGGAAATTGTTCATGCATGTCACCCAAATCTTGAATTAGTTCAGTTCACTTGAGTGTTCCATCCATGAAGGCCTTATATTAGGAAGAAAGGTCACATTATATTGAGCAACAGAACTTAGAGCTTGACAGACATGACTTTGAATTGCCCTGTGCTATTTCCTAACTATGTGACCTCAGGAAAATACATAGCACTCGAATCTTCATTCTTATTTATGTGGAAATAAGAAACCTTGGCTCATCTGATGGTCATATGGAATTGAAATGGCATACCTATAGAAAGTGACTTTTTAGGTGTTAGTCAATGAAGGTGAAATTCCTTTAGACTGTATCTTCATTTTGTTGTTCTTTGTTTTTGTTTCTTTCCAATAGGTTGTTAACGAGGTCAATTCAAGATAGCGGTAATATGTCTATCTGAAGAGGTCCATTGATTTAGATAAAAAGAACACCTAAAACTGTTGTTGATTTAGCTCAATAAGATACTAATTCTGGAAGTCTCCATACTAAATGTACAGCTTATACTTGGGAAGATCATGATAACCAGGCTTTACAGATGATTAGGCACTAAATAGAGTATTGATCACCTCCTCATCAGAGATTAATAAAAGGAAGGGACAATGGTGTTTGCTCCAGATTGAGCACTTCTCTATGGAAAGGGGCTAGATTTGTAATGAGTGATATCTGGCTGAAATTTGGAGCTAATTTTAGGTTTACTGACTTTTTTTGATATAAACTGAGAATGTGAGTAGTCAGAAAAACAAAGTCTTCAAACTGAAATTCTTCAAAAGGGCAACTATTGTTTCTTTCTATGCTGACATGATAGTATTTCTCAAATTTAAGTGCACATCACATGGGAGAACTTGCCATCTTCTAAGGTTTTCTTCAATTTCTTTCTTTAGTTTTGTGTAGTTTTCATTGTAGAGGTCTTTCACCTCTTGTTAGATTGATTCTCAAGTATTTTATTTTTTTTAAGTCTATTGTGAATGGAGTGGTTTTTCTGATTTCTCTTTCAGAGGATTTATCACTTATGAATAGATATGCATTAGATTATGCATATTGATTTTATATCCTGCTACTTTGCTGAATTCATTTATTTGTTCTAGAAATTTTCTGGTGGAGTTTTTTGGATCCTCTAATATAGAATCATGTCATCAGTAAATAGTGATAGCTTAAGTTCTTCTTTCCTATTCGTATCCCTTTAATTTTTTTGGTCTGTCTAATTACTCTGACTAGCGTTTCAAGGATGATGTTGAATAGAAGTGGTGAAAGAGGGCATCCCTGTCTCATTCCAGTTTTTAGTAGGAATGCTTCAGTTTTTCTCCATTTAGAATGATGTTGGCCATGGGCTTAGCATAGATAGTCTTTACAATGTTGAGGTATGTTCCTATTTTTTCTAGTGTTTTAAGCATGAAGGGGTGCTTATTTTATCTAATGCTTTCTCAACATCTATTGAAATAATCACATGATTCTTAACTGTAAGGTCTATTGATGTGATGAATTATGTTTATTGATTTCCAGATGTTGAACCAACTTTGCATCCCTAGGATAAAAACCCATTTGATCATGGTGCACTATCTTTTTAATGTGTTTCTGTATGCAACTTGCCAGACTTTTATTAAGGATTTTTGCATCTATGTTCATCAGGGATATTGGTCTAAAGTTTTCTTTCCTTGTTGCGTCTTTGTCAGCTTTTGGTATAAGAGTGTATTAACATCATAGAATGAATCTGGAAGGGTTCCCACCTTTTCTATTTCCTGCAGTCTGTAAAAATAAAACAAAAACAAAAACAAAAAGTGTGCATCATGTTTCCTAAGGGATTATGAAACCCATATTTCTTGGTGCTCACCTTTGGAAGGTTCTTGTCTAGGAGGTCTGGCCTGGAGTCTGATAATGTTCATTTCTAACACTCTCACTGGTGATATGCTACTGCTGTTACAGGGATTACAGTTTGAGGAATCACATTTTGTAGAAACAACACTTAATCTTATAAAAGGGTTTTGTTTTTACTAATATGTTTAACTGGTTAGCATGTGACTGGAAAATACTTGGGCCATATCTTGAAGGAAACATGGAGATTGTTTTTCATTCACAAGAAAAGACACCACCACCACTTTATTTATCACAATAATGTTTCATTACATCACTCCCTGCTCTAAAACTCCCACTAGTGCCCTTTTATCTATGCATATGATACCCTGTATGATTTATGTAAAAAGAGATTTCCAACAGATTCACAGGAATGATCTGAAGTGCAGCATTAAGGATTCTGAAGCAGGCTGCCCAATAAAATATAAGATGTCTAAGTTTCAGAGAAACCACAGATATTTTCCGGTTTTTAATTGTGTCCTATGAATATTTGAAATATGCTTATGCTAAAAATATGTGTCTTCTCTTCAAATTCAAACTTAATTGACCATCCTGCACTCTTATATGTGCAAGCTGGTCATAGACTTATGGATGCACTTAGCCTAAAAGGGAATGGGAAGTGATTGATTCGTCATGCCTGTGTTGAAACATGAGTGGGGACTAATGTCTGTATACACAAAGAATTAAATAATCCTTGGATTGTAACTGAAGTTCCCATCAATCCTTCACTCACACTGAGTTCGGAGACCCTTTACATCAGTAGAGGAATAAGGGGATATGTTTACTGTCATCATATTTCAACCACCACTCCCTGCAAACAATCTAATATTTATCACCTGGAATTCACATAGCAGGGATGTGAGAGAAGGAAAATGTTGGCAGCAGCTGCTGGGATAAGTGTTGCATCATTTTGTGAATGGCACTTAACAGTGGAAGCCATCAACTGCTTTAAAATTAGGGCAGCTTCAATTCTGCCATCAATGAATGTTTGTCACTAAACCAGCCTCTGTCTCACACAAACAGCTGATTCTTAGAACACCAGTTGCTGTAGGTGCACTTTACTCTGTGGGTTTGACCAAATGGTTGTGGTACTTTACAGTCAACATATCCTAATACTGTCAGTCTCAAGTCAATGTTTGAATAGGTCCCCTATAATTTTCTTCATACCAAGCATTTCTTAAGTGAATTTTTTTGTTCCTTACTATCTTGAAATAAGTTTAGAAGTCCAGAGGAAAAAAACTTGCAATAAAATACCTGCTATCACTGAAATGCCTTTAGTAAGAACCATAAATACCTATTTGGTGACATGGGATCAGATCTGCAATGAGGGAAAATGTTGTTTCTACTTTAAGGAACATGCTCTTCTTAAAAATGTTCATTCTAAACAGAGCAAAGAAAACAAAAACATCTGCTCATTAATTTTAAAAAAGTTGATATAATGTGGAGTTGTGCTTCCAAGAAGATGAAAGAGATTTTTATCTTCCCTATCTCCTATGAGATACAACTAAAAACAATGAACACTATATGTAAAATGCTGAGCAATGAACCTGTTGCCTTCCACCCCAGAGCAATAGCCTCAAGGTGTGTCATCCACTGCATGACTGTAAATGTCATGGTTATCAAAGTGCTATGACTAAATGGTTGTTCACAACACCAAAAATCCATATTTCAAAGCCCTAGTCCCCAAGGTAATGTATTTGGAGGTGGGGCCTATAGAAAGTAATTTGTTTTAGATGAGGTTATAATGATGAATCCCCCATGCTGTCTTAGTGCCCTTGAAAGGAGATAAATGGACCAAAACTCCTTTCTACTTTCCCCACCATGATGAGATAGTGAGAAGACTGTGTACGTTTGTGGACTAAGAAAAGGGCCCTCACCAAGACCCCAACCATGCTGACACCCAAATCTCATACTGCCATCTGCCATATATACAAAAAATAAATATTTATACTCTATGGTATATCACTACAGCAGCCCAAATTGAGCGGGACACCAGGAAAGACAAAATTCCTACACACACTGGATGGAACAATGCTTTACTTAGATTGAAAAGAGAGCAAGATCAGGTCAGCTTAAATACTGGGTGTCAGTGAGACCAGGGCAAAGAACAGGTAGCTAATTATCAAAGAAAAGGAAATGGATAGATAGTACTCTGCATCACCTGGTTTCTAAAAACTCTCGGGGTAGGGAAGGATCACATTTTGCAACACAAGCAATCACTGCCTGGACAGCTCTTTTTCTGCCCATTTGGTTTCCACATAGGCAGGGTGAGGGGGGGCATGAGAAGAAAGGAAACCTGAAATCTATAAAAAGGCGGGCACCCCCACTCCCTCAGACACCCCCTCCTCTCCAGAGGAGTCTCTCTGCCTCTGTTCCATCCTTTAAATAAAACCTCTTCCTTTTGTTCTGGCATTTCTCAGGTGTTCAATCTTCAACAATGAAAGAGGAAAGAGGACCCGATCCTGATTTTCAAAACCAGCTTCATCAGTAACCCGTGGTCAGCAGATCTCATGCAGCATTCATTGCAGGTTTTGGTCTGCACACACCCCTTTGTGCTCCAGGCAAAGGACCCTTTCCACTTCCCACCTGGAACAGATATAACAGTGGAGTTGGTCAGGTGTCAGTCACATGACACACACACTTGGGCAGAACAAAGGAACATATCTCAAGTCATGATAGAGAAAGCTATTTCCAAACAAATGCATGCCCACCACAGAAACTGGAAATCCATATGCAAAGAATGAAACTAAACCCTATCTCTCACCCTGCACAAAACTCAACTCAAAATGGATCAAGGACCTCGAAATTAGACCTGAGACCCTGCATCTTATAGAAGAAAACGTAGGTCCAAACCTTCAACATGTTGGCTTAGGATCAGACTTCCTTAACAGGACTCCCATAGCACAAGAAATAAAAGCAAGAATCAATAACTGGGATAGATTCAAACTAAAAAGCTTTCTCTCAGCAAAGGAAACTATCAGCATTGTGAAGAGAGAACCTACAGAGTGGGAGATTATCTTTGCCACTCATACTTCAGATAGAGCACTAATTTCCAGAATATATAAAGAACTCAAAAAACTCTACACCACGAATACAAATAACCCAATCAACAAATGGGCTAAGGAAATGAACAGACACTTCACAGAAGAAGATGTACAAGCAATCAACAGACGTATGAAAAAATGTTCAACATCTCTAGTAATAAGAGAAATGCAAATCAAAACTACCCTAAGATTCCATCTCACCCCAATTAAAATGGCGATTATCAAGAATACAAGCAACAGTAGGTGGTGGAGAGGATGTGGAGAAAAAGATACACTCATACATTGCTGGTGGGGTTGCAAATTAGTGCAGCCACTCTGGAAAGCAGTATGGAGATTCCTCAGAAAGCTTGGAATAGAACCACCAATTGACCCAGCTATTCCACTCCTTGGCCTATACCCAAAGGACTTAAAATCAGTATACTACAGAGATACAGCCACATCAATGTTCATAACTGCTCAATTCACAATAGCCAGATTGTGGTACCAACCTAGATGTCCTTTAATTGATGAATGGATAAGAAACTGTGGTATATATATATACAATGGAATATTACTCAGTCACAAAGAATGATAAAATTATGACATTTGCAAGCAAATGGATGAAATTGGAGAATATCATGCTAAGTGAAATAAGCCAATCTCCAAAAACGAAAGGACGAATGATCTCACTGATAAGCGGATGATGACACATAATGGGGGGTGGGAGGCATTAGTGTTATTGTTAGGGTTAGGGTTAGGGAGGGGAGCAAGAATGGAGGAAGGAAGGACTATAGAGGGAAAAGAGGGGTGAGGGGAAGGGAAAAAAATAACAGAATGAATCAAACAACATTACCCTATGTAAATTTATGATTACACAAATGTTATGCCTTTACTCCATGTACAAACAGAGAAACAACATTTGTTTACAATAAAAAAAAAAAAAAAAAAAAAAAAAAGAACCTATGAAGGAAAGAGCAAAATAGATCCAGGGCAATCAGAAGGAAGAAAATACCAAAGATAAACCAATAAGTCAATAAAAATAGAGAAAATTAAAAAAAAAAAAGTTGGTAGTTAGAAAAAATATAGTTGATGAATTTCTAGCAAGACTGACAGAAAAAGGAAACTACACAAATTTAATATCAAAAATAAAACAGAAGAAATTGCAACAGCCATTTAGTCACTATAAAATATAATAAGGGGATACCATATGAAACTTGGTGCACATAATTTTGACAATTTAAATGGGTTGATTCCTTGAAAAGCAAAACTACATTCATAAAATATGACATCAATAATATTAATAACTTTTTAACTACTCAGTGAATTAAAATGATGACTTAAGAATTCACACTGCTTGCTCCAAACCTCCAGACTCAGATGATTTCACAGAATAATGTAAAACATTTCAAGAATCAATAAAAATTTGACACAATGTCTTCCATAAGGTAGAGGATTAAGTATCACTTTCAATTTATTATATCATGCTTGTATTTCCCTGATACCAAACCACAATAATTATAGAACAATCAAACTGGCTGATATTTCTCATGAGTATAGATGCAAAAATTCTTAAATAATATATTATCAAAAATAATTATCAATTTGTCTTCCTCACTGGACTTACACTCTACAACGATTGGGCTATGGTTAGATTACTGTATATTGCCAAAACTGACAGACAGCAGAAGCTTGATAGAGGACACTGAGGACTTCTTTAGGCAGAAATACGTCATCTACCTGAATTGTCATGTACAGTTGAACAACAGTGGTTTATGTCTACACATAAAGTCAGCATCCAATAATAGTTTTTCTTGTGGATACCTGGAAGTATGTGGTGTTTGGTATTTGTTTAGGTGGATTTAATCTCCAGTCATCCTAAAGGGGGTTACTCTCTATGTTGACATCTAGTTTGGGCCAATGGTGACCATTTGTTGCATACTCATTTGTGCTATCTACTTTTCTAAAATGTTACATATTTTACATTATTTAGTCTTTTAAAAATTTTGTGACATTTTAAAATTTGAAAGACAAAAAAATTTATGTTCAAATAAAAAGCAAAGTGATTTTACTAAAGTAACATAGGTAGCAAGTGGCACAGTTGGGTTGAAATTCAGCATTGGTCAAGCCCATACTTCCTGCTTCCTCCTAACTCCCTGACCAAACTTTTTGTCTTTGATGTAGATTTCTGACTGTTCATTTTGGAAGGTTACAGGCACCTTATAAATAGCTTTCTCCTGCACTAAATTGAAAGATGAGATTACATCTGCTTTTTATTTTAGTTTCACTACACAATGCAAAACCCAGATATGTAATGATCTTAAAAATGCTAATATTTCATGATAAGGAGTCCATATGGACAGTTTAGTTGATGCCTTAACTGATGCTTTTTTCTAATGTGAATATAAAACAGCCAACTTCATTATTTAAACTATTCTCTTCTGTATAACTTGACAAGATCAATATTCTCTAGGGTTGTAGATTTCAATGAGAACTAAACAAGGGGAAGTGAGGTGCACTTTTGTCATCAAGAAGCTCACATTTTATTAATTTTTCCTGTGTGTTAAAAAATTGCACATGGGACATGGCGGAGAGTAGTGACATAGGATGAGCAAGAGCAGTGACTGAGATTGGAGGTCTCTGATGACCTCATGACTGTGGCATGCCTTGTGCCTGGGAATGTTCCTATGCAAGGGCACAGGATGCTTAGCTTCTGTGGCAATACCCTGCATGTGGAGGCTGTTTGCAAGAGTCTTATCAGCTCTGAACTTGATCTCAGTCACTGCTTTCCCATCCTCTGTCACTGCTCTCCAAAGGACATTTTTAAAGAGGTAGCACAAGGTGCCTTAGGATCAGTCAATAAATGAGTAAAATGAACAGAAACTTAAACTTTCATCAAAACTCTCTATTCCCCTTTTCCTAGAAACACTATCTAAGAGAAAATTTCAAGTACTTAGGTCAGCATCCATACAAAATGCTTTGATTTGAAATTTATTTTAAAGCATCACCTCCAAAACCTATTATTGTCAGAATACTCATGTCCTAGTTCCATTGACTGCTCAAGGACAGAAAAGTGTCTTCCAGAAACACCACTCAGGCAATAGGCTCTCTCCGGCATATTACTAATAATGTTAGGGCTAACAGAAATGGGCAGAAGACAGTTCCAACCATGCCATGTTCCTTACAGAGAGAGTTCCTGGGGACAAGGGCAATGCTATTTAAGTACATTTTCAAAGGTCATTTATGTTATTATATCAACTCCACCTATGTTTATTGAAAGTAATATCACCCTCATAAAGGGATACCATTTAAAAATCATATACTACATGTAAGGAAAAATGCAGCTCAGCTCAGGACCCACCGTGGCTCCGGCTCTTAAATCCGACGGAGTGGGCGCTCTGTACACCCCGTCTGAGTTGCAGTCCAACAACAGTACCCAGAAATCCACAACGTACACTGGACCTCATGCAAGAGACTTATTATGCGAATGACTAGAGCGTCCACTTAGGGGCTGGAAAGTAGGGAAAGAGAAAGATGGCGTGGATGCTTCTCCCAGATATTGGAATCTCCCTGGCTAGAAGAACCAATAGCAGAGGAGAATACTTGCAAGCTGACTGTTGAACCAATAGCTAGCTGGGATGTTCAGACTGACAAGCTAGGATGTAATGTGGGAAGCAGGAAATGGCTGTAGTAGGCCGGAAATTCCTGCAACATAAGGGACAGGCAGAGCAGCTTTCAGACTGGCAAGTTAGGTTGTGGTGCAACGGAAGGGGCAGGAGATCAGCTTTGTATTACATTCCCCTGTTTTTGATTTTATAAGAAAATCTCTTTTGGGAACATGGACGAAGGTCTGTCTTCTGTAATTGCTTCCTGCTGAGTGTGGACATAGAGCTGATTCAGGGGAGAGATATTGTCGTGGCAGGAAGGAGTTGGGGACTGATATTCCTCTGGGGAGCACACCTGTAGCCAGACTCCAATTCCTGTAAGATGCTGGTATTCCTGTAATACAAGCTGATTGGTTGACATAGAAGCAGCACTCCTCCTATAAAAAGGACAGGGGGCTCCCCTTTTTTTTGGCTGGCATTCTATTGGGAAAAAGAATCAGTGGTTAGGAAAATAACAAACAGGAGTCCAGTCCTCATGGCTGGGCATGGTTGTCTGGTGTCTCAGTTGTCTGGTCCCAGTCTCTGGAATGGGAGAAAGGGTGGAGGGCTTGATGGCCTTCAGTCTGAGATGGAGGGGTCCCACAGGAGTGGCTGAGTATCCATTGGAAGAAGCCTGTGGATTAGGAGCTGGAGTAGGGTTAGTGGATCGAGAATAGAGCTTAACCCGAGAAATGTGTAGCCATCCTTGTAGATCTTGTACCTTGACAGTCGTTGGCATGGCCAGGATCACCATATGGGGTCCCTGCCACTTGGGAGACAGAGGGTCTATAGCCTCCTGAGGAGGAGAGATAAGAACTTGGTCTCCTATTTGAAGAGGTTGGGCAAGGAGGCCAGATAAAGGTTTAGGCAGGGTGGAGTCAGCATAACCCCATAGAAATGCTCAAATGTGAACTAGGAGAGGAATGGATATCTGAGAAGGAAGAAGGGAAGGAAGAGGCATTATCCCACAGGACAGGATGGGATGACTGACATTAACTCGAAAGGGGAAATATTAGCTGGTTTCTTTGGGAGTGAGCGAAGACGCAGAAGAGCAAGGGGCAGGAGTTTAACCCAGTCAAGGTGAAGTTCTAAAGAGAACTTGGTTAAGACATTTTTAAGAGTTCGGTTTGCTCTTTCTACTTTGCCTGATGACTTTGGGTGAAAGGGAATGTGGAAATGCCAAGGGACCCCAAGAACCTTGGCAAGTTGTTGGGTAACTTGGGAAATGAATTTAGGTCCATTATCTGACTGGAAGGAAGTAGGCACTAAAGTGAGGAATGATTTCATGAAGGATGAAGGTAGAGACAGTTATTGCCCTTTTGTTGGAGGTGGGGATGGCTTCAACCCATCCCGAGAAGGTGTCTATCATAACCAATAGGTATTTAGACTTTCTTACTGTGGGCATGTGAGTAAAGTCAAGTTGCCAGTCTACACCTGGAATGGTGCCATGGGCTTGGTGAGTCAAAAATTGGGGGGGGTCTGACAGCTGTAGGATTTGTCTGCAGGCAAACTTCACATGTGGAGGAGAGTTCCTTCAGAAATGAGATGTAGAGGACGACAGTTGCAGATGAGTCTTAGCAAATTGTAAGAGTGAAGAAAGGTTGGGGTGAAACAAACGAGGTAGGAAGTATTTCCCTGTTGCAGGGTGGTGGAGGTAAGGGATATGGAGAGCTATAATGGGGACTGGCATGGACGACAGGGCAGCCCTTTTAGCCTCCTCATCTGCCTTGTTATTGCCTGAAGAGATGAATGATTGGTCTGTCTGATGGGCTCTGCAATGTACAAGGCCTATAGTTGCTGGGAGGTGAACAGCCTCAAGGAGGTTTAGGATGTAACTAGAGTTGGCGATGGTAGTTTCCTTTTGTAGTAAGAAGGCCCTCTCTTTCCAAATAGCAGCATGGGAGAGGATAATATGAAAAGCATATTTGGAGTCGGTGTAGATTGTGAGGGATTCTCCCTTTGCGAGGGTGAATGTGCAGGTGAGGGCAATTAGTTCTGCCTGTTGGTTGGTGGTGTTGTTAGGTAGTGGTCTGACTCTACTACCTTTTCAAGAGAGACATGGCATATCCAGACCATCGGATCCCTTCATGGAGAAAAGAGCTTCCATCAGTGAACCATATGAAAGTAGGGCTGTGTAGAGCCTTCCTGGACATTGGAGGGGCAGGGGAGTAACTCCTCCAGAGTCTCAAGGCAGCTATGGGTTGCTGAAGCTGTATGTCGGAAGGCAGGAGTAAGAGGGTGGCTGGATTTAAAGGAGAGCATGTCTTAAAGGAAATGGAAGAGTCCTCAATAAGAGCATTTTGTAAGCCTAACACCCGACAGGGTGGTAGAGTTTGCAGACCCTTATAAGTAAGAAGCTCGGACAGACAATGAGGTGAGAGCACTTCAGTGGGAGCCCCAAAGGAAAGTTTCTTTGGTTCCTGGATCAAGAGAAATGCTGCAGCTAATACTCTAAGACATGGTGCCCAGCCTCTTATGCTGGGGTCTAACCTTTTGACAGGTATGCTACTGGTCCAAAGGTGGGACCAAACATGTGTCCTAAGACCCCCAGGGCAAACCCACTTTTCTCAGAGACAAACGGTAGAATGGTCTGGTTAAGTCAGGGAGTGAAGGGCTGGGGCTTGAAGAAGGGCTTTCCTTAGGGTCTGGAAAGGAGCTTTCACTGTGTTGAGAGGTTCATGGAGTACCCTTTGAAGCCTCATATAAGGGAGCTGCCAGGATGAAAAATTGGGGATCCAGGATAAATATCCTGCTAACCCAAAAAGGAAAGGATTTCTTCCTTGGTGGATGGAGTGGGCATGTCCTGCAGCAATGCTTTTCTCTCTACAGTGATGGCCTTAAATCCAGGTGAGAGGCTGACTCCTAAGTAAATAAACTGAGGCTGGGAAAGTTGCACCTTTGCTGGAGAGACCCTGTAACCCCTGTCAGCCAGAAAATTTAAAACTTAACTTGTCTCTTTGGGAGTCCTCAAGAGAGGGACTACATAGAAGAAGATCATCAACATACTGAAGAAAAGAGGAAACGAATGTGAGAGAGGCAAGATCCTGAGATAGTGTTTGACCAAAGAGATGAGGGCTGTCTCGGAATCCCTGAGGGAGAACTGTCCAGGTAGCTGAGAAGAAACTTGAGTGAAAGGGTCAGTCCAAGTAAAAGCAAAGAGACCTGTGAATCAGGGTGAAGTGGAACAGTAAAAAATGCATCCTTCAAATCTAGCACTGAAAAGTATGTGGTGGAAGAAGAGATAGAGGAAACCAGGTGTAAGGATTGGACACAATGGGAAAGATGGGGACCACTGCTGAGTTAATGATGCGGAGGTCTTGCACCAAACGGTAAGATCCATTAGGCTTCCTAATTGCCAGGATGGGAGTGTTATAAGGTGAGTAGGTGGGGCTAGGAAGCCTTTCTACCTTAAATCCTGGATGATTAATTGAAGTCCTACAAGGCTCCTTTGGGGAAGGGGATATTGGGTCTGGGCTGGGTAGGATGTTGGGTCCTTTAGATGAAGAGTACAGGTGAGCATTTGGCTATAGAGGGTGTATGGGTGTCCCAGACCTTGGGGTCAACAAGGGAGGGAGGAAGGGGATATGAAGACTCGTTTGAGTGTATATTCCTGCAGAGTCATAAGGAGAGGAATAGCAAGAGTCTTGGCTGAGGCGCACGGTGGGTGAGAAGGAAATAACCACCCAATTTGGTTAGGATGTCCCTTCCCAGAAGGGGAATGGGACATGAAGGAATTATCAAAAAGGAATGAGTAAAGCCAATTTGTCCTATATGGCAACTTATTGGAGGGGTTTGTAGGAGTTATATGGTTTTCCCTCTACCCCAACAATAGAGATTTGGCAGGGGAAGTGGGTCCCCAAAACTCCCGCAGCACTGAGAAGGTGGCTCCAGTGTCTATAAGGAAAGGGATCTGCCTGCCTGCCACCGTAAGGGTCACCCGGGGCTCCTGAGCGGTGATGGTTGTCGGTGCAGAAGTCCGGGCCCCTTCAGTCATCCATTGCCAATCCCAGCAAGTCGCCGGAGGGAGGGGGCAAGGATGACCTGGCACTTCTCTGAGCACCAGGGCAATCCATTGCCCAATGTCCCGATTGGTGGCATTTTGGACAAGGACTTGGGGGCTGCCAGGGGTTGGAGAAACTCATGCCCAGTGGCCCTCTTGCTCGCACTTGAGGCATGGGCCTGGAAGTCTTCTGGGAGCTTGGGCACCCCTAGCGGTGGACAGTTGGGCAGGTTTAGCTGGCTGAAAGGCTTTGGCCAGCATTTGTATTTTAATTTTGCTTTTTTTCTTCCCTTCCGTTATAAACCTTGATGCCACTGCTAGAACCTGGCTGTGGGTAAGGGGCCCCCTATCCAACTGCCTCAATTTAGCCTTTATATCAGGGTAACTTTGGGAAAAATAATAAGTCATAAGTAGTTGCCTTCCCTCTGGAGTTTCAGGATCATGGTTAGTATACCTGAGCACAGCCTCTGTGAGGTGACTTAGAAATGCTGATGGGTTTTCAGTTCTGTCCTGTATTACTTCCTGAAGTTTATCACAGTTAATGGGCTTAATGGCGGCTTTTCGGAGACCTCAAGGACGCAAGTTTGAAACTCATCCCGCCGCAGACACCCAGTCCCGTATTACAGTCCCATTGGGGTTCCCTCTGTGGTACTGCTTCAGCCCCAATGGGGTGGGTTGGGGTCGATTGATGAATCTCATGCATAATTGTGTGCCTGTTCCCAACTCTCCTGCGCTCCTCAGAGGTTAGGGTGTTGGACATTATCATGTAAATGTCATGCCAGGTAAGGTTATAAGACTGGGTAAGGTACTGAAATTCTTTAATGAAGTTTGCAGGGTTGGGGGTGAAGGAGCCTAGCCACTTCTCTATTTGGGAAAGATCAGACCGTGAGAAAGGAACATGGACTCTAATTACTCCCTCCACGCCAGCCACCTCCCATAAAGGGGCTAAGACATGTGCACGGGACTGCATGGTGGGAGGACTTGGTGGGCTGAGTGGAGGAGAGAAGCAGACAGAATGAGGCGAAGGAGGGGAATGAACAGGGGTTTCTGCATCAGGAGAACTGTAAGGAAGTGGTTCATCAGCCAGATCAAAGTCAGAGGAGAAGGGATTAAAAGGGGGAGGAAAGCCAGATGGGTTTAGCACGAAAGAAAGGAATATCTCAAAGGAAAAAAGTCTCTTTCCATTCACAAGCTCGCCCACAGATATACTTAATTATACCCAGTATAATTATACACATAACTATACCTAGTATAATGCTGGGATCTAGGATGCCATAAATAGACCATTCCGATTTACTATCTAAAGGACAGGTTGGCTCTACTTCAAGGAACAGGTGGAGGTGCTTGAGATTGTCTAATAAACATCCCAAGGGTGAGTTTGCCGGAGTGGAGGTCCTGGATCCTATGGTAAAGACTGAGAAACACCTAAGTCAGTGCTCAAGGTGTCCCACGAACACAGTTAGGTAACTACAAGAAGGTAGCACAAAGATGTGGTCGTCACAAAGCACCAGTGCGTACCGGGCAATAGCCGTGAGGGTTTGAGGACCTGACTACAGGATTTTCGGGAAAAAAAAAAACATGCTCAAAGTTTAGCCTCAACCCTGAGAGAAAGGATCTCCACCATAAAATCAGGAATCTACCCGGCAGATAAGACCGACTATGGGAACCAGCTGTAACTATGAAAGTTGTGGCTGGGGTTACCCCCACACCTCAGCAGCCTTGAGAGCCGAGAGCCCTGGACATTCGATGGTCGCTTCTCAGGTCAGCAGAAGTGTTTCAGTCAGTCTAGGGGGACCTGCCTTAAAGAACTCACCAATTTGAAGTCCAGTGTTGCATGCAGAAAACTGGGCGTCTGGGTGAATGGAAGGTGAGGCTGTGTCCATGGGTTACTGGGGTGGAAGATGGGTTTCCACTTGCCTAAGAGGCAGCGGAAGGACCCATCCGAGTCATGGCACCAGATGTAAGGAAAAATGCAGCTCAGCTCGGGACCCACGGTGGCTCTGGCTCTTAAATCCGACGGAGCGGGTGCTCTGTATGCCCGGTCTGAGTTGCAGTCCAACAACAGTACCCAGAAATCCACAATGGACACAGGACCTCACGCAAGAGACTTTATTATGCAGATGACTAGAGCGTCCACTTAGGAGCTGGAAAGAGGGAAAGAGAAAGATGGCGTGGACGCTTCTCCCAGATATTGGAATCTCCCGGGCTGGAAGGAACCAATAGCAGAGGAGAATACTTGCAAGCTGACTGATGAACCAATAGCTAGCTGGGATGTTCAGACTGACAAGCTAGGATGTAATGTGGGAAGCAGGAAATGGCTGTAGAGTAGGCCGGAAATTCCTGCAACATAAGGGGCAGGCAGAGCAGCTTTCAGACTGGCAAGTTAGGTTGTGGTGCAATGGAAGGGGCAGGAGATCAGCTTTGTATTACACTACATGTCTGGGCACTGTGTTTTGTATTTCAACTTTGATTTTATTTAATTTTCATATAATTAATGCTGTGTGTTATTGACTGTATTTCACAATCAAGGAAACAGACACTTTTAAAGATTTACACAACTTGTTCGAAATCACCTTCCTGACAGATAATAAAACCATAAGTTGATATAAGAGTTTCCAACTTCAAACTTGAATTACTTTCTACCTCATGTAATTACTTTCTACCTATTATGTGCAAAAGCTTTTACCTAGCATACAAGTTACTGCTCACAAATCGATGATAACCAAAAATTTCTGGGGTGCTAGATAAACATATTGACTTCTAGGAGATACATTGAGAGTTTCTGATATAGTACATCTGGGTGAGAGCTAACTGTGTTTAGGAAGCTTCTTTGGGGTTTCTGATTGGCCAATTTAGAGTAGGTAGGCTGCATACCTAATGCCATTGTAACAGCAATATCAAAAGATCTCATGGGGTCTAATGGAATGGGCTTTGATTTTATGCCTTAAAAAATATCTCTATCCATTGCATTTTTTTCTCTACATCTATATATTCATCTGCTTTGGATTTCTTAAGGCAAATTGCTTTCCACACTTACCATTAAAATCATAGCTAATACTTATTTAAACTTCCTATAGGCCATTTATTTTAAGCTCTCCAAATGTGTTAAATATATCAAATTCATCTTATCCTCAAAATATCTCCATGTGGTTGCTTCTGTTATTATGACCCCCATTTTATACATATGGAAAATTGAGCAGAGAGCTGCTAAGAAGCATACTGGTGATAACTTGCTTCATCTTAAAAACTAGTGTCCACCTATACAAGGTGAATAGCAAAGTGTTACAAAGTCAACCTGGGAATATTAGTTTTCTAGTTTCTTCAGCACTGCATTCCAGTTGAGGAAATTATTTGTTTACCAAGCTGTGACTCCCTGGATTTTAGCTTCCAAAAAGCAGTATTTGATGTTCTATAACATTTACTTATTAACATGGGCTTTGTGTGAGAGTTTGTTTTCCCAGGGAAGTAAACAACATTTAGTATCTACAGTAAATTAAACCAAATTAGCAACACTCATGAAATCAAGAAATCCCAGTGGAATTGACTTATCAAGGTGTTTATACACTGGGATTCTTATTGTTTTTCTTCTGGAATTTTGTTTATGAATGTACATGTATACATGAACTATAACTATTAAGATGGTTAACATTCGTAAAACAGTTACTATGTGCTAGGCACTATGTTGAATGTTTTTCATGGATTATCCCAATTATACTTTGCAACTACCTTCATAGGTACTTTCTTCATTTATTCCAACTTCAAGGATTAAAAACAAAAGTTGTAAAGGTGGAAATAACATGCCCAAAATCTAGTAAAAGATAGAATGTAGACATTTGACTTCAGAAAATGCCTTTTATATAGAATGTAGACATTTGACTTCAGAAAATGCCTTTTTAACCACCATGCTCAGACTGAAACCTAGACAACCTCAAACATTATTAGCAATTGTTGGGTGAACTCCTTAAGAAATAACAACTACAGGAAAGGGAGATTTGACTTCATATTAGTTTAGGTAAAACATTAATTGAAATTTTTAATTGATCATAATTATAACTGCAACATTTAAAAATGTTTATGTCTGTAATTTTGAATTGGGTTGATGTTTAGATTTATTTCACAGTACTTTTTAAGCACCTACTCAATGTCCTGCACTGTGCTAGATACTGGATTTGGAATTGATTACACAATGAGGTCCCAGTATCAGAGAACACTAAATCTTACAGGGCTGAGAGGGTTTTACAAAACCTGTGATACAGGACATTATTTCCTATAAGCAAAAAAACAACCAAAAGTGTATGAATACAGAGATAAGAATCATTAGGCTGATTGAAGAAGAATCTGGCATGTTTTCAGAGGGGAGATATTCTTTGATAGAATTGCACCAGACAGGACAAATATATGGGAAAACATCTCTGGTGCAATTGGGGATGGTTCATATAATATTGGAACCAGGTAGACAATGAGCATGGGAAGGCAGATTGGGTTCTGCAGATTGTGAAGGGCCCAGAATGACTTGTCAGGGTTTGAATTTAATTCTGTAGACAATAAAAATAATTTTAAGCAATGAATCATTGTCAGATATGTGTATATATAATAGGGCAGTAGTGATAGAGTCAGAAGAGAAGAGTATGGAGTTGAGGCTACACACCTGCTAAGAGAGTAGAGTAGTGCAGTTGAAAATAGAGATAATGATGGTTAGAACCAGGGAAAGTCATTTGTATGAGTTGGGAATTGGGCAAATTGTGGAGTCTTCATCCACAGCAGTGAACAGAAAAGGAAAAGCAGGTTTGAAGGAAATTAGTTTGATTTTTATATTATGGAATTTTAGATGCATGGAAGCCTCCTGGATGAGAAAATTTTGGATGATGGAATGAAATGCAAGAGAGAAGCTGAAGTAGACAAATTTGGACAGTAAAGGAGAGCTCCTGAATCTTGGGTTTGTGAGTTGTAAGCCCAGATGCCTGGAGAGTAGCATCCCTGCACTGCTTTGCCCTACCTAGATTGCAGCTGGATTGAATATTCAGTTCTTATCAGTGACACTGGAAAACCCCTCGAAGGCAGCCGAGTGATGATGAATCTGTGCCTTACCTGAGGTTTTATTCGTCTGGAAAAACAGATTGTAAAGTGGAAATGATAAATGTCTTAAAGTTAGTAGGGTTTCAATGTCAGTGTGTTTCTGCTCACTAGGGGCTGCACAGGAAGTTGCAGCCTAAGAAACAAAACAAAACAAAACAAAAAATGAACTAACTAGTCAGCCTCCTTGGCTTCCTGCAGAGATAAAAAAGTGAGAGAAAAAAAAATATATTTGGGTGTATGAAAGGCAGCCACCACCAGAGGGCAACCTCACCTTGAGATGTCCAACAGGCAAAAACAAAGCAGTTACATCAGGGTTTTGTAATGGAATCCTGGGTGATGAGGGAAATGTGCAATGTGGTCACAGCCCAGGAGGGAGTAGGAGGGCAAGTCAGAATTCCAGAGCCCGAGCAGACAAGTGATTAGATCTGTTTACATGGCCGTTCAGAATGAACCAGTTCATAATTTCTTTACGCAGAAAATTGCTTTTTAAATTTCCTTTCTATAGTGAAAGAAGTCTCTTTCTTTCCACAGCAGGGTACGCTGGATGTATCAGATTTGGGTAGCAGCATCCTTTGTATTTAGGAGACTCCTGTGAACTGAATCATAGCCAAAGTCTGAGTTTATGAAAATATTAAATACTAAAAGGTAGAACCTACGTATGATACAGGCTCCAGCAGTACAGAGATTACTGAAATTTTAGTTAACAGTTCTTTCTGGAGTGGGAAAGATGATAGTAGGGGTTTTCTCTCCATCACCTCATAACAATGCTGCAAGATCTGTCATGTTACTATATTTAACAGAAGAGTAAACCGAACCTCAGCGAGAATTTCTACTAAATCCAAGGTGTTACAACTGGAAAATAGCAGAAATGATCTGAACCCAGATGAGCTTGATTCTAAAGTCCCTGTTCTTTATTCTCCATAAGTTTTCTGTCATGCATTTAAAACTCCTTCCAAGAATAGCAGACAGAAGTCAGGAAGAAAATATGAAAATGCATTAGAGAAAGCATTTGGGACATCCTCATGTCCTCTAGTTTTGACCCCAGAGCAATGCAAACCCCTCTGCAGAGAGACATCAGAAACTGCCTGACCCTTTGATAGGAAGAACTTGTGCAGCCCTGGGTATTTAGGTGTTGCCCTTGTTCATCTTAATCTGTTTGGAAATTGAACCATATATTTTCCCCAGTTATTTTGCATATGATTTTTAATAAATCTAATCATCCCCAGTGACAGTAAGAAGATATCTGAAAGGCAGCACTAAAGAGCACCCTATGGAGAAGAAAATAGATTAACTGCTCCTCTCAGATTGCCAGAGGACAAGATTGTTTAGAAGCTATCTCCTGCCCTAAATTGGTCCTGCACCACCATTCTGGAAAATTCAAGACAGAAATAGAGAAAGCATGTGTTCCCTTTAATGACCTCAGAGGATGAATTGCAGTAAAGTCATGACATGAAACTGGAGCTCCTTATTTTTTTATTTTAAAGAATAATAACAATGACTTCCATAATTTTAGGAACCATCTCATAAAGAACATATGCTTTCCCCAATATTGCACTAATGTTGAAAGTGTGATGCTCTCAATTGAAAACAACAATTTTAAATAGGTGCAACAACAAGAAAATAATGGTGTTTGCAGATTCTCCTTTTTCCCGCCCTGTTGGGCGCCCCTGCTTGGTGCTGTTTCAGTACATCGAGCACAACAGCATATGCAGCACTTCACTTGGTATAAATGTTTGGAAGCTGGCGTTGCTAAGCTATGACTAATTTCAAATGCAAAAAATATACTTCTCCTGGAAAATATGCTTGCTACAACCTTCATGCCACCTTCAACTGTTTGTATAGTTCCTAAGTAGAATATGTTTGGTTTATGCAAAGCTGAAGGGAAAGAAAAATGGAATGAATATATGAAAGCATGCTCTTTCTTCTCTCAGTGCCTTCAGACAATCTTGTACTTACCCACAGAAGACACTAGACAAGGTCATCAGGTCTAGAGGACACTAGATTCTCTGATATCACTCATGTCCATCACTGAATCTACACTTTTGGAAAAGTAGGAAGTTACATATAATTGTTTAAACTCCATATGCATGGCTATAGTTAATTTTTTCCCCTATTATTTCCAGTACCCCTGTGGCATGTATATTTTGTGTGTCTTTTCTGTGTTGGGCACAGTGATAGCCAATGGGTTCTGATGCACCAAGTTTCCACTTACAGTCTCAAACCTGAACAATATTGCTCTTTCATTGTCCACAATTGGAAGGTTTATTGTATTTTTCTTTGACCCTGCCCTTTAACTCATTGTACTTGTTTCCTATTGCTACTGTTACAAAATACCTGAACTTTGTGACTTAAAGCAGCACAAATTTATTATCTTGCCATTCTATAATTCACAAGTCAGGTGTCAGCCGGGAGACATTTCCTTCTGGGGGCTCTAAGAGAGAATTATTTCTTTTTATTTTCTAGCTTCTTGAAGCTGTCTGCATTCCTTGGTCCAAGTCATTCCTCCATCTTCCAAGCATTCTCAAATCTCCCTTTTTCCTCTATCTCTCCTTCACTTCCATCTTCACAACTTCTGACTCTGCTCTCTTTTATTAGGATTGTTGTGATTTTGTTGTGCCAATCCAAATGATCCAGGAAAACCTTGCCATATTAAGATCCTTAACTTAACCCATATAGGTAATATCTTCTTTGACATGTAAGGTAACATATACATTGAATCTGGCAATCAGGATTTGGGATTATTTGGAGAGGGGCATTGTTCTGGCTATCACATACTCACATACTTGAATGCCTCCTCTCTTAGCTCAAATCCCTTTGCTCACAGTGTTTTAACTCCTGAGTATTTTGAAAAAAATTTTTTGAAGTATTTAAAAAGTGGCATGAAAAAATGTGCACCCTTTGGTCTATGCTTAGAATTTAGCATACAGAAGATGTCTATTGACCCCCTTTGCTCACTGCAGAGCCTGACCTAAGAAATTCAATTTCTCTAGCTAAAGATGAAGACTGAATGCTAATGGATGCTACTCTGGGGTATGTTTTTGTTGTTGTTGAAAACAATTAAAATTTGTAATTTTGTCATGACACATATACATATTAAAATGAAAAACGAACTTCATTTTTGGATCTTAAGTTTCACAAAAGGAGATCGTTAAACAGTTTACACTGTGCTAGAGTCATGAGTGTATACCTTTGGCACAAAGAGGTTTACACTGACTCTATTTCCATACTGAATTCTAATTTGTTAAAAAGGTATGTATTTTGGGCTGGGGAGATAGCTCAGTCGGTAGAGTGCTTGCATTGCAAGCATAAGTCCCTGGGTTCGATCCCCAGCACTGCAAAAAAAAAAAAAAAAAAAAAAAAAAAAAAGGTATTTATTTGCCTATTTTCCATTACTGGGTTTATAGATGAATAAAATGGAGTTTTGCAATGCTAAGGATATCCAGACAGGTTCATATGGACTTGCATAGGCTGAAAAGATCTCTTTGGGCAAGAGAGCTCTGTCAGCTAGTTCTGTATTTCCTAAGTTGGGGCAAAGGCAAGTGGAACACATCCTGAACTTGAAGATTGTGTCAGTCAACCTTTTATCACTGTGACCAAAATACCTTAGAAGAACAACTTAAAGGTGGAAAAATTTACTTGGGGCTCATGCTTTCAGAGGTTCAGTTCATAGTTGGACAACTCCATTGCTCTGGGCATGAGATAAGGAAGAACATCTTGGTGGAAGGGTGTGGAAGAGGAAAGCTGCTCAGCTCATAATAGCCATGAAACAGCAGGAAAGAGAGAGACAGAGGGGAGCCAGAGAAAATATACAGTTTAAGTACACACCCATAGTGACCTAATTCCTCTAGCCATATTCAACCTGCATACAGTTACCACCCAGTCTTCCATCCAAATTATTAACACATCAGATGGATTAATGCACTGCTCTTATAATCTAATCATTCTACTCTGACATTCCTGCATTGCTTAACAGATGGGTTTTTCAGGGGACATGGAAGATCCAAACAGTAACAAAAGCTTTGAAACTTTGCTTCAATAAACTGTATGTTTTCTGATATTGTTCTCTCTTGAGTCATCTGCTGAGGGAGAAAAGGGGAGTGGTACATAGTCTTGAGCAGAAAGGCAGAGTGGGATAGAAGGCATGGATGAGGGATTCAGAACCATGATAACCAGTGCTCCACAGTGCAGCCCAACTTTCTTTGGAGATGAAAGCACTATTGCATAGATAGCCAAAGTATGCTTAGGTGCCCCACTAAAGGGTTACTTTTTTTTGGTACTGGGAACTGAACCCAGGGGCACTTAACCTCTGAGCCACATTCGCAGTCCTTTTCTTTTATTTAGAGAGTGTCTTGCTAAGTTGCTTAGGGCCCTGCTAAACTGCTGACTTTGAACTTGTGATCCTCCCACCTCAGCAATTCAGCCACTGGGATTACAGGCATGTGCCATCATGTCCAGCCCACCAAAGATCTTTTGTGCAAGGTTTGGATAGGTTAAGGACTACTGGGAAGAATGCACATATGTACACATATGTACTTAAGATTAGGTAAAGTTCATATTTTAATTCTCAAAGGATCCATTATCTTACCATGAACAAAGTAACCATAGGTCTAGAAGAATAGAATGAGGCATGGATGCCTGTCCCTGGCAGGGGCCCATACCCATGAATAATATTGCCAACAAAGGAAAAGGTTTCTTGGGATGAAGAAAACACAATTCTTGCAATGTCACAGTCTTATAACATCATTCAGGAGCAGTATACCTTATATTTGACAGAAGATTTTTAAAAATCAGGACATTCATGCTCTTGATTCAAATATAGTGTCAGCAAAGACTAGTTATTGAGGGCAAAAAAATGCACTAACTCATACATGAATAATAAATCAGAGTTCAATCTGACATTTCTCTGCCTTCCACACCCCCACTGATTTCAGACCCATTTATCCAGGAATTGACTCCAAGTTTCATCCAAAAATGCCTGTTTCAAATCCATTTATCTGTCACTCACTATGGATCACATAGAAGGTTCTTTAGGCACTATTATTTTGACTCTCATTGGCATTTTCTGCTTTATCTTATAACATCTTTTGCATTCATTATGCTTTGGAGGGGGATTTAATGGAATTCAGATCTTTTACTGATTCAATGTTTCATAATTTGACCTATAGGAACCTCTCCAAGCTAGTTCTTATGAACTTTTTCACATATCTTTATAAACCATGTTTGCTTTCCAGTAGACTATTCCAGGACAAATGTGCACTAAATGTGGACTGAAGTAATGTCCTAAGAATTATTGTGCTGGTTCTCTTTAGTGGACCAGAATCTGTGTACTAGTATTGCAAATTACAATATTTCAAGGGAAAATTTGGAGTGGATCAGGGTGACAACAGAAAGAGGGCAATTTAAATCTCAGAAGGAATAAGAAGAGTACCCCTCACTCAATTTATTTCAACATTTCTCTAGTATCAGAGACTTCTCACTAAAATTTCCATTCATTTTGTAGATACCAACTTTGAGGTAACTATTATGTTTTATCAAATCAAACATGTACATCTAAAATGGCCTCCTAATAATGCCACTAACATATGCTGTGATTCCATCAAATATTAATGATATAAGTATTTGTTCAGATTGGCGCTTTCCTGCTTGGGTCTGTGTAATGACACTGAGGAGAATCCACTTTTAAAAACATAATTTTATTAAAACATTTCATGAGAAGGAAAGATAGTGGAATGAGACAGACATCATTACCCTATGTACCTGTATGATTACACGAATGGTGTGAATCTACATCGTGCACAACCATAGAAAAGTTGTACCCCATTTGTGTACAATGAATCAAAAAAGGCAGTCTGTAAAAAAAAATAAAGTTTAAAAAATAAAATAATTAAAGGAGAAAAAAACACTTCATGAATACAGAAATATGTTTAAGAATACACATATTATTAAGATAACAAAGAGCTGTACAAACACCAGTTTGTCAAGATCCAGAGACATTGAGGCTGCTTTGCACTATTCCAAGTGCTTCCACCTCCTTCCACCAGTGTTGTGTTCCCACATACCTGTTGTTATTACTTTTCCTTCATTGTATAAGAATATATTAATATGTGCTTTCCCTAAAGATATATTGTTTAATTTTGCACATTATAATATTTGACAATTGGTGTCATAATGTACTTATTTGTTTTGATTTTTTGAATTATGATGATTATGATTATCTTGACGTCTGTGCCTATGTTCAGTAATTCCACTGTAGTATGTTATTCTATTATTTGAATACACTACAAATTTATATGTTTGATTAATGAACACGTGGGTCATTCCGGTTTTGCTATTATAGATCCTGTTGCAATGAACATTCTAATATTAGATTCTGGATTAAAAAAATAGAAATGTGTCCTCATTTATCTTCCTGAGTATTGTATTTATTCTTTAATTTACTAGAAAAATCTCCAATTGCTTTCTAAAGTGGTTGTACTTGTTTGCACCCCTATCAGCAATGGGAAAGAGCACACATTACTTCATGCCTTTGACAATATCAGGCATTGAACTTTAATTTTTGCTAATTTGTTAGAAGTTAAACATGATCTTATTTGGGTTTTAATTCATTACCTGATCACCAGTTAGTTTGAGTAGCTTTTCAAATGAATTTTTGGTCATTGGTGTTTTGTACTTTCTAAAAATGCCTTTTGTCATCTTCTGCCAGTTTTTCTAATGGGTTATCTTTTTCTCACTGATAGTAATTCATCCTTAACTGTCTGTGGGATGTCTCTAGAAGAGCCTGCCAGTCCTATCTGGAAAACCTAAGCGGCTTCAAATATACTCAGAGACTTCCCACTACTAGGTTCTGTCACTAACTTTCCTCAAGAGGCCTCCTGCCTCCTTAGTGAAGAAGTCTGGAAAACCCAAGTTCTTCTTTCCATTGGTCTGGAGAGGTCAGCAGGTGTCCTTTATCAGGGATTCAGTGTTCTCAGTCAGCACAAATCTAACCCCAAAATCTCTCACCTCCATGTCCAGACCTTCTTTTACTTCCAACAAAGAAGGGGAACCTTCCTGTTAGCAGGGTCTTATGACCCCCCATCCACCCATCCATTCTTACCTCTTTCAGATTAGAAACACTTGTTCAGGACGCTGTGACCACTTGCAGAGCAGGTGTGGGGACATGCCACACCCGATGCCCCCATTTCTCCAATGGTGAGTATGAAGTTTTTCTTACATTCTTCTCCCAAATGCCCAGCCCTACATATCTCCTGGGCAGTTCTTTAAAAAAAAATAAATAAAAGCACATTCCAGATTCTGGGGCTGGGGCCTGGGGCCTTCATATTCTCGTTTTTATCTCTCCCTCCCTACCACTAATATCAGTATGATATTAAATTTGCTGATTTTATTCCTTACTAGTTTATATTTTCCCTTTGAAAAACTCTAAGAACCAAAGGTGAAAGGAGAAAGGGCTTCTTAAGCACGTAGCCTTGGAAACATCAGACACATCCTCAGTCATCCCCTCTGCCTCACTTGACTTCAATCCAGTAAAGTGATCTTCTTCCATAAATAAAACCAACTTCAAAGCACTGTCATTAATACTTGGGATCATTTGTGAAATGATAAAGTCTGTAGTTCTGAATATTCACACAGTCAGCCAAATATTCTTGGCCAGATTCCTGTTCACATACATGATTTAAATAGAAATTTCAAAAAGGTGTGTATACATTTCCATCAATAAAAATATCGAAGCAAATTCTGAAAACTCTGAACACTAGTTTTGGTTATCAGGACTCTTGTGCAAAGCATGATCTACAAGGAGAAAGCTGAGGTCTACATTTATTAGGAGCGTGCAACCAATGATTAGACATTTTCTATTTGAAATTTCTTTCTGAGTTATTTTTACAGGAAAGATAAAGAGGAACAACCTTTTCCTGAAATTTAACCACCCATGTGATGTGGAAACCTTAGTATATAATTAAATGTCCTTATTTTATAGTTCCCAGCCCCACCTTTCTCACTTTGGCCTCTTTCTCTGTCAGGGGTGGGCTCTGAGGGCCCCAGAGCCGCACCGTGGCCTGATCTCTAAGATGGCGCCTGGCAGCTTGCCAGACATAGCTGCACTCGTAAACAAGTTTTAGGAAGTAACTCTGGTTGGCTGTTGTACATGAGGCAATCCTGGTATCTGCCTGGAGACTGTTCCTTGATAGGCTGACTTTCCTGGTAGTCTACTCTCTGATAGGCTGATGTTCTCAATATAAGTCTGAGACTTGTGGAATAAAGTTCCTTTTGGTTCCCGTGATCAAGAAGAGCGTACGCGTTGTGATTGTCCCCGCGGGTGGTGGGCGATCATATTTCTCCAGCAACCTATCAGTATTCTGCTCCCAATTTCTATATTCATCTAATTTTTGCCTGAATAATTCCCTCCTGAGAAGCTAAAGGAACCTTGAGGAGATTCTCAGCACCTCCAGTTTTCTTGCATTTTCAACTACTTTTCAAGATACTCAGGTTATCCTTTGCTTTAACCTACTAAGGTGGAAAAGCTAGTGGACAGGCATTTGGATTGACATGCTTTCAACAGTTCGCTGGGCTCAACTTTTAGAGGTGAAGGGCAGAGATAAAGCTCTTTGAGGTGTCTTAGTCTGTCTGTGCTGCTATACCAGAATACCTGAGACTGTGTGATTTATTGTCTGGAGATTGGGAAGTCCATGACCAAGGTTCTATAAGGTCTAGTTGTCTGTTGAGAGATACATCCTGAAAAGCAAAGGAGACATTGTTTCCCCACGTGGTGGATCTCAAGAAGTCAAGCAAGCAGAAAGGTGCATGTACTATATTCCATTGCATAATTGTCACTGATTTTATGCCATTTCTTTCTCTTTCTTTTGTAAAAAAAATGGAATATGACCACTATGTGAAGCTTTTTTAATTTAAATTCTGCTAACATTTATTTAAAAATCATTTATTATTCTCTTTTGGGCAAGAGTAGACAGCACAAATACTTTTGGATATATGGTAATGTGGTGGAGACAATTATGTGGTGAAATTAGCCTTTCATAAGAGCCTTAATCCCATTCACAAGTGGAGAGACCCTCATGACCTAATTGCCTCTTAAAAAGGGTTCACTTCTTAATACTATCACATTGGCAACATCTGAACTATGGGGGATTTGCATTTAAACAAATACAGTATGGTTTCTCCTTAGGAATAACTCCCTCCAACTTTCTTCTTTGAGCTACAGAGTTCTCTCTTGAATGTCTTTTCCTCTTGGCTTCCTCCTTCACTTTCTCATTGTTCGCGCAACCCCCAATTGTTATTGCTTCAGTGGTCTTCACTTTAGTCTCACATCTGATACACACTGAGGACTCTTCAGTGGTTTGTGTAAGAGCAGGAGTGGGTCTGGAGTATCTCAGAAGGGTTTTTGCTTACCCCTTAATTCCATAAAGGATTTAAAGCATCTGGCAACATTCATCCAAGAATCCCCCTAGATTTGGAAGGCATTTCTTCTATGTCCTGTTATACTTGGGGCTTCCATAGGCAAACAAAACAGAAATCCAAAACCCACAAATATTCTATGATATTTTGTTAAAGACATGTTTACAAATACTGGTCTCTCCTTTTTCCTGCACCAAATCAATAGAGTGTGTCCACATCTAGAACAGGAGAAAAGAGATAATACCTCGAGGTGTCTGAATAATTCCTGCATTCCATTTTCTACTGTTTTTGGACAATTTTTAAAAACAATAACCTAATTCTTAGTAGATATCTTTTAACTGAGTGGTTGTGAGAGAGTGTTGATTTATAATTATGGCACTTAAAATATATTTCATATGCTTCCTTAGAGACTTGCATGGGTATATTATTTCTTAATTTGATAGTAGTAGCTCACACTGAATGAGCGCCCATTCTGTACCATGGTAGGACGTGAAAGTTTTATGGGGTTATCTCTGTAACAGAACTCCCCTTTACAGAGGCTATCTCTGTAACCTAATTCCCCTCACACAAGTATGAAGTGGTAGAACCACAGACAAGTAAATGCTTGAGCTCTCTCTCTTTAATGCATATTTTACTGATTATTTTTGGTCTTAGACAGTTCATTATAACTTCCTTGAGGGGAAGACTCGATCTTATGCAGGGAATCTCTGCTTTGGATACTACATATCTTGACTTTCCACTTACTAGTAACACCTAGGAAGTCATATGCCATCTCCTTTGTGGTTGCTTTTACATTAGGTGGACAGCCTACCCATATATCAAATGAGGTCGGACAGAGTGGCTTAGTTGTGATTTATCTTTTACTGCTAGAAGACATGGTATCATAAGAACTCCAGATTTTCATATAATCTGCTTCTAAAATATTTGTTGGATGAAAGATACTTCAAATAGCTTCTGGAAACAGAATCAAATTATTTTTTAGCCTATCATCATTGTTTAGTTCACAGATCTTCTTTGCTTCACTGTTTACTAAAAATAGGAAGAAGACTGAGAAGTTACCCCCCCCCTTTTTTTAAGGAAAGAAATGCAGAAAAACAAAAACAAGATAAATGGAGGTGAAGTTAATAGGTGCAGAGACCCATATCCACAGAAGGCAGCAGATCTGATTGACAACAGAAAAATGAGTGATCTGCAGAATATGAAACTCAGATGCTTTCTAGAAAAGAGAAAAATGGAGAAAGACAGAAAACAAGAGGGAGAGAAAGGGAGGGAGAAAGACACTAGTAAAAGGAATAGCAAGAGCACAAGGAAGAAAAATGATCATGTCAGAAGCAAAGAGAGCCAAAATGAAGAGTTAATGAAGGAATTTCTAAGGGAAAGACTTGAAACATCAAACAAGGGGAGATAAATAGCAATTTATGTTTCTATAACATATAGAATTTTTATATATGTACTTTTCAAGTTAAGTGGGGACCATAAATAGTTATGTAACCTTTTTTAGAAAGATAACCCAGCATGTCCTGCAAGTTCTTATAGTAACACACTCACACACACACACACACACCACACACACACTTTGCTCCTGTTGACTTTAGAAAACAAAATGACTTAAGAAGAGATGAAAAGAGAATTGGGCAAAAGTAATGGAAACTAGGAGACAGAAATGAGAGTAGGAGATACATGTAGCATAAAATGAGACATAACCTTAGGCCCTATTGTCTTTGACCTGAAATATCACAATATTCTGGCTCAGTTTTGTAATATTCAAACTATAATTGACACAGTTCTTAGAATCATCTTTGAGCAAACCTGATTATATAACCATCTATGCCTCCTTTGATTCTCTTGAATAAGGAGATTCCTGAGCTCGACATTCCCAAACCTATTTTGCCTCTCTCTCCCCCGCTTTTTGCCTTAATCATGCTCACATACATTCTACCTTTTAGCTACAGTGAACTACTTGCCATTTCTTTCATGCATGCTTTAACTCAGTCTCCTATTCTTCATGTTAATTTTTTCCACAGTTATGCAGGAATATGATCAGTAAGATTGTTATACATCATTTACTGGAGGGGAGCAAACTCCTCTGCCTCTCCTTCAGAGGTAACCACTTTGACATCTATTTATTAGTTACATTAGCATTGATATTAATTTGTAGATAAAATGCTTACTTGGTAGCATCTTGATTTTTCAGCTTTAATCATTAGTTTTAATCATTAGTTAACCTCCTGCTTTATGTAAGATTCAGATCTTGTACTTCTATTCCTATCCCAATCCTCCCAAAATTGTTATATAAAATTTTTATCACTGTTCAGTATTTGTATTATTATGATAATGGAAATACTGCTGACCAAAAAAAAAAAAAAAAGTTAATAAACTCTAATTGCTTTTCCCTCCTGGAACAAGTTTTTATTTTCCTGGGAGCTAAAAATTTTCATGTTTTTAATGTAACCATCAGTAACTAGCTCTTGGCCAATTTCCAGAATCTCCTCTGAGGACATCCACTTATTTCACATTTTATATCCATTTCCACTTCTTGCAGAGGTGTCTTTTCTAATCTGGTTTGGTTGCCCTGGATGCTTGGTGCACAGCTATCATGCTGGGTTCTCCCTTCATACAGAGTCAAGAATTTCCTTCACTACTCTGCTGTTTGATTTCCTGTTTCAGGTCATTTCATGTCTTCTTCTTTCTCAGTTTATATCTTTATTCTGGTGGAGCACATACTTCAGTAACTTCCTTTGGATTCATGCAAGGAAGGTAACTCTTGAGAATTTCTTGGAAGTGCAGAGATCTCCTTGACATACTGATTTCAAATCCTTTGAATCTAACCCAGAAATGGGATTACCGGACTACAGGGTACCTCGGTTTTTAGCTTTTTAAGGAAACTTCATACTTTTTTTTCCCCCATAATGGCAATACTAATTCACATTCTCATGAAAAGTGTACTAGAGTTACCCTTCATTCCAGGGCATTGCCAATATTTTTATTAATAGTCATTCTGACATGTATAAAGTGATATCTCATTGTAGGTTTAATTTATATTCCATAAAATTTAGTGATATTTGGGGTATTTTTCATGTATTTGTTTGCCATTTGTATATCTTTTTTTTTGAGAAATGTGTATTCAATTTCTTTGTTTTTTATTGTTGCCGTTGTTTTTAACCGGGGATTAAACCCAGAGGCACTTTACCACTGAGCCATATCCCCAACCCTTTTCATTTTTAATTTCAAACAGTGTTTCACTAAGTTGCTGAGCCTGGCCTCAAACTTGTAGTCCGCCTGCCTCAGCCTCCCAAGTCGCTGAGATTACAGGCATGTGCCACTCTGCTCGGCTCTTCGCTCTTTTTTAAATGAGTTGCTTTCTTGCTATTGGTTTGAGTTCCTTATACTTTTTTTCTTTTTTTTTTTTACATTAATCACTTTCCAGATGTATGGTTTGCAACTATTCTGATTCTGTAGGTTGTCTTTTTACTTGATTGTCTTTTGTTTTTTTGATGTGTGGAAGCTTTGTAGTTTGATGTAATTCCATTCACCTGCTTCTGTTTTTTATGCCTGGACACTGCCTACTCTCATCATTGCTATTCATATTATTCATTTCTGAAAGTCCTTGTCAGAGCAATTAGGCAAAATAAAGAAAAAAATAAAAGGCAGCCACATAAGAAAGGAAGAGGTGACATTGTTGCTGCCTGCTAGAAACATCCTTCTATATGTAGAAAATTCTGCAAACTTTATGAAAACTGTTAGATTAAGTAAAAAAATACAATAAAGTTCCAGGATAAAAAATTAACACAAGAACCAGTAGTGTTTCTACACACTAGCAACAAACTATCTAAAAAATAAATCAAGGAAACAATCCAAATTGACAATACCTTCCAAAACTTTATAATACTCAGAAATAAGTTTAAGAAGTGAAAGATTTGTACAATGAAAATTATAAAATTTGATAAAATAATTTAAAGACAAATAATTGAGAAGATATTTTGCATTCATGGACTGGAAGAATTAGTATTGTTATAATGTCCTTACTACCCAGAGCAGTCTACAGTTCCAGTCCAATCCCTATCAAAACTACAATGTCATTCTTCACAGAAAAAGGAAAAGAATTTTAAATTTCATACAGAAATGCAAAACCCCTGACTAGTGAAAACAGAACAAAGCTGGGGACACACCCTATATGACTTTAAATCAAGATAGACACGTCCTATCACTGGAACAGAACAAAGGCTCAAAACCTTCCCATGCATTTATGACAAACTGATTTTTGACCAATGTGCCAAGAATACAATGGAAAATAGTAGTCTAATCAATAAACTCTGTTTGGAAAACTGTCTATCCACATGTAGAAGGATGAAATCTGACCTTATCTCATACCTTATCAGAAAAAATTAACCAAAAATGACTCTAAGACTTAAATGATTCTAAGATTCTAAGATGTTGATCTGGTCATTGATATTTTTGCATTTCACCCAAAAACTCAGGCAACAAAAATCATGACCATCTTTTTTTGTTTGTTTTTTAGTATCTTTAACATAGTCTTATATTTGGAAAAGCTATGAAAACACTTGAAAATACAAGATAAGTAATGTTACTTACATAAGTTTTGACCTTATATTGCTTGGTCATTTTTACATATAAATTATTGCTTACTAGCATCGACAAATACACAATGCAGTCATATATACAGAGGCAGAAAGCATGAAATAGGAGAAAGGAAACACTATTAATGGCAATTCTAGTAACTCAACAAATGTTTCATATTTACCAGCTCTTTTAATGGTGGAAAGCTAACAACTTAGTCCCTGAGAAGCTGGGTAGACACCCTGATTGTGGGTTTTCTATCTGCTAATTGTTAATACAGGCTGACAATGTCATTGGTACATTAAAAGGCAAGATTACTTACTTCTGGTAGGAAAGACACATGTGCATGGAAAAGAAGATGCTGGTGATGACATCAGATCCCTGGAGCAGGCCCTTTGCTGGGGCCTGGATCCTAGCAGTGAGATTTTGCGAGAGCCAACATACACAATGCAGATGCAGAAACGCCTGCTCCTAAACAGCACAGCCAATCCAAGTTCCTCAGACCCTGCACAAGAACATCAGTTTGGAAGATCAGGTCCACTGCAGTCATCCAACACAGGATTTCTTCAAAATGCTTCAAACATGTGTCCTTAAAATTTCAGCCTGCTGATTATTGAGTGGACCAGTTTCTCTTCATGCTGTGGGAAAAATTTTTTAAAGATTTGCCAAAAAGTTAGATGAAATGTACTACTGTATAGGGCAAAGCTAGAGCTAAACTAGATATTTTTTTTAGCAGAGCAATATTTCGTTGCATAGCCTACTTATTGCAATCATGAACATCTTTTAAATTTGTTTCCTGCTACCTTCTATGTGGCCAAATTTCCTGTCTCGAAATAATCAATTCGATTAGCACAGAAACAAATTCTTTCTCTCATTTTAGAAGAAGACAAAAACTCTCCTTACGATGTTTATTGACTTTAGCTCCCACTCCTTTGCTCCTCTTTGAAGAAAAAAATCCTTTTTTTTTTTTTATTGTGAACAAATGGGGTCAATTTGTTTCTCTGGTTGTAAATGAAACAGAGGCATACCATTGTGTAATCATAAATTTACTAGGGTAATGGTGTTTGATTCAAATCGGTTATTTTTTTTCCTTCCCCCAGTCCCCCCACCCCTCTTTTCCCTCTATACAGTCCCTTCTTCCTCCATTCTTGCCCCCCTCCCACCCCCCCATTTTGTATCATCATCCATCTATCAGCAAGATCGTTTGTCCTTTGGTTTTTTGAGATGGCTTAGCTCACTTAGCATGATATTCTCCAATTTCATCCATTTGCCTGCAAATGCCATGATTTTATCATTCTTCATGGCGGAGTAATATTCCCTTGTATATGTACGCCACAATTCTTCATCCATTCATCAATTGAAGGGCATCTAGGTTGGTTCCACAATCTGGCTATTGTGAATTGAGCAGCTATGAACATTGATGTGGCCACTCACTGTAGTATGCTGAATTTAAGTCCTTTGGGTAAGGACAAGGAGTGGGGATAGTTGGTCAAATGGTGGTTCCATTCCCAGTTTTCTAAGGAGTCTCCACACTGCTTTCCAGAGTGGCTGCACTAATTTGCAACCCCACCAGTAAGGTATGAGTGTACCTTTTTCCCCACATCCTCTCAACACCTAATTGTTGCTTGTATTCTTGATAATCGCCATCTAACCGGGGTGAGATGGAATCTTAGGGTAGTTTTGATATGCATTTCTCTTATTACTAGAGATGTTGAACATTTTTTCATATATCTGTCGATTGCTTGTAGATCTTCTGTGAAGTGTCTGTTCATTTCCTTAGCCCATTTGTTGATTGGTTTATTTGTATTCTGATGTAGAGTTTTTTGAGTTCTTTATAGATTCTGGAAATTAGAGCTCTATCTGAAGTATGTGTGGCAAAGATTTTCTCCCACTCTGTAGTTTCTCTCTTCACATTGCTGATACTTTCCTTTGCTGACAGAAAGCTTTTTAGTTGAATCTACTCCAGTTGATTCTTGCTTTAATTTCTTGTGCTATGGGAGTCCTGTTAAGGAAGTCTGATCCTAAGCCGACGTGTTGAAGATTTGGACCTACTTTTTTCTTCTATAAGATGAAGGATCTCTGGTCTGATTCCAAGGTTCTTGATCCATTTTGAGTTGAGTTTTGTGCAGGGTGAGAGATAGGGATTTAGTTTCATTCTGTTGCATATGGATTTCCAGTTTCCCAGCACCATTTGTTGAAGAGGTTATGTTTTCTCCATTGCATATTTTTGGCCCCTTTCTCTAGTATGAGAAAAATTATATTTATTTGGGTTTGTGTCTGTGTCCTCTATTCTGTACCATTGATCTACCAGTCTGTTTTGGTACCAATACCATGCCATTTTGTTAGTATTGCTTTGTAGTACAGTTGCAGTTCTGGTATTGTGATACCACCTGCTTCACTGTTCCTGCTGAGGATTGCTTTACTTATTCTGGGTTTCCTATTCCTCCAGATGAATTTCATGATTGCTTGCTCTATTTCTGTAAGGTACGTCATTGGGATTTTAATTGGAATTGCATTGAATCTGTAGAGCACTTTTGGTAGTATGGCCATTTTGACAATATTAATTCTGCCTATCCAAGAACATGAGAGATCTTTCCATCTTCTAAGGTTTTCTTGAATTTCTTTCTTTAGGGTTCTGTAGTTCTCATTGTAGAGGTCTTTCACCTCTTTTGTGAGATTGATTCCCAAGTATTTTATTTTTTTCGAGGCTATTGTGAATGGGGTAGTTTTCCTAATTTCTCTTTCTGAAGATTCATTACTCATGTGTAAAAATGCATTAGATTTATGAGCATTGATCTTATATCCTGCTACTTTACTGAATTCACTTATGAGTTCTGAAAGTTTTCTGGTGGAATATCCTGGTTCCTCTAAATATATAATCATGTCATTAGCAAATAGGGATAGTTTGAGTTATTCTTTTCCTATTGGTATCCCTTTAATTTCTTTGGTCTGTCTAATTGCTCTGGCTAGAGTTTCAAGGACAATATTGAATAAAGTGGTGAAAGAGGACATCCCTGCCTTGTTCAATTTTTAGGAGAAATGCTTTCAGTTTTTCATCATTTAGAAATGATATTGGCCATGGACTTATCTAGATGGCCTTTACAATATTAAGGAATGTTCCCACGATCCCTATTTTTTCTAGTGTTTTGAGCATGAAGGGGTGCTATATTTATCAAATGCTTTCTGCATCTATTGAAATAATCATGTGATTTTTGACTTTAAGTCTGTTGATATGATGAATTACATTTTTTGATTTCTGGATGTTGAACCAACCTTGCATCTCTGGGATAAAATCCACTTGATCATGGTGCACTATCTTTTTAATATATTTTGTATGTAATTTGCTAAAATTTGTTAAGAATTTTTGCGTTGATGTTCATTGAGGATATTAGTCTGAAATTTTCTTTCCTCGATGTGTCTCTGTTTGGTTTAGGTATCAGGGTAATATTAGCTTCATAGAATGAGTTTGGAAGTGTTCCCTCCTCTTCTATTTCATAGAATAATTTGAGGAGTATTGGAATGAGTTCTTCTTTAAAGGTTTTGTAGAACTTGGCTGAGAACCCCATCTGTTTCCAGACTTTTCTTTGTTGGTAGCTTTTGATGACTTCTTCTATTTCATTACTTGAAATTGATCTATTTAAATTGTGTAGGTCCTCCTGGTTCAGTTTAGGTAATTCATGTGTCTCTAGAAACCTGCTGATGTCTTTGAGATTTTCTATTTTGTTGGAGTATAGTTTTTCAAATAGCCTCGAATTGTTTTGTATTTCAATCTTGTCTGTTGTGATATTTCCTTGTTCATTGTGAATTTAGTAATTTGAGTTTTCTCTCTCCTTCTCTTTGTTAGTGTGGCTAAGTGTTTATCAATTTGTTTATTTTTTCAAAGAACCAACTATTTATTTTGTCAAATTTTTCTCTTGTTTCTATTGTTTCAATTTCATTAATTCAGCTCTGATTTTAACTGTTTCATGTCTTCTACTCTTTTGGTGTTGCTCTGTTCTTCTTTTCTATGGATTGAGCTGTAGTATTAGGATGTTTATTTGTTGATTTTTTTCTTCTTTTATTAAATGTGCTCCATGAATAAATTTTCCTCCAAGTACTGCTTTCATAGTGTCCCAGAGATTTTGATATGATATATCTTTGTTCTCGTTTACCTCTAGAATTTTTATTTCTCCCCTGATGTCTTCTGTTATCCATTCATCATTCAATAGTATATTGTTTAATATCCAGGTGTTGGAGTAGTTTCTGGTTTTTATTCTGTCATTTATTTGTAATTTCAATCCATTATTATCTGATAGAATAGAAGGTAGTATCTCTATCTTCTGGTATTTGCTAACGGTGGCTTTGTGGCATAATATATGGTCTATTTAGAGAAGGATCCATGTGCTGCTGAGAAGAAAGTGTATTAGCTCTTTGTTTGGATGGTATATTCTCTACATGTCCATTAAGTCTAAATTATTGATTGTGTTGTTGAGATCTATGATTTCTTTGTTCAATTTTGTTTGAAACATCTGTCCAGTGATGAGAGAGATATGTTAAAATCACCTAGTATTATTGTGTTGTGGTCTATTTGATTCCTGGAATTGAGAAGGATTTGTTTGATGTACGGGATGGGCCACTGTTTGGGGCATAGATATTTATGATGTTATGTCTTGCTGATTTATGCTTCCTTAAACAGTATGAAATGTCCTTCTTTATCCCTTCTGACTAATTCTGGGCTTGAAGTCCACATTATCTGATATGAGGATGAATACTCTGCTTTTTTGATGAGTCCATGTGCATGGTATGTTTTTCCCATCCTTTCATCTTTAGTCTGTGGGTATCTCTTTCTATGAGATGAGTTTCTTGCAGGCAAGCATATTGTTGGATCTTTCTTTTTAAGCCAATCTGTCAGTCTATGTCTTTTGATTGATGAGTTCAGGCCATTAACATTCAGGGGTTATTATTGAGATATGATTTGTATTACCGGTCATTTGGCTCATTTTTGTTTTTTTGACATGACTTAGTTTCTCCTTTATTGGCTATTCCTTGGGTAGTTTCTCCCTTGCTGATTTACATCGTTGTTTTTCATCTCTTCCTCATGGAATATTTTACTGAGAATGTTCTGGAGTGCTGGCTTTCTTTTTGTAAATCTTTTAGCTTTTGTTATCTTGGAAGTATTTATTTCATTGTCAAATCTGAAGGTGAGTTTTGCTGGGTATAAGATTCTTGGTTGGCATCCGTTTTCTCTCAGAGCTTGAAAATGTTGTTCCAGGCCCATCTAGTTTTTAGGCTGGGTTGAAAAATCTGCTGATATCTGTGTTGGTTTCCCCATGAATGCAGTTTGATTTTTTTCCTCTCACAGCCTTTAAATTTCTGTCTTTATTTGTGTATGTTAGGTATTTTTATTATAATGTGCCTTGGTGTGGGTCTGTTGTAATTTTGTATATTTGGAGTCCTATAAGCCTCTTGTTCTTGATTTTCCATTTCATTCTTCAGATTTGGGAAAATTTATGGTATTATATCATTGAATAGATTGTTCATTCCTTTGGTTTGTGTCTCTGTGCCTTCCTTAATTCCAATGATTCTTAAATTTAGCCATTTCATGATATCCCATAATTTTTGTAGATTCTGTTCATGATTTCTACCATCTTCTCTCTATTTGGTCAACTTCATTTTCAAAATTAAATATTTTGTCTTCAATGTCTGAGGTTCTGTCTTACAGGTGTTCTATCCTATTGGTTATGCTTTCTATGGAATTTTAATTTGGTTTACTGTTTCTTTATTTCAAGGATTTCTGTTTTTTTTTTTTCAGTATCTCTAACTCTTTATTGAAATGATCTTTTGCTTCCCACATTTGTTCTTTTAACTGTTGAGTGGTGCTATCATTGAAAGCCTGCATTTACTCTTTCATCTCATTGTTTGCTTCTCTGATCATTTTAATTATGTACATTCTGAACTCCCTTCTGACATTTCTTCTGCCATGCTGTCATTGGATATTATGGATGTAACATCTATGTTCATTTGTGACATTTCTTCCCTTGTTTTCTCATATTGCTCAGGTATCTACTCCTCTAGTATTGAAACTCTGAGATATTGGCGATTTCTTCTATTGACTTTTAGTGTCCCTGTAGATTTCCAATACTCACCTCTTAGCCTTCAATAGCCTAAAGTCTTGGAGGAACTTGATAATGTGTTGCTCTACTAGGAAACTGCCCCTCTAGGAGGGTGGCCTTCAGGTGGGGTATATTCCCTGTCAGTGGGCAGAGGCACCTCCCCTATTGACGAATGGTCAGCCAAAGGGGGACTAGACTGCAGACTGGGGCACGTCTGATCTGGGTCTGAGTCTCTGGTTCTACTGCCCAGAGGTGGGAAAGCCTCGCCCAGCAGAGAAGACTCACCTGGTGGGGAAGTTTTGCTGGGCAGCTCTCCTCTGAGATGTTCCCTTGGTCCAGAACTACCACCTGAGCTGGGAAGCCCTCCTCTGCGGTGTTCCCAGAGGTCCTGACCTACTGCCTGGACTGGGGAGCCTGGCCCTGCATCAAAGTCTCTCGCTGGGCGACCTTCCTCTGAGAAGTTGCCTGTGGTCCGGTCCTGCAGCCCGGGCCTAGGACCCTTGCTCTGTGCTGAAGCCTCTTGCTGTGTGGACCTCCTCTACGATGCTCCCAGTTGTCTGGGTTCATGGCTGCAGTGGGGGAGTCTCCCTGGGCAACTCTACTCCACAAAGTTCCCTGTGTTCCAGGACTACTGCCATGTCCGGGGAGCCTTGCCCAGTGGGAGAGACTTACCTGGAGGCTCTGAGTTGGTCCCGAGTCTCTCAATACCTCCTCTTCTTGAATCCTGAGTCCTGTCAAAGGGCCTCCAATCTCCTATAGGTGTCTCAGGAAGGGAGCCACCCTTCCGATGATGATGGCCACGCCCTCAGGAATAATTCAAAATGCCTGTACCAGCCTCCAAAGAAGCTGGAGAGCCCCAGCAAGGGTGCACTGAGTCAGCATGGAGGCAAGTGCAGTGTCCCTCAGCAGTAGGGGGCAGGCAGGCAGGCCTGCTCAGCGATGGCGTCCGACCTCCGTGTGGGGATCAGGAGGTCTGACTTGCTCAGCAATGGCGTCCCTGAAAAAAAAAATCTTAAGAAGGAATTTCTAGTTCTTTCATCTTGTACTTCTCTCCTTCTGTGATAGCTATTCCAATTTGACTCAAGCTGAAGATTCTCTTGTAATATAATGATGACCTCCATATTGCTAGATCCACTCATCCATTCTTAGGCTCACTTATTTATCACTCCTCCTCCATAGTATTCCTTCATTTGGCCTCAGGATACGAGTTACTTCTGGTTTTCTGCACACAATGAAACTGAATGATCTTGTCTGTTCTCTTTACTGATTGGACTCAATTTCCTAATGTGGAAGTGCATATTTTTCTTCTTTTAAATACACTTTCCAACTTAATTAAGGATATCTTCACCTTTTCATTGGATTGAGCTAAAACTTTCTGTCTTGGCTCTTCTCCTTCTTATACATTACACATCCAATGTAACCAGAAATCTCACCAATACTACCTTAAAAATACAGAATGCGCACACTTCTCATTTGCATTCTTACTGCCTATTCTAAAAGTCCACCCCCTCTTGCCTGGTTTACTGTACAGTCTTTTAACTAATCTTCCTAATCCTACTCTTGCTGTCCTTTTGGTTGTTTTCTATTTTCAACACAATCTAAAGTGAATCATAATAACTAAGTTAAATCATCCTACTATTTTTACTCAAAATGGTTACCAAAAATCCAAGTTCAAATATATAAGTGAAAAAATATAAACTGCATGTGCAGAAGATTCTTCATGCTTTTCACAAGTGTGTTAAAGTACTTAGGACAGATTTGGAGACCAAGGCTTATTTTTTGTGTATTAAATGATACATTGCTCCATTTCATCCCATTTCCCTGTGTTGCTGCTAAGTCAGAAGACATCTGACTCTCAATGATAAACAAAGACAAAGTAGTCTACCCCAGATGCAAGTGAGAAGGTGTAGACTGTCTATACAGTATACTTAAAAACAATAATATAGTCAACTACAAATCAGCCTTTTAAAAGAAGATTATAATTAATGAAAGGCATATAAAGCATATTGGTGAAAATAATTTCTTCCCATCTTGAGTAGGTATTCATGACTTTTCCCTCAGTGCTAGTACACATCTGATGGTTCTTGCTGGGGTTCTCCTTTTTCTTTCTTTGTTTTAAATCAAGGACTTCTAAAATATCCTGATGCTGTGTTTTGCATGAGTCAATTATAACAATTAGGCTATGATGATACTTTAAAATTTCATGTTCAGGGCCTTACATTCTGGAAATTTGCTGAAATTTCTCCTAGATGATTTTTTTCTTTCATATTTTCCTGTTCTCTCTTTCTTGAGCTCTTGGTTTTAAATTTTGGAACTTGTGGTTATTACTTTGAATAGCTTAACTATTCTGTTTTATTTTGACTCTATGAGACTTCTTAAAGTTTAGCTACCAATCCTGATATTATTTTATTATGTCATTCTATTTAAAATTATACTTTATAGTGCATTTTTTTCATTGTATTATCTCATTCTAAGTTTGTGGTTACAAATAAGTTTCTTCTTTCTCTGATATTAATGACAGGGTTCAGTTTTTAATTTTTAAAATCAATTGATTTTTTTCCAAGTGTTTCTTCTTTTGGATAGATTCTGTTTGACACCATTGATTTTCTTATTTCTATTTTAGTTTTTGAACTTTATTCTTCCTTAGAAGTCTGCTAATCATTAACAGGCTCCCAGTATTTTAGGTTTGTGGAGCTAAATGCAAATGCATGAGTGTTACTGGTTAATAAGACTGCTTGTCCATTCAGTTGTGAAATCTAATATATCTTTATCTTGAGGCCTTTCTACCTGAGTCATCATTTTTCTAAACAAGACAGACTCTTCATTTGGATTAGTTGCCAATATTCTTGCAGCAAAACAGAAGAGTGAGGCAGAGTACCTCTGCATCCACTATACACAAATCACCTCCTTCCCTTCCTCTCAGTATGCTCCCTGCACCCCGCCAACTTGTTTGATTATTCCCAGCTCCGAATCTTCATTCTTATAACATGTGTGGAATAGTCAGATAGAGTCAGGTACTATTTATTAAATGGACTTTTAACAAAGCATTATTATTTTAACTTCTACTTTTCTTCTTCTTTCTGTCCTTCTGGCAGCATCAGATAGGTTAAAATATGGCAAGTAAGATCTGCTCTGTTTGAAGAAGAGAACTGGGAATTAAACCATTGTCTCCTGTAGTGGTTAATTTGAACTGTCAACTTGATTGGATTAAGAGATGTTGATGATTAAGGGGCTTCTGGGTGTGTCAACGAGCACGTGTCTAGGAATGCCTGGAATGTGGTATAGTAAACTGAAGTGGAGACCCTCCCTAACTGTGGGCAACAGCACCCAAAAGGATGGTGGCTTGGATGGATAAAAGTTGGAAGAACAAGGAAGCAGATGCAGATGTAACCTGGATTCTTCTTGAACAGGTTCTTGAATGCTGCTTTGATTGTCTGAGGATCGTCTGAGGATATTGGACTCTTGCTTCTTCACTCTCCAAAGTGGACTCTGCCAGTGATTCTCCAGGTAGTTTCCAGAAGCCTTGGTCTTGGACTAGGATAGCACTGTTAATCCTGCTTGCTCTGGGGCTTCCACCTCTTAGACTGCACAACTGCTGGTTCTTCCAGCTCTCCAGCTGCAGACGGCCATTGTGGACTATCCTGCTTCTGGTCCTGTAAGCCAATCTAATAAATTACCTTTTTATGCTCATACTTCCTGTTGATTCTGTTCCTCTAGAGATCCCTAACTAATATACCTCCTCCACAAACTCTGCCTCACAAAGTTCCTACTTTTTCAAGTTTTTTTTTTTTTCTTCTGTTTTCTTTTCTCTTTCCTTTGTCTTTTTGATGAAACAAGGCAGGAAGTCCTGCAGCTCTTCAGGGCTGGGGACCAGAAGGCACTTCTTCAGCTGCTGAGTTGATAGGAAAGGTCCATTCCTCTGCAGGTCCTGCTCCCTCTTTTACTTCATCCACTACGATGAAAAGAAGCTGGTGATGTTTTCTTGATGAGATGTTCCCTTGTCTGCTGTAAACCCCCAACTGCCTTTTAGAACTTCTGTAGGTTAGTTCCATGAAGTTAATTCAGCCAGTTTCTGATCAGTTGCTGATTGAATTTTTAAAAATATTTCTGACATGGAACAAATTCTTGGAGGTCCTAGTTCATTATTTTGTTGTTCTACAGAGTCAACTCTGGGTTCCTTTTTAATGGCTTTCAAATCTCTAACTCTTAACACCTAATATTTTAAATTCCTTGTTTATATTTACCATAATCATTTAAAGTCTGAGTCTAATCATTTACTATAGCTCCTGTGGTCTTTATTGCTGCACCCCCACCCCCACCTTTGTTCCCATCAAGTCTTGTCTCCCTAAAGTCTGTTGCTTTTAAAGTAGAATTCCAGAATGTATATAAAACTTGTCAGTGTAATTTGAGTCGTGCGGTGTTGCTAACTTTTTCCATTGAGGATTTACTTCACTTATGATGGTTGCTAAACAGGGACAAATCCAATCAGGGATCAACTTAATTCAAATTGGAGCTTAAGTTCTTAGGAGGTCTAATCTATTTCTGATTCATCCTTGCTCATAGGGAGAAGGCTGTTGGGTTTGTACTGAAAGTCCAGATTACTTTCTAGTTTCTACTTTGTTTTTAGCAGGCCCTGAACTTCAATTTTTCTCTCTACCCACAAGAGTCCCAAAGGTGCTTATCATCCTGTCAACAGCCTTTTTGATAACTTGTTTAAAAAAGAAAAAGAAAAAGAAAAAGAAATGCAGTGCCTAGTTTTTTGTGGTTTTACTTTTCCAGGTTCATGTCCTTACAAATTATGTCTGATATCTGCAAAGAAATACTTTATCTTATTAAGTTATTTAGTTTTTCCTAGTTTTTCTCTGTAAGAGTTTGAACTTTCTTTACAGCAGATAAGAAGCCAGTTTTCCACTGTCTGAAGCAGAGCATTTCATTTTGAAAGTGTTGGAAAAAAGCATAAGAAAGATCCGTCAACTGGCCACACACACACACACAAATCTCCAGAATACACAGAATTTCTGAAGTCCTAGACTCTTGAAAAGCTGTAAACAAATTCCATCTTTCCTAATGACATCTTACATTTAGGAATCCTGATATCTATAATCCCAAGCATGTTGCTGCAGGATTGTTAATTCTGACCTCTTTTACTTTAATAGGTGTTCCAGATTGGATAACAAAATTTATGTGCAACCTATGAGGAACTAAATAGACAAATATACTTTACCTAATATCTTTGCCCTGTCAGAAATTAGAAGGAGATATTTGATTATGAGTTAAAGAAGAGATACTTTTTGAAATAGGTGTCTTTAATTTGCAAATAGAACTATACCACTTTTCCTTGTTTATCAATGATATTGTTCCATTAATCTTTCCTTTTTAAGAACTATACTCAGTCATTGAGAAAATGATAAATGTGAAGTTTTCATAGATCTTTTAAACTAAATATAAGTATAGTACATACTTACAGATAATGACAATAAGTAAGTGACATTTTCAGTTGGTATTTTGTTTAACTAAGGAGTTGGGGGAAAGTCTCACAAGTACATTATGTTGTAATGTGATTTACTGAATTAACTTTTATTTGGGGGTGTAAGATTTATTGTGCACTATAGTCATATGTCACTTGATGAGGGTACATTCTGAGAGGTGTGTCCTTAGATGATTGTCATTGTTCAAACATCACAGAAAGCTAAGATATCTGTGATGTCACTAAGCTACATGTATCTTTATGGGGCCATCATCATATATGTAGAGTGTTGACCAGAACATATGTTATGTAGATATGACTGTATTTTAGTAAAATTCAGCCATTTTTAAAAGTCATATAAAGATCAATTCTACAAAAACTATGTATACAAAAAGCTATGTAAATAAAGATGTATCCAATTCCCAAAGACCAAATGGGTCAATATTTCTTACAGGGTAAAATGGTTCAGTTCAAATATTTTAATGCTCTTGGGGAAAAAAGCCATTCAGTTTCCAAGGCAGGTTCTGGCTTTGCATCAGAAATCTGTTCAGTTTTATGCATACAGAAAAATAGATAGTTGTCCATTCATATGTGCTGTTTCCACACTCCAGAGTCCACCAACCATGGATCAGAACTATCTTTTTAGGAATTGCTTCTGAACTGAATATGTGCAGATTTTTCTTGTCCTTATTCCCTAAATGATTATTTGCATAGCATTTACATTGTATTAATTATTATAGGTAATCTAGACATGGTTTCAAGAATCCAGGAAGATGTACATAGATTATATGCAAATAGTCATTATATATAAGGGACTTGAAAATCTGAAAATTTTGTTATCTGCAACAGGTCCTGGAGTTAATCCCTGTGGAGTCTGATCTACAGTGATGTAAATATATTTGACCCTATTCCAGGCCTAAACATTAGACACTCTTGGTTGTGCTAGTAAGGTATGTTTAATGTTTAGAACATTGCAATTTTGACTTAATGTGAAGCCAGAGATGGATGCCTCTGTTGCATGAGTCTGTTAGGTTCAACTCTACTGAGGAAAGTGACCACACAAGGGAAACAGTGTTTGAATCAGACATATCCACTTCTCTGAACTCAGGAGTGTTCCATTGGCTAAAGGGAATTGCCAGACATCTACACTACTAAAACCAGGGATTCAAGAGCAGTAGCCTGATTTGAGAACTCCTAATAAGTGTGATCTCTCTTTGGGAAATTGGAAGGTAAACTTACAAGAACATACACAAACACACATAGAAAGAAGATTCTAGAACAATGAAGAGAAGAACAAACTACAATGAGAAAAAACAAAAGGATGCACACACCTAGAGATTGTGAGAAAGAAAGAGAGGCGAGAAAAGAATTTCAGGCATAATATAGAGACATCAAATACCAATATCTCACTGTATGATGTGATAGGCAGGTGTCCAGATCTGCTCTGGGATCAAGTAAGTTGCTTTTGTATCACAAAGAAGCAGGAATTATTCTAGGCCTTTGTCTTGTCTATGTGCAGCGCCTTGACTAGTTATACATGTTTTTTATATCTATTATTTGTGTGACTCTAAGTAATCTGGATATTTCTCTTTTCTTTCTATTCAAATGACATTAATTAGCAGAGTTATGAATGAAGTATCTTTAAAATTAAAAGGAAAAAGCATTGTGTGGGAAGAGTCAGAGGCAACAGATGTGAAAAATACCAAAAGGAAGCAATATTGAAATGAGATATTTTACATTTTAAAGAGAATCTGTCTTTATTTAGAATAGAAAGATTTTGTATTTTATATTGTTTTGTAATAAATGACGGGGTCTTAATTTTAATAGGAAAATGTAAATGTTGAAAAATAGAAATGGAAAATGGGTCTTAGAAAGTAAAATATTATTTGTGAGCATGCATCCTGATCCTGATTCTTCAGGATCTCCAATGATTATCAGATTTTCAATAATAGAATCATTTATCCCAAGAGAAATAAAGAGAGATGGAGAAGAAAAGGGAGAGAGATGAATCTTTTTCATTTCATCAATTTGCAAAAGACAGGCTTCATCAAGACTGCCAAAATGTTTAATATTTCTTTTCTGTGCATAAGAAAAAAAAACCTGTAAATTAGCATCTTGGTCCTAAGAAAACTAACGGGAAAAGTTTGGATGCATTAGATATTGAAAGACATCCTAAGAAGAGAAAGTTGTGTTGGGATTGACCTACCACTTGCAGAGTTTACCTGGGTCAAAATATGGACCAGCTATGCCAAAGAGCTCTAAGGGACTATTGTTTGTCTTTTTTGAAAAGGTAATATGATAAGTAGAAAGATCTTCAACAGACAAATGCTGAAGAAATGGCCAACCTGCTTGGGGCTACAAAAGAAGTTAATCTTTCAGAGTATGATAAGAGTTGTTAAAAATCCTTTAGGTGAGAATTGGCTCTCTAAAACTCAGCAAAATCACTCCTGACACTTAGTCCCAACTATGCTAGATTCAGAGTTTGAAGACAGCTTATAACTGAATTAATTAAGAGCGTACATGTTTCCCTTACATGTTTGTGGTAGGCTCTTTGCTAGCTGGATCCCCAAATTCTTGCACTCTGATATTCACACCCTTACATAGGCTCCTTCACATTTAAGTATCCTTTCTGGTTTTAGAGTGGGACATCATAGAAGTGACAAGGTGTGGATTCTGATGTTAGACTGTAAAAGACAACATTGTTCTGTTTCCCTCTCTTGAACATTTGTTCTGAGGAAAGCCTGCATCCATGCACAAGAAGCCTTCAACAGCCTGTGGAAAGTGCCCTGTGGTGAGAAACCGAGAACTCTTGTCATCAGCCAGCAACAACTTGTATCATTCGAACCACCTTGGCCGTGGGTCTAGCCCTGATCAGTGCTTCAGGTAACTGAAGAAGACCTGGCTGACATTTTAACTGCCACCTCAGAGAGACACCCAAGTCAGAGACCTAGTTAAGCTGCTCCTGAATTCCTGACATAGTGAAATGGTTGAGAAAATAAATATTGTTGTTTTAACTTGTTAAATTTTAGATAATTTGTAGTATACCACAGATAAATAATAACATTCTGGTAACTTGAATTAGGAAAACTGCCAAATAAAGATCTAACACTGTGCCAGAGTTTCTGTACCATATGGATAGGCAGAAGTGGGAAGGACTATGAAGATAGTATAGGTGAAAACTTAAAAGTACCTGAGACAGGTTCTCGGTACAAGTGTGTTGGATCTTGATGAGTCAGGAAAATTCTTTCAGTACCTGGGATGAAGGAGTCTTTGTTAGGTAGTGCCAGAAGCCTTATAGCACTATCATCTGAGGTCATGTGGAAAATGGAAAATGTCCCTAAACAGACAGGATAATCTGACTAAGTGCATTTCCAGGCAATGTTTTGAAGATGTTTTCTTCTACTTTCCTGATATTTAAACTAGGATGTAAGAGAAATAAGCTAAAGGCAGAGCTGCAGAACTGAAAGGAGCTGGGAATTACTAGTAAAGTTCCAGCTTCTCCTGTTTGCAAACAATCCTAAAATTAAGAAATGGATTTCAGGCAAATATCAAATCTAGGGCACTTCCTGGAAAATGTGATCTAAATATGAAGCTGAGGATGTGGCTCTAAAACCCTTTATAAGAACTCAAATAGATCAAATGTAGTGCTTCAGGGAATTCTGTCAAACAGCAGCGATTATAATAAGCTTCAGGGCTGTTCCTCAGCACTCCCAGAAGAATCCAAATTTAAGTAAGGGCTTATCACAGAATGATTTGTGGGTATGGCTTTTGTCTAATATAGTGTATCCCTATAACATTCTCAGGAGACCCACAAAATTTTAAGAAGTGTTATATTGGTCAAAACATAGCTAGATTGTACTGAAATTAAGAGTCAATACAAAATGAAAAAGAGGAGTCTTTGGATCCTGAAACTTCTACAGGAAGAAATCAGGCAACAAAAACTATGCAGCTGCAAACAAAGGTTATCTTTCATTCAAAAGCTAGGTGGGAGCCATTGAGCCAACTACCGCTATGTGGAGGTCAGTAATAGAGGCAAAGAACTTACATCTTGCCTCCTGTTCCATGGCTATGGGCTTCTTCTCTCCAGCAGAGTTTACCTGGGGGAGAAACAGAACTCCATATGAATAATGACTCAAATTTCATTATTTTATGTGGATCTGGACAAACTCATTTCTGAAGTAAAGATCTATCTGTGTCTTAGAAATATTTTGTGTGGGACATAAGAATGACTGACCATTTAATTTTTAGTGCAAAGAAGTGCCGTTTTGAGAATGAATGGGGCTCTATTAATGATTATTGCCAGGAAGTAAAGTGCAAACCAGAACTTTGGGTAAACAGGTGTTCTAGTCACTCTAGCTTAGATGACTAGAAAAGTTGTAGCACTTCTGACAGAGCAGGGCAAAGAAAAAAACAAGTGTCACTGATCAAAGAAGGGAATTAGGAAAGAATATATAATTATTCTGGGGTTGGAACTCATGAGCTCTGTTCTTTCCAAGAGTAAAAACGTGAGATGAGTACATTGATTCCCTAACAGGCCCCAGCCTTCTCCTTCCTGCCCCACCCTTTAGGTCTGTCAACCTTACTTCTTCTGTCATGTATTGTCAATGCTAAGAAATGTACATTTTATACTATGACTATATATTGTATGCCTGGATCCAAAGAGGAGAAGAAACATGGTTGGTACTCAGAGGAGACAGTTCCAATGTTCTGATCAAATGTCTTCTGTCATTTTTTCATTTTAAATCTTGATTATTTCCTCCTCCTCTTCCTCTGCCACCTCCTCCTCCCTTCCCTCTCCCCTCCCCCTCTCCTCCTCCTCCTTTCCCTTATTACTCACATTTAATTTAGCAGTAATTCCTACAGTTCTACCTCAAAATATATCTTTAATATGACCATGATTTTTCATTTACATTTTGCCATCTTAATACAAATTGTATGGTCTATCATAAGAGATTTCAAACTGGTCTTGTACTTCAGAATATATTTTATTTATTTATTATTATTATTTTTTTCTGGTACTGGAGATTGGACCCAGGGGTGCTTAATCACTGAGCCACATCTTCACCCCTTTTTCATATTTTACTTAGAGAGGGTAAGTAAGTTGCTTTAGGGCCTCACTAAGTTATTGAGACTGACTTTGAACTTGTGATCCTCCTGCCTCAGCCTCCAGAGCCATTGGCATTACAGGTGTATGCCACCATGCCTGGCTCTACTTTATGTTTATATATATATATATATGCATGTATGTGTATATATATTTTAATAAATTTAAGATCTCACTTTCATATATGTATATATGAATCTATCATTTATCCTTTTAAATTTACATGTTTTCATAAATTTATTTATCATATTATATTACTCCCAGACATAATATCCTCCAATTGCTTGGCATTTATGTTGGAATAACATTCAGACTTCTTGCCCTTGCCTGACATGTGCTCCTTGATCCTGTATGGATTCTTCTTTGTGACCTCACTTCCAACACTTCTCCCTTCTTCCCTGTATTCCAGCCTCACCGATTGCTCTTTCTGTTCCCTAACACATGCCAGTCACATCACACTGTGCAGTCTTTGTTTCAGCTTTACCATCCTCCTGTGCTATTTCCTCTAGAGCCTGGCATGGCTGGATTCTCATCAATCGGTCTCCCCCGAGAAGTCTTCCTGGAATCCCTTCTAGGGTCCCATCCACCCTGCCTCTAGGAACTCTCCACTCTATTACTCTGAGTGTCTTCACAGCATTTATGACTGTTTGACTTTAATGCATTTACTTTTTATGATTTAACATCTATTTTTTTCTTCAAGAATAAAAACTACAACACAGTAGGAATTTTATCTATCTTCCTCAGTATATTCACCTAACTGAAATTATAACTACATAATCAGATTGATAATTTTTTCTAGATGAAAATCTTATCATAAATGAGTTTGCTAGTTCTTAGACCTTGAATTGTTTTTATAGCTTTGTTTTTCTTCAGCATTTCTAATTATACTCCCTTTTTTGGTTGTTCCTTATAGAAGAAGCATTTGCTTTCTTCATGACACTAAGATATTCCAGTATATTAAAAATGAGTTTTATTATACACAAGATTTTTCTTCTGGACTTTTTTCCCCACAGAACACTGGCATAATTTGGATATATTGCTTTCTAGATTGCTGCACAGATGTTAACTCAGGACATATTTTCATTATTCTCCTGGGTTAAACCATTGTTTCTTACTTTGAGAAATTTCTTTTCTGAAAATAGATGACTGTTTTTCTTTTCAAAAAGAGTACTCAGATAAATTGTGTATAACCTTATTTGCTTGCTCACATGATCATAAAGTCTAATTGAAATTGGGAACCAGGTAAACAAGCTATCCATGATAATATATAATCTACTGTGACAGACTTGCATTGCTTGTAAGAAATATTTAATCTCATTCTTTGAAATGTGTTTGAATTGGGGAGTGCTTTGTTGTGATAGCTTTGACGATTCAGTTGCTTATTCACTAAATGCTATGACTGTGCTCTTCATAATTCATAAATCCTACTCTGGGAAAGCATGTGTTCTTTGTCAAGGCCCCAAAGAGTCCCAATGACATGGGGTGTTTTTCCTGGTAGTCAACCTGAATTCAGAATTGGTAATTGTGAATTAAACTCTGTAACTCTAAAAATACACTGCTATCTAGTTACTAATCTATAAAAAAATCTCCCTGGTCTGTATCTAGTACTCTGTGTACTTTAATATCTCCTAACTGCGGAAAAATTATACCTCTGCTGTAATTATTTATTTAATGTCACTATCTAAATCGTTCCTTCAAACACTTAAGTTCTGTGAAGGCAGGTATAAGACCACTTGTATTTACTATCTTCAGCACCTAACCCAGTCTCTGGAATACAGTGGAATATACTAAATGACACACTAAGTGTTTACCAAATGATTGAACAATGAAGGAATGTGTACATAGGCAAATTTTTGTTCCTTTTATATATTGGGCTTTGTGCATTCAGCCAGGATCTCACAGATATTCTCCTGACAAGATATTTAGGAGTTTGAATAGCCAGGTGCAGTGGTGCATACCTATAATCCCAGGGATTAGGGTGACTGAGGCAGAAGGATCACAGTTGGAGGTCAGACAGCAGCAACTCAGTTAGTTCCTTAGCAACTAGTGAGATCCTGCTTCAAAATTAAAAAAAAGAAAAAAATATATATATATGACAAGGGATATAGTTTGCTGGTAAAGCATGCCTGTGTTTGATTCCTAGTACCCCCCAAAAAATAGTTTAAAGAAAATTTTAACTGAAGACAGACTGTCCAAACACAGAAATTCAGTAATTTAGTAATTACTGAAAGCAACATTGGCTCAAGGATAAAACTAAAAATAATTACATTTTGATGCCTGTGATATTACTAATGTGGAAATGTACAAAGTCAAATTATACAAAGAAATGCATAAAAATACAATCTACTAGTAAGCTGGTGACTATTTTATGTGAGAATTTGTTTTATAACCTCTTGAACCCAATGAAAATGTATTCAGTTAGGAACAAGAATGGAGCCCCATACCTCCTGTCTACTGTGTTTCTGCATATAGTATTAGAGTCTGCTCTTCTCTTCCCTTTCCTCCATATGGAAGGCCATTTGCAGATAGTAAAGGTAGTCCCAGTTCCCCAATGAGTGCTCATCATTGTAGACAAGCTCAGGAGGATCATTGCATCTTTAGCTGCTCATTGCATGCCCCTAATGAGTTAGCTGACTCTAAGAATGGGAAAAATAAACTTACCTTGCCAGCAAATGGGATCAGATCTGTCAACAATACCAAATTGCCCCACATGCTGCGGCACCTGCTACAGTAAAAGAAGACATGATATAATCACTCTTGGGAGGAGATGGCCAACCAGGGACTTCAGTAAGAGCTTCAGCAGCTGTTGGTAATGGAAATCAGTCATCTTCTATCTGTGCTTAGTGCTTTGAGTGAGTCACACAAATGACATTCTCTTAGGCTGTTTCATAGAATTAGCATTGTTTTCCTTGGAAAACTTTTTCAGCTTGTACCTATAAGAACCATATTCAGAAAGTTTACTAGAACAGTTGTGATGCTATGAAGCCCCCCAGAGGAGTTAATAATTTGGTTTATTCAATAATAAATTAAGTATTGGTCAGAAATTTTGTTTCTATCTAAGTTTCAAATAAGTTTTTTCATGTTTTTTTCTAATTTCCATCATTATATAACCAGTCAATTCGAAGTTAGAATGTATCTGATCTACTTATTTGTACCTGTATTTTCCAGTCTTTCAAATAGAGGATGCTCAATAGCTATATGTTCATTAGGGTTTTATTAAAAGTAGAGTGTATTATGTGATGATATTTTATGTGTTTATTGTACTCAGTTTTACTTTGGAAATATAATCTGATACCATGTCTTATGTAAAACTGATCTCCATTCCTGATAATGCAATAGTGTATTTGAAAAAAAATCCACATGATTTGCTAAGCTTGTGATTTAAGATAATATCTAAAATCAGGAACATATTAAATAACTGCTATGGTGCCAGTCCAGCAGACTAAGAATAGTTACATGAATGATAAAATGATTTAATTATACCAAATCTGTAATGTATTTCATTTTCCATTTCCCACATAAGCAGGTGAGTTTTAAGATAAAATACAAAGTCATTAAATGTCAGATGGTAGAAACAAATCTCAAAGATTCCCTTCGACACTGCTAAATAGGCCTTTGATAGATTTCTTTGATGTATTCTCATCAGCTGGGACAGGTCTGTCACCACACAACTTATTTTCTTACTGAGTTACCTAATGCCATTAACAAATGATCTTTTCTCCATCAGAAAATAAATCATGTTAGTTAGGTTTAATATGATGGAGACATTTGCACAGGAACTATCTACCTAAGGTAGAAAAATTACATACAACATGTTCAACCAAACACTCCTGTTCATGGAAAAAAAAAACAAAACAGGTATCAGACTTTTTAAAAGGCAGGAAGCTTGCTGACTTGAACACAAGACATCAAAAGTATAGGAAAGTTTAGATGGGCAAATGTCTGTATTTGATTTCTCTTTTTCTTTCTTTGATTTGAAATGGATCATCATCGGTCTTTTAATTCACTCTAAGACCAAGCATCAACTTTATACCAAATTGCTGAAAAGATCCCTGCTCCCTCAATTGCCTCATGCACAGGAAGAATTCAGCATTCTAAACAGCAGCGGCAATGAAAGCTGAATATGAATTCAAGCACTTGAAAGAAATGTTCCCTTTGTTCTTCAGTTTCTCTTGTAAAATGGTTTGATTCCTTGTCTACCTCTTGCTTCCAATGAAGCAACATTATGGATGTCCACATTTTGTCCCGGTCCATGGTGATGGGTCACTTCTCTTGTGCACACAAACTCTTATCTTGGTTATTAGCATCCCCCCCCACCACCTTTCTCTTTCTTTCTCTCTTCCCTCTCTTAAATATCCAAATAACCTTTGTAAACTCTGCCAGGATTGGAGCTTGTTTCATTCCTCACTGCATTTCTACTTCTTCAAACCATTCATGGCATGTAACAAATACTCAAAAAGAATTATTGAATAAGTCAATGACTGACGGACTGATTTTTGGTAATTTGGAGGGAAGAGTGTTGTGATGTTGTGGGTGTTCTTAGAAACTACATGGCCTAGGAATACAATTGTTTATTTCTATGTATTTTGCTTAGAGTGATCTTCAGAAAGGCTAGAAATTCTTATGAACTTTTCCTTGTCTCAATTATATATTAAGAAGAAAAGAGAAAAACATTGTTCTTTTGAATACATGATTGTGTGTGTGTGTGTGTATGTGCGTATATCTGTTTTTGTGTTTCTCAACAATTTTGGGAAAGACACAGCCATTGCAATGTGTTTCTGTGGATGTATTTTGTAAACTAGGTTAAGAATTCAATTTACAGTGTTAGAAAAACAACTGTGATTTTATTAATATTTAAATTTGTGAGTTCCACAGGTAAATTTGGAAGTTTATTCTAAACAATTTATTTTAAGTTTATAGTGACTGAACTTACAGAATCCAGTTTAAAAAAGTCTATAATGGATTGGGGTAGAATTTTAGAAAACATCTAAATTGTGCAGGTGCTGATTCCACTTATACATAAAATATAACCTGCCAATCAATGAAAAGATTCCAGGGGTTGACACAAAGCAACCAGACTGACTGCTTAGACCCAGTAAATGAACTGGCTTTTTTGTTATTTGACTCACATAATTTTAACTTCCTGGAAGAATCTTTGTCCAAAATCCCAGTGTCTCTGGTGAGAGATATTAAGCACTATTATTTCCTTACCAGGAAAGATTGTTGAGCTTTTGGTTCATTTTCTATCATACTAAACATAAAAGATCAGCTAAATATACATATTTATAGGTATTTAAAATAGATTGAAGATGCTTATTGATTAGATTTATTATCTAAGTACACTTACCACCCTTTACTTTTCTATTTCTTTTTAATCCTTAACAGATGGCACAGAATTCATTATAGCTCAGCCAGAAACACAGCAAATTTTTCCTTGTCAGCAGGACAACAGTCTTAATTCCTTAGAGAGTGAATTAACTTTTAAACTGTCTTAGAGAATACTTAACTTTTAAGGAGAAAGTCATCAAAATCTGCAACTAAGTTCAATCAACATTTCCTTTTTATTCTCCCATCCTAGTAGCAAGGAATATACAAAGCAAAAGAAATAATATTTAGCAATTATTTACTGAACATCTTTTTATAATTGGCACTTTGCTAAAGTACTGATATGTATATATACACACATACACTCACACATATCATGATAGTATACCTACATGGATGCATGTTTAAATGTATATATACATATATGCATATGAATGTGTGCCTGTGTGTATATATATATAGAGAGAGGGGGAAGGAACTTTGCTCCTAAGGATACATGTTATATTACCATATACTATTATATGTGCATACATATATATATGTATATATATTAAATTTACAATAAATATAAATGCAAAGACTGTGAAAGAGTGACTAATTCCCCTTGGGACAGATAGAGATGAAGCTCAAAAGCGAAAAGTCAGGCTGATTATTAACATAACAGTATCATTGACCCAAACTGAAAGTGTCATGTTCCAGATTTTCTTAGTTACTATCTGTCTCTTTTGCAAAAGAATAGGGTTACTCTTCATAAGAAATTATTTAATGACTTATTTATTTCTTTACTTAAAAAAGGAAATTTATTTGATCCAATCCTTAGGTGACTTGTTAAGAAAATAAGGTGTCCAGAGATAACCCTACAACACAAAGAAAAAGCACAGGATTAAATATACACATGTTGAAAGGGAATTTGGTAAAATTCAGAAACACATAATTTTAAAAAGTCTAAGAAAAACAGATAACTAGAGGCCAATTTAATTGTAGGTAAGATTGTTTAACAACAATAGCCGTCATATTATCTCACCCATAACTGTAAGTACCTTCTGATCAAGTCAGAAACTAGAACAAGATGCACTGTCACAATTTTAAGTTCGCAATAGACACAAAAATAAAATAATTTTGTAACTGGAAATTTTATTTCAAAAGTTTAAGAGAGTAAATTCCTACTACTCGATGAAAAAAAATAAGAGAAGGAAAAGCATGACAATGTATAAAAAAGACTACTAGATTTTAGAATATAATATAAAGGTAATTAATAAAATTAATGCAATATTGATGTCAGCAATAGATAAATTAATAAGTGGAATTCAGTTGTGTTCAAAAGTAGATCCCAGTACATATGTGGGAATTTAATACAAAAGAGTCTTGATTTTTCTCTTCCAGGGAGGAATGTATGGTTTGTCTAACAAAAAGTGTTAACATAAGGGGCTCTTCTGGGAAAGAAGTAAGGTAGTCAATGAATAATTCTAAAATAATTACATAACACAGGATTCTAAAAACATTTATAAATCACAAAGAAAGGAACAAATAATATAATAGAAAAATGAGGCAAAATTTGAGAAACAAGAAAATGAAAAATGCATAAGATATTCAAGAAATGTGTTGTTAATTTATGCATTTAAAAAGCATACATATGTATGTATATAAAATATTTTTAAAATGTTTTTAAATGATTACAGATTACAAAACAACTAAATTGTTTTATTTTGCAATTAACTTCTCTCTAGAGAAAATGCACAAATAATCAATGGGAACTATGATTCCTAAAAACACTAGAAATGTTCCAGTTCTCAAAGTTTTTGCTTCTCTAATACTTAGCAGTTTTATAGGCATTCAGTAAATTATAACATTTTCTCAGGAAATTATTCTCCAAGCACAGACCTTGGCATCTGATGGAGGTCAGTTCACATCCTAGTTTATCTTCTTCCAACCTCTAGTTACCAGAGTAAGATGTTAAAGTTCTTTAGTGAGTATTAAACTAGATAACACACATACAGTCTCTGGCAGAGAGCTTGGCATAGAGTAAGAGCTTAATAATACCAACTCTTCCTATAAATAGACCTTCACAATATAGAGTAGTGGTGCAATGTTATCACATGATGCAAGCACTTTTCAGTGTCAGATTACATCAAGTCAAGGAACATCAAGTGGTGCTATGCACAAATGAGGTTTTGAGTATGGCTTTGTTGCATAGAAAATAATGGAGGAAAGCTGTGAACAATTCTTTTGAATGGCCCTCAGTCAAAGTTCAGTTATCTCTAGGGAACATCTTATTCTAGGTCTCTAACAGAATCAAGTCTGAGAGGTGTTTGCTTGAACAGGATATTATAGTCATCACTGAGATGTCAGAACACTTTGAATTGGGAAAATGCTAGGTGTGTGAATGAGTGAGAGGAAAGGAAGCCCTTAATTCTTTTTTTCTAACTTCAGTTCCTTTTCATCAAATCCTGATATGTTGAAATGATTAATACATCTTAGAGAGGTTAAGAGAGTGAGAAAGAGAGGAGAAAGAGAAACAGCGCATGTGCAAGAGCATATGTGGCCGCTCACTCTTCTTCAGACACTGGGGATGATGTCTGTATTTTTGGCTCTGGTAACTCAGCTTGTTTTTACAGACACTGAGCACTCTTCTTTGATCTGTGGATTTATTCTGTTCAGTCTGTATACATGCTGCTTACCAGCTATACATGAGACTTCTGTATTACCAATAAATTTTACATTACTTGAAGCAAGCATGAACATAGAAAACATGGGGATTGGTAACTAGGCTGGAAGTCAGGGATTTCTGTTTTCTCAAATCTGAAAATATCTAGTTATATGACCTTAAGGAATATCTATTATATTCAGGGTTCTTTGAGTATGTGTTTACTTATCTAATTTTCACAATTAGATTTCATGAGGGATACTATAATTCTCATTTAATAAGAAACCTGAGACTCAGATAAGCTAAGTGAGTTGTTCCAATCGACAAGTCTTTGTGTGTAAAGATGGCATTTATATCTATGACTATCTATGGCCACAGTCCTATGTCTTCCCTTGACAATTGAGTTTTCCCTTTCCTTCACTCAATTTCCTCTTAAACCAAAAGTAGTAAGTTAAAAATTAACTCTAGGGTCCCTTTTTGCTATAATTCTATGAAATTTTTCCATAGAATTTGGTTATTTTGTAATCTGAATGCCTTAGAATAAAGGACTTTGTAAAACAATGGAAAAATCCAGAACATTTAGGATCTAACATGACCTGGTCTTGGCAAAGAGATTTTGGATATGATTCCAAAACCACAGACAAAAGCAAGACTAGACAAATGGAACTGCACCCAATATAAAAGCTTCTACAGAGTAAAGGAAACAATCAACAGTGAAGAAACAAGCTAAGGAATTAGGGACAATATTAGCAAATCCTACATCTGATAAGGAGTTCATATCCAAAATATAAAAGGAACTCAAGGAAATCAAAAGTAAGGAAACTAAATAACCTAATTAAAAATGGACCCAGAACCCAGAACTGAATAGATATTTCTCAAAAAAAGACATCTGAATAGTCAACAGGTACATTAAAAAAAAAAAAAGTTCAACATCACTCTTTATCAGAGAAATGCAAATTAAAACCACAGTTAGAAAACACCTCACTTGTACTATAATGATTGTTATCAAAACAAGGAAAGATGCAAGTGTGGAGAAAAGGGAACTCTTGCACATGACTGGTGGGAGTGTAAATTAACACGACCATTATGGAAAACATTTGGAGGCTCTTCAGAAATAAAAAAAATAGAACTGACACGTGATTGAGCAATCTCACTAGTGTGCATATATCCAAAGAAAATGAAACTATTATGTTGAATAAATATCTGTACTCCCACATTTATTGCACCGTTACCCACAATAGCCAAGAAATGAAAACAACTTATGTCCATCAGCAAATGAATGGTAGAGAAACTGTGGTACACCTAGACCATGGAATACTATTCAGACATAAAAAAGGATAAATTACTATAATTTGTGAAAACCTGGATAAACCTGGAGAACATCCAACTAAGTGAAATCATACAGGTATAGAAAGACAAATACTGCATAATCTCACTTATGTGTGGAATCTAAAACAAAAAGCAATATATACAAGTACAGCGTGGAAGGGTGGTTACCAGAGACAGTGAGTGTGTGAGGGGTGGAGGGGAGATGGGGTACTGAGTTTGAGTTGGGGGTAATTTCTTCTGCAGATTCATTTTACACATACTGTAGTTGATAATGATGTCCTGTATAAAGATTGCTTAGAGAGTAGGCTTTAAATGTTCTCACCACAAAAGAGGTAAGTGTGAAGTGATGGTTGTGTGTGTGTGCTTAAATCAAGCTAACATCACATCTTGTCCCACAAATATGACACGCATATTTTAAAAAGAAAGCATCATTCAGGGTGAATATTTTGCCTTTAATCCTGGCTAATTGAGTACTTGCAAAGAATTAAAATATTATTTAGAACTTTTTCTTTTGATGTGTCACATAAGATAATTGCTTTTAGGTGAATGAGAACATTTGAATAACCCTATGGGGTAAATTTTTACACTCAACTTCACATATTCATCTACTTCTGTATACAGTGGTCTTGCAAAGTTTAAAGAAAAAGTAGAAATTGGGAAAATTAATAAAACATCATACTTTTCTAATGAAAAGAACAGAAAAGTGCCTATTTTTAAGATTGAAGACATAGCACACAATTCAGCTCTTAAAGTTGATTGGATTTTTTTACACATCTAGAGAAGAAAGAGCCTGAATTTGAGGCAATTACAGAATACAGAATAAAAGTATTTTTTAAAGAGCCTTTTATGTTAGGCAAGGTCCTTGGAAGGCTCCATCAAACTATAAATTACTTGGCTGCCCCCAAATCTCAAAAGATATAGAGTTTGAATTGGAATCAGAGAAAAAGAAAAAGAAAAAAAAATGGCATTATCTTACTAAAAATACCCTGTGAAATAAGAGAACATTTTGGAAAAGGAGTAACAGCTCTAATCTTAAGGTGTTTCATTATTCTGTTGTATATATTCAAACAGTTGCTATAAATAGTGGCATTTATTTTAAACTTTCAAAGAAAAATATTGCCTTATCATTCTTTTTCATTTGTTCAACTTGTCCCTTTTAGTTTAAAGTCCATTTTTAATTGCCCATAAACACTGACATGATAGAGTGGTGTATAGTGTCCTATACTTCTTTGTCAAATCAGCGTTCAATGTTCCTGTCCCTATTCAAATGTAACAAAGGACATACAGCACATTTGGTGAATTACATTATTCTTCATCCTTCTATCCAAGCCCTTTGCCATATGCTTTGGATCTCTTTCCATGAAAGGGGTAAAATTTATTTGCCCAACCTTGACTTTCAGTTCAGCTCCATGAACCTCTTATGTCAATATAAAGAGAGGGAATTGACTCTACACCACTTCAGAACTTTTGGGCCTCAAGAGTTCATGTGTGCTTTTGTTTGTTCACTTTCACTTCTGTATTTGTTTGAGAAAAACATACTCACTAGCCTGTCGGTTCTGGAGGAGAAAGAGAGATGTGGTGTAGAGCCGACTTGACTAAGGCCAGTCAAGATGAGTCAATCCCTAATTGATCCAAGAATAGTGAGAATAAATAAGTGCTAGTTTAATCCAGTCAGATTTGGGGTAGTTTGTCATACAGCAAAACATATTTTATTTAAATGTGATAATATATATGTGATAAATCATGTACAAAATACTTGTGAAATCTGATGATAACCCACACATACACACTCAGCAATTGCTATGTTTTCATGACAGAAGGGGATTTTCTTCAGATCTCAGGGCTCTCTCCAACTCACTTACTTAGCATGCATTGGCAGGATGAATCTGAATCTGAAATGAAATCAAATTCTCTCTTTCCTCTAAATATCAGGGATGTTTGTTACATAATAATAAACATCATTCTGTTGCAAATGCAAATATACAGTAATTCTCTTTCCTGAGACATATCACATTTGTAATTACTATTAATTTCATTTAAATTTCTGCTTTTCCCAGTGAGATTAATAATAGCTAAAAAAGTACTATTCCCCTTCATCATTAAACTGTAAAGAACTCTGTCCCTGTTTGACAGATGAAGAAATGAGGTTCAGAGATACTAAGTAATTTCTTCAATATTGCACAGCTAGAAATAGCATAGCTGAAGTTCAAATCCAAGCACCCTGATCTTTGCTCCAAACTATTTTTATACCTAGTAGCATGATCTTAGAGGTCTGTGTCCAGTACCTACCATGTACATGCTGAATAGTTCTTGAAGGGTTAAGTAAACGTGTTTGAGGCAAGGTGCCACATAGGTTATGAAAGAAGAAAAGTCAATATCTCATAAAAGACAATTACTTCATTTGATTTTTAAAAAAGTATACTCAAGAGTGGCCACTATGGCATGTGCTAATGAGTTATGTCCTGGTAAAAAAGACAGACATGGTCCCTGCTCTTTTGCTATATATATATATTCTAATGACAGGGATAGAACTAATCTAATGAACAGCAAGTGCTAACTACAGAATATGCAAGGGTTAAAAAAGGAAACAATCAATTTGATGACAGAAAAAATGCATATGAGTGAGAAACAATTTATTTTCTTAGGAGTCAAGGAATGCCTCCATTTAAAAGGAAATATTTAATCTGAGATGGAACAGATCCCTAGGAGCAATGAGGAGATGACTAAGGCAGAACGTATAGATCCAAGGCAGGAAAAGAGCTCCCAACCTGGCTCTGGATCCTTCCTGAAACCTTTCAGTGCACTGCCTGCATTGTCTCTGTTCATTTCCTAAAGTATAGTCTGCTCTGCCATCACAGTGACTTGTGTCAAATCAGTCTTTTATTTTAGAGAAAAGAGAAGTGATACTTAATGAGGCCGGAGAGACTGACTCATGCCTTTTTGCCAAGCTCATCTGTTTCTCTCCTGCATCTGAATTTCCATTTCCTTATCTTTGTCACACTTCTGATTAACACTTTACAACTGTGTCTGGGCATGTATGTGTGTGTCTGAATATGGAACGGTGGTACTTTTTTCTTTCTTTTTTTAATCCACAAGTAAAAATTATACATGTTTCTGGGGTTCCATGTGATATTTCTATATTTGTGTCTGTTATGTAACATTCAGTCATATCTATCTCCTTGAACATTTGTCATTCCTTTGTGGTGAAAACACTAAAATTCCTTTCTTCTAGTTTTTTAGAAATATGTAGTACATAATCCTTCTCTATCGTTGTCCTATTGTGTGATGGAATAACAGAACTTATTTCTCCCATCTGACTATAGGTTCCCATTGATCAATAATTGATCAGTATTTCCCTCCCTGCCCCCACTCTTCCAAACCTCTGGTAACCACCATTCTACTCTCAACTATTGTGAGATCAACCTTCTTAGATTCCATATGAGTGAGAGTATACAGCTTTGTCATTTGTACCTGGTTTATTTCACTTAGTACAATGATGTCCACTTCCATCCATGTTGTGAACGACAGAATTTGGATGAGTGTGTATTTAATGAATTGAGGAACAATGTCTTTTTGTAATTACCACGACATCCTAGGTGCTTTAAATAAGGTTGGACACACAATACATGCTTCATGCATATTTATTTAATGCAATTGAGTAAACTTTCTTTAAGAATTTTAGGCAAGAGGGTTGCATAAGCCAAAGTACATTCTACAATAGTCACTTGTTCTACTTTAACAGGAAAGAGTGGGAAGGAGGCAGTAGTAGAAGAGGTAGAGAGTCACTCTACCTCTAGTAGAGGTAGAATAGTAGAATAGTAGAGAGCCATTAACTGACTGCTCTGGCAGTCCAGTGAGGGATAACTGTGGGTAGATACTGAAGTGGTAGCAGAGCAGAGCTTAAGAAGTAGTTGAATTCAGGATGATTTTAAAGAAAGACATTCCAAGGTGTACTGACATTGTCAGAAGAGAGTAAAGGAAAGAAAGCAATTAAGAATATCTGCTAGATTTCTGGGAACATAATGATAAATATATTTATGGAGATAAAAAAAATCTCATGGAGGAAGTTTTGTAGCTGGGGAAGTTAAGATTTTGTCTATGACCATGTTAAATTTAAGATATTTTTATAGATAGCACAATTGATTTTATCTAGAGACCCAGAAGAGAGGTCTCAAGTACATATATCAATTTAGGTGTCATTAGGGCTTTTCATTGAAAGTCAAAGAATAAACAAAATTATGTAAGGAAAAAAGTATAGTAAGAGACAGCTTAAGGCTAATTCCTGCAGAATATCTATCTTTAGAAATATGAATTTAAAGAAAGTAGGAAGTATTTTCAACAAATGTTTCTGAAACATCTGGATAGCTGTTTTGGAGGAAAATAGATAAAATCAATCTTGATCCCTGTCTTACCTTGTAAAAAGTTAATTCGAGCTTAATAATGGACAAAAAGAAACCCTAACATTCGAAATAATATAGAAGAGTACATGTGTGTAGGTTTACAATTTGAGGTTAGTCAAACATTTTCTAATAAGAATACAAAAAATTACACTTAAAAGAAAATAATAAATTGAGTTATTCAAAATGAAAAGGATCAATTGTTCAAAAGATTCCATTAAGGAACTGAATAGACAAACCATAGAGGAAACCTTCATAATTCTTACATTTGATATAGAAGTTGCAGAATATATATACATAGATACATATCGCCCATAAGTATATAACTCAAAAAAAAATTATATATCCACATAAAAATTACAATCAGATGTTTATAGCAGGTTTTTTCAACTTAACCAAAAAAGGGAAACTGAAATATTCATCAACAGGAAAATGTATAAATAAATTGTGATATACAGTGGAATATTTAATGAGATAGGCAGAATTCTAAGATGGCATTCAAGATTCCCACCCACTGTTATACATGCCCTTGTAAAATCCCAATCCTTGAGTGTGGAGTGTACCTATGAATATGATAGGCCGTCACTCTTATGATTAGAAAGAATTATTCGATACACATGCAATTGTAATTAAGATTCCAAATCAGTTGACTTTGAGTTAATTAGATGAGATGATCCTAGAATATGCTGTTAATTATGTGAGAGTTCTTAGAAATGAGGGTTCAATTTTTCTCAAGAGAGAGAATTCCGTTTTGGAAGGTTGTCTTTTGAGAAGGGCTTGTGAGAAGGCCATATGGCAGGGAACTGTGGAGTCCTCCAGGAGCTGATAGCAGCCCTTGGTGAGCAGGAAATAAAAAAAAGTTTGTAACCCCAGTCCTATAAACACAAGGAACTAAATTCAGACAATCATCAAGTGAGCTTAGAGAAGGATCCCAGCTTTGGAAAGCAATACCTCCCATCTGACGAGAAAATTACAGCCTTGGGAAATTCAGTGCAAAGGACCCAGTTAAGCTGCACTCAAAATTGTGAACCACAGAAATTGAGAAAATTAAACATATACTGTTTTATGCCACTAAGTTTGTGGTCATTTATTATGCAGCAATAGAAAATGAATATACTTATCAATTTAAAAGAATGACTGACATTGAGTGAAAGAAGCCAGGCACAATGCTTTGTTCTGTGATTTAATTTTAATAAATTTAAAGGTTAGGCAAAGCATGTTTGAATGATAGAAATCAGTACAGTGGTTACTTCTGGAGATGGGGGACTGATCAGAAAGGAAGTCAGGGTAACTATGTGAGGTATGTAGAAATAGTTTTGTGTCTTGGTTTTTGAATAATATGAGAGAATATATTTGTTGATATTCATTGAACTACATTGTAAGATATGTGTATTTGAGTCTATGTTAATTATACGTCAAATGAACAGAAGAGAAAGAGTTCTGATTTTGCCAAGTGCAGGTGAGAGGCTGAGATGAAGATAGAAAAGTACTGACTGGATTTGGCAATTTTGAAGTACTTGTCAAAATTGATAACAGCAAATTCTGTTCAGGGTGCTGACAAATTATATTACAAAATATCATACTGTAAATAGGAGGGGCCGTTGTGTATAGATAACTGTTTGAAGAGACATTTGATTATCAAAAGTGAATGGAAAATAAGGAAGTCTTTTGAGGAGAATGTAAACGAAGGGAGTGTATGAATTTCAAGATGGTAGATCCTAGAACAGATTGGAACAGATCAAGTATAGCAAAAACAATCATCATGAAAAGTACAAAAGAAATATATGAATAGGTGAATTCCTTGAGAAAGTCATATGAGGTGGGCTTCAGGGAAAGGTAGAGGCAAAACCCAACAGAAATAAAGTAAGTGTACCAATTAAAAGTATAGTTGAGTATTTCAACAACTCTCTCTTATTAACTGATAGAATAAAGAGATAAATTGTGAGGGTATAAAAGAGTTAAGAATTTCAAAGATATATATCTAATTTATATTATATGACAATTTATTCAATAAGATAAGAATATAATTCTTCGAGCACACCATATATCATTTACAAAGATAGATTATATACTGGGGCACAATGTAAGTCTGGATAAATTCTAAGGGATTAAAATCATTCAGGACATGATCTCAGATCACAACAGTAAATTTAAATAATATGTAAATATCCGGAAAATATCTATTTGAAAACTACACAATATATTTCTAAATAATTTATGGATCAAAGAAGAAATCAAATAGAAAAATTTTGAACTGAATAAAAGGGGAAACACAAAGTTCTTATTCCAGCCAAAACTGAACAACTGCAACCTGTCATTTTATTTTGTTTACAACAAAAGAATTCTAAAAAAATGCATCAGCAAACCTTGTTGGTTGAATTTTCTGAGAAAATACAAAATTCTACCATTTCTCTTCACCCACTACTACCCTGGTCTAAATTATCATTGCTTTTATTTGTATCATCATAATAGCTTTCCCTGCTTTTTCTGTTTCAAAGTTCCCCTTAACTTACTTCACAGTCTCTTCAGAAAACATCTTGAAAGAATCTTGTAACATGTAAATTAGCTCATCTTATTGTTTTGTTAAGAAATATCCAATAATAAGAGACACAGAATATCCAAGGCAATCCTGAACAAGAAGAGTAATGGAGCAGCATCCAATGAAAAAGCTTCTACACGGCAAAGGAAACGATTAAGAGTGTGAAGAGAGAGCCTACAGAGAAATGGGAGAAAATCTTTGCCACTTGCTCCTCATACAAGGTATCAATATCCACAATATACAATGAGTTCAAAATCTTAACACCAAAAATTAAAAAAGAACTAAACAGAAACTTTTCAAAAGAAGATACAAATGGCCAACATATATATGAAAAAAAAATGTTCAACATCTCTAGCAATTAGGATGATGCAAATCAAAATTACATTGAGATTTTATCTCACTCAAATCAGAATGACCATTCCCAAGAACACAATAATAAATGTTGATGAGAAGGGGAAGAAGGTACCCTCATACATTGTGGGTGGGACTACAAATTGATATAATAACTTTGATGGAAATTCCTCAAAACCAAGAATAGAGTCACCATGATCCATCTATCCTACTCCTTGGTATTTATCCAAAAGAACCATAATCAGTGTACTATAGTGATAAAATCACTTCAATGTTTATAGCAGCACAATTCACAATAACCAGATTATGGGAATCAGTCAAGATGCCTATAAAGATATACATGAGTAAAGAAAATGCAGTTTACATCACAATGGAATTTTACTCAGCCATGAAGAATAAAATTATGGCATTTGCTGATAAATGGATTGAATTGGAGACTATCATGCTAAGTGAAATGAGTCAGTCTCATAAAATTTAAGGTCAAAGGTTTTCTCTCATACGTGGGAGTTAGACCAAAATAAGGGGGGCAGGGAAAGGGAGAATCTCACGAAAATGGAAATCAGTAGAGTAGGGGAGGAATGAGAAAAGGGAGGAATGGTGGAATGAAACAGACCAAACTATCCTATGTATACATCTGAATGTATCACAGTGAATTTCACTTTTATGTATCTCTATTAGTACACTAATTAAAAAAAACACAAAATTCTAAATAAAAGAGACAAGTAGAGGAAAGGGAATAGGGGGAGGGAGGAAGAGAGGGAAAGGGGACTGAATTGGGGTGAATTACATTCCATGCTTTCATAATAATGTCAAAAAAATCCCCAATATTGAGTATGACTGTAATGCACTAATAAAAATGAAAAAAAAAAATAACATTCGTTAATGTCTCATTACTCTCAGAGTTAAAGGGACAAAAGTTCAATGGGACCAACAAAACCTGGCTCACTCTTATTCCCAAATGGGAAGTTATACTCCATGTATGTATTGACATATCATACATACATGGAGTATAACTTCCCATTTTTGTGGTTGTACATTATGTGGAGATACACTGGGCTTGTATTCATGTAAGAACATAGGAAAGTTATGTCAGATTCATTCTACTGTCTTTCCTATTCCCATCTCCCCTCCTTCCCTTCATTCCCCTTTGTCTAATCCAGTGAACTTCTACCTGCACCTCCACCCCAGGCTTATTGTGAATTAGAATCCACATATCATAGAGAACATTTGGCCTTTGCTTTTTTGGGGTATTGGCTTATTTCACTTAGCATGATAGCCTCCAGATCCATCCATTTATGGGCAAATGACATAATTTCATTTTTCATTATTGCTGAGTAAAACTCCTTTGTGTATAAATACCACATTTTCTTTATCCATTCATCTGTCAAAGGGCACTTAGGTTGGTTCCATAGCTTAGTTACTCTGAATTAAGCTGCTATAAACATTGATGTAGCTGAGTCACTATAGTTTGCAGATTTTAAGTCCTTTAGGTATAGGCCAAGGAGTGGGATAACTGGGTCAAATGGCAGTTCCATTCCAAGTTTTCTGAGGAATCTCCATATTTCTTTCCAGAGTGGTTGCACCAATTTGCAGTCCCATCAGCAATGTATGAGTGTACCTTTTCCCCCACATCCTCACCAACATTTATTGTTGCTTGCATTTTTGATAATTACCATTCTTTTGTTTTTCATTGTCAATGGACCTTTATTTATTTTTTATTTATATGTAGTGCTGAGAATTGAACCCAGTGCCTCACACATGCTAGGCTAGCACTGAGTTACAACCCCAGTCCCAATAATTGCCTTTCTGACTGGAGTGAAATGAAATCTCAGTGTAGAGATGTTGAAAATTTTTTCATGCTTTTTTTTTTTTTTTTTTTACCATTCACATTTCTTCTTTGGCAAAGTGTCTGTTCAGTTCCTTTGCCCATTTATTGATTGAACTATTTGATTTTTTTGGTGTTAAGTTTTTTGAATTCTTTATGTATCCTGGAAATTAATGCTCTGAGGAGTAGTAACATTTCTATATATTACATTTTCTATGCATCCATCAATTCATCTTTTTATCTATGTATTTCAAAGCAAGTTACACACATCAACACTTCACTCTTAAACACTTCCTTATGAATATCATTAACTGGATGTCAGAATTTCATTAGCATTTAAAAAAATTCTTCTTTTGATATAAAATTTGCCAGCAAAAAAAGTAAAAGAATATTTAAGTATGCTTTTCAGTGAGTTTTAGCAATAGTATACAATAAAAAAAAAAAAAAACTAAACTCCTATGAAGGCATAAAATCTTACCATCCCTAGAAAATATTCTAATGCTTTTTTAAACCCTCAACTCCATTCTTCCAAAAACTGTTCTTACCCTCACATCCCCAAAATTAATTTATTGTCCTAGATCTTCAGATATATAGAATACTTTTGATAAGTCATCTTTTTTTCTTTCTTTAATTTTCCCTGAAAATATGTGTGTGTGTGTGTGTGTGTGTATGTGTGTGTGTGAGAGAGAGAGAGAGAGAGAGAGAGAGAGAGAGAGAGTTTGTCTATGCCTCCAAGAAAGTTGTGAATTCCATGATAGCAAGAAATTTTTTGTTGTCTGTTCGCTCCATTCCTTGTGTCTGTAAATATTCCAGGCATATCCCAAGCATTTGATATGTTTTTGTTGAGCGAACATTCGTGGAGTGGAGAGAGACACAGCAAAACTTTGCATATTTGCAAAATTGCACTTTCTGATAAAATGAAAGTCAAAATTGCTACAGAGAGGTCAAAAGGAGCAAAAATCTTTTTCTGAGGCTTAGAGATTTGATGATGAGTGTAGTTTGTCACACTGACATCATGTTGGGAACTGAATTTACCAGAAGCGATACTCTTCCAGAATCTAACAATACCTTGTAAGATTTGAGAAAAACCAGGGTGCCAGTTTCCCTCCTGACCTGGAAGTTCTCCTGAACTTAGAAGATTTACAACTACGCAGATTTGCATCAGTTTCCAAACTGTGGTCTTGCCTTCTTCCTGCTTATCTTCCCCAAAGAATAGTAAATAGCACATACCCCTTTCTCCTAGCTTTGAAAGCCCAAACATAGCTTTCTTGGCACAATGTTCATTTGGTCCCTCGCTCAACCTACATTTCCTGATTTGCATATCTATAGTGCACCTGAATAAAATCATCTTTTAAAATTTTAACTTCATTTTTTAATTTTCTTGCTTCACATTTTGCTTAGAGTCAGAGGTCATCTAGGGACAAATTTTGAATACTTTTGTTAAATCTGCTCACCTGATTAACCAATTAAAATCTCTCTATCTTAGCTTGAAACTAGAAGGGACAACAGACATGGTAATAATTCAACACAAGGGATGGTAAAGGCCTCAGTGCCTAGTGACAAAGGAATATTTTTCTGAACACTGACAACTGAAACTTTTAAGAGAGGTAGATATTTTTTCAAGACTAATTTTAACTTCTCTTCATGTCTGGGAGATGTTCATGAAAAATAAGAAAGTCTGTGAAATGTTTGCAGTCCTACCTCATTATGTATTGTGTATCACTCATACAGAAGAAACACATATGGCAGTTTAATTGTATATTGTTGCTTGAAATTGTTTTAAGACCCACTTATCTTCCCAGAATTCTTTGCCTTGTTAATGAGATTCTCATTTGAATATATTGAGGAAAATTTCAGAATCGGTACAGCTGTTCAGTGAAATCCTGTTGAACTTTTATTTCTATCTTTTTCCTCTCTGAGTGTTTAACTTTCTTTTCAGTAGATTATTCATCAAAATAAGGATACAGGTTCTGCAGAAATAAATAAAATATAGTGGGTTTGCCTTAAAACAGGTTTGCATTATTGAATATAGAAACCCCTCTGCTAACAAAATGATTAAGTTCTGAAAAAGAGTTTGCAAGTAAATTCTTCCCAAGTCTAGAGTGTTGAAAGGGGTTGTCAAAAGAAAACTTTAGATAATCAAACAGATTAATTTAGCAAAGAAAGATTTGAAAATTCGGCAGTCCTCAGAACCAGAGCTGATTTGTGAACACTCCTGAACTTGAAATGTGATGTGAAAAACATTTATGTACAAATAAAAATAGTGAACAAAATAGAAGTGTGGTACAGAGTAATCTGGATTGGTTCCAGTTTGGCATTTACCTTATTTTAATATGATTTGAACAGTTGTCCAGCTGTGACTGAAGCTTGGCTGCTGCAATTAACTGACACTCAACTATTTGTTGTAAGGGCATGTTGTAAGGGTTTCAGTTTACTGACCAAAAAGTTAGGTGACAGCTTTTTACAGAAGGACTCAACTGTGAGCATATGGAGGCCCTCTTGGGCCAATCCAGTTTTATTAATCAAGGTTTAAACTTGCAGTTTATAGGTACACTATTACCATTTAAGAAGTGTATTGTCTCTTTAAAACTTAAAAAAAAAAAAAGCATATTCTTCTTTTCCTTGATAATATAATTTGGGTGACATTTTGAAATTATTAATGTAATTCTCTTACGTCCTTCTTATTTTTCTTTTTTGTAATCTTGGCCCTATTCTGCCTGAGACATCTATTACTTTCAGAGGAAATTAGGATTTATGAAAAGGAAAAAATCGTCTATTAAAGAAGAATGTATAGGAAAATATAACAACACACATATATGATAAGTAATGATATATGTCTATGTAATATATATAGGTATTTAAAAATATGGGGATATGTGTATATGTATCACTATGTTATCATCCTTTCATAGATTTTCCATTCTTTACCACTTTCCCTTTCCTCTTTTTTTTAAATTTTTTATTTCCTGGTATTTGGTACTGAACCCAGGGGGACTTTACCACTGAGATACATCCCCAGAACTTTTTATATTTTTATTTTGAGACAAGGTCTTTCTAAGTTGTTTAGGGTCTCACTAAATTGCTGAGGCTGACCTCACATTTGTAGTCCTCCTGTCTCAGCCTCTTGAGTTGCTGAGACTATAGTTGTGCTCCAGCACACTAGGCTCCCTTTCCTCTTTATAATATCTTAAATGAAATAATACCTTCTCATAGTTTGAAATACAATGTAAACAAAATACTCATTTTGCTGATGACATCAAGATCATATCTCTTATGGAAGGAAGTCATGACTTAAAGAATTAAAAGGGAAAGCTGATTTATGTTCTGGAGAATTTTAGAAAATAAGAGAGAAATAGGAGATGAAATAGGTATCCTTTGCTTAAAACATATCCTTAGGCATGTGTATAAATATATGTATATATATGTATATATATATATATATATATATATGCATACATTTTTTCCATTCTTATTCTAAAGCCTGTGAAAGAATGGTGTTTCATATTGTGGATAAGAATTGGGTAAGATTCCAAGAAACATTTATCAAAAAGAAACCTTCAAGTAGAAAAATCAAATATTTAAATGCTTTTAACACAGGGAGCCACACTGTGTGGAGTGAAGGTGATGCTGGTAAATTAATTGACGGAGGGGTCAGTTGATGACTTCAAGGCTAGTGAGCTCACTTCAAGTTTACTTGAGCAAATTTAATTTTCTACAACAGATATGATTTTTTAAGCTTTGTGGTTATAACATGTCCTGCGGTTAAGATTGAATTTTTGTAGATTGAATATCTTGATATTAAACTACTGAGTGACTTGAAGGGACTTTTGCCCTTTGTTTTTGAAATGAAAATATATAAAGAAATGTAAGGATAATAAAAAGAAATGGAGCATGATTAACTTTAATTTTAAATGAAGTTTTTTTTTTTTTTTTTCAGCAATACTCTGTGCTCTTTATGCTTCTGAGATCACCAGATTGTTTATACTGCAAACTCTGCTACAACTTCCATAATGGTAACAAGAATTAGGGTACATTGTTATTGTTATTGGCTCCAGTTTCTGGGAGATTGTGATAATGCAGGTTGGAAACAGGCTAACATTCTGTTTTTAAAGGGTTGGGGTGTGAAAAGGAGACTAAGGCAGGTAACTGACTTATCTAAAGGGATCTCCAGTGGTCTCCAAGATGATGTACTTGAAAGGGATAATGAATTGGTTCTTGTTGGCCATATTTAACACTTAAAAATACAAGATACCTTGTTATATTTAAGTTTCAGAAAAATCACAAATAATTGTTATATCTATGCAATATTTAGATTTATATAACAAAATTATTCATCATTTATCTGAAATTTGAAAATTGTGTGTGTGTAAGGGGGAATATCATAGATTTAAATTGGGAGAAGTTTCACTAAGATAGGAGAAGTGGACTCCCTATTCCTGCCTTCATCCTTGGGGAGTGTGTAAGAATCTAGTATTTTAAACACTAAATCTAGTATATTAAACACTAAATCATCTGATCTATATTTATTGAGATGTTTAAGTGTCATTGTTTGGGACACGTGAGCCACTTTCCTGTCAGAATGAAAGTCTAGATTCCAAACCTATAAATATATACAATTTTTATTTGGCAATAAATAAATAATGTTAAAATATTCACATTTTGAATTTATAACATTGGTTATAAAGACTAGAGAGGGACAGGTATATCAGATAAATGAGGGTTTCTTGCCTTTTCATTGGGAAGTCTGGGAAATATCCCCTGAAAGATGACCTTGACTAATCAGGAGTCTTGCTGCACTAAATCAAATGCAATAGTACCACATGCATTTATAGTGGGAGCTCTGATGATTTGCCTTCAAACCTACCTTTACTTTTTATGTGCAATGATTCAGAAGTAGTTGTAATTTTAACAATTGTAATTTTAATTTGAACTTGCCAGATTTCAAATTGGTGAGTAAAATAACTCTGGGTTGAAAGTTATGCACCAGAGCAAAGGCAATGGGTGCCATATTGGATACTCAGAGGATTCAATAGAACCAAACAAGGGAGATGCAGTTGAAGCCCTTGGGTGGCAAATTCAGGGTATTGCTAACCTTAAGGAAGTCCGAGTTAGACCAGTTGCAGACCTTTACTGGGAATGCTAGCAAGTAAAGCCTCAGGGGTATGAGAAATCCTCCTTTGAATTCTCCCAAAGGTACTCAAACTATAATCTTCCTCTTACCCACCAGTCACAAATAGAAAAAAGCAGGGGAATGGAAAGATTATCTGAGAAATTAAACACCTTTCTCTGGGAAAGACCTCTTTATCTTCTGCCTCTGTGTTATATTTTTTGGATTCATTACACACATCAAAATATGTGTATTTATTTTTATGTAGTTTTTTTCTTCACTATGACTACTTACCCTGAGAAGGTAAACGTTATGCCTCAATATACTTAGTAAAGTACCCAGCAAGAAAAGAAACATAATTAAAGACATCAAATTGCACAGAAAAAATATGAGAGGAAAAAATGTTCAAAAGCATAAATAACTAAAATCAATCTTTCTCTCTCTTCCCTAGTATTAATGGAAAATACAAGAAAATGTAAATAAGTAAAAATCATTAAGGAATAAAAAATGACACCTGTAATTCTGTTGCTCAAACATGCTTCTTACTAATCTTTGGTCTCTTCTTTTACCCTTGCTATAGAATTATGTGGAACAGTAATCACATTCTAGATTTTCAGTTAGAAACATATTCTGAGCAACTCTTCTGTATAATAAACCTCAATCTACATTCATTATTCATGGTGAGGCCTGATTCTGCACATTAAGTGTTTTACAAATTAAATTAGAATTTGAGTAAATTAAATCTAGGTAATTTAAGTAAATTTTATTTTTTATATTACTTTAAATAATGATGGCATGGGAAACATATGTATAGGTTATGTAGTATTTGTTCCTTTACTTTCTTTTATGATTATGCCTCATTGTCTTTTTGTGTGTGTGTCTATTTTCTGCAATCCCTCATTTATATTCATTTTGAAGTAATCAAACTTTTTACAATTTTTTTTATCTTCTAATTCACTTAATTTGTGTGTTAAACATACGTTTGCAGGAACCTCCTATTTGCTTGACACTGGACAAATGAAGGTAAAATTATGGCCTTATAGTGAGGAGAGTTCTGGGAACACACAAGTAAAGAGAAATATAAATAAGTGGATTTCCATTTGCAACTGGAGTTATGACAGATGCATACAGTGGCTGAGAGTATTAATCCCCTGGATGGTTAGGGAGGCTTTCTCATGAATGGGAATTCAAGTTGAGATATAATACACACAACATGCTAGAGGAGGAACATTAGTGAGTCAGGGAACAAATTGCACAAAGGTTCTAAGGCCACGTTTTTTTGAAGAACTGAAAATAAAGATGACTTGGTTAGAATATAATGAGCAAGGGAAATAGAGAAGACAAACTAGGAGAGAAAAGGCAAAACTTTATGGACCTTGCTAAAACTTTGGGGGTTTTTCTTGGTTGTATTTTACACCATTAAAATTATAGTGATTTATAAAACATAGTTGTAATTTGCCTGAGGAATATTTTAGGTGACCTCTTGTTTGTTAAGAAATAGATGGCCATGTTATTTCCTGCCCTGGAATAGTTCTAATTAATTATTTAAGATTTGAAGCCCAGAGGTATAATTAGAGGTACACTACTGAGAGAGGCAATGATTTAGTCAGATTTATGTTCCTAACAAGGCATATATCTTCTCTATGTTTTTGCTTCTATTAACTTCATCTTTATTTTTAACTATGAATCTTACTGGTTAAGCAGAATCCATTGCATTCGTAAGAGGGTGTGATAATCAAGAGTTGAAGTTGAGCCAGGGTCTATCTGGGTCCTGTCACTGGGTGATGCCTCTTGCCTAAAGGACATTAGCACAGGATGTGATTTTGTGAAGACAATGTCATCTGTGCCAGAGAGCTGTATTTTGAGAATTATCCAGAAGATTGGAAAAATAATGTTTGAAAATCCAAGGTGACTAATTCTTACTTGTAACTGAGGAATATTTTGTTCAGGAGTGATTTTGCTGAACTGAATTATAACTTCCTGCTTTCTTTTACAGTTCCTACTGTGACTTTAACCAGTGAGTTCTATAATTACATATCTGAAATAGAATTGCAGGCTCTCTATCACAATATAACACAAAAATAAACACAGAACCAAGGATTAAAACTCTATGACAATTCTTTTTTAGAATTTATGATGGCTGCAATTTAAGTAACTTCTCTTCTATTAGACACTGTAATCCATGCTTCTCTTGCATTAGCTCTACTTTTCCTATTAACTTCAAAATATAGGAATTAATATTTGCATTTTATATGCAAAGAGACTGAGGTTCAAAGACATTGCATCACTTTCTTACAATCATGGTCAGGATTTAAACTGCACCTGTGATTTATTTTTTTTTTATGCCAAATCATAGCCTTTCCATTACACTATGCTACTTTCATTTCCTTTGAAGGAAATTCTTTTAACATCATGCCTCATAGCCGGGTACTCTCTTAATTCATATAGCATCAATTTTATGTAAGTTCAAAAGAGTTTCTCACATACTCTGGGTAACCTGGTGCCAAGATTCATGACTTGACTAATAGAGCACAGGTTGAATTTCAGTCCCTCTTGCTCTCTCTCAACCAGGGGTCCCAGAGCTGTGAAAAATACAATTGTGTGTGAGTACGTTGAATGTGATGAAAAGTGTATTGCATTAACCTGTACTCTAAATTAAAATGTCTACTCGATATTTGAAAGCCAATTAATCTCTTCGACTACAGAAAAGCAAAAAAACTTGGTTTTTCTGGTGAGTGTGATTATTCTGAATTTTAAATTTTATCCCCAGGTACAATTCAGAGCAAAGCTTTTTGTTATATCCTGACAAATTCTATATACCTTTGTTAATCAAGTTTCTTATATCTACTCCATAATGGGATTCAACTGCCTTTTTCCAGTTTCTCTTTTTTAATTATTAAAGCTAAGTAAAGTAAAATGCCCACTTACATGTTAAGTTATAATAATGCCTCTTTATTAATTTAAAAATGTTAACTATGGGAAATCATAGACATTGAACTAGTAAAACGTATTCTGAGTCGACAAGATGGAGAAGTACAATCATAGAACTTAGGCAACTATAATTATAGGAATCAAAACATTTGTTCCATTTATCTGTTTATCAATTTTTTCAGGCAGGGAGGAGAGAGACAGGGAATAAATGTTGAGGGTATGGGTTGTGGAGATGAGGTCAGACACCATATTAAAATGAGAGCCAGTAGTTTGACTTCTGAGGTTAGGTCACAAATGTATCAGAACTTCTATTTGCCTTTTTCTTTCATTAGAGATCTACTTTAAAATCTGGTTTGCTTCATAGGGAGGTCCCACTCATATGAAAAAAATAGGTATTCTGAAAGATTGAGAGCCCACAATGACATTCCAGTTCATGGTGAGGCTTGGTCTCTAGATACCTGATGGAGGCACTCTTGAGATGACTTCTGCCCAAGTGCTACAAATGATGAACTACCCTGCGAGATTAACAACTTGCTAACCACAGTCATCCAGAACAATGGAGATCAGAACAATAAATGACTGTTTTGGTTTTTGCTCACTTTATTATTATTGGTCAAGCAGTACAAGGTGACCAAAGCTTTTCTACCTGAAAGAATAATACATATTGGAAGCATAAGATAACAAAAAGATAGTATTTATAAGGATCAAAAGATGTCAGAGGCAGTTAAGACTGACGTACTTCATTATATCTAGAAGAGGCTTCATGGAGAAATTTTAACATTAGCTGGATATTGAAGGAAGATTAAGTACAAAATCCATTCAAGATGTGTATCAATTAATAGGGTCAAATAGCATGGTATTAAACAGAAAACAGTAGTGTAGCGATGTATTCTGGAGAAGGTAATTTAAAGGCATTATTAATAAAGAAGTTGGTAATAACATTAACATCAAGTCATTATTTACTTGGAATAATTTTATTTTGAATCATATAAGGCAACAATGTGCTGATGTTAAGAAAAGAAAGTGATCGGACTTGGACCATGCAGAAGGTCCAAATGTGTGCTTTCATTATTATATTTATAAATCAGAGATTTATATAGCTAATTAAATTTGAGATAAAAACATCATACAACTCTCATTCTTCTTATTTTAAAAAAAGTTTAGTTATTTTAAAGAGTTTTAGACTCTTACAAGGAAGGTATGAGAGCCTTCACACTTTTTTACTTAACTTGCATTCATACCATAAAAGTGTTTGCCAAACAATTCTCCTAAGAAGAATGTTGTGCATTAACTTGGCACTTACTTTACTATCTTAAGTTTTACTTTGAATTTCCAAGCTACCTTGGCTAATAGAAGATATGAGTAAATAAGTTAACACTGTTTGCACAAAGTACAAATCTTTGCATAGACAAAACATACAATGTCTCTTCCTTCAAGATCTATTGAATATCAGTCATGGAAGGAGAATCCATCATTTTACCTTCTTTCAGTACAGAATTTAAACTAGTTCATACACACATTGTGGTAGATTAGTGCTCATTAAATTTTAATGCTTTCCCCTCTTTGTGGAAGAAGTGTTTCTTCATGTCGTGAATTCAGAGTTTGACCACCTGACTGGCTCTGGTCAATGGGGTGGGCCTTAGTGACAGTGTGCTAGTTCTAAGAAGAGACTATGGGAAGAATGGCAGTGGAGAGCATGTCCCAGGCATCCATTGCTATATTAGTTTGGATCCTGGAAAAACTATATGCAAAGCAGACCCAAACCCAAATTGTATCTATCAGCTCACATATTAAAACTGAGATAAAATCAGTTGAATTTCAGCCAACCAGCAGATATGTGTTTGAAATAAATATTTGGTATGTTAAGTCACTCAGATATTAGAGATTTTGTTACATTGGATTATCATAGTAAAGCCTATGATTATTATAGAGACTATGATCTGACATACACATAATACATGTCTATTAAAATTAAATGCATTTTAATTCCTCTAAGATTTCACCTTTTCCTGAGATTATAGTAATTAATTATACCCAAGGAAAAGGTTATCAGTTTATTCTAACACATTTCTATTTTCTAAATATGTAAGTACTACAGATAGTTTCATAAAATAAATATTTTGACAAAATTTTATTTTAAAGAAGGAATTTCATAAACACCCTCAAATTTCTTATGTCTATTCTGTTTTCATCTGGATAAATTTGGAGAATGTTAATATTTTCTTAAAGAACAAAACTTAGTAAACATGCAGACAGTTTCTAGGAAACTATCCTTTAGAATATGAAGTTTTATGGATCAGAGTATATTTTCCATGAAAAAAATTCACTTTCTGGTGAATAAGTGAGATATTCTAAAAAATAACTTTTCTTGTAATGCTATATTTTGTAACCAAAACATGTACAAAACAAAAGAAAACAAAAACCCCACTTCAGCTAACCATTTGTTGCTAGATCAAAGAAGTTATAAAGGGGCAGACTCTCTCTGACAAGTGACCACAGGCAAATTTTCTTATTACTCAATCCATATTTTTCCACTCATTTATTTTTTTCTTTAATTTATTCAACCACATTCTTAATTGGATTCCAGGTATTTATTGTTTCACACCTATTTCTTTGCATAGAGAAATGGTGTTTGGAAGTTCAGGTATTGCTTCCTTTCTCTTGTTATAGAGACTAAGATCTCACAATGGATTTATGACAAAGCTGCCCTTAGACAGTAAGTAAAGATTCCAGTCTCCATTCCCTACTCTGCTTTATAATTTTGATTCTAATTAATATTCCAATTGAAGCATCATTTTGAACAAAGCTAATCAGAGAATACATGCGATCTGCAACTGTACCATGAATATGTACTACTTATCTTTGTCTTATGAGGTTATAAGGCAGTATTTAGTTGTTCTAGAGATGTATGAAGCTGGCATGCACAAAGAGAACCCAAGTGGTTCACCCCAGTGAAATTTAAACAAAATTGCAAAATGAAATAAATATAAAATAATCTACATGGATTATTTACATATTTACTTGCTCCAAAAGGGGAAGCAGGTCATACAACATTTTGGAAACTCATATTCCATCTATTTAATAAGTTAACATTCTTGAGTAATAGTTATTTTATTCATTGAACTTTTCTTAGCCTAAAGTGGTAATTTATTCTTCCAATAACCCTATCAAAAATTAGTAATACATCAAAAACATAATAACTTAATAACTTAATAAATGATACAGGGGACATTTCATATCTATAAGAAATTATTGAATTAGTTGGAAAGTAACTGAATTAATTTGTAAGAAAAAGGGAGTAAAATCAGATTCCTATTTTACAGTACTCTTCAATATGTATATTTTTCAATTGCATTGAAGTTTTATTGTGAAACAAAATCATAAGTGTACTAAAGAAATATAGGTGAATATTTAAATAACATGTAAAGAAATGGTTTCTCTAAGCATTAAAACAAAGTTAGAAATTTCAGAATGAGTACATTTGATGCAACTACATTAAAAATATTTCAGTATGAGTATATCAAATACCAGCATACACATTAATAAGCAAGTATTCATTTATAGATATATTTGATACACACATTTGAAACAGTTGAGTTTCTATAAGGAAACAAATGTCACACACAGATGGGGTAATTAAAGAAATTTTAATGAAATAACAACTTAAAAATTTGTGAGTAGAGCCAACATAACAGAGGTTTTGAAAGGTCATTCTACTTTTCTATGTACCAATATGCCTCTGAATAATGGGATATATACTTCCACCTGGGAATTTTGTGAAAGAGAGTTTATGGTTATACTTTATTATGAGGTAAGTTTATTTTTATTAGAAGCAATACCATGTGGGGATGATAAGTCATGCTGAAATCCCACACATGGTATGAGAGGCTAGGAGTGATATTTGGAATGTGTCTCTATTCCTCAGAAGGAAAATTGATGCTTTTCCGTAATCAAACTTGCTATCAAGTGGTGGCTTAATCTCACCTGGGAAGGATGGTTGTTGGGGACACAGCCTTTGTTTCTGCTGTTGGCAGGTTGGGCATTTAGTAGTTGGGGTAGCAGATCAGCCATTTGTATAGGAAGTTCATGGTATTGAGTATGTTGTACCTAATGGGAGTATAAGAGTGGGCAGGAAGTGTGACTGACTAACATTCAGAAAATGGATTATTAATTTCACCAGATTATTAAGATACCCTTTCTAGTGGCTATGAGGAACATTACTTGATGGGGTGATTCAAATGTTAATCTCTACACATTTTAGTAGACATATATTTAGGTACAAATATCATCATATGCTGTACACATTCTAATAGTATACCATTTTCCTTTTCCCTTTAAAACCTATTTCTAAATCTATTAATGTTCTTTTCCTGTCCAGAGTCATTGTTAGATACTGTCTATGAATCAAAGCAGATCCCAGATAAGAGCACTACTCCTTTTATATCAAGTGTAGTAGCCAACATACCAACCAGTGTTCTGATCCCTAGGATAATGTATTCCAAGGTAACCTCTAGGAGTGACTGTAATTATTTAAGTCCATTTCTAACGGGCATCTTTGTGCCAATAGATCCATCTAGGAACCAGGCCTGTGCTTATTCCTCATCTCTTAACTGATCATGGGGGATTCCCATGGCTATAAATGTTGATGAATGAAGTGACAACGAAGTTATAAGGATGAAAAGTACCCCAGGCATATGAGCTCTTCTCATGCAGCTTTCTAATGCTTTCCAGACTTACTCTTAGTCTCTTATATATGATTTTTATCTCACAATGTCATGCTATTATGGACATCTAACTCCAGAATTTGATGAGTCATGTAATGTTCAGGTCTAATGGACAATGTGGGACACATAATCACTTGTTATTTTATGGGTAGCATTAAGTCACTACCATGGCTTAGTAGCTATTCAATAGAAGAAAATTTTTAAGCATAGGAGGGCTTGACCAAACTCCAAACATGTTATGATTCTCCTATTGTGGCTTTCCAAAGACTGTGTATAACATCTAAGCCTGTCCTACTTTTGAATTACCTTTGGTCATCTAGTTATTAAACCTGAAGAACAAGATACCTTGCACCTGAGCCTTGGAACTACTGTAGAGTAGTTTATAATTCAGACATTATTCAAAATGGCAGCTTGGTACATTAGCCTGATTATTATACCCTAATGTGACACATATGTGTAATTATAAGGCACTAATAAAACATAATGAAAAGATGAAAAAATCCCTACATATGTAGCAAAACCAACAAAATATTCAAAGCAGTCAAACAACTACTACATCTCAGTTGTGCAATAGTTCTTTTGCTTACAGGGCTTATTTTAATATACCCAGGTCATAACAATCTTCTAGACAGTTCATTAATAGCAGTCCCTTAGCATAATGCCATGAATATAATGATTAGTTTGATGTTCTCTGAATATTTTAATGAAATTGACACAGGTGCCTTAAAAATAGGTTGGAAATAATAAACTAGATCTTACATATGTTTCTTTTATATATTTTAAATATGTACATGGAAATATAGATGTATTTCAAATACTTCAGTCCTTCACCTATTACTTTTCTCAGAAGAATAGAACTTCAAAAACAATATTTATTTTAAAAATTATCATAAGTGATTTTGTTGCTCCATTTAAGTTTTTATGGGTTAAGTCAAAGAATTGGTGGTAAAATATTAAGGGTAGATTGTCATCCCTATTACTTTAGGGAAAACTGTTTAAGGTTACGTTGTTGATAAGAAGATATGAAAGCATTCTTTAAAGGGGATAATCAGCAAGCTTATTTTGATAAGGACTAGACAAACAGTTTGGACTATGCAGACCATTTAAAATTCCACTTCACCTGCTGTTCTTGTTTGCCTTCAATGAACAGTAAACATGTAGAAAGCATTCTTAGTTCTTGGAACATACTAATTTAGTCCACAGGCTGTAGTTTGCTGATAATGTGTTGTAGGTCAGTAGTTGCAGTTGCCATCACCATGTAAGTTCACAGTTATACACAGTCTTTTTCCAGGAGCCATCTTGCCTATAGAACTCTGGTGATCTAGTCATGTGCTGCTCCTGCCACCTTCTTGAATCTTCCAAATTTTCCAAGATGTCACTAATCACAGAAAATCCAAACGAATCAGTTCCTTAACATTTAACAATTTTATTAATAAGTATTGTTTCAATGTAGTTTTTAAACTCTCTTGCCTTTTCCTTAATAATAACAGACTCCTGCTGGGCGAGATGGCATATGCCTGTAATCCCAGTGGCTCTGGAGGCTGAGGCAGGAGGATCATGAGTTCAAAGCCAGCCTCAGCAAAAGTAAGGCGCTAAGCAACTCAGTGAGACCCTGTCTCTAAATAAAATACAAAATAAGGTTGGGGATGTGGCTCAGTGGTCGAGTACCCCTGAGTTCAAGCCTTAGTACCCCATCCAAAAACTAATAATAATAATAACAGAATCCTGTGCTTTAATTCTATAAAGATTATCATTATTCTAGGCATATTTCATCATACTTAGCTTTGGCACATGTTTATGTATGTTAGTTTTAATAATGTATTAGAATGGGAAGACTGCAAGTTTGAGGCTGGCCTTAGCAACTTAGTGAGACTGTGTTTCAAAATAAAAATGAACAAAAAAGGAATGTAATCCTCAGTACACACACACACACACACACACACACACACACCCCGCTAAAATATAACCATTAGTTTAATTTAATATAATGTAATAAAATTATTAGATGTTTTTCCATGTTATAACTTGGGTCTGAATTACCAATCTGATGATTAACCTATTCATTTGTTCAAGGAGGGAGATAAAGTTAAAGCGGCTCTTTTGCATTATAAAATTACAAAAGGGTATTTCACAGTTTAACTTTTTGAATGGTTATGTGTATAAACAGGCACATTTTTGTAAAACGTTACAAAGATTCTGATAGCCTAGACTACATGTGAAATATTATTCTCCCTGAACTCATGCAACAGATTTTCATTCATGCATTACACCTGAACAGGTGCCCTTTTAGAAACTCAACTATTATTAGAGTGGCTCTATTCCAATAAAACATTAAAGCAAAAAGAATTGGTAAGTAAATCAAGCACCCCATTTGCTATTGGAAGTTATTATATTTCTTCAACCAACACAAAGACTAAAAGAACTTTTCTGAAAGTAATGTAAATCACAAATAAATAAACTTTGTGTAATAGAGTCAATTCTTTAGGGAACATATAAACAAGAAACCCCTCACCATTCTAGTTCTGGTCCATAACTAGTGGATTTAGGATGTCATCTTTTTGTTCAAATGGGAAAATATTCTTAGTTGTTACTTTGATATAAAATGTGAATAGTGTAGTCTTTTTTGTAATTGTCATATCATTCTTGTTTAAAGCTTCATCCACTCTGATAGATGCTTTGATTCATGTGGAGTTTTGGTGCTTCAGGAGGTGAAAACATGCATTCGAGAAATTGCTATAAACTTATCAAGTACCACATAGGTTCATACCCTTGGTTGAATTAAAGTAAAATATTTGAGTTTTTTTCATTGTCTTTTTAAACATTATCACTAAGTAGCTTTTGTAATCATTGATAATTTTTCATCCTTATAACACAATTCAGAATTTTTCTTTATTTTCCCTGACACATGTAAAGTTCTAGAAAGTAGACCAGCTATGTGATTTGATTAATCCTCAGTAATAATGTTGACAATTCCAGGTATAAACAGAGCACAAACTTGAAATTGTTACATGGGAAAAATGCCCTGCTTGAGACCTTCTTGATGCAGAAATGAGCAGCAATGAAACTACAATAAAAGGGTTTTCTGGTGACAAAGTTTCTAAATGTGAAATGGACATCATTAGTGATACTGTAGAAATCGTAGCCTGAATTTATTTTAAAAATATTTTAATTTTCTCTTCATGAACAGTGGAACTATAATGTCATCATATACACAGATTGCATAATATTCATACAATATGGATAAGCTTGAGAGTGAAGTAAGGCATTATTAGTCATATCAGAATAATGGGTGTATATAACAACTGTAAAAATTGTACCATTTTACATATTATTTTTTAACTTTTTAGTTTTGTCTTTGAGCAGTACATTGAAAACAATGGAAATTCTTCCTTTCTCATGGCTGTGTAGTATTCTCCTGTTGGATATTAAATGGGGTTGACTTGATTTTTTATACTATAAAGACTGGTCACACAATTCAGTTTTTGATTTTTTTCTAGTCAAAAGTTTGCCTCCACCAATGAACACTACACTGACAAATTCCTAGCAGAGTAATTGCATAATTTGTGTATTCGATTTAATTTTTAAATGCACTTCCTGAAACTGCTTTCCAGAGGAGGTAGAACCAATACAAAGTTTCAACCTCAAGGTATCAGAACATCTCTGCCCCTCTCTCTCACCAATTTCATTTCTTAAAATAGTTTTATCATCCTTTTGAAATTCTCTGAGTATACATGTTAGCCAAACATAAAAAGTTCATGTTAGAAACTTTTGTTTGAAATTTAGTGTGAAGCCAAAGTATCCCCAAAATGAACATTGAAATCGAAGGATAAAATTTTTATCATAATTTATAAAAAATGAAACATAATTATGGTTTTTACACCCATATTACTAAAAATGTATTAGTCCAATTTTTTAAAATGCTGCATTGCTCTGCAAGAATGATATCTCAGCATCTCATGTTGCTAAACTGAACACACTTCATTTCAGCCAAAGGCAGTTCTGGTTCTATTTCACCATAATCAGTTGAGTGCAAAGCATCTTTGTTGACTTCTCAATTTTCTCTAATCATTTATTCTTTTCCTCATAATATTATTTTAATTATTTTGTCATAACTATATATTATTTATTATAAAATATAAAGATTTAGAATTCTTTCATAAGATATGTAGACTTTAATTGGAAAGGCTGATGACCTACATGAAATTTATGATCTTAATATAAAATTTCATTCTTAAAGTTATTGACTTGATATTTTGAATGGGCATAGATGTTTTTCAGAAAGAATTTTGACATAAGTTCATATTTATTGTTCTGCTTTATTTTTAGGCTTAATTTTTTCTTACATTTTATTTCTTTTTCAGCCTCAAAATAAGTGTGTAACATTTCAAATGTTAGTTAACACATTTTCTCACCATTTATATGTTTGTTCATTCCACTGTAATTATTTCAAAGTTAATGCACGTTTCCATATATATAAGCTGATTTCAAAATCAGTTGTTGCAGAATTACTGAAGCAATGATATATTTGTACTGAAGCAATGATATTTATAATGAAGCAAGTATATATGACATTTATACTTCAAATTACATATATGGTTTTAGCAATTACATGTAAAATTTCAACTGCATGTGGTATCCAGAAGCTAACCTAGATTTTGAAAGTGAATAACCAGATATTAATAATAATTTTGAATGGCATGTCTTGATTGTATAACTGATAATCTTACAGTGACTTGATGGGATGCTAATTTAGGAGATTACACATTTATGATGCACAAGTACAGAATGTCAGTAACAACGTTGAATGAGGCATTAGTAATTGAAAACTGAAAGATAAAGTCAACGTCAAATGTGAAATTGGAACAGAATATTATGGTTGCAGTCAAACATCAACAAATGGCATGAAGTGAATTGTTTAAATCTGTATTTTCCACGTATACTTGTATTTTCTGTACTGCTTTCTCATTTCTTGCCTCTTCCCCCTATCATCTTTTGGTAGGTTTTCCTATTTTTAAAAAACAAGTATAATTACATGGAAGAGTTACATCCACTCTGAAAATACTTTAATCTTTTTTAGAAGGTTGTCCAGGGTATTGGAAGGAAGATATACTCAAATTCTTGCTATTTGAACTTTCTTTTGTTGAATTAAAATTGAGTTTGTTTTTTAAAAAGAACTTGAAATTTGCCCTTTAATAAACATAGACTTGTTGATGTACTTAAATCTTAATCTAATTTTCATAAATACCAGATAATCTTTTTGTCATTCTCACATGTCAATAATTCACCAATTTTTGATTGCATCTTATATTGTTTATATAAGAAGAGAAAAATCTGTTTGGTGTTCTGTTGCTACCACAAATTTCTATATAAACTGATTTTCAACACCTGTTTAGTTAGAACTTATTTATTTTAACAGAAAGTATGTCTCTAATAATAACCACTATTTTATATAAATTCCCAAGACCTAGAGGTGATAAAAAAGAAAAAATAAAGAAAATGCACTTAAACTCATACATACAGTTTCTGAGTTTGATTTAGTTAAAGCCATTTTCCAAAAACATTCCTCTGTTCTGACATACTAGCCAACTTCAATCAAAACATTTCTCTTGTGAAGTCATATTTTTTTTACTTTCTTTTTGCCATCTGACTCAGTATTGACCTTGAGTTTTTTCATAAGAACATTTCAACATGGCTAAACTACATAATCATCAATTTGAATAAAAGATTGAATTCAACAGCAAATGATTACCTATCTTCAAATTGCAGGTCTTTTCATTTTTCACTGCTTTCCAATGGAAAGAGAAAAAATAAACAACCCTGATATAAACATCTGTCATCTATATTTCTCTATATGCATGTATGTTAATAGATATTAATGCAGAAATTATAATTTTGGTATTCTACTCACTTATTAATAATCTTTGGCTAATTCTTACAATTAGAATCAGCTTTCTCTTTCCATTCCCTTCATTGACTATTAAATTGTTTATGAACCTAAAAAAACTGTCACTGGAAAGTACATTGTACAAGTATTCAAAAAAGAAATATATTAGATGCTCTAAAGTCTTTATACTTCGTATGTAGGCCATTTTTCATCATGCCATGTTTTATTCATTGTAAGGGGCACTAAAAAAAACCAATCTGTGCACCAGTTTGTGCTTTGCAATCCTTTTCATTCAAGTAGCAGTTCTGGCTTCATACCATTGCCTGCACATGCACACTGAAGCTTTTAGATGGGGGCCAGAGGATTGGTAGGAAATCTGAAAGCCAACTGAAGTAAAACTGCATTACAAATGTCCCTGATGGAGGAATGAACATATTTGATGTCATGACATCTATGGCTCTTAGTTGTAATGTGGTTCTAAGAAAATTGTACGTGGAAAGCACAGGCACTTTAGTGATAACCACTTGTTACCATTAACCTATTAACCTATTGCACTATTAAACTATTAATTACTATTTATTACTATTATATGTATGTGAAATAGTGAAATAATAATGTAATTGTAAATAGATCTAAAATGACTCCCTGTGTGTAAAACAAAAATAGTTAAGTGCGATGGAAGCTTTATACTGTGGTTAAATTGAGAGTATCTTTTCTTTATTTATAAATATAGTTTCACCTATTTAAAGCTAATTTATTTAATTATAATTAATGGAGTCTTAGGTTTAGTGGGATGTACTAGTAACAGCCCTGGTTTATAGGAGTTAACAGAAGATCGGCATGACTGAACAACTTGCTCAAAGTGACATAGCTAATAAATTGGTATATTAATTTTCTATTACTGCTGTCAAAAAACACAACAAATTTAGGGACTAAAAACCATACAAATTTATTATCTTACTGGTCAATATACCAGAAGTAAAAAATGGGGCTCAGAGAACTAAAATTGAGATGTCCACAGAGCTGCTTTCCTTTCTGGTAGCTGTAATGGAGATGCATCTCCATGACTTTCCCAACTTCTTCTTCTATACTACTTGGTGTCCCATCAAAGATTGCAATGGGAGATCCAAGATGGTGGACTAGAGGGTGACTGCATCTCCCAACTCTCCAGAACACAGGATGCAAGAAGGGGAGGTATTGAGAGACTCGGACTAACATAGAGCCACAGGGTGAGTGTCTCCCACCGGGTGAAGCTCCGCACGGGTGGCAGGCCTGGACAGGGGCAGCTTCTTGGGGCAGGGCAGAGCAGCTAGAGTTTTCCCCATGTAGCCCTGCTTTCTCCGGCGGCAAGCTCGATCCACAGCCAGCTTCTTGGAGCAGGCTGCCCAGTGAGAGTTTTTCCACACAGAGCCAACCCCAAGCCCCAGACCCAGCGGCAGGCCCCGGCCTGCAGGCGGCTTCTGGGACCAAGGCAGGACAGGGAGAGACTTTCCTCTAGCAACCTAGTTCCCTCAGGCGGGGGCAGGCCCTGTGTATAGCCAGCTTCTAGGAGCAGGACCACCCAGTAGAGGATTTCCATGCAGAAGCAGCCCCCAGCCATGGACCCAGTAGCAGGCTAGGGGCAGCTTTCTTCAGGAAGCACTGCATTATCAAGTTCCTCCAAGACTTCAGGCTACTGAAGGCTGGGAAGTGATATACTGGAAATCTACAGGGACACTATAAGCCAAAGAGGAAATCTGCAATATCTCAGAGTCCCACTGATATCTGACAAATATGAGAAAACAAGGGAAGAAAATGTCCCAAACAAACATAGATACTATATCAATAAACTCCAATGACAGGACAGCAGAAGAAATGTCAGAAAGGGAGTTCAGAATGTACATAATTAAAACAATCAGAGAAGCAAATGAGGAGATGAAAGAGCAAATGCAGGCATTAAATGATTGCACCAATCAACAGTTAAAAGAGCAAATACGGGAAGCAAGAGATCATTTCAATAAAGAGTTAGAGATATTGAAAAAAAAACAAACAAACAGAAATCCTTGAAATGAAGGAAACAATAAAACAAGTTTAAAACTCCATAGAAAACATAACCATTAGGATAGAACACCTGGAAGACAGAACCTCAGACATTGACGAAGAAATATTTAATCTTGAAAACAAAGTTGACCAAACAGAGAAGATGGTAAGAAATCATGAACAGAATGTACAAGAATTATGGGATATCATGAAAAGGCCAAATTTAAGATTATTGGGATTGAGAAGGCTTAGAGAAACAAATAAAAGGAATGAACAATCTATTCAATGAAATAATATCAGAAAATTTCCAAATCTGAAGAATGAAATGGAAAACCAGGTACAAGAGGCTTATAGGACTCCAAATATACAAAATTACAACAGACCCACACCAAGGCACATTATTATGAAAATGCCTAACATACAAAATAGAGACAGAATTTTAAAGGCTGTGAGAGAAAAGAACCAAATTACATTCAGGGGGAAACCAGTAAGAATATCAACAGATTTTTCAATCCAGACCCTAAAAGTTAGAAGGGCCTGGAACAACATTTACCAAGCCCTGAAAGAAAATGGATGCCAACCAAGAATCTTATACCCAGCAAAACTTACTTTCAGATTTGATGACAAAATAAAATCCTTCCATGATAAACAAAAGCTAAAAGAATTTACAAAAAGAAAGCCGACATTACAGAACATTCTCAGCAAAATATTCCATGAGGAAGAGATGAAAAACAACGATGCAAATCAGCAAGGGAGAAACTACCCTAAAGAATAGCCAAATAAAGGAGAAACCAAATTATGTCAAAAAACAAAAATGAGTCAAATGACTGGGAATACAAATCACATCACAATAATAACCCTGAAGGTGAATGGCCTGAACTCATCAATCATAAGACATAGACTGGCCGTTCGGATTAAAAAGAAAAATCCAACAATATGCTGCCTGCAAGAGACTCACCTCATAGAAAGAGATACCCACAGACTAAAGATGAAAGGATGGGAAAAAACATACCATGCACATGGACACAGCAAAAAAGCTGGAGTATCCATCCTCATTTCAGATAATGTGGACTTTAAGCCAAAACTAGTCAGAAGGGATAAAGAAGGACATTACATGCTGCTTAAGGGAAGCATAAATCAGCAAGATATAGCAATCATAAATATCTATGCCCCAAACATTGGCTCAACCATGTACATCAAACAAATCCTTCTCAATTCCAGAAACAAATAGACCACAACACAATAATACTAGGTGATTTTAACACACCTCTCTCACCACTGGAGAGATATTCCAAATAAAAATTGAATAAAGAAACCATAGATCTCAATAACACGATCAACAATTTAGACTTAACGGACATATAGAGAATATACCATCAAACAAAGAACGAATACACTTTCATCTCAGCAACACATGGATCCTTCTCTAAAATAGACCATATTTTATGCCACATATTTTATGCTACTGTTAGCAAATACAAGAAGATAAAGATACTACCTTGTATTCTATCGGATTATAATGGATTGAAATTAGAAATAAATGACAGAATAAAAAACAGAAACTTCTCCAATACCTGGAGATTAAATAATACACTATTATATCATGAATGGATAACAGAAGACATCAGGAGGGAAATAAAAAAATTAATAGAAGTAAACGAGAACAAAGACACATCATATCAAAATCTCTGGGACACCATGAAAGCAGTACTTAGAGAAAGATTTATTTCATGGGCACATTCAACAAAAGAAGTAAAAATAAACAAATAAATGACCGAACACTACAGCTCAAAGCGCTAGAAAAAGAAGAGCAGACCAACACCAAAAGTAGTAGAAGAAAGGAAATAGTTAAAGCCAGAGCTGAAATCAACGAAATTGAAACAAAAGAAACAATTGGAAAAATTGACAAAATAAATAGTTGGTTCTTTGAAAAAAATAAACAAAATTGATAAACCCTTAGCCAAACTAACAACGAGAAAGAGGGAGAAAACTCAAATTATTAAAATCTGGAATGAACAAGGAAATATCACAACAGACATGAGTGAAATACAAAACATAATTAGAAGCTATTTTGAAAATCTATATTCGAATAAAACAGAAAACCTCAAAGACATCAGCAAGTTTCTAGAGACATATGAATTACCTAAACTGAACGAGGAGGATATACACAACTTAAATAAATCAATTTCAACCAATGAAATAGAAGAGGTCATGAAAAGTCTACCAACAAAGAAAAGTCCGGGACCAGATGGGTTCTCAGCCGAGTTCTACAAAACCTTTAAAGAAGACCTCATTCCAATACCCCTCAAAGTATTCCATGAAATAGAAGAGGAGGGAACCCTCCCAAACTCGTTCTATGAAGCCAATATCACCCTGATACCTAAACCAGAAAGAGACACATCAAGGAAAGAAAATTTCAAACCAATATCCTTAATGAACATCAACACAAAAATTCTCAACAAAATTTTAGCAAATAGCATACAAAAATATATTAAAAAGATAGTGCACCATGATCAAGTGGGTTTGATCCCAGGGATACAAGGTTGGTTCAACATCCAGAAATCAATAAATGTCATTCACCATATCAACAGACTTAAAGTTAAGAATCACATGATTATTTCAATAGATGCAGAAAAAGCATTTGATAAAATACAGCATCCCTTCATGCTCAAAACACTAGAAAAAATTGGGGTAGTGGGAACATTCCTAAACATTATGAAGGCAATCTACGCTAAGCCCATGGCTAATATCATTCTAAATGGTGAAAAACTGAAAGCATTCCCCCTAAAAACTGGAACAAGTCAGGCATGCCCTCTTTCACCACTTCTATTCAACATTGTCCTTAAACTCTAGCCAGAGCAATTAGACAAACCAAAGAAATTAAAGGGATACAATTAGGAAAAGAAGAACTCAAACTATCCTTGTTCACTGATGACATGATTATATATTTAGAGTAACCTGGAAATTCCACCAGAAAATTTTAGAATTCCTAAGTGAATTCATTAAAGTAGCAGATTACAAGATCAATGCTCATAAACCCAATGCATTTTCATACATAATTGATGAATCTTCAGAAAGAGAAGTTAGGAATACTACCCCATTCACAATAGCCCCGAAAAAAATAAAATACTTGGGAATCAATCTCACAAAAGAGGTGAAAGACCTCTACAATGAGAACTACAGAACACTAAAGAAAGAAATTAAAGAAAACCTTACAAGATGGAAAGATCTCCCATGTTCTTGGATAGGCAGAATTAATATCTTCAAAATGGCCATACTACCAAAAGTGCTATACAGATTCAATGCAATTCCAATTAAAATCCCAATGATGTACCTTACAGAAATAGAGCAAGCAATTATGAAATTCATCTGGAAGAATAAGAAACCCAGAATAGCTAAAGCAATCCTTAGCAGGAAGAATCAAACAGGGGGTATCTCAATACCAGAACTTCAACTATACTACAAAGCAATACTAACAAAAACGGCATGGTATTGATACCAAAATAGACAGGTAGTTCAATGGTACAGAATAGAGGACACAGACACAAACCCAAATAAATACAATTTTCTCATACTAGACAAAGGGGCCAAAAATATGCAATGGAGAAAAGATAGCCTAAATATGCAATGGAGAAAAGATAGCCTCTTCAACAAATGGTGCTGGGAAAACTGGAAATCCATATGCAACAGAATGAAACTAAACCCCTATCTCTCACCCTGCACAAAACTCTACTCAAAATGGATGAAGGACCTTGGAATCAGACCAGAGATCCTTCATCTTATAGAAGAAAAAGTAGGTCCAAATCTTCAACACGTCGGCTTAGGATCAGACTTCCTTAACAGGACTCCCATAGCCCAAGAAATTAAAGCAAGAATCAATAACTGGAGTAGATTCAAACTAAAAAGTTTCTGTCAGCAAAGGAAAGTATCAGCAATGTGAAGAGAGAAACTACAGAGTGGGAGAAAATCTTTGCCAATCATACTTCAGATAGAGCACTAATTTCCAGAATATATAAAGAACTCAAAAAACTCTACATCCAGAATACAAATAAACCAATCAACAAATGGGCTAAGGAAATGAACAGACACTTCACAGAAGAAGATGTACAAGCAATCAACAGACGTATGAAAAAATGTTCAACATCTCTAGTAATAAGAGAAATGCAAATCAAAACTACCCTAAGATTCCATCTCACCCCAATTAGAATGGCGTTATCAAGAACACAAGCAACAATAGGTGTTGGAGAGGATGTGGTGAAAAAGGTACACTCATACATTGCTGGTGGGGTTGCAAATTAGTGCAGTCACTGTGGAAAGCAGTGTGGAGATTCCTCAGAAAGATTGGAATAGAACCACCATTTGACCCAGCTATTCCACCTCTTGACCTATACCCAAAGGACTTAAAATCAGCATTCTACAGAGATACAGCCACATCAATGTTCATAGCTGCTCAATTCACAATAGCCAGATTGTGGAACCAACCTAGATGTCCTTCAATTGATGAATGGATGAAGAAATTGTGGCATACATATACAAGGGAATATTACTCTGCCATACAGAATGATAAAATTATGGCATTTGCAAGCAAATAGATGAAATTGGAGAATATCATGCTAAGTGAAATAAGCCAATCTCAAAAAACCAAAGGACTAATGATCTCGCTGATAAGTGGATGATGACACATAATGGGGGGGTGGGAGGGATTAGGGTAGTTTTAGGGTGAGGGTTAGGGAGGGTGGCAAGAATGGAAGAAGGAAGGACTGTATAGAGGGAAAAGAAGGGTGGGAGGGGTGGGGGGGAAGGGAAAAAATAACAGAATGAATCAAATAGCATTACCCTATGTAAATGTATGATTACACAAATGGTATGCCTTTACTCATTGTACAAACAGAGAACAACATGTATCCCATTTGTTTACAATTTAAAAAAAAAAGATTGCAATGGCTGGTTGATCCTTTCTCATGTTACCTCCTTCAGACACTAACTCTTCAGATTCCCTCCTTCACTTGTAAGGACCCCTGTAGTTAATTTGGCTCACTCCTATAATCTAGGCTTATCTCCCAATCATAAAATCGGCTGCTTAGTAATCTTATTTTCATCTCCCCTCTTAATTATCCTTTGACATATAACAAAACATAGGTTTCAGGATTAGTACATGCACATCTCTGAGGAGTGATTATTCAGTGTATTATTAGTGCTTGAGAGTTTAGTAGTTTATCTGATTATGAAGCTCATGCTGTATTTCACTATGCTGTATAACTTATCAAATATCAATGTGTGAAGTTCTTTGAATGTGAGTATTTTATTAATCTGAGATGAACAGAATATGGCCAATTATGTATAGTAAGTTTGAGCAAATGCAAAAAAGTAAAGGGACATGTTGCTACCTGTTACTTGGTGATGGACATCAAGGTCACCAGAGCTAAAGGCCTTGATCATGGAAATTAGTTTGTTCTGACACAGTGTCAAACATGTCAGGTAAAAGCAGAATATAACTCAGGATTCCACTTGGCAATGCGGCATGAATAACAGAGGGATTTTCCTTACAGATAAAGTGGGCACAGGGTTCAAGACAACTGCTGGGCACACAGGTACTTAGAAGTATGGACAGGCACATAGGTTGGACTAAATTAGTCTGTGTTTCTGCCTTCTCTAATCTTCTATATATAAATATATATATAAGTTTCTCAGATTCATACATTAATTACACACATGTTCACTGAGTACTAGTCCAAGGACTCTGCTGGGAAGACAAAGAGTAAATGTAGCCTTTCATTGCTTGCTATTTGACTTCTTTGTTCCTTCAGGCATAGAAAACAACCCTTGCAATTAGTTTTTCAGTGTTTTCCAACTTATTGCTATTTTTTTCTTTTCTTTCACCTCTCCGACACCTTGGAATAGGTGCCCTTTGAATTAAAACTATCTGCATTTATTTACAGAATAAGAATAGTAGAAAAATATCAGAAACTCACTCTTCCACACTCCAGAGGCAAGATCTGCCATTTGTGACTTGATTTCCATCTCATTCATATGATAATTCATATATACTTTCTCATTTTTGTGAAACTCACAAAATCCTTCATTAGCTATAACAGCATTTAGGAAGCATTAAAACTGTTCATTTAATTAGAGCATTATGGTTATATATAGTAATAGGATTCATCCTGACAAAATCATACATGCCTGGAATTTGATTTCAGTTCATGATCCTCTTTTGCTCCCATTCTTCCTCCCCTCCCCAATTCTCCTTCCTCCGTTCTGCTAGACTTCCATTTGCTCATCTGTTTATTTATTTTTGATTGATTCTTTTTTTACTTATACATAAATGTAAAATTCCCTCTTTATTTATAGATGCACATAACCTGATTTTTCTGCATTGCCTCCCCTTTCCCATCTCTCCATTCTGCCTGTTAATCTCCTTCTTCTATACTACTGATTTCCTTATATCTTCATGATATCCTATCATTCCATCATCCTTTCCTTTATTTTACTCTAGCTTCCAAATATGAAATAAAGTATTTAACCTTTGAGTTTCTGAGGATGATGTTCTCCATTTACATCCATTTACCAGCAAATGCCGTAATCTCATTCTTTATGTCTGAGTAGAACTTCATTGTGTGTATATACCACAATTTCTTAATTTGTTCATTGATTGGTAGTCACCTGGGTTAATTTCATAATTCAGCTATTGTGAATTGTGTTGTTAAAAACTTTGAGGTGGCTGTAGCTTTATAATATGCTGATTTTAATTCTTTTGAAGAATACCAAGGAGTAGGATAGCTGGGTCATATGGTGGTTCTATCCTTAGTTTTTTGAGGAATTGCCATACTGTTTTCCAGAGTGGTTGTACTAGTCTGTAGAACCACCAACAATGTATAAGTGTGTAGTTTTCCCTTACATCCTTGCCAGCATTTATTATTGCTTGTATTTTTGATTATTGCTATTCTAAGTGGAGTGAGAGGAAATCTTACTGTAGTTTTGACTTGAATTTGCCTGATTGCTAGAAATGTTGAACATTTTAAAATTTATTTGTTGGCAATTTATTTGTGTTTCTTCTTTTGACAAGTTTGTTTAGTTCTTCTGCCCCTTAATGATTGGGTTATTTCCCTATTTTTTATCTTAATTTTTTTGAGGTCTTTATATATTCTGTATATTGATCCTTGTTGGAGGAGTAGCTGGCAAAGATTTTCTCCCATTCTGTAGGCTCTCTCTTTGCACTCTTAATCATTAATCATTTCTTTTGCTGTGCAGAAACTTTTTAATTTGATGGCATCCCACTTATTAATTCTTGGTTTTATTTCCTGTATTTGGAGATCTTGTTAAGTAAGTCTGTGCCAGCACCTACATTATGAAGAGTTGACCCTGTATTTTTATCTAGCAATTGCAAGGTTTCTGATCTAATTCCTAAGGTTTGATTCATTTGGATTTGAGTTTTTTGCAAGGTGAAAGATAGGGGTCTAGTTTAATTTTTCTGTATTTAGCTATCCAGTTTTCCCAACACCATTTGTTAAAAAGACTGTCTTTTATCCAAAATAGATTTTTGGCACCTTTGTCAAATATCAGATGACTGTGGGTATGTAGATTTATCTCTGTGTCTTCTATTCTGTTCCATTGGTCTTTATGTCTATTTTGATACCAATACCATGCTGTTTTTGTTACTATAGCTCCATAGTATAATTTCAGATCAAGTGCTGTGATGTCTCCTGCTTCACTTTTCTTGTTCAGCATTACACCAACTATTCTGGATCCTTTATTCTTCCAAATGAATTTAAGTACATTTTTTCTAGTTCTATGAAGAATGCCTTTGGTATTTTGATGGGGATTATGTTGAATCTGTATATTGCTTTTGGTAGTATAATCATTTAGACAATATAAATTCTGCCTATCCAAGAACACAGGAGATGTGTTCTTAGAAAATCTTCTAAGATTTTCAATTTCTTTCTTCAGTGTTTACAATTTTCATTGTGGAACTCTTTTATCTCCTTGGTTAGATTAATTTCCAATTACTTATTTGTTTTTTGAAGTTATTGTGAATGGGATGGGTTTCCTGATTTTTTTCCTTGATTGAGTCCCTATTGGAGTATAGGAAAGCTATTGGTTTATGGGTGTTAACCTTGCATCGTGCTACTTTGCTGAACTCATTTATTAGCCCTAGAAGTCTTTTGGTGGAATTTTTTGGGTCTTTAAATATAGGATAATGTCATCAGAAAACAGATATAGTTTCACTTCTACTTTTCCTATTTGCATCCCTTTTGTTTTATTTTCTTTCCTGATTGCTCTGACAAGTGTTTTGAGAACTATGGTGGATAGATTGGTGAAAGTGGACAGCTTTGTATTATTCCTGATTTTAGAGGAAATACTTTCAATTTTTCTCCATTTAGTATATTGTTGGCTTTGGGTTTGTCATAAATAGCTTTTATGATGTTAACATAAGTTCTCTTCATCCCTAGCCAATCCATTGTTTTTAACATAAATGGGTGTTAACTTTTATCAAAGGACATTTATACATCTATTGAGATGACCAAGTGATTCTTGTCCTTAATTCTGTTTCAGTGGTGAATTACCTTTATTGATTTGCATTTGTTGAGCCAAACTTGCATCCATGGAATGAAACCCACTTGATTATGTTGTATTATCTTCTTGATGTGTTTTTAATGTAATTTAATAACATTTTATTAAGAATTTTTGCATCTATGTTCATTAGGGGTACTGTCTGTCTGGTTTTGGTATCAGGGTTACACTGGCTTCACAGAATATGTTTAGGAGTGTTTCTTCCCTTTCAATTTTGTGGAATAATTTGAGAAAGACTGGTGTTAGTTCTTCTGTAAAGGACTGGTAGAACTCAGCTGAGAATACATCTTGTCCTGGACTTCTCTTTGTTGAAACACTTTTAATTACTGCTCCAATTTCCTTACTTGATATTTGTCTGTTTATGTTTTATACATCTACTAGAAAGCTGTTGGTGTCTTCTAAATTTTCCAGTTTATTGAAGTATATATTTTCAAAAATTTCTGATAATCCTCTGGATTTCAGAAGAGCCTATGTTGATCTCTCCTTTTCCATTTCCAATTTAATCTATTTTGGTCTTCTCTTTCTTTCTTTTGGTTAGTTTGGCTAAAGGTTTATCAAGTCTTACTTATGTTTTCAAAGAGTCAATTCTTTATTGCATTGATACTTTTTTTTAATTCTCAATTTCATTAATTTCAGTTCTGTGTCTTATTTCCTGCATTCTACTGATTTTTGAATTAATTTGTTCTTCTATGCTAAGGCCTTGAGGTGGAACATAAGTTTATTTATTTGGAATTTTTTAAATGTATATGTGGTATAAATTTTCCTTTTAGAAATGCTCTCATACTCTCCCAGAGATTTTAATAAATTGTATCTCTGTTCTTATTTATGTCTAAGAATTTCTTGATTCCTACAATCACTTATTGATTAATCCATTCTTCATTTAAAAGAGTATTGTTCAGTCTTATGTGTTTATGTGCTTTCTATTACTTTTCTTTCTGTTCATTTCTAGGTTCATCCCATTATGATATAATAGGATGCGTGGAATTATACCCTTTTTTTTTTGTATTTTCTAAGATTTACTTTGTGACCTAAAATACAGTTTATTTTGAAAAAGTTCTATGCGCTGCTAAAAAAGTAAATTCAACTGTTTTGGGTTTAAATATTCTATAGATATTTATTAGGTCTACTATATAGTTTGATTTAGATTAGAAATATATTTATTAAATTTATGTTTTGATGACATGGTGGTAAGGGGTGTTTAAATAACTCAATATCATTGTATTGAGGTCTTTCTGGATTTAATGTAAAGGAGTATTTTTTAATGTAATTGGGTACACTGACATTTGGGGAATAAGTGTTTACTATCATTATATCTTCTTGTTGATTTGTTCCCTTTACCACAATGTAGTAGTCTTCTTTGTCTCTTCAGATTGTTTTGCTTGAGATCTACATTGTCTGATATGAGAATAGCTTCTTATGCTTGTTTTGGATGTTTATTTTCATGGAAAAATTTTTTTCAGTCTTTTACCATTAGCCTAAGTGTCTTTGCCCATGAGATGAATATCTTGTAAACAGAATATAGTTGGATCGTGTTTTTTGATTTATTTTACTAAAAAAAAAGTTTTCTGTGAATATCTCATTGAAAATGTTTTTAGTGCCTTTAGTTTATCTGTGCATGTTCTCTTTTATCCCAGTGATTCTTGGGTTGGTCTCTTGATGTTTCCCAGAGTTCTTGTATATTCTGATCATATTCTATCATTTTCCCTTTATTATATTCTGTGTACTGAAGTTCATATACTTTGTCTTCAGGTCCTGAAGGTCTGTCTTCAAAGGTGAAGTTCTATTTTCTATGTAATCTAACCTGAGAGTGATGATTTCAAGTGAATTTTTAATTTGATTGATTTTGTCTTTCATTATAGGGCTTCTTATTCGTTTATTTTCAATGCTTTTAATTCTTTATTGAAGTAGTCCTTCCTCTTCTGAATTTGTGTCTTTAATTAATTCCTTATATCTTCTTTCAGTTCACTGAACATTTTAATAATCAGTTTTTTATAATTTTTCTCTGGAATTTCATCTACTTCCATATTATTGGGATCCTTTGTTGGGGGATTATGAATTTAGGGGGAGATTTCTTTGTTTCCTCATGATTTTGGAGGTCTTGTATTTGCTTATAAATTCAGATGAACTTCCTTTCCTCTTTTTTAGTTTGTGTCCCTTTGTATGTAATTATCTTATTTGTTCTGAGACTTCTATCTGTTTTGGGTAAATGGGTAGAAATCAAGGAGTGGGAACCAGAGATCCTGCTCTGATTTTTCCTCCCTTGGATCCTGGTTATTGGTTTGGGGTTTTGTTTACCCAATTTTATGAGTTGAGGAAATATTAAGGCTCAGATGTGGATAGATCATGTATGGAGTGAGATACACTGTTGGTTGGTTGAGATTTGAGTATTTCTTGGCTGCAGGACCTCTACTCTGTGAATGTGAATTGTTCTAATCTCTTTTGAGTTCCTCTTAGAAGGAAGAGATAGCCAGGAATAGCACTAATGTTGGCAAAAGGTGTACAGCCTTAAGATAAATGTCCAAGCTACAAATGGTGGCTCATGCCTGCAATCTCATTGGTTCAGGAGACTGAGGCAGGAATATAGTAGGTTCGAAGTCAGTTTCAGCAAATTAGCAAGGCTATAAGCAACCTAGTGAGATCTTGTCTCAAAATAAACAGTTAAAAGGACTGGGGATGTGGCTCAGAGGTTAAATACCCTAGAGTTCAATCCCTGGCGCGCGCGCACACACACACACACACACACACACAAAACCCTGTGTCTACTTTGACATCTACATCCCAAATTGCCACTGATATAGGGTTGGTGGTGTCAATGTTTAACAACACTACAATGTTTAACAATAGAAAACCATGAAGCGGATCAGTTATTCAATAGCAGGTATCTACTATAGTGCCCCCATTCAAATTGATTATTAATACAGTGAGCCATGTATGCTGCTAAACTTTGCTTCCTTTCCCTCATTTTCCATCTTTTCTCACTATAACTTGGAATTTTAGAAACCCAGATAACATAAATTATGTAATTTAAAAAAAATTATAAATTACATACAAATGTATTGATTTCTATTATTTAGTGGGATTACAGTTTCTTAAGTAAGAAAAATAGGGTGGGAAGGCACAGAAAGTTTTAAGTGTTTGAAAAAGTGATCAGTGAAGAGGCAAGAGAGTTAGATGGCATTAGCTATGAAGAAGAAGGGATAAAATTTAATGGAAAGTAATAAAAAAAAAAAAGAAGAGAGAGAGGAGAAGGAAACAGGAAGCTTAGGCTGTTACTGGGGGAGTGAAAAAGTGAGATTGGAGGACCCAGAACCTAGGTATGAATAAGCCAACATATATAGGATCAAGATAACTTGAACTCTTGTATAATTGTACCCCATCTAAGTCTAATCAAGACTACATTATGAGCATGTGCAGAAGAGAGCTATTGATATGTAGGTTATAAACATACATATTTTCAGACCTATCCATGCAATGAGAACATACACAACTACACATAAACACTCAAATACACACAAAACCATGCATAATGAAAAAAGTGAGGATTAATACAATATGATGAAATGATTGAAAAAGTTGAAAAAAAAATTAAATAGAGTAAAAAATGGCCATATGGAAAATAAGAAGAAAGAAAGAATGAATGGAAATAGAGAAAAGACAAAAATATCTTAACAAAAGACAGAAGTTTGTTTCTGCTGTGATAGTCAAATCTTTCCACAGGGATGAATTTTCAGTCTTTATTTTTGGCTCTGTATTTTTAGTCACTGACCCGGTGTTCCTCACCTAGCTGCCAGGTGGGTATAATAGCTTTCGGTGGCTTCCGGTCTCCCGGTATTGGTGGGATAGACTGGGGAGCGCTGATGAACTGTGTAATCTTGTAGCAGGGGTGATGCAGGGTTCTAGATTGGAGGTTCCAGTTGTTGGGGTTTGGTCCTTGGTGGGTTTTAGAACACTGTTGCTGGGTATTTAAGATTTGGACCACACCCACTATGGTGTGGAGCAGCCAATCTCTGTTGGACTTCTGGATCTCTGGGGCTTCCGGTAAAATTCACTTTTAGGGCAAAGGACTAAGCCTCTAGGGGTTTCACCTTAACAGCTGTGGATGTGAATTTCTGGGTGTCCACCCTGCGGTGCACATGCCCTTGTGTGGCCACAGTAAGTGTCTTCTCAGTGGCTCCAATGGGCTGCCAGCAATTACAGGAGTTTTCTTCCTTGGGATCCAGAGACTGAATGGTTCGGGTAAAATCTTACTTGTGCCTGTTTCAGTCTCTCTGGTTCAGGCGCCTTCTGGGAATTTTCGTGGGCTCCTATTAGTTTCCTTTATAAGTTCCCAATCCTTTGTCTCTGTTCGCAGCTGTGCAATCTGTGTGGGAACAGCTTTCAGTGTCTGGGAAGGTTTTCCTCACTTGCCAACCTGTTGTGCACTAGCGAAGGGCTGCCTGTGCAGGGCTTGCCGCCAGTGGAATGCTTTTGTTTCCCGTGGACTGTTTTGGATTTGTTTTCACTGAGTCCTTTCCCTATTAACTCTGTTTCTGTTTAAACTGGCTTTCCTCCGAAAGCCACACGTTTTCCCAAGTCAATTTTCCTCTCTTTTTAAACTTCTTTATCGTCTAGTCATGCATCTCTTCTGGCTGTGAGCCACATTCCCCTCTGCTCCCACTGCTGGTGTTTAAACTGGGTGAATCTCTAAGGTCTTATTTCTTATGTTCGACTTCCCGACTTTCTGTAGCTCTGTGAATTGTTTTAACAATTCAGTATTAAGTCTCCGTGAGGTTCGTTTTGTTCCTCACCTGGCTGAGGAGCAGTCTTCTTGTTTTGTAAGTCTAGTGCTGAGGAACTGCTAGTCTGTGTGTCCTTTCCCTAGTACCATCTTCTCCCCCTAAATCTGGTTTTAAAAATCCAGATAATATAAATTATGTCTGAAGAAAGCATTAAGTTGCTACAAACGTATCTAAAGATCTAAGTCTTCAAATTAATCTCTGATTAAAAATGAAGGGTGGTGTTATATAAAGCATGGGCAAAATATGCGAGTAAATACACGAGGAAAGTTACCTAAAGGGCTAACAAGCTTTTCAAAAGCTGATTAACCTCATTAGACTTCAGAGAAACACAAATTAAAACAAGAACTAGATATTACTCCATGGCCAACAGAGCAAGAAAACAGAGAATGGCAAGCATTAATGAAGATTTGAAACAACGGAACACTTATACAACTCTGCTGTGGGTATGTGTGTAAATTGGTACAACAGCTTTGAAAATTATTTGACCAAATATTCTGGTTGGGAACTGAAATCAAAATTAGAAAACATAGATATCAAAGTGTTGTGGAAGATATGGCTCATGGGGAGAAAGAATATTTTGGCTCCAGTGACTAAATTAAAATTAGCTATAATTGCTAATTTTAAAAGTAATTAGTAAGACAACAAATAAAAAGTTTGGTCTTTGTAGAACATCACAAAATAGAAGCCAGTGCCTCTATATTTCTGGAATCTATCTATCTTTGAGTGTTAAAAAAAACTTACCTAGACTGTTTTGGACAAATGACATCACAGAGATCAAACACTCTGGGTGTTTGATGTATAATGGGTTAAAAACACTTTGATGCAAACTCACCCTTACTAGTCAATCTTCTGAGAATTAAGATCATGTGCTACTGTTTATTCCAGAACAGATAACTATATCTGCTTGATTTTTTATTTCCGATTGGCAGTCAGATATTTTAAATAATTTGTTCTCAAGTTAAAATTGCCTCAAGCTCACTGGGAAACTTGGTCTAAGAATACACTAGGATTCTGACCCTGGTAATTTTTATTTATCTCTAGGTGGTACTGGGAATCTCCACTTTTTTTGTTGTTTTTGTTTTGTTTTTTTCGTACTGGTGATTGAACCCAGAGACACTTTACCACTGAGTTACATTCCCAGGCTTTTTTAAATTTTTTTTTTTTTTTTGAGGGTCTCACTAAATTGTTTAGGGCCTTGCTAAGTTGTTGAGACTGGTCTTAAATTCAGAATCTTCCTGCCTCAGCCTCCTGAGCCACTGGGATTACAGGTTCTCTACTTTTAATAACCACTATAGGTCCTTGGTAACTTTTATTTATTTATTTATTTATTTATTTATTTTATTATTGTACACAAATGGGATACATGTTGTTTCTCTATTTGTACATGGCGTAAAGGCATACCATTTGTGTAATCATAAATTTACATAGGGTAATGTTTGATTCATTCTGTTATTTTTTCCCTTCCCCCCACCCCTCCCACCCCTCTTTTCCCTCTATACAGTCCTTCCTTCCTCCATTCTTGCCCCCCTCCCTAAACCTAACTCTAACCCTAACACTAACTCTTCCCACCCCCCATTATGTGTCCTCATCCACTTATTAGCGATATCATTCTTCCTTTGGTTTTTTGAGATTGGCTTATCTCACTTAGCATGATATTCTCCAGTTTCATCCCTTTGCCTGCAAATGCCATAATTTTATCATTCTTTATCGCTGAGTAATATTCCATTGTATATATATACCACATTTTCTTATCCATTCATCAATTGAAGGACATCTAGGTTGGTTCCACAATCTGGCTATTGTGAACTGAGCAACTATGAAAATTGATGTGGCTGTATCTCTGTAATATGCTGATTTTAAATCCTTTGGGTATAGGCCAAGGAGTGGGATAGCTGGGTCAAATGGTGGTTCCATTCCAAATTTTCTAAGGAGTCTCCATACTGCTTTCCAGAGTGGCTGCACTAATTTGCAGCCCCACCAGCAATGTATGAGTGTACCTTTCTCCCCACATCCTCGCCAATACCTGTTGTTGCTTGTATTCTTGATAATTGCCATTCTAATTAGGGTGAGATGGAATCTTAGGGTGGTTTTGATTTGCATTTCTCTTATTACTAGAGATGTTGAACATTTTTCCATATGTTTGTTGATTGCTTGTAGATCTTCTTCTGTGAAGTGTCTACTCATTTCCTTAGCCCATTTGTCGATTGGATTACTTGCATTCTTGGTGTAGAGTTTTTTGAGTTCTTTATAGATTCTGGAGATTAGCGTTCTATCTGAAGTATGATTGGCAAAGATTTTCTCCCACTCTGTAGGCTCTTTCTTCGCATTGCTGATAGTTTCCTTTGCTGAAAGAAAGCTTTTTAGTTTGAATCTATCCCAGTTATTAATTCTTGCTTTTATTTCATGTGCTATTGGAGTCCTGTTGAGGAAGTCTGGTCCTAAGCCGAAATGTTGAAGCTCTGGACCTACTTTTTCTTCTGTAAGATGCAAGGTCTCTGGTCTGATTCCGAGATCCTTAATCCATTTTGAGTTTAGTTTCGTGCATGGTGAGAGATATGGGTTTAGTTTCATTCTGTTGCATATGGATTTCCAATTCTCCCAGCACCATTTGTTGAAGAGGCTATCTTTTCTCCATTGCATATTTTGGCACCTTTGTCTAGTATGAGAAAATTGTATTTATTTGGGTTTGTTTCCGTGTCCTCTATTCTGTACCATTGATCCACCTTTCTATTTTGGTACCAATACCATGCCGTTTTTGTTACTATTGCTTTGTAGTAGAGTTGAAGATCTGGTATTGCGATACCCCCTGCTTCACTCTTTCTGTCAAGGATTGCTTTAGCTATTCTGGGTTTTTTATTCTTCCAGATGAATTTCATAATTGCTTGCTCTATTTCTGTAAGGTACATCATTGGGATTTTAATTGGAATTGCATTGAATATGTATAGCACTTTTGGTAGTATGGCCATTTTGACAATATTAATTCTTCCTATCCAAGAACATGGGAGATCTTTCCATCTTCTAAGGTTTTCTTGAATTTCTTTTTTTAGTGTTCTGTAGTTCTCATTGTAGAGGTCTTTCACCTCTTTTGTGAGATTGATTCCCAAATACTTTATTTTTTTTGAAGCTATTGTGAATGGGGTAGTTTTCCTAATTTCTCTTTCTGAAGATTCATCGCTTATATATAAAAATGCCTTAGATTTATGTGCATTGATCTTATATCCCGCTATTTTACTGAATTCACTTATGAGATCTAAAAGTTTTCTGGTGGAATTTCCTGGTTCCTCTAAGTATACCATCATATCATCAGCAAATAGGGATAGTTTGAGTTCTTCTTTTCCTAATTGTATCCCTTTAATTTCTTTGGTCTGTCTAATTGCTCTGGCTAGAGTTTCAAGGACGATATTGAATAGAAGTGGTGAAAGAGGGCATCCCTGCCTTGTTCCAGTTTTTAGAGGGAATGCTTTCAGTTTTTCACCATTTAGAATAATATTAGCTTAGCGTAAATGGCCTTTACAATGTTAAGGAATGTTCCCACTATCCTTATTTTTTCTAGTGTTTTGAGCATGAAGGGATGCTGTATTTTATCAAATGCTTTTTCTGCATCTATCGAAATAATCATGTGATTCTTGACTTTAAGTCTATTGATATGGTGAATGACATTTATTGATTTCCTGATGTTGAACCAACCTTGCATCCCTGGGATGAAACCCACTTGATCATGGTGCACTATCTTTTTAATATGTTTTTGTATGCGATTTGCTAAAATTTTGTTGAGAATTTTTGCGTCGATGTTCATTAAGGATATTGATCTGAAATTTTTTTTCTTCGATGTGTCTCTGTCTGGTTTAGGTATCAGGGTAATATTGGCTTCATAGAATGAGTTTGGGAGGGTTCCCTCCTCTTCTATTTTATGGAATACTTTGAGAAGTATTGGCATGAGCTCTTCTTTAAAAGTTTTGTAGAACTCGGCTGAGAACCCATCTGGTCCTGGACTTTTCTTTGTTGGTAGGCTTTTGATGACTTCTTCTATTTCATTACTTGAAATTGGTCTATTTAAATTGTGTATGTCCTCCTCGTTCAGTTTAGGCAATTCATATGTCTCTAGAAACCTGTTGATGTCTTCGAACTTTTCTATTTTGTTGGAGTATAGATTTTCAAAATAGTTTGTAATTATGTTTTGTATTTCAGTAGTGTCTGTTGTGATATTTCCTTGTTCATTTTGAATTTTAGTGATTTGGGTTTTCTCTCGTCTTCTCTTTGTTAGTGTGGCTAAAGGTTTATCAATTTTGTTTATTTTTTCGAAGAACCAACTATTTATTTTGTCAATTTTTTGTATTGTTTCTTTTGTTTCAATTTCGTTGATTTCAGCTCTGAGTTTGACTATTTCCTGTCTTCTACTACTTTTGGTGTAGGTCTGTCCTTCTTTTTCTAGGGCTTTGAGCTGTAGTGTCAGGTCATTTATTTTTTGAGTTTTACTTCTTTTATTATATGCGCTCCATGAAATAAATCTTCCTCTAAGTACTGCTTTCATAGTGTCCCAGAGATTTTGATATGATGTTTCTTTGTTCTTGTTTACCTCTAAGAATTTTTTAATTTCCTTCCTAATATCTTTTGTTATCCATTCATCATATAATAGCATATTGTTTAATCTCCAGGTGTTGGAGTAGTTTCTGTTTTTTACTCTTTCATTTATTTCTAACTTCAATCCATTGTGATCTGATAGAATAAAAGGTAGTGTCTCTATCTTCTTGTATTTGCTGACATTAGCTTTGAGGCATAATATATGGTCTATTTTAGAGACGGATCCATGTGCTGCTGAGAAGAAAGTGTATTCGCTCTTGATTGGATGGTATATTCTATAAATGTCTGTTAAGTCTAAATTATTGATTGTGTTATTGAGATCTATGATTTCTTTGTTCAATTTTTGTTTGGAAGATCTGTCCAGTGGTGAGAGAGGCGTGTTAAAATCACCTAGTATTATCGTGTTATGGTCTATTTGGTTTCTAAAATTGAGAAGGATTTGTTTAACATACATGGATGAGCCACTGTTTGGGGCATAGATGTTTATGATTGTTATATCTTGCTGATTTATGCTTCCCTTAAGCAGTATGAAATGTCCTTCTTTATCCCTTCTGACTAACATTGGCTTGAAGTCCACATTATCTGAAATGAGGATGGATACTCCAGCTTTTTTGCTGTGTCTATGTGCATGGTATGTTTTTCCCCATCCTTTCACCTTTAGTCTATGGGTATCTCTTTCTATGAGATGAGTCTCTTGCAGGCAACATATTGTTGGATCTTTCTTTTTAATTCAATCTGCCAGTCTATTTCTTTTGATTGATGAATTCAGGCCATTAACATTCAGGGTTATTATTGAGATATGATTTGTATTCTCGGTCATTTGGTTCATATTTAAAATTTTATTTATTTATTTATTTTTTGACACATCTTGGTTCCTCCTTTATTTGACAGTTCCTTTAGGATAATTCCTCCCTTTGCTGATTTGCTTCTTTGTTTTTCATTTCTTCCTCATGATATATTTTGCCGAGAATGTTCTGTAATGCTGGCTTTCTTTTTGTAAATTCTTTTAGCTTTTGTTTATCATGGAATGATTTTATTTCATCGTCAAATTTGAAGGTAAGTTTTGCTGGGTATAAGATTCTTGGTTGGCATCCATTTTCTTTCAGAGCTTGAAAAATGTTGTTCCAGGCCCTTCTAGCTTTTAGGGTCTGGATTGAAAAATCTGCTGATATTCTTATTGGTTTCCCCCTGAATGTAATTTGGTTCTTTTCTCTCACAGCCTTTAAAATTCTGTCTTTATTTTGTATGTTAGGTATTTTCATTATAATGTGCCTTGGTGTGGGTCTGTTGTAATTTTGTGTATTTGGAGTCCTATAAGCCTCTTGTACCTGGTTTTCCATTTCATTCTTCAGATTTGGGAAATTTTCTGATATTATTTCATTGAATAGATTGTTCATTCCTTTGGTTTGTTTCTCTAAGCCTTCCTCAATCCCAATAATTCTCAAATTTGGCCTTTTCATGATATCCCATAGTTCTTGCAGATTCTGTTCATTATTTCTTACCATCTTCTCTGTTTGTTCAACTTTGTTTTCGAGGTTAAATATTTTGTCTTCAATATCTGAAGTTCTGTCTTCCAGGTGGTCTATCCTATTGGTTATGCTTTCTATGGAGTTCTTAATTTGGTTTATTGTTTCCTTCATTTCAAGGATTTCTGTTTGGTTTTTTTTCAATATCTCTAACTCTTTATTGAAATGGTCTTTTGCTTCCTGAATTTGCTCTGTTAACTGTCGATTGGTGTGATCATTCAATGCCTGCATTTGCTCTTTCATCTCATCATTCAATGCCTGCATTTGCTCTTTCATCTCATCGTTTGCTTCTCTAATCATTTTAATTATGTACATTCTGAACTCCCTTTCTTTCATTTCTTCTGCCATGCTGTCGTTGGATTCTTTTGATGTAACATCTAGATTTGTTTGGGGCATTTTCTTCCCTTGTTTTCTCATATTGTTTAGGAATCAGTGGGTCATTAAGATATTGCAGATTTCCTCTATCGACTTATAATGTCCCTGAAGATTTCTAGTATATCCCCTCTTATCCTTCAGTAGCCTGAAGTCTTGGAGGAAGTTGATAATGCGGAGTTCCACGAAGAAGCTGCCTCTCTAGGGTAGTGACCCTCAGGTGGCGTATATTCCCTGCTAGTGGTCAGAGGTGTCTCCACTTGTTGACCAATGGTCATCCAACGGGGAACTAGGCTGCGGCCTGAGGCAAGGCCTATTTGTCCCTGTGTCTCTGGTTTTACTGTCCCTGTGGGAAAACCTCTCCCGGTAGGGAAGACTCACTCAGTGGGAACGTCTCACTGGTCAGTTCCCCTCCTAGAGGTTCCCCTCAATCTACAACTACCGCCTGGGCTGGGCTGTCTTCCTCTGCAACGTTCCCAGGGGCCTGGACCTACCTCCTGGGCCTGGGAGCCTCACCCTCCGCAGGCGAGTCTCCTTAGGCTGCCTCTCCCAGATAATCTGCCCGCAGTCCTGGAAACTTCGCTCCGCCCCTAGGCATGTCTCTGTGTGGCTCTTCCAGCAAGAAGCCACCTAGCTCCTGGGACCCTACTCTGCACCTAATCGCCTGGCTATGCGGCCCCTCCTCTGAGCCGCCACCTGGAGCCCTGTACAATAGCTCCAATACCCAGAGACCCGCCACACACCTCCTCCACCGGACAGCAGCCCGGTTTCCGACGCAGTCACTAGGAGTCCAAGCAACTCACTTCATGTCTCCTCCTCCCGCCAACCTCCGGTAGCCCTAGGCAGTCACTCCAAGCCCAAGTGACCCGCCCTGTTCCTCTTCCTCCTCCTCGGGGTAGCCTCCCGGGTGTTCAGGGGCGGTGGCTCCGAGACCAAGTGACCCACCGCGCTCCTCCTCCAGGCAGGCCACCGGTGTTCAGGAGCGGTCGCTTTGAGTGCAATCAACTCACCACTCGCCTCCTCCTCTGGCAACCGCCTGTGGCTCTGATGCAGTCACTCCTAGACCAAGCCACCCGCTGTGCTTCTCCTCTTCCTCCAGGCAACCCACCGGTGTTCAGAAGCGGTCGTTCTGGGTCTAAACAGCTCGCCACGCAGCTCCTCCTCAGGCAGCCGCCCGGAGCCCCAGTGGTTGCTCTGAGTCCAAGCGCTGTGCTGAGCCGCCTCCTCCACGATGATCCCAGTTGTCCATTTTTACCGCTCCTGTGGGGGGAGGGGCGCCTCGCCGAGCAACTCCACTTCACAAATTCCCTGTGTTCCTGGGCTACCGCCCCATCCAGGACGCCTCCCCAACATGAGAGCCTCACCCGGCAGCTTTGAGTTGGTCCCAAGTCTCTCACTATCTCCTCTTTTGAATCCTGCGTCCTGGAGCAACGTGAAATGCAGCCGCCCTCTACGCCGCCATCTTGAAACTCCCCTTGGTAACTTCTGATGTAGGTTTTTCATAGGCCACTATGCTTATGGTAAAACCTCATGATTTCTTTACCATAGTATTTAATGCATGTCACAATTAATTATATTTAGACTTTTAGAGACCATATTGCTATATCAGTTTAATGAGAACGCAGTATGCATGTATTAAAACCAGGAATTAATAAGAAAATAGAAATAGTTGCAATAGAAGAAAACACCTTTGCTTTTTCCATATATTCAAGTTTCACTTAAAATTCACAATTATCTCTGATTTACATACCATTATAAATACTAAAGTTCTAAAAGATAAAATAATATTGGTTTTATAATTTTAATAAGAAAAAATTGCATAATTCAAATGTCTCTATTTTTAATGTCTTCATGATTTTGATAAAAACTATGATATAAATATTTATTCTAAAATTGTATTTCACAAGAATGTATGCTTATTGTAAATGTTTGATGATGAATATTCAAAAATTATTGATCAGTTTGGCAAAATTATGATAATCTGCTTGGAAAGTAGGTAATGTAGTTAAGAATCTAAATGTTCTCTCTAGCTTACAGCAAATTTTAAGATATTTGTTGTCATTTATATAATTAATTGATGATAAGAGGACACACACAAAAGGAGAGGAGGAAGGTATCCATGTGTAAGATTTTTGGTTTTCTACTTTTCATCCCCAAATCTGACCTCACTTGAATTTATCAGCAATTAAAACCAACTTGATAACTCAGTTTAAATACCATTTTCTGTGCCTGGCAAAAACACAGATGGATTACTTTCTACTAATCAGACTACATTGTTCATAAGTTTGATTGCCCCTTCTCATTTGTTTCAGGTATTAATTATTTTAGGTCAGAAATTGAATTATAGGACTTGGGTTGTGGCTCAGTGGTAGAGAACTTGTCTAACCCATGTGAAGCACTGGGTTCAATCTTCAGCACCACATAAAAATCTTAAAAAAAGAATTAGAACTATAGATGTAAAGATTTAAAAAGGCACAGGAAAAAAAAGCAAAAATAGACAAGAAGAACGAGTGGGGTTAAAGAGCTTCACAGTCTGATGAGATAGGTGAAAATAGTTGCAAATATTTCTAATATTTGGTTGATATTCAAAATATGTAAATTGCACATATAAACTCAGGAGCAAATAACAAACAACCCAATTAAAAATGAATGAAAGCCTTGAGCTGACATTACTCTAAAGAAGGCATACAGATGGCCAAGTATTTTTGATTAGGGATCCTTTCTTTTTTTTAATTTAATTTTTTCTTATTCATTGTACACAAATGGAGTATAATTTTTCATTTCTCTGGTTGTACACAATGTAGAATCACACTGTTTATGTAATCATAAACATGTACATAGGGTAATGATGTTTGTCTCATTCCCTTATCTTTCCTTCCCCACTCCCCCCAACCCCTTCCCACTCCTCAGCTCCCTCTACACAATTCAATGTTAGATTGAGGATATTTTGAAATGTAATTTATTTAAGTGCCTGACTTTTTAAAGATCTTCAGCATTACTAATGATCATAAAAATGTAAATCAAAACCACAATGATATATCACCCCAAATCTGTCAGGATGGTTATTACAAAACAATTTTACAAATCAGATCAAAACAACAACAAAAAAACCCCAGGAAACAAACAACAGCAACAACAATGACAACAAACAGAAAATACCAGTGTGTTGGTGATATGGAGAAACTGAAATATTTGTGCGTTGATGGTGGAAATGTAAGATGGTATAGACACACTGGAAATATGTGGAGGTTCTTTAAAAATTAATAATTAAACTGCCATATAAACCAGCAATCCCACCTCCGGGTTTTTATTCAAAAGAATTGAAATCAGGACCTCAAAGAGGTATTTTCACTCCCATGATCACTGACGTATGTTCATAGCAGTCAAGAATTCAAACAACCTATGTGTTCATGTGTAAATGAATGAATAAAGAGCATATGCTATGTACATACTATGAAATATTATTCAACCACAAAAAGAAATCCTGTTGTATGCTACAACAGATGAAACTTGACATTATGTAAATGTAGTACACAGAAATAAAGATAAGTATTTCTTGATTCCACTTACACGGAATATATGCAGTCATCAAATTTATATAAACAGAGAGTAGAATGGTGTTTTTCTGGGCTATGGTGAGGGGCATATGGGGAATTGATGTTGAATGGGCAACATACAAAGTTATAGAGATCTGCTGCACAACAATGTTCATATGATTAACAATATTGTGCTGTATATTTAAAATTTTATTAAGATGGTATATCTCATGATATGTGTCTTTACTACAATTAAAGAAAAATGAAGGACTTGACATAAGAATAAGAAGGGGAAGGAGAATAGAATCCTAAGGGTTTACAGTCATAATACTCTTCAAGTAGAGATACTAATGCTACCTGTTTTTCAAAAGAAAAGTAAGTGGAAAAAAGGGGAAATTGAGAGAAAGATGTATGTTAATGTAAAAAAATAAACAATTGAAATAATATATTAATTGTGAAGATTGGTAAAAAATGTTATGTAGGTATTTCGTAGTACAGACAGTTAAAGAAGGAGTCTAAAGAATCAGATGGCAAATGTAAACTCTCCATATTTAAAATGGTTTTAGAGAAAGAGGTTACTACTAAATGCTTGCCTTAATACACAAGATATACAATATATGTAGGTGTATGGATATATGTGGTATGTACATAATCATATAGAACTATGAATAGTCATATAAATAGCTATATTTGTCTTAATATCAACATATCTTATAAAGCATCACACTTCAATGAGAAAAGGGTAGCAGCATCAAAAAACTTCAAAAATTTTTTTCTGGGACTGGAAATAGCTCCATGGTAAAGCATTTGCTTGACATGTGTGAGACCCTGGGTTCTATCTCCACAACCATTTAACAAAAAGGGTGGGGGTGTCCTAAGAAAAATGGTGCAACAGAATATTTGAGACCTGCTGGTAGGAGCCAAGCCACCAGGAACTATACACATCAATACCTATTCAGCAAGTTTTTTTTAGCAAGTTTTTCTCTTTCTTTTTTTAAGTAGTTGGCTAGAAGGAACTGATGAGGATGGAAAGAAGAGATAAGCAGAGATCATAGTACATTATTATTGAATATGTCTTAGAACTCCTGGTAAGTAAGAGCAAACAAATGTAATTTATTTAAACTACTGATTTTTTTATAGTTATTAAAGATTTTAATAAGTGTTTTACTTAGGAATCTACATGTGTGGAAAATATATACAAATGTGTTAGGGAACTGATAAGATGATGTCCAATACTAATATGATATGGAAATATACAGCTTTGTTTGCAATTTTCCTCTAGGGAGTTTTTTACATCCAAAAATATTCCAGGAACTAAATGTAGAAACTCACAAGGGGAGAAATTGATGTGCTGCAAGGGCATCTCAAATCAGTATGAGAAAATTCCCTGTGTTGTTGGAGACTCATTGGTTTGTAAATTATTCCAAGAACCTAAAGGCAACAATTAGCAGAGTAAAGATTCAAGACTGGTTTCCAAAGAGTGTGTTGGACAACCTCAGAACATCATTTCAAAACCAGTGCAGAACCCAATTCATAAAATTTCACATTCTTTTTCTCATTTCAAGGATTCCCCTCCATATTACTTAATTTTGGGAAGAGTATCTCAGCTGATCTACTTTCTTAAGGCAGCTTTTGATATCCTCCCCCAAGTCTAGATGTTTGGGAGGGAGAACATCATTAGAGAGCATTATAGTTTGCTTTTTTTTTTTTGCATTTAATTTTAAACAATTTTATATATACAGAAAAGTTTCAAACATTGTTAAATAAATTCCCATATATACTTTACCCAGATTTTCCTAATGTTAACATCTTACAAAGTCATAGGAAAACTAGTAAAAGGAGAAAATTATCAATGTTACAAGAAAAATGCAATATTAAGTGACTAGCCTTATTTGAAGTTTTCCAGTTTTCCTACAGTTTTAGGTAGTTTTTGTTGCTGTGACCAAAATACCCATTGAGAACAACTTAGAGGAGGAGAAGTTTATTGGGGGCTTATAGTATCAGAGGTCTCAGTCCAGACAGCTGGTTCCGTTGCTCTGGGCCTAAGGTGAGGCAGCACATCATGATGGAAAGGCCCAGTGGAGTAAAGCTGCTCAGTTCTTGGTGGGATCAGGAAGTAGAGAGAGAGAGAGTAGAAGGGGACACAGTAAGAGCAACCCTTTCAGGGCCTCCCCCCAGTGACCCACCTCTTTTAGCCTTGCTCCACCTGCCTACACTTACCACCCAATTCATTCAAACTAGAATGGTTATAGTTCTCATGATTCAATCACTTCAACTCTGATATTCCTACATTCATACGTAAGTTTTCTGGGGACATCTCGTATCAAAACCATGACACTCACTATTGTCCTTTTTCTGATTTAGAGTCTAATCCATTAGTTGTCCTGCTCTCTTACTGTCCTTCCATCGAGATAGGTTTTTTGTTCCTCTATCTTTCTCTGTCTTGTGAGCCTGACAGTTTTCAAGTTGCCAGGCCAGTTATTCTTAACATGTCCTTCAGTTTAGTTTATGATATATTTTCTCATGGGTAGATTGAGGTTAATCACTTTTTGGCATGAATATCACAAATGAAAGAAGTCTTCAGCACATCATACGAGGAAGTTCACAGTCTGAATGTCTTATTGCTCATGGCTTAACTTGTTCTTGAATTTTTTTTACAGCTTTTAAAATATTAACATTAGAGGAACAGCAAGAGATTTTTAAGGAAACTCCTTGTATTACTCTTAGACATTTAAGTCCAAAATAATTTTAAAGTGTTTGAATAAATTTTAAAAACCAGATGTGTAGTACAAGCCTTGAGCACTTGTGATATTTTCAGCCTTCTCATATTGAACTAGAGGATCAAAAATATTAGAGGGTTTAGTGTACAGAGAAAACTGAAGGTTCATATATGGAAGAATAAATTTAGATCCCTATTTTTTACCTGCACAAAAGGCAACTCAAAATGGATCAAGGACCTATAGAAGGAAATATACATTCAGCACGCCAACATGTAGGTGCAATCATTGACTTCCTTAAAAGTTTCCTAAAGCTTAAGAAATAAAAACAAGAATAAGAGGGATAGCATCAAATTAAAATGGCCAAAAACAAGAGTGAGGAGAAAGAGCCAATGGAATGGGAGAGAAATTTTGCTAGCTACTCTTCTGCAGGGGATTAATATCCAGAATAAATAAAACACTCAAATCAATAACAACAAAACAAAACAACTTATGTAATAAATGAGCACATGACTAAGCAGACACTTCTCAAAAGAAGAAGCACAAATGACTAACAGCTATATGAAAAAATACTCAGTATCAGGAAATTTATTCATCAGGAATATGCAAATCAAACCTACACTGAGATTTCATCTCATTCCAGTCAAAATCGTTATTGACAAGAATACAAGTGACACAGAATCACAGTCTTTGGCACAGGAGTCCCTTGTGTTTCTCCTTTGCTAGCAAAGCAATAAACCTTCTTTTTCCTTTTTCTAAAGAATACAAGCAACAATAAATGTTGTTGAGGATGTGGGGAACAAGGTGCACTCATATATTGCTGTTGGGACCGTGCATTGGTGGAACCACACTGGAAAGCAGTATGAAGATTCCTCAGAAAACTTGGAATGGAACCACCATTTGACCCAGCTATCCCACTCATACTACAGTGACACAGCCTCATCAATGTTTATAATAGCTCAATTCATGATAGCTAAACTATGGAACCAACCTAGATGCCCTTCAACAGATGAATGGATAAAGAAATTATGGTATATATACAAAATGGAATATTACTCAGTCTTAAAGAAGAATGAAATTATGCCATTTGCAGGTAAATGGATGGACCTGGAGAATATCATGCTAAGTGAAATAAGCCAATCCCCCCCCAAAACAAAGGCCAAATGTTTTCTCTGATATGCAGATGCTAATTCACAATAATGGGGCGACTATAGAAGAATGGGGGTATTTTGGCTTAGGCAGAGGGTTGTTAAGGGAGGGGAGGAGTTTAGGGGTAGGAAGGATAGTAGAATGATTCGGACATTATTACCCTATGTGCATATATGATTACAACCGATGTGATTCTACATCATGTAAAACCAAAAGAATGCAAAGTTATACTTCATTTATGTATGATGTGTTAAAATGTATTCTATTGGTGGGTGTGGTGGCTCATGCCTATAATCCCAGTGGATTGGGAGGTTGAGGCAGGATCATCATGAGTTCAAAGCCAGCATCAGCAAAAGCAAGGTACTAAGCAACTCTGTGAAACCCTATCTCTAAATAAAATACAAAATAAGGCTGGGGAGGTGACTCAGTGGTCCAGTACCCCTGAGTTAAATCCCCCAGGTCAAGAAAAAAATTGTTCAACTGTCATGTATAAGTAATTAGAACAAATTTTAAAAATTAAGGCTACAAATAACAGTATTTGTTGGCAAGGATGTGGAGGAAAAGGAACATGTATTGGTGGGACTGCAAATTAGTACAGCCATTATGGAAATAGGTATGGAAACTCTTCAAAAGACTGGAAATGAAACCACAATATGTCCCCGCCATTCTCTTTCTTGGTATTTATCCAGAAGAACTAAAATTAGCATATAATAGTGATACAAGTAGACCAAAGTTTGTAGTAGGACAATTCACAATGCCAAGTTATGCAACCAGCTTAGGTGTCAATCTATGGACACATGGATAAAAACCAGTGTGGTACATACACACAATGGAGTTTTACTCAACCATGATGAAGAATGAAATATGTCATTTTCTGGTACATGGATGGAACCGGAGGACATCATGCTAATTGAAATAAGCCAGATTCAGAAAGTCAAGTGTGGAATGTTTACTTTCATATGCAGAAGCTAGAGAGAGAGGGGGTTAAAGAAAAAAGAACAAAAGAGGTACTTCATGAAAATGAAAGAGAGGCCAACAGAGTAGAGGAAGAGAACAGAGAGGAAGGGAGGAAGGGGTGGCGATAGGAAGTACTGGGAAGTAAAATTGACCGAATTATGCTTTGTTCATTTATGGAAACGCCACAGTGATTTCCATTTTTATGCATAATTATAATGTGCTAATTAAAAATAGAAATAGAAATTAAACCAGTAAAGTAATGAAGGGAAAGGAGGAGGGAAGGGAAAAGGGTGGTGCTGAGGAATGAGACTGACCAAATTCTGTGCATGTATGAATATGCCAGAGTGAATCCCACTATACGTATAATAATAATGCACCAGTAAAAACCATTAAAAAGACTACTTTGCAGAAAGCAGACTAGGTCAGGGTTTTACCCTTCCTTTATTACGTTTGTGGGAATAAAGTTTTAATTATTTTTTTAACATAAAATACAGTATTTAAGGATTTACCAGTAATTTTGGTTCAGGGTGAAGCCAAGATGAGATCTAAGAGCATTGTTAAGTTTTCTGGGCACTTTCTTCTGTTATCAAATCAGTTAGATACATATGTTAGATGTAGATCGATATAGATAGTGCATATGTTTGATGGGAGGAGGGAGAACTTTTCTGTGAATTTTGGTTTCAGGGTGGTGGAGTGTTTTCCTTTAATTATCTCTGTTACCTTCAGAAAGTCATTTCATAGCTCTTTGTCTAAATTGTCCTTCAATAAAACTTCTTCAGGTTTTAAAGAAGATACTGCTAGAATTCACAGAACAATTGCGCTTGGACCTCATATGCCTCGTTCTGTCACAGAGTCACTTTCCCACATCCCCTGCCTCAGATATCATTCTTTTAAATTTGAAAATAAGTTGAAGATTTTTATGGATTTCTACATGTAGCTGAGAGGAAATGAAGTTTTGGCCGGGCCTTCTTACCAAAGCCCTCTACGTTTGTCAGAGATAGTTAATGTAACTCCTTTTTCGTATGTTTCACAATTCATAAGACATTTCACATGTAGCACCTAGTCTTCCAAACAACCCTGACAAATATTAAGATCAGAGAATATGAGCCTTGGGTCAACCTTTACTTAATGAGAGTTGAGGCTCATCCACTACTCTATTTCCCGCCCCACCATGCTGCTTTGAGGACACACCGACTAGCCTAAGTTACCTGAAACACAGAACGCTGTGGGACCACATGTGAATTCAGGTTCTTTCTGTCTCGATGTTTAATAATAAGTAAGGGAAAGGAAAAGGAAGATGCAAATATGACTTAATACTTTGTTTTAGTCTGTGCAAATGGTGTTTCCTTTGGGCATTTCCCTCATATTATCACCTAACTCTATTCTCATAGAATTATCAGGGAGAGTGTGGAAAATTCTTTTATGTGGATACTTCCTTGCCTTTGAGGTATAGAAAGTAATGACTCTAAATGAATACACTTGAAAGTGAACAGTGCATTATACGAAATTTGAAATATATCAAACCTAAAGTGCTTTATTTCTGAGCTGTTCATGAAAGGACTTGAGGAAGTTGAATGAGTCATGTGTATGATCTAAATTGAATCTGAAGGAAAAATTGTCCAAAATTCTCATTGAATACAGTATTTCTAAAGTTAGAAAAAGTGAAAAATGTGATTAGATAGAGTTTCATCCTAAAATCCTTGAAAATGGCAATTCTTAAGAAACTGGGAAGAGGTAGGAGGAAGAAAGTTATGGGGAAATGACAGAAATCAAATATAAAAATTTCTTAGCGATTAGAAAATACTAATTTTAGGTATATAACACAAATCTTTTCTCAGGGAATCAGCATTAATAAGGCTTATAAGACACATTAAAACCTTGGACTTTGGAATCAGAATCATATGGGTATGGATTAAATTCTTGCTCATGGCTCCGGGCAAATCTTTCATCACTCTGTGCAATAGCTTTTAAAAAGCCATAGGTTTGAGAGTGAGTTTGTTAGAAACAATAATTTGAGTCTTAGGGAAGAAATATTTAAAGCAACTAGTTAATTGCTCTGGTGAATCATTATTAAATGACCCTAACTCAGTTGCCAAAGTTATTACTCATAAAACTAGTTTATCTACATATTCTTGCTATAAGTCCCTTAAGTATGACATCCTTGGTTCAATAAAGAAATGGTTACTGGCCTTCTTCCTCCCACTGGTAATGATTTAAGCTTGAGGAGATATTAAAAATATCACATTGCCTGAATATGTGCTTAGATGTGAGCAGATTGATTGAAAACAGATATTTTAGCTGCAATGATCATAATTATTTTGAGATGTTTAATGTAACGTTTCACTATTGAGATGAAGTACTTGCTGATGCCAATAAGTATTATAACCTATCAAACTTAATGAAAGAACTTCAGAGTCTGTGGTTTTCTAAATCCGTCAAGGAGTCTTAGTCTCTGTACCCACACAGAGTAGTAAGCTCATCGCTATTATAGATTATCTTCCAATGAAGAAGTTATATAAAGGCCAGACAGGCACAAAAATAGTTTACATTACATTAGGAGAACGAGAACTTCTGTACTACAGTATCTAAAAATTGTAATCCAAATGTTGCTCATTAGTTCCAATCCTGTCTCTAAAATTGGAACTGAACAAATGAGCTTCTCAAGCCAGTGCTAACTTAGAGTGCTAGACCAAAGAACTCTTAATTTTTGGCACTGATATTTATTCTGACACAGTACTAATGAGAAGCAGGAACTTTGAAGAAAAAGTAGAAAAGACATTTAAAATGCTTTGCTGATTCAAAATGAACAATTAACAATTTCATCTTGTTCAGATTTTAAAAATGTAATTCCTTGGTTCTGGGTCAGACTTGGTATTCAGTGTGTCTTCCTTGCAACAGGATATGGAAATGCATTTAGAGCTTTAAGTTGGCTCCCGGTGAAGAGGATGTCAGCTTAGTTACGTTTCTTTGAACATGTGGTCTCATGAAATGAACTGTGAAAATGTTTAGACATATTTCCAGATCATCTGCCTCTGTATAGTAAAAGTTCATGGAAGTAGTATAGGGAAGAAACGTGCATGAATTTGTGTAACTCACCTGATAAATTTCATTTGGAAAAAGACTATCCTCTGCCTTTTGGAGCACACCTTACACCCTCTGAAGAAATGGATGTCTATCATTTGGAAAAGATCAAGTGCTGAGGGTGTAAGTGAGTCTAAAGTCAAGGTATAGGAAAGCCTGGGGGAAGACTGAACCTCTCCCAGGTTGTCTGAATCAACCTGCACACATTGGTACCATATTAAACATTTTCCTTTAACTTTTATTTGCCTCCTATACCTTACCTGTATTGGCAATCTTTCAGTGCTTGTTTTTGCTTCCTGCTGTGTTTTGTTCCATTTGCAGAGGAAAAACCATGAGAGAGTCAGAAAGCAGTTTGCTTTAGCTCACAATCTGCAGCTACATCTGGACAAGCTGTAACAATACTAGCTGTAAAATTGAACCAAGGAATACAATATAATAGGTCACTTGATTCTGGATATTTTCCTCCATCTATAAATGCAGGACACAAGTCAATTTAAGGATTAAGATAGTTGTTTGCAGAATTATTTTGCTAGAGTATACCAACTCAAGTTATTTAAGGGGGAGGAAACTCCTCAAAATGTTTTCCTTTTAAATTTTTCCCATAGAGTTTTGCCTTATGAAAGCAAGCTTTAAGAAAACCATCAATTAATAGATGTACTGGAAATCTAAACTTACTTTATACTAAAATTAACAGAATTAGTGGTGTCAATAAACAATCTATATGTGGTAACAAACTGCTGATTCTAGCAAAGGAATTAACCAATATTGCTTTAATTGGGCAAAAATTCCAAGTCAAGAAGGAAAGAGGGGAAAAACTTATAGTGAAAAAAATGGAAGACTTTAGGTATGCTCTCTGGGAATTTGGCATCAGGAAGTTGGAGGTGGGTTAACTAGAAGTAAAGCATCCTATGTGATTGGTTTGTGGAACATGTTTTCTCTGGTTGGTCCTAAATTAGACACACAGGAGAGTAGGGAGAAGAGGAAAGATAGCAATCACTGAGCAAGCCCTGATCATTCTGGGATGATTACTGGAGAGGTTGTGATCAGGTTTCCCCGGGTTGGTTTCTGCAGAAGCTACGGGTCTAAGTTCTGTTGTCATGCATGTTCTAGCTATTTTTTTGTTTGTAAATTCAGTCTCTTAGGTGCCTCACACACCTAAGTTGCATCTTGGCCCTCTTTCTTTCAAACTATATAAACTCAGACAAGGTCTTTTTCTCAGAGCCTTAATACATACCTAATAATACCTAGAAAGTCAGAATTGTAATACTCACTTAATAGTACCACAGTAGGAGGAAAGTGAAATTTAACAAACTAATCATCATATTCTTCTAACATAGCAATCAATCCATACTTCAAAGCTCTTACTGCTGTTAATATGCTATATCCTTTCTTAAAAGTACACTTTGGGTAGCATCAGTAAGAAAATTCTTCTTTTCAAGTTGGACACTTGAAAGCAGGAGGTTACTATCTCTAAAGTATTAACAAAGTTTATGGATACTGATAATGAAGCATTAAACCTGCTTCTTTCCAAACCTTCTTTGAATCATTTGGATATTAGGAATGAATTCACCTCTTTTTTCTTTGACAAATTTGAGTGAAACTTCTATATCTTCCTAATTCTCACTTTAGTTCTTTGGTTTCTAGTGGTTGGCTCTACATTCAGCTCATTTTAACAATCTTTTTCTTCACAGAGAGGTTTATAACATAATGAACTCTACTTATTTTGTTTTATAGATATGGCTATAATTCATTCTTTTCTGATTTACTAGTGCCTGATTATGAAAGTTACAAAAGAAATAAACAATGTCAAATTATATTGATGGCATAAATATTTTTTTCTTGTCACAGAATCACTGTGCTAGGATTACATGGATTTATCTACAGTTCAAGTACATTAATTCAATTTAAAATGAGCCTGTATCAAGTTCAGAAATATTTTGACTCTTTCATCCTCTTTAAATATATTTTAGTATATTCTCATTTTCTTCTAAGTTCTCTATTGTACTGATTTTTCTCTGGGGTATTATTTTTACCTTGAAGACTCCTCTCTTCCAGAGGCTCCCATTTTCTGCTAATTCTGGACAGATGAAGCCTAGGCCTGTGTCAGAATTATCATACCTGGATAACTCCCTCTTCATGACTTAGGAAAGTGTTCTTTGCTATTTTCCCATTATATCTTCTTCTTTGAATTGTATCTCTAAGTGAGTTATTTAAATGAAAGAGATGTCCTTGTGTGCATGAAAATGTTTTCATTATACTTGGTTGTGACTTTTATTAGTGAAGTAGGAGCATCAAAGATACTATTTAGGTGCTTACCTATTAAGAGGAAAACTGTTCTTCACAATCCTTTGTTTGTGATGGATCCCACAGAGTGGCAGACAGGTTTTACATCCAGTTGCCAGATGCTGGAAGTATTTCTGTGATGAAGAACAAAGAGTCACTTTCCAGAGAGAGAGCAGTATGGGGGAAGAGGCAGGTGAGGGTGGTGCTGGAAGCTGCTCTGGTGGTGAGTTACATTTGCTGCCTTGGTGACATCCTGATCCAGGCATTTCTTCTTTCCTTGAGGAGAACCCAGCCATCTCAATTTGAGAGAAGCTGGAGGTGAGGAAATTTGCAAAGTTTCCAAATCCACAACTGAGATTCCGTCAATAGATAATAGCTGTTTGACGATCTCTTTATAAGTGGGTGCCAACCAGTGCAAAACTTGAGTGTGGTTTCCATTTGGAGAGGGAGGCAGGAGCTGGGAGAAGAGCAGGAACAGGGCAGACAGGGAGGCCCCGGCTTGGTTTCTGGGGATCACAGTGCTAAGTAGAGCATCAGATTTAGTGTGTGGGTCAGAGTTCACCAACTTCTGCCCTAGGTCTTCCTTTTGTCTGTATTTACTATGTATTTCTCATCCTCTAGAAGCATTTCTTTAATCTTTTTATTTTTTCAATTCACTGGTCTTCAATATAATTTTCTATTTAGAAATTTTATTTCAAATATTAATGTATTATTTTTGAGTGTTTTCTTTTTATAGCATCTTATTAGGGATTTACAAATTATCTGTACAAATCTTTCCCAGAATATTAATTGTCTTCTTACTGAATTGTCAAATGAGCAAAAATATAAATAATAAACAAATGTTTTTAAAAATATACACCCAATATTGCATTGGGCATACTTATGAAATTTTAAGTATATATATATATATATATATACATACACTTAAAAAAGATATATATATGCCAATATAGTATTTGAGATACATACACTAAATTTTTTCACTTATTAAATTTTCAATTTAAGTGTCCTTCCTATATTTTATCCAGAAACCTTATTTCTGGCCCTTGAGATATACCAGTTTTCTTTCTTTAACGTATTTCTCACTTCCTGGAAATTATTGAACTATCTTGTCCACTGAAATCTCTTTTCACATTTCCTCTATTTTTGTAGAGATTTGTTTTATTTTTGTCACTTATTATACTTTAAATGAAATTTCTGAGGGAAGAAGAGTAATATGTGTTGAAATAGACTACTTTCAAGGAAACCAAGAATCATATAGTGGGACTATCTGCAATACAATTTGTTAAAAATGTTTATGTTTTCATAATTTTTTAATAACTACTTTTTTATTTTTAACTCATTCTGTATCCTAAGTCTAAATTAGTCATTTAATTTGGACACTCCAGGAGAGACTGTATTCCATTTTGGTTCACCCCATATTTATCTAGGAGAAAAGAAGACTGACGCAGCTTTCAGAATAGTTATAACAAGCATTGAGTCCAGGGGACCCAGGACCCAGGCATCTTTTCAACCCTGAGCACGGGCATTCCCACTGTCTTGGCAAAGCTGGCTTAACCTTGGCTCATCATGTAGATCACAGGTTATTCATAAGCTTATACAATATTTTATTTTTATTCACTGTATTTTTCTCTTACTATCTAAAGGATAACTTGTCATCTTTGTTAATAGCATTACATTGCTGTATAATTTTCTTTACCTGTAAGCCATGTAGGAATAAGTTTTTATTAATTGTTGAGATTTAGAATCTGTGATTAAAAAAAGAAACATTTAGAATCAAGGTTTGTTGGGACTAATGACACGTTAACTAACTCAGGCTGACTCCTTACTCCCTGGAGAGTGAGCAAGATCAAGGCCTCAAAGGTGGTTTCAAAAGTTAATGAGGATAAATCGGACCACCATCAGGGATTGGTTAACAACAGTTTCGCGAACATGATTGGCTTGTGCTTGCCATATAGTCCTATGGGACTCTCGCCTGCGTGAACACCCCATGACTTGCTGACCTTTAAGCTGATTGGTTCCCTCCTAGCCTCCACCCTACATAAAAGCTGTGGGACTTCCTCAATAAACAAGTTCCTGCTGTGACTGGTCTCCTTGACGTGTCTGATTGTCCTCCGCCTGGAGGGCTGCGTGCAGGCGGTCAGTCGGCCCTACCTATCCCGGTCTGACCTTGTTGGGGAGTGTCCCCTTCCCTTGTTGCTGGTCGAGAAGAGCAAGGGGGTTTAAGATCCCGACAAAGGTTGAGCAATTTTCTTGGTAATACTTTACCAGATGATATTTCAAATTTAATTTTGTATTTTTGAGAAAAGGAAAAAAAAGCATTCTTTGACATTCAGAAACTGACTTTCCAATCAGGACCTGCACATGTCATTCTCCTACTGGATGTAAATAATTTCACAGAATACTATTCTCAGACAAGTTAACTCTGAGATCAAGATAAAATGAGTCAAAACAAGGCCACTTACTGATTTTGTCTAGCAAGAGACAAAAATGGCATCACTGTGCCACCCACACAACACCAAACATGCCCTCTTTTGGCTAAAATGAATAACTGCTCCCCATTTACAACTATATCTCCTCTCTAGCTTCTCCATCCTATCCTATAGATAGGATTTATTAAGGTAATTTATCATAGAAATCAGTTCCTTATTTCTGATTGTATCCAATCTAGAACAAATCCCACTTCGTTGGCCACTCCCTAAAATCATCAAATCACTGCCTAAATCCTCTAATTGTTTTCCTTTTCCTTTTCTTGACACTGTTTTTTACTGATACTCCCATGTGTTTCCCATATCTGTTCTTCACCTGAATGAGTAATAAACCCTACTGGTTTAACTACATTTGTATTTCTGATGGTCTGTGTCTAAAAGGTATTGGCAATTGTTATTTGAAATGTCTTTAAAATATTGCACTATGATAATATATCCATTTAAAATTGTAACATTCATGAACCACCTATCATCTTTTTTTGAATGATATTAAAGGCACTAGAAACCACCAATTAGATTACATAAAATTTCTAGGATTAGCAATGGTTAGAATCAGGATAGGGTATGTTATGCTGATGGAACAAAAAAAATTCCAAATCCCAATGGCTTAAAAACAATAATTTACCACTCTTACCCTACTTTGTGGATCAGTGAAGAATTCTGTTGATAGAGTCGTATAGGGATCCAAAATGCCAGAGACACAATTTTGACACATATTTCTCTGGTTACTGAGTTAGGGAAAGTGGGACATCATGAAATGAGTACTGATTCCTAAATCTTCTTTCCAGAGATGACATTTCTCACCTATTAAGATTACAAGGCACAGTTGGACTTCAAATCTCTTTTCTCTGAACAATTTGTCAAATTCAAAGGATTTACTTGGAAATACTTAAACACATTCAGTGGTTTTAACATTGGTTATAACATTCCTAATTTTTATGTAATTTACTGTGAGACTGAATCTTATTTGACTTATTCACTTCTCATTTGAATTTTATTTGACTTATTGCTCAAAGGCCTGTTCTAACTGTGTAAATCCTTATGCTTCCAGATTTTCTCCTATCTTCTTTTAACCCTGTTTAAAACTAGCCATTTATTTTCTAAATTTTCATGGATCTTCCATTACCATTATAAAGAATCCTATTTTCATCAACTTGTTATATTAATATTGTGCAGGTTATTTTTGACTCCTCACTTAAAGACTTTAAAGTTATAAGCTTATTGATATATTTGCCTCTCAAGTTATTATAGGTGAGTTTTACTAAGTATTTTATAGTGCCTATCATTGATTATTATCCTCCCATTCTCTAAAAGCTGTTGTCTCACTATCTACCGTTTGTTTAAAGGTAGAATTCTACCTCTGGTACCAATTCATGTGTCAATCTAGATAGACTTAGTTTTTCTTCTGGTAGTCCAAAAATCTCTGTAGCTTAAAACAACAAAGTATACTTTTCACTCATTATCTTTTCACATTAGGAAGGGGCTGCGCTGAAAGATGTTTATGACCACAGTCTCAAAAGTTGGAAAAAGTAAGGTTTGTTAAAATAAGGTTTGGTACTCTGCACTTGTTCTGGAAACTTCTGTGCAGAGAAGATATGTCTCATTTCTGCTTGTTATACCTCATTTCAACTTAGAAGAGAAATTCTATCATATGTTCAGAAAGGGAAAAAAATCACAATGCTTGTGGAAAAGTTCAACTGACTCTTAAAATTGTGAAGCCAATTATCGGTCAGATTCAAATGAAATTTGAGGTAGTTAAAATTTGTGTAGATTTAACAGTTTTTGTAATCTTCGAAAACATTATTACTCTTAAAGTGAATCTTCAAGTTAAGTGTGTTCTGTGAGGAAGGAAGTATTGCACTAATATTCTATACAAATAATATTCAGAGAAACGTAATAAGAGGACATAAGAATTCAAATTTATGGGTGTCTTAATGAATCTGTGAAGATAATTTTATCTCTCCCACAATCTCTTCCCTGCAGATGACAGACTTCGAGGTGAAAAGTCTCTTTACTGGCAGAGGTTATCCTTCATTGTGAAAATCCATAAGCAAAATTGTTGTTTGGTAAAAGTATAAAAATTTCCTTCTGGTTTATTTCATAGAGACTAGATGTCTATATGTCCATGGAAAAGAAATGTGATGAAAGCATTTAAAAGTATTTGGGAATCCAATTTAACTTCATTTTGGAATTCAGTTTAGCTATGTTATGAGAACTTTTTTGTAATAGCTGATAAATTAAGCAGTGAGGCCTATTTGGGATAAAGAATGCCAAATGATCAAATTGGCCATGCATGGATTTTCAGAATTATGTCCAATTATGTAGTACTTCTCCCTCAGAACTTTGATCTGGGGGTAGCATAAGTGATAAGCAGTGATGAAAACTGACTTCTGTTCTTGTGATTTATTTGAGTCATTCTAGACTGAGAACTCTACCAACTACAAAGACAGGTGAGGTGGCTTAGGAAAATCATAAGGTGATTTTAAAAAATCATAAAATAATTGTTTCAGAATTGTCATCTCCTAATAAAGAAGGCGGATGATTTTGGCAAGGGGTTATTACAAGAGAAATCCTTGATTTTTATAGGAAATACAAAGAGGAATCTTAGTAGTATCTTTGCTTGTGTTAACAAAAGAACAGGAACGAAAAGACCAGAACAAGTAGAGCAGATAATTAAATATTATATTCACAAAAACAAATAGTTTACTTCAATATAAGTGAAAAAAGTACAATTACTCACATTCATATAAATTAAAATTAATATAATGGTAAGTGAAAGATGCAAGTCATATGAGAATACTTAAAATATGACTTAATTTACATTTTTTGAACAAGAAAAATTTAATAACATTAGTTTAGAGTGGATACATAGATTAAAAACCAAAAATAAAACAATGAAACAATTCACATTTAATTTAGGATACTGAGTAACAGTATCCTAGGGACTGAGGTAGGTAAAGGATTGTTTGGAAAGAATAATATAGGGACCATCAAAGGAATGAAATTCTGTCTTTATCTCCCTAAAAATACATGGGGATATAAAAATATCATCCTTATAGTGTTTGCAGTCTTATGGACATTTCTCAATTAAGAATTAAAGATGAGCAGGGCATGGTGGCGCACGCCTGTGATCCCAGTGGCTTGGGGACTGAGGCAGCAGGATCATGAGTTCAAAGCTAGCCTCAGCAAAGGCAAGGCAACTCAGTGAGACCCTGTCTCTAAATAAAATACAAAATAGGGCTGGGGATGTGGCTCAGCTATTGAGTGCCCCTGAGTTCAATCCCTGGTCCCCCCACAAACAAAGCTAAACAAAACAAACAAACAAAACTAAAGCTGATTTTTTGTTGCTAAGTTATCAGAGTAAACGATCATGCCAAAATCTAACCACAAGAAACATTAGACACTTGATCCTTTTGCGTTCATCAGTTGTTCTCTCTGTATATATACATCCACAAACACCCCAAACCTATATTTTATTCTCTGGTCTGAAATTCAATTTTCAGAAATTCACAAAAAAATATCAATTTTATTCTGTTGCAGAAGTTAACATAAGCAATCAATTGATCTAATTGATTAAAATAGCATTCTTTCTAGCTAAAGTCATTCGTTCCCCTATATGAGCCCAGGAAATAAACATATTAAATCTTGTGCTGTAAAAGCAGTGAGGCAGACATAATATGTGTAAAATTATGGAGCCTAGCTTAGAAACTATATGTTAAGCTTGAGGGAAGCTTGGACTGACTTAGGAAAAAAATCATCAGACAAGAGAAAGAATATTACAAATCTCAAGAGACTAAATCCCCTGTAAGAAGCAATATCTGAAGGGGTATGACTCTATTTTACTCAGAAGCACTTACTGCATACCAGGAAATGTGGTAGTGTCAGTGCAACGATAGTTAAGTGAAGCTATATAATATTTGCCAGAAAGAAGAACTATGAACTAAAATGGATGACAATTTTCATCCCCATAACAAACCTAGAGAAATTACAGAAGGAAACATGAAAACCCAGAAAAAAAGAAATCACCAAGCAAAAGCTTCTTTAAGAAGAGAAGACTTCCTTGAACTTGGGGTATATATATTCCATTCCTGTTCAGAAGGTGAATAAAACTGCTTAAATTCAGTCATTGTTCTTCTCCCATATGCCAATGGATATTTTTTTTTCTTTTCTACTTTTCTAAAGAAAACTGCCTAATTGTCAACAATTTTGGGGTAACCTTGCTTGGGTAAGAAATTGGAGTGAACAGTTAGAACTGAATATCCTTCAACCTTCACCAAACTCCCAAGGCTGGTAGAGGGCAATATAATACGCCTCTGTCTTCCCGATACCAACTGGTTCTCTCCAATGGCTTGCTTTAGAGGTGGAATGGTGGGAATGTTGAGGTAGAAACTTTGGAACACAGAGTTTAAGAACTAAAAGTAAGCACAATAATTATATTTCAGGAAATAAAAAGCTATTGACCAAAAAATGGGAACAGGTGGGAACACCAGAATGCAAAATCTAATAACAGGAAAGCTAAATAGCAGATATAATGAATAGAAGGGCCTATGCCCTTGAATCAGTAGAGCCAAGGTCAGACTGAGGAACTCTTCCAGAAAGAACCATGGAAGTAATTTATTAAAAGTTTGAAAAGAAGATACTTCTTGAAAGAGAAATTTTTTTTTAAATTAGCAGGTAGAAATATTTTTCAAAAAATACAAGATGAATTTCCTGGAATTAAGGAAAAATCAAAGATCTGAATTTTAAAGGGCCCAGGAAATATCAAGCGATTGAAGGAAGTTATGAAACAAGAGTCAAATATAAATTGTTGAACTGAAAAATATAGTGTCTTAAATTACTGGAGTGGACCAAATAAAGTGTCAGTATACTCAAAGGCAGATGAAATCATGCAGAAAAAGTGGGAAAAGGTTGAAAATGTTAAAAGGTTGAAAAAGTGTCTACTCTACAATACATGGATTTAAAATACCTTTTAGTAAACATAACAATAGTTGAAGTCCATAAAGAAGGAGGAGAGAGGATGAGTCCAAAGAAATGTTTGAAGAAATAACATCTAATGCTTTCTTAAATTTTATTTAAAGATCAATTTAAAAATATAAGACACTCAACAAACTCTAAGTAGGATAAGAAAATAACACCTCAACACATCATAGTCAAATTGCTGAAAACCAAGAGAAATAGAACTTTCCTAAAACAAGCTGAGTAAAAAGACATACCACATATAAAAACAGAGGAATAAAAATGATGTCTGTCTTCTCATTAGTAACAATGGATGGAGGAGAACAATGGAATGGTATATTCAAAGATATGAGAGAGATAAAAACCTGTCAAGGAATAATTTATGTCCACTGAAAATACTTTTCAAAATCGAAGGCCAAAAAAAGACATTTTCAAATAAATAAAAGATTAAAAAATTCTATTAGCAATCCTGCACTATAAGAAAAGATATATGAAAATTTTCAGTAAAAAGAAAAATGACATCAAATGAAAAACAGAGTCTTGATGATTGACAGGAAAGTATTGGTAATGATAAATAGGTGGATACACTTGTTTGTCTTCCACAAATTTTTTTAAAGACACTGAACTTTCTGCTGCAAAATGTATGAAAACAGCACACAGAATTTCAAAATGGTCAATGGAATTATGTTGATCCAAAATATTTACATTTTATGTAATATGGAACAATATTAACTCTGTATAGATGTTTCTTGATATATGATAGGATTATATACTAATAAAATTATCAGAATTTGAAAATACCATGAACCAAAAATGTATTTAATAAACCCAACCTTCCAAATATCATAGCTTATCCTAGCCCACCTTAAATGTACTCAGAACATTAGCCTATAGCTGGGCAAAATCATGTAACACAAAACTGATTTTAGGAATAATGGGTTGAATATTTTGTGAAATTTAATACTTGCTAAAAATGGAATGGTTATGTAGGTATACTTCCAAAAAAATTTTTTTACTCTAATTAGTCATACACGTAGAATGCATTTTGACACATGATACATATAGGGAGTATAACTTTTCATTCTGACTGTACCTGATGTAAAGTTACACAGGTTATGTAATCATATATGTACCTAGGGTAATAATGTCCGATTCATTCTACTATCATTCCTACCCCTTCTCCCCTTCTTTAACTCTGCTCTGTCTAATCCATATTACCTCTATTCCCTCCCTCATCGTGAATTAGCATCCACATATCAGAGAAAATATTTGGCCTTTGATTTTTGGGATTGGCTTATTTCACTTAGTATAATATTCTCCAGTTCCATCCATTTACCTGCAAATGCCATAATTTCATTCTTCTTTAAGGCTGAGTAATATTCCATTGTGTATATATACCACAATTTCTTTATCCATTCATTGCTGAAGGGCACTTTGGTTGGTTCCATAATTTAGCAATTGTGAATTGAACTACTATAAACATTAATGTGGTTGTGTCACTGTAGTATGCTGATTTTAAATACTTTCTGTATAAACTGAGGAGTGGGATAACTGGGTCAAATGGTGGTTCAATTCCAAGTTTCCTGAGAAATCTCCATATTGCTTTCAATAGTGGTTGCACCAATTTGCAATCCCATGTATGAGTGTACCTTTTTCCCTACATCCTCACCAACATTTATTGTTACTTGTATTATTGATAATTGCCATTCTAACTGGAGTGACATGGAATCTCAGTGTAGTTTTGATTTGTATTTCTCTAACTGCTAGAGATGTTGAACATTTTTTCATATATTTGTTGATTGATTGTATTTCTTCTGTGAAGTATCTATACATTTCCTTAGACCATTTATTGATTGGGTTATTTGATTTTTTTGGTGTTAAGTTTTTTTAGTTCTTTATATATTATGGAGATTAATGCTCTACCTGAGGCACATGTGGTAAAGATTTCTCTCATTCTGTAGGCTCTCTCTTCACATTATTAATTGTTTCCTTTGCTGTGAATCTTTTTAATTCAATCCTATCCCATTTACTGATTCTTGATTTTACTTTTTACACTTTAGGAATCTTGTTGAGGAAGTCAGTTCCTAAGCCAAGATGGTGAAGATTTGGGTCTACTTTTTCTTCTATTCTCTGTTCTAGTGCCTAATTCCTTGACCCACTTTGAGTTGATTTTTGCACAGGGTGAGAGATAGGGGTTTAATTTTGTTTTGATACATATGGATTTCCAGTTTTCCCAGCACTGTTTGTTGAAGAGGCTCTTTCCTCCAATGTGTGTTTTTGGTGCTTTTGTCTAGTATAAGATAACTGTATTTATGTGGGTTTGTCTCTGTTTCTTCTATTCTGTACCATTGATTTATGTGTCTGTTGTGGTGCCAATACCATGTCATTGTTGTTACTATGGCTCTGTAGTATAGTTTAAGATTTGGTATTATGATGCCTCCTGCTTCACTTTTCTTGCTAAGGATTGTTTTGGCTATTTTGGGTATCTTATTTTTCCAAATGAATTTCATGAGTACTTTTTAAACTTTCTATGAAGAACATCATTGGGATTTTGGTGGGAATTGCATTAAATGTGTATAACACTTTTGGAAGTACAGCCATTTTGATAATGTTAATTCTGCCTCTCCAAGAGCATGGAAGATCTTTCCATCTTCTAAGATCTTCTTCAAATGCTTTCTTTACTGTAATATAGTTTTCATTGTAGAGGTCTTTCACCTCTTTTGTTAGATTGATTCTCAAATAGTTTATTATTTTTGGAGGCTATTGTAAATGGGGTAGTTTTCCTAATTTCTGTTTCAGCAGATTATCACTGATGTATAGGAATGTATTTGAGTTATGGGTGTTAATTGTATATCCCTCTACTTTGCTGAATTCATTTATTAGTTCTAGAAGGTTTTGGTGGAATTTTTTTGATCTTCTAAATATAGAATCACATCATCAGCAAAGAGTGATAGTTTGAGTTCTTTTCCTAATCATAATCCTTTAATTTCTTTCTTCTCTCTAATTGTTCTGGTTAGTTGCAAGGATGAAGTTGAATAAAGGGGTGAAAGAGTGGTCCTTTTCTTGTTCCAGTTCTTAAAGGGAATGCTTTTATTTTCCTCCATTTAGAATGATGTTGGTGTTGGGCTTACCATAGATTGTTTTCACAATGTTGAGATATATTGCTACAGTCCCTAGTTTTTCTAGTGTTTTGAACATGAAGAATTTTGTCAAATGCTTTTTCTGCATCTATTGAGATGATCATATGATTCTTGTCTTTAAGTCTATTGATGTGGTGAATTACATTTATTGTTTTCCATATGTTGAACCAACCTTGCATCCCTGGGACAAACTTCACCTGATCAGGGTGTACTTTTTAAAATATATTTTTGTATGAGATTTGCCAGATTTTTTTAATAACTTTTGCATTTATATTCATCAGGGATATTGGTCTGAAGTTTTCCTTCCTTGATGTGTCTTGTCTGGTTTTGATATCAGGGTGATACTAGCTTCATAGAATGAGTTTGGAAGGGTTCTGTTCTTTTCTGTTTCATGGAATAATTTCAGAAGTATTGGTGTTAATTCTTCTTTGAAGTTCTTGTAGAATGTGGCTGAGAATTCATCTGGTTCTGGGCTTTTCTTAGTTGGTAGACTTTTGATGGCCTCTTCTATTTCATTGCTTAAAATTGATCTGTTTAAATTATGTATGTTTGTCCTGATTCCATTTGGGTAGGTCATATGTCTCTAGAAATTTGTTGATGTCTTCATGTTTTTCTATTTTATTTGAGTTTAAATTTTCAAAATAGTTTCTGATTATCTTCTGTATTTCAGTAGTATCTGTCATGATATTTCCTTTTTCATCACAAATTTTAGTAATTTCAGTTTGGTCTCTCTTCCTTAGTTTGGCTATTTATTTTTTCAAAGAACTAACTTTTTATTTTGTCCATTTTTCAATAGCTTATTTCAATTTCATGGATTTCACCTCTTTAAATTATTTTCTGTCTTTACTGCTTTTGGTGTTGATTTGTTCTTTTTCTAGGGCTTTGACTTGTAATGTGAAGTTATTTATTCATTGATTTTTTTATTCTCTTAGTGAATGAACTCAATGCATTGAACTTTCCTCTTAGCACTTCCTTCATAGTATTCCAGAGATTCTGATATGTTGTATTAGTATTCTTATTTACCTCTAAGTATTTTTTTTATTTCATCCCTGATTCCTTCTGCTATCCAGTCACTATTCAATACTTACTATTTAGTCTCCAGGTGTTAGAGTGTCTTCTACTTTTTATTCTCTCATTGGTTTCTAATTTCATTTTATTCTGATCAGAATATTATCTCTATTTTTTATAATTGTATGAGTTGCTTTGTGGCCTATGATATGGTCTATTTTAGAGAAAGATCCATGTGCTGCTATGAAGAAAGTGTATTTGCTCATTTATGGATGAAATATTCTATATGTGTCCATTGTCTAAATTATTGATTGTTTTATTGAGTTCTATATTTTTTTGTGTGTTTAGTTTTTGCTTGGAGGATCTATCCAGTAGTGAGAGAGGTGTGTAAAAATCACCCAGAATTATTGTGTTGTGGTCTATTTAATTTTTGAAATTGAGAAGGGTTTGTTTGATGTACATAAATGCTCAACCATTTAGGGAATATTGTATTTACTATTGTTATGTCTTGTTGATGTATGAATCCCTTAAGCAGTATGAAATGTCTTTCTTTATCCTTTATGATTAACTTTGGTTTGAAGTCCACTTTATCTAATATGAGCATGGACCCCCCTGCTTGTTTATACAGTCCATGTGAGTGATATATTTTTCCCATCCTTTCACCTTTAGTCTGTGGATATCTTTGCCTGTGAGGTAAGTATCTTATAGGCAGCATATTGTTAGGTCTTGTTTTTTAATCCAATATGCTAGTCTATGTCTTTTGATTGATGAGTTTAGGCCATTAGCATTCAGGGTTATTTTTGAGATATAATTTGTATTCCTGGTCATTTTGGTTTATTTCTAGTTTTTAATTTGACTTAGTTTCTGCTTTGATTGCTTATTCCTTTAGTGTAGTTCCTCTCTTTGCTTCACTTTTTTTTTTTTTTTTTTTAGTGCAGGCTTTCTACTTGTGAATTCTCTTTTATTTATCATGGAAGGTTTTTTATTTCATCTTTAAGTCTGAAGCTTAATTTTGCTGGAAATAGGTTTCTTGATTGCATCCATTTTCTTTCAGAGCTTTGTATATGTTGTTCAAGACCTCCTAGCTTTGAGGGTCTGGGTTGAGAAATCTCTTGAGACTCGAATTGATTTCCCCCTATATGTAATTAGATATTTTTCTTTTGCTGCCTTTAAAATGCTATCCTTATTCCATATGCTAGGCATTTTCATTATAATGTGTCTTAATATGGGTCTGTTTTAATTTTGTATATTTGGGGTCCTGCAAGCCTCTTATATTTGATTTTCCATTTCATTCTTTAACTTTGGAAAATTTTCTTATGTTATTTCATTGAAAAGATTGTGCATTCCTTTGATTTATATTTTCGCACCTTTATCTACCCTTATAAATCTTGAATTTGGTCTTTTCATCTTATGCCATAATTCTTGGAAGTTCTGTTTGTGGTTTCTTAACATCTTCTCTCTGTTTCAACTCTATTTTCAAGATTATGTATTTTGTCTTCATTGCCTGAGGTTCTAGTCTGTTGGTGATACTTTCTATTGAATTTTTAATTTGGTTTATTGTTTCCTTCATTTTGAGAGTTTCTGCTTTTTTTTTTCAGAATCTCTGCCTCTTATTGAAGTAATTTTTCACTTCCTGTATTTTCTGTCTGATTTTATTCTTTATACCATCCTTTACTCCACAGACCATTTTAACTACATACATTCTAAACACATTCTCTGATATTTCTTCCAATGTGATGTCAATGATTTTGTTATTGGAGTATCTTGTTTTGCTTGGGACAGTTTTTTTCCTTGCTTTCTCATGTTGTTTGTGTGTCTACCATCTAACAGTATGGATCTGAGGCAGTAGAGTTTTTTTCCTGTGGATTTATGTGTCCCTGAAGGTTTCCAGTACCTCATTGTTTAGTGGGAGACAAATAATAACAAAGCAAGATACAGCATCAAACCAAACAGTACCTACTATGATATCTATAATGTTCAGTATCACAATAAACAGAAATGGTGTCATCAGTTATTGCTTATAATACAAACAGCAAGTTTGCAAAAGGGTTTACAATTTCAAATGGTAGACATGGAAAGAACAGAAGTGACATAGGCTGTGATGGTTATGAGGGAGGAGGAGAGAAGATGGAAGTAAAAGATTAAAGAAAGAATGAAAGAGAACAATAGAGATTGACTGTTAGCTGAAAAAAAGAGAGAATCAAGGGAAACAGGCAAGAGAAAAAAAAAATATTTTTAAAGTAAAAATTTAAAAAAATAAAAATAATAGACTACAAATAAACTAAAACATACTAATCAAACATCCTGGTTCATAAAAACTAATGTATGAAAACTAACTGACTTCAAAAATGCTAGAATTGAAGAATAATAACAAATAGGAAACTGTATAAATGTCCATGTACCATCAGGGTCACAATTTAAAAGAAAAAGAATCTAAAAAAAATAAGAAAAGAAAAAAAAATTCTTGATGAAAACCTAAATAATTCTTTCCATTGGAGTTCAAAATATTCTCAGCTCTCATCTCAGCAGTTTTAGATGAGGTTGTCTAAAGCACAATGCTCCACCCTCTGGATTGCACCAGTGAGAGAAGTAATCCTCTGGGTGGAATTTCTGGAGTCAGGTTTAGGCTTAGGTGGGCTCCAAGCTCTTTGCTAAATTCCAGTTGGTCTGGAGATTTTAAATGAGCACACCTCCAGGACCCAGTACTTGCTGGTCCAAGTTGTAAAACTTTACCCCAGCGATTTCCCCTACATTCCACTTTTGTGGTGGAGGAGCCAATTCTTTTTTTTTTTTATTTTTATTTTTTATTTTTAATGTTTTTAGTTGTCAATGAACCTTTATTTTATTATTTATATGTGGTGCTGAGGATCAAACCCAGTGCCTCACACATGCCAGGCAAGCACTCTCCCAATTCTTAATCCCCTATGTCACCTGCAGACCCCACACTTTCCGGTCTGGGTTTCATTCTCTAATCTCTCCTGCCCCTGCCCTTCTGAGTTCCTGGCCAGATGCATCTCTCCCAGCGGGTCCTGCAAGCAGGTAGATTGGAGGGGGAGGGGTAGAACCAAGTGGGTTTCCCAGACCAGTTGTCTCCTGTATAAACCTCTTTCCAGGTTTGATTTTCTCCTGGTCACTTAAACACACTCAGTGTTGTTCAGTGTGTATTTATTGGGCCAGTATTTTGGGCCAAACTCAAATTTGCCAGGAATTGGCTTCCTCAGCTTCTGGCCCCCAACTGTGGTTGCAAAATGATTCCTTCCTTTGTCCTACACACACACACACACACACACACACACACACACACACTGCTTGGAGAGATGGTGGCTTCTTTCCCCACACTCAGATATCGTGAAGCACATTTTTTGTTTGTTGGGCAATGTTCTTGACCTCTAAATAATCTGAACCCGGAAAAACCTTGGGCCTCCCCAAAATGCAGGTTTCTTTAATTCTCTTTTCCCTCTACTGTGCTCACGGAGGGACCGCTCTGGCTGGTGCTTCTGGCCGGGCGGTGGTAGCAGCTGTGCTGCTGGGATTCTTTTCCTTATTATAGCCAACCTCCTGTGTCCCAAGTCTGCTTTGAATGTCCAGTTTTAAATTCTAGTAAAGCCCCCCACCTTTTTGTTTGTTTGTTTGTTTTTGTTTGTTTATCCACCTTGTGGAGAAGCTGTCTGCCTACTTTCTTGGTTTCATGCCATTTAGCTGCTAGGAATGCTACCTCCTCTATTCTGCCATCTTGAATCCCCCTGTATCTACACTTTTGCATGATTATAAAGGTGCAAAACTGTAAGTTGAACCATCCTAAGCCTGAAACTCTCTATAGTCTGTGATGACTTAAGAATTAACATTCACCATAAAGAAGAATGACTTTATGACATTTGCCAGCAAATGAATGGAACTGGAGACTATCATGCTAAGTGAAATAAAAGCCAGTTCCAAAAAGTCAGAGTTAGAATGTTTTCTCTGATATGTGGAAGTTTATTCAAAATAAGGGGTGGGGATATGAAAAAAGATTAGAAGAAAGATTGGTGGAGTAGACAAAGGGGAATAAAGGGAGGAGGAATGGGACCGGGAAAGACCGCAGAATGAATCTGACCTAACTTTCCTGTGTACATATATGAATATACTGCAGTGAATCTTACCATCATGTACATCCACAAGACATTTATTTAAAAAAAAATAAGTAAACAGCAGAAAGATCGGTAGAGGGAAAGGAACAGAGAGAAGGAAGAGGGGAGGGAAAGGAGAAGGAGTGGAACAGAATTAGAACAAATTATATTCCATTCTTTTATAATCATGTCAAAATAAATCCTATGGTCATGTATAATTATAAAGAACCAATGTCATTAAATTGACATAAAAGGAGGAATAAGTGAAAGTAGGAAAAAAATCAAAGGGAGGCAGAACCAGTTGACCATTAAGACCATCAGGTGATTGTCTTCTCACAGACATGCCAAATTAAGCAGCTATTCACACACCAGATTTCCTTTAGAAAAGCTAAGGAAATCTGGTAAGAGACAACGGTGCCTGTTTTTAGTATGACAAAAGGAAAAAATGTATTGAAGAAAGCAGGAAGGAAAGTATTGCCTTTGTCATTTCTCCCCAGATGCTAAGCAGCCCAGTGCAAAAAGATATGCCTTCTGCTTGGTAGAGGGAGAGAGTATTAAGTCTTGGCCTTTGACTTACAGCAGAGTACCAGGCCCACCACAGTGAAGCCTAATGCTGGACAGGTCCTCTTTACTCTTACAACCAGGCCAATACCTGCTGACTAAGCTGCTATAGTTGCATTATATGAGGCAGCTGAAGGCCTCTACTACCTCTCTCAATCTCAGCAGTAGGGTGGTGGGGAGCAGGACTTCGCCTATTAGGGAGAAAGTCACAAAAGCAAGACTTTGTCAGAGCCCAGTGCCAGGGCCACCATGATAAAAACCAGCCCCCAGTAAAAATTAAAGGCTTCTTATTGTGGGATCTCTCAGCCAGGTCTTGCATGAATGAAAAAAGGGTTAACTGATGGAGGACAATGTTGGCTATAAATCAATCAATTACCCATAAGCTTATCTAATCAATAAACATACAAAAGCCAATACTCTTTTTAAATGAGAGAGGACATGACGGGTCTGGCCATACCAGTTCTGGCCTCTAATAATATGGAGTAGCCCAACTCTCCTTTATTTTATAGTCACACAGGTAAAGAGGCCCAGATCAGGAGAGGCTTCTGTGATGAACATTGTAGGGCAGAGTTAGAGGCACTATTTTCTTAGGGAAACTGTAGAACCAGTCAGGGAATCATTCCTCCAGTGCCACATACCCCCCTGCAATCTGGGACAGACCTCCCATGTCTGCCAGTTCTGGGAATTCAGACCTCTGCATCATAAGGCTCAACCTAGTCTGCTAGATAAGGATGGCTTCCCACACCTTGTGAACCAGGACTTGCAAATGGAGACTGTAGACTGGCCCCAACATCAGGCAGAGAACTATGTGTCTGTGGGATAGACACGAGTTTTGACCTACATCATTTCCAGTCCTGGAGTGGCCCAAGGCACACCATCCTTCCTCCTGAGACTGGGAAGATTCATGTGGCTATGAGACTCAGAGGACACTTCAGTTTACCCTCAGCTTTGGTGGCCAAAAGACTATCTCCATCAACCATCTTCCAACCTTGGGAACACAACTGTTGCTCGGCCAGTTCTTGCAGATGGAGCTCTAGAACTGCCCTGGCTCCAGGGAGAACTGTGAGCCAGTGGAAAAAACTTGCACTAGCCTGTGTCACCACCAGATGTTATGCAGATCCTTGTAGCTATGGGCTCAGATGTGACCTAGCTTAGTGTTAGATTAGGTGGTCAAGAGAACTACCAACACTACCCCAAGGGAATGTTGGGCACAGAGCATAGTGTAAGGCCACATTTGCTGGGAGCATATCAGGGTAGGAAGCATAAGACTTCCTTGGAATTTAATGATGAGCTGGCAAACTCTTAACAGGGGACATATCTCAATGCCTGCTATCCCCAGATCTGCCTGTAGATGGAGTCTCTGGACTAGCACTGCTACCTGGGAAAGACACATGGCTCCAGACTATGGATCTTCTGTTCCACCTAGCATTACCAGTAGCTATTTGCAGTGGCATTGGGCCATGATTCCACCTCAGTCTCCCTCACCAGAAGGCAGCTTATAGCAGTGTGGGCTTTTGTCCTCCATATTGTTATGTCAGGCTGTTGACTCTTGGTGTTTCAAAGCTAAGTGGCATTGGTTGTCAATGGAGTATAGAGATTATCCACCTATGGTGATACTAACCAGAGATGAACAGATCCTACAGTGGCTGACCATAAATTGGTGACTGTGGGTGAGGCATCAGGACTTACTTACAGAGGGACTTCTAAAGATGAGCTATCTCTTCACGTATTCTTCTGTTTCATTCTGAACACACACAGAAGTATATTTGGAACAAACCTGAGCTTGGATTGCCTACTAGTGTTTAAACAGTGACAACACACCAACTGCAGAACACTAGTAAATCCAAATCTAGGCACCATCCAGTGATGAAACAATGCAAGGGATATAAACTAGAGAAAATATGCAACCTTCTTAGAATTTCTGAAAAGACACACATGAACAAAGTCAGATTAGGTAGACTGGAATAAATACCTAATCCTTCAGTAGACAGAAAATGTTTCATGCCTAAATGCATTAGGGCTTCCAGGAAACTCACTTCACCAAATAATCAAAATAAGATGTCAGAAGATGACCAGAGAGTAATCAGTATGAGAGAACTTTCAGAGATTTTAAAACAGTTGTTTCAAAGGAACACAGTGAGCTTGAAGCAAACCCAAACAAATATTCCAGTATTCTAGTAGAGAAACTTAACCAAGAAGCAACTAAAAAACAAAAACAAAAAAATTAAATTCTTGAGCTTCAAACACACTCAGCAAAATAAAAAAAAAAATGCAACAGAAGTCATCAATAGCAGTATAGATGAAAGGCAGGCTATTTGAATATAATCAGTGGAAAGAAAGAATAAGGAAAGCTTACGGGAACTTTGAAAGAGTAAAATGGACAATTAAAGGGATGCAAAACTTACTCAAAGGACACTTTGAGGAAAACACTACCTACATCCTTGATAAACATGGATGCAATAAAACTTAATAAAATGTTAGCAAACAGAATTCAACAACACATTAAACAGACTATACATTGTGATTAATTTGGTTCCACTCCAAGGTTGTAAGGACGGATCAATATATGCAAATCAATAAGTGTAACCACAAGATAGAATCAGACAGAAATCACATCTCGATAGATTCAGAAAAATCCTTTAATAAAATTTAAAGTCTAGTCATGATAAAAGCTTGGAGGAAACTAGGGATAGTAGGAATGTTGCCTAATACTATAAAGGCTACGTATGACAAAATCAAAACAAACATCATACGGAGTGAAGAAAAATTGTAAACAATGTAATAATAAGAGGAAACTAACAAAACTTCTAGTAAACTATGAATATTCAGGTATAAGAAAGTTAAAAGTTACCAATAAGTTTTAAATTAACCACATCTCCCCCAAGATATCTTACAGTCAAGCTCTCAAAAGTGAAAGATAAGATTCTCAAGAGTCCAACAGAAGAGGAACAAAGTACATATAAGTATGTCCCAATTCACCTGACAGACTTCTCAACAGATAGCTTACATGCCAAGAAAGAGTGCATGAGATTTTCACAGTACTGAAGGAAAAATGGCCACAGCCACTGACACAACAAAAAGAAGCAAAGAAGCAAACAAACAAAAATCCCTGCCAACCAAAAATAATGAACTCAGCAAAACTCTCCTTTAGAAATAGAGACATAAAGACATTCCCAGACACACAAAAGCTGAGGGACTATACCTCCATTAGACCTGTCCTAAAACAAATGTTAAAGCAAGGTTTTCAAACTGAAAGAAAGAGATATTAGTAAGAAGAAAACACAGGAAGATATAAAATACATTATCACCTCAACCTGTGGAGAAGAAACAATTTATAATATTCAACATCCCTTCATGATGGAAACACTGAACCAATTAGGCACAGAAAAATGTAATCTCATAATAAAAGATGTTTAAATTTTTTATTGTTCATTTAATCACATATAATATTGTGTTTTATTGTGGCATATTCATACATGGACATAACATACTTTGATCAGTTTCATTCCCTAATACCTCTCCTTGCCCTCCCCCCACTCCCTCCCCTGGTCCCTTTCCTCTTTCCTAATAGTATCCCTTCTATTTTTATGAGATCCTCCTTCTTTCCTTTTTATGCTCTCTAACTAACTTTCACATATGAGAGAAATAATATGGCACTTGTATGATCTGGCTTATTTCACTGAACATAATGCTTTCCAGAACCATCCATTTTCCTGCAAATGATATGCTTTCATTCCTTTCTATGGTTGAATAAAACTCCATTATGCATATATGCCACATTTTCTTTAACTCTTCATGTATTGATGGACAACTAGTCTGGTTCCATAATTTGGCTAATGGGAATTGTGCTTATATAAAAATGGGAATACATGTATCTCTAAAGAATGTTATCATTAATTCTTTCGTTTGATGGGGGGCATGAACCACACCAGCAATTGAACTCAGGGGCACTCAACCACTGAGTCACATCCCCAACCCTATTCTGTATTTTATTTAGAGACAGGGTCTCACTGAGTTGCTTAGCACTTTGATTTTGCTGAGTCTGGCTTTGAACTCACTATCCTCCTGCCTCAGCCTCCAGAGCTGAGGTGTGCACCACCATGCTTGACTTCATTAATTGTTTTTGATGGATACTGAGCAATGATTAACTAGATCATATGGTTGTTTCATTTTTAATTTTTTAAAATAGCCCCTGTATTGATTTTCATAGTGACTACACTAATTTATATAATTAAAGGTCCCCATTTTGCATCCTTGCCAGCATTTTTTTAAAAAATATGGTTGATGATTACTATTCTGACTGAAGTGAAATGGAATCTCAGTTCAGTTTTGATTTGCATTTCTCTGATGGCTAAAGATGTTGACATTTTTTCATGTACTTGTTGGCCCTTTGTACTTCTTATTTTTAACAGTGTCTGGTTAATTCATTTGCCCATTTGTACACACATACAATGAATGCTTGTTTATTTTGGAGTTGAGTTTTTAAATATATATTGGGGATATTGATCCTCAGTCAGAAGAGTAGATGATAAAGTTTCTCCCATTCTATAGGGCCTTTCTTCATTCAATTGTTTCCTTTGGTATGTGGAAGCTTTTTAATTTGATGAATCCTGTTTATTCATTCTTAATAATTTTTTCCTGAGCAATGGGAATTGTAAGGGATCCCACGGAAACCACGCTGGACACGGGAAATCACATAAGGGAATTTATTAAGCAAACAGAGTATCCCTGCAGGATAAGAGAGAAAATGAGAGGAAAAGAAAGGGAACGAGAAAGGGACGCACAAGAAAGAGTGTGAAAGCGAGGAGGATAGAGAAAGTGAATAGGAGAGAGAGAAGTATGAGAAAAGATGGCGGGGTGGCTACTGTGAAGAAGTTGAATTCCGCTGGGCTAAGAGGGGACCAATAATGGAGAAGGATACTTGCAAGCTGACTGATGAACCAATAGCTAGCTAGGATGTTCACAGACTGACAGTAGTTGGGAGGTGGGGAAAACAGCTGCACCGGGAAAGTCGGGGGAGAAGTTGCTGCTGCTATGTGTTGGAGTGCTCCCCCTGTGTTTTATTTTATCAGTTGCAAAGTTTCTGTTCTTAATTCCATGTTTTTGATCCATTCCAAGTTGATGTTTGTGCAGCGAAAGACTGGGATCTCATTTCAAACTTAAATGGAGATATCCAATTTGCCCAGCAACACTTATTAAAGAGACAGTCTTTTGTCCTACATAAGTCTTTGTCAACTATGTCAAGAATCAGATGACCATATTTGTGTAGATTTTTCTATTTTCCATCCTATCCCATTGAGCCATATGTCTCTTTTTTCTGTCAGTACCAAACTGTTTTTGTTACTGTGTATCTGTAGTATAATTTGAGGTCAAGTATTATAATGCCTCCAGCTTTACTCTTTTTGCTCAGAATTACTTTCACCATTCTGGGTTTTGTTCTTCCATATGATTTTAGAACTTTTTTTTAAACCTAGTTCTGTGAAGAATGTCACTGGTATTTTGATGGGAATTTCATTTAATCTGTAGATTACTTTTGGTAGTGCGACTATTTTAGCAATGTGAATTGTGGCTATTCGTGACTATTGGGGGCCATCCTGTCTTTGGTGTCTTTTAATTTCTTTTTTTCATTGTCCTATAGCTTTCCTTGTAGAGGTCTTTAACTACTTTGGTTAAATTTATTCCTAAATATATTTTGCAACGATTGTGGATGGAGTTGTTTTCCCGATTTCTTTCTCTGATTCATTTTTGGTACATACAAAAACTATTTTTGTATGTTGATTTTGTATCCTCCTACTTCATTGAATTTGTTCAACAAAAATCTAGAAGTCTTTTGTGGAGCTTTTAGGATTTTCTGTGTATAATATCATATCATCTGCAAAGAGGGTCAATTTGACTTCTTCCCTTTCTCTATCCCTTTTATTTCCTTCTTTTGTCTAATTGCTCTGACTAAAATTCCAAGTACCATATTTAATTGGAGTGGTGAGGGTGGATAACCTTGTCTTGTTCCTGATCTTAGAGGAAGTGCTTAAGACATTCCAAAATTTAATGATATAAAACAACACTCTCACCCTGCACAAAGCTCAAATAAGTGGATCAAGGACGTAGGCATTAGATCAGAGATCCTTCACCTACTAGAAGAAAATGTAGGCCCAACTCTCCATCATATCTGCTTAGGATCTGACTTCCTCAACAAGACTCCAAAAGTGTAAGAAGTAAAACCAAGAATCAATAAATGGGATGGTATTGTTATGGGCTGACTTGAAAATTAAGTCAAGTCAACCCCATTTTTCTCGGATATCTCACCCTGTGTAGAATCGGTCCCACTTTCCTCATGAGCCCACTTGCATAGAAGCTAATGTCTTCACCCTCACCCACTTGCACCCTGACCACAATGTTTTTGAATTACTAATTAGCTAATGCAAGTCTGCCTTCCTGAGTATGTGCAAAAGGTGCAATTTCTTGAGAATGTTCTTTCCACTTTATGAAATGTATCTTGCCCCCACCTTGAGGTCTTTTTAGTGCTTAAGCTGCTTTCCACCCCCATTGTCAAGGACTACACAACTGTCTGCCTTCTGCTTCCCCAGCCCTGACCAGATTAAGTCCTTTGTCTTTCACTTCAAGAAGACCTGAAATTTTTATCTGGGCTTTTGGAATAGCATCTTAACCGTATCAAACTAAAAAGCTTATTCACAGCAAAGAAAACAATCAAGAACATGAAGAGAGAATCTACAGAATGAGAAAAAAATCTTTACCACATGCACCTCAGATAGAGAATTAATCTCCAGGATATATAAAGGACTCAAAAACAACATCAAAAAAAAAAAAAAAAAAAAAAAAAAAAAAAAACAAGCTCCAAAACCCCAAGGTCCAATGTTTTCCCTGATAAGTGGATGATGATATATAATGGGGGTGGTGGGGTGAGAGAAGAATGGAAGAACTTTAGATTACGTAGAGGGAAATGAGGGGGAGTATGAAAAATGGTGGAATGAGACAGATGTCATTACCCTATGTGCATGTATGATTACACAAATGGTATGAATCTACATTGTGTACAACCATAGAAATGAAATGATGTACCCCATTTGTGTAAAATGAATCAAAGTGCAGACTGTAAAAAATTAAAAGATAAATTAAAAAAATAATATAAAAAATATTTAATATTTAAAAAATTAAAATTAAAAATTAAAAAAATAAATAATACTTAATAAAAAAAGAAAAAATACCAAATAACTCTTTCAATAAATGGGCTAAGGAATGAATAGGCACTTCACAGAAGAAATATGAATGAATGGTCAACAAATATATGGAAAAAGTTTTCAACATCTCTAGCACTAGAGAAATGCAATTTAAACACACTGAGATTCTGTCTCACTCCAGTTAGAATGACAATTATCAAGAATACAAGTAACAATAAATATTGGCGAGAATGTGGGGAAAAAGATTCACCTAGATGTTGCTGGTAGTACTGTAAATTGGTGCAACCACTCTGGTAAGCAGTATGGAGATTCCTTAGCAAATTTGGAATGGAACCACCATTTGACCCAGTTATTCCACTCCTTGGAATATACCCAAGGACTTAAAATCAGCATACTATTTTAACAGTCTCATCAATGTGTTTATAGCAGCTCAACTGCAATCCATATTTAAATTTCAATTCTGTGTCATTCTTAATTACACAGGAAAAATTCTAAAATTTATATGGAACCACACCCATAACACACCCACACACACAATCCCTGAAGAGTTAGAACAATTTTGAGCAAAATAATCAAGCAGGAGACATTATACTACCTGACTTAAAAGCATACTGCAAAGCTATAGAAATCAAAGAGGTAAGAGGTATGGCATTGGCATTAAAAACAGACACATAGACCAATGGAATACAATAGAAAGTCTAGAAGTCAACTTACACATCTATAGCCAACTGATTTTTCAAGAAATTTCCTAAGAACAAGCAGTGGAGAAAGGACAATCTTTTCAGTTGATGGTGTTGGAAAAATTACAGAAGAATGAAACCTGATCCATTCCTCTCACCATAACAAAAAAAGAAAAATAATTATTCAAAATGTATTAAATACTTAAATGTAATCCCTCTATCTTCAAAAGTACCAGAGAATAGGGGAAATGCTTCATGACTTTGGAATGGGCAAGAATTTTCTTGGACAAGACCCCAAAGCAGAGGAAACAAAGGAAAACATAAACAAATGGATTTCATCAAACTAAAAAACTTGTGTGTAGCAAAGGAAACAATTGTTAAAGTGTGTAGACAACCTATCAAATGGGAGAAAATATTTGCAATGTATAAATCTAAAAAGGGATTTATACATGTAGCATTTAAGGGACCCCAAAAACTCAAAAGTGAAAAACCAAATAAACTAATTAAATATAGTCAATAGACCTGAATAGATATTTCTCAAAAGAAGACATACAAATAAACAACAGGTATGTGAAAAAACGCTTAATATGAGTAATAGTTAGAGAAGTGCAAATTGGAACCACAATGAGATACCACCTTGCTTTCACAAGAATGGGTATAAAAAAAGACAAAAGATTCTAAGTGCTAGCCATAATTTTGAGGAAAGGCAACTCTCACACTCTTGGTTTGAATGTGCATTAATATTGCTGTTATGGAAAATTGTGGGGGTTTCAGTCACGTCCTGAATGGAGGAGGGGAAGAGTTTCTGTTGAAGGACAATGGTGAGGGAAATAAATCAATTAATTACTAATAAACTTATCTAAACAATAAACACAAGAGCCGATACTCTTTTCAAATGGAAGGGGGTGCGACAGATTGGGCCATACCAGATCTGGCCTCCAACAAGATGGAGAACCCACCTTCACCTTTATTTATAGTTACACAGGACCAGGAGAGGTTTTTTTTGTATGAGGGACAAGATGAGGTGGAGTTAGGGAAGCCATTTGCTTAGGAATTTAGCACATCTTTAGATGGTAGGCCAGTCCTACAGGGCAACCTTCTCCTAGGCCATCCGAAACAGTCTCCCATGACTGCCAGTTCCTGGGAGTCAGACCTCTGTATCCCATGGCTCAGTCAAGTCTGATTTTCCTAGACATGGATGGCTCCCTACAGAAAATGGTATGGAGATTTCTCAAAAAATTAAAGGTAAAACTACCATTTGATTCAACAGTCCCCCTGCTGGGATTAGCCAGAGGAATGAAGTCAGTAGTTGAAGAGACACCTGCGCTCTTATGTTCACAGCTGCACTATTCACAGTAGCTGAGAAATGGAAGTGTCCATTAACTGGTGAATGAACAGAGAAAATGTACATATTCACAAGGAAATGCTATTTGGCCACAGAAAAGAGTAAAATCATTTGGACAACACAGATGGAACTGCAGACAATTGTTTTGAGTAAAATAAGTCAAACAGAGAAAGACAAGTATCACACAGTACTGCTCATCTATGAAACCCAGGAAAATTGATCTCATAGAAATTAAGAGTAGAATGTTGGTTACCAGAGAGTAGGGGGGTGAAGGATGGGGGAAGGTTGACTAATGGGTATTAAGTGACCCTTATTTAGGAGCAAGAAGTTCTAGGGTGCTGTTGCACAGCAAAGTGAATACAGATAAAAATAATGAACTGTATGTTTCAAAACACTAGAAAAAGAGATTTTTGAAAATTTTCACCATAAAAAAGTTTGAAGAGATAGATATATTTAACCTGTCTTAAACTTTATTCAATTGTATAAATGTATCAAAACTTTATGTGGTCCCCGATTAATATGTATAATTTTATATCTTTACGTATCAAATTTAAATAAAATTAAAAATAAATTAGCAATATAATATTCAGAGCAACCACAAAGAAATAATGCAATGATTGATTGAAGCTAAAAGTAAACTGATAAGTTAACATGAAATATTAAAATAATATTAACTAAAATCAAATTATCTCAGAAAAATTCAGGAAGAGGAATGGAAAAGTCAGAAACAAATATAAATAAATAGCAAAACAATTGAACTAAGCACACATATATCAACAATTGGTTAAAATGTAGTTGTGTCAAACATTTCTATGATAAGAAAGGGATGATCAGACTGCATTTATAACTTAGACCCTACTTTATCCTGTCTAAAAACACATTCTTTCTTATAAACAAAAGATAGACTGAAAATAAAAGGGTAGAAAAAGATATGTCACATGCACATTGAGTAAAAGAAAACTGTTAGGTCTGTTAATAAACCAAAGTAGGCTAAAATAAGGTGTTTTTCCAAACATAGAAGATGATAATTTTCATTAGGCAAATGGCAATCACAAACACGTATCCGTTTAGCAAGAGATTCAAAGTGATTTAAGGAAGACTCAGATTGATGAGAAATTACACAAATAACAAATATTTGGAGATTTTATCAACTGTATTTGTTGGATTTTCCATCAAACAAAATTTAAAATTTCCATTGAGGGACTGTCCTCTGTAAAATGAATGTGGAGGAAGTTAACATCTGGAAAGAGGAAATAATTAACCATGATGCAGATCTGAAAAGTTTTTGTCAGATGAAAAAGGTAAACTCCAGAACAAGGTGGCTAGGGTCCTGTCTCACACTCCTGTTCTATTCTTGGTTAGGGCTGCCTTGAGAGGAGTATGATCTTCAAAATGCTGAGACATTTAAATAGTTAAAATCTGGAGACTTTCAACTAAACAACTTCCTTTCAGTTGGGCAATGTTTCCTTTCTTGATGAGCAACCTGAGAAATACATCTTCAGGTTTTGCAGAATAGCTCAATCTCAGGATATGAACAATTATACCAAACAAATCTGTAAATGCAATAGGTATTTCCAGTACACTCTCAACGTATGGCATATGCACTAATGTAATACCACATGCTAGGAAATGAAACTGGGCTCAGTATATTGCAAAAATTTAAAAAATCATAGGTGTGTTCAGCAATATCAGTAGAATTATAATAGATTATCAATTACAGAAAGAGATATGGAAAAAATCCAAATTGTTTGAAAATTAAACAGCACACTCTGAAGCAACCAATGAATGAAAGAAAAAATTAAAACAGGAAACATTTTGAATTAAACTTTAATGAAAATACAACTTATCCCAATTTAGGTTATGAGCTCAAACACTGCATAGAGGAAAATATATGACTTCACTGTTCATGTTAGAAAATAGGAATGTTCCACCTATAAGTTTTCACCTTAATATACTACAAAAACTAGCAAATCAAACAAATAAAAGTAGAGTAAAGGAAACAATAAAATGACAGCTGAAAAGAATATCAATTCTAACAGGAAAGCAAAAGCTTAACTAGAAATATAATTAGAAATAATTATAATTATAATTATAATTAGAAATTATTTCTTTTAAAAAGAATAATATTGATTAAATTCTTAACAATATCATTACCATTATCAGGAACAAAATAAAAGATATCCCTATAGACACTATAAACTTCAAAGTTTAAATGAGCAAATATTAGAAACTAATATTTTCACATAAATTTATCAATAATAAATGATAATTATTATGAAATATTAAAACTGAATAAAAACTAAATAAATCTATTAAAGAAATTGTATCAAAAACCTTCTCTTAGACAAAATTCCAGTTACATATGGTCTCATAAGTGAATTTTTCCTATTATTTAGGGAGTTAATAATTTCAATCATACACAAACTCTTTCAGAAAACAGAAGAGAAGGATACACTTCCCAACTCTATATAGCAGTATAGATCTGGATTATAAAGCCTTAGAGTTTGTAATCAAATAAAATCAGTCCAACTTATCTCATGGACATAGGCACAAAAATCTTTAATAAAATATTAACACATTGAATCCAGTAAAAGACAAAGAGTAGAGCCTGTGCAGTTTATCTTAAGAATGTAATGCATTTTAGCAACCCCAAACCAGTCAGTGTACTTTGCTTAAATAATAAAGTGAAGAAAAAAATGTGACTGTCATCATCCATATAGTAAATTAAAGGCTTTAGCAAAATTCAATAGCTATTCCTCACAAAAATCTTTGGCAAAGTAGGAATGTAAGGAATCTTCCTTTATGTGACAAAGGGCACCTGTAAAAATTCACAGTCAGAGCTTTTCCCTCTACAATTGGAGAAGGAAGAAGATGGTCATGTTCACTACTATTCATTATACTCAAAATTGTCTTGAGAGCAAAAAGGCAAGAAAAGGAAATAAAAGATATAGATTGGAATGAAAGTCATGATATTGAATTTATTCGCAGATGACTGTGTAAAATAAAAATCCTTAAAAATCTGTAAGATGAATATTATATCTAATAAATGAATTTGGCAAGGTCTTCAGACACTTGATCATTAAACAAAATATATTGTATTTCCATATACTAGATATGGTGTATTAAGTGGTGTTCTCCCCAAATTCTTGTAACCTGGGACCCCAGACTGACGTTAATTAAGAAATGGTCACATTGTATTAAGGTGGACTCTAAATCCCATGACTAGTAAGGAAAAAGAAGACACAGAGAGACACAGAGAGAGTAGGAAGCCATGGAGGCAGATATTGAAGTGATGCTGCTACAAGCTAAGAAACCCCAGAAGATTCCAGGGGTTGGAAGAGACAAGAATTTTTCTGTAGAGCCTTCAGAAGTAGCTTTGCCATTAACACCTCAAATTCAACTCCTAGGAATCAAAAGAGAATAATTTTCTATTGTTTTGTACCACTCAGGTTCTAGTTCTTAAATATGGCAGCCACAGCCAAAAAATTCTGAAACTTTATAAAACATCTAAATACACCAGGGTTACAATTAGGAAAAAAAAAAAAAAAGAACATTCTGATTTATACTAGTAGCAGAAAAGATACATACCTAGAAACATTTTTTTTTAATGTGAGTTCTTTGCATAAAACACCACAGAAATCACTGCTAGGAGAAGTAAAAGTAAATTAAAGATCTGTCATGTTTGTGGATTGGAGGGCTAAATTTTGTTAAGGTGTCTATCTCTATAAATGGATCTATAGAATCAATACAATCTAAATAAAAATTTAGTTTTTTAAAAGTAGAAATTGATAAGTAACTGCTGAAATTTATAGAGAAATAAAAAGAACCTGGATATATGAAAATAATGTTAAAGTTGCAGGGCTTAAATGACAAAAGCAAGCATATCCAGAGAATGGGTTGTTGGCAAGGAGGTGATCCATGGGACAGGGTAGAGGGCCCAGAGACAGGGACATACATTCTAGATTTTATTTCTAGCAAAGTACCACACTAAATGAAAGAGAAATAGATAGTTATTTCAATACATGAGGATGGAAAAAATGGATAACTATAAGGGAAAAAGGAAGTAAATTGACAAGATTCTTCTATCATATCAAAATCACAATTTAATTTCAGACATGTCCTAGAAAACACAAAGTTAAAGCTAAACCTTCTGGAAGAAGTATAATACACACACACACACACACACACACACACACATACACATATATGTGACCTTGGGAAGTCAATGATTTCTTAGAATTTAAAAGGCAATGAGTTTAAAATAATAAAATATACTGTACTTAAACACTTTTTAATCTAAAGACATTGCTTATAATATGAAAATGCAAGTTACAGGTTAGAAAATACATATTTTAAGACCTGTATGTGACAATATACTGTTTCTAAACATACACACAAATATATGTATATATATATATATATATGTATAGATATGGTGTTTATATATATACATGTATATATTTATAGTGTGTGCATATATATAGACACATACATATAACTTTAATAAATCATAAATGAAAGTGGTCCCATTTAAAATAGCAAAGAATTGTGGCTGAAATCCTTTTGAAAGGCCCTTAACATAAGACTTTGTAGGCATAAATGTTAACAAAACATCATTTCATATGAAGCACAAAAGTTTAAAAAGCAAAATTTGGCGACACTGAATGTTGGCAAGGATCAGAAATAATAGGAACCCCTTCAATCTATGATGATAGCAATATAAATTTCTGCAACTTCTTTGTTAAACTTTTTGCTTTTTTATCATTAAATGTGTACCTCCTATGAACAATTCCTGTGATACATTATAAGTTACGTCCAAAAAGAAAGACTTGTGCAAGCTACTTCATAGAAGCCTTAAAAGTAACTTCGAAGTGCGAAATTCTTAATGTCAATGAATTGGAGAATAAATAAAATAGTGACATGAAGAATTATAAACCAAACAGTAAGAAGGCACCTCAGAAGGCTATTATTGAATAAAAGTGGCTAGCGAAAGAGTGCATACTGTTCCATCTTAAGACACAATATTGTAGAACATTCCATACTAATCTATAGAGATAAAAATAAAAACTGCGATTGCCTATGTGGAGAGGGAGATTGCCTTTAAGGGGACTTAAGAATAATTACTAGGTTGATGGAAATAGGTATACATCTTAATCGGAGTGACAATTACATGAGTGTATACCTGTGCTAGCAAGATTCCACACAAAGGTCAAAAGCACATGTGTACATACACATATATTTCAGTTTGTTAGGTGAATTTCTGATAGCAAATCCCAATATCCCACTTCTGCTTCCTCTCTCAGCAGCATTTCTTTTCATGAAAGTTAAAATAAATTGAATTGCAAACATATTTCCAAGTGTGGCCTGTTAGTGGGTCTTATCCTCTTTCTGGCCTAATTGAAGCTTCACACAGCTGACAACCTTTTGGAGTGACCGATCCCTAATTATGCCCCAACTTCATGCATTTTAACTGAATGGAATTGCTTATTTCTTAATCATTTAGGTTCCATGTGCAGAGTTCTTCACAAGGTTCCCTGTTAGGTTCCGTTTACCACATACCCACTTAGCTATGGGGCATGTCGAACCCCACCTGCGTTTGGTTGTAGCTTCCTCTACTTTTTCCTCTCCTGTAATTTTGGTTGATTAGTAATTCCAGCTAGTTCACAGCCATTTCCTTTCTCTAGATCATTTGTAAAGATTAAAATCAGCAGAGGTCCAAGGACTAATTTCAGCAGGATGCCAGCTAAGTATGTTCTCAATAAGTAAGCATTTGTTAACAAGGAAATGAGGTAAAGGAAAATATCTGCTTGAGAAACTGTTTAGAGAAAGAGAGGATTATGCTGAAGAGTTAACAAAACAGAAAATGTCCAGAATCCATAGCAACAAAAGAAACTCTCCTATTGGAAGCATAGGTTGAAAAGATCTATTTGAGGAAGATAATTATTATCCTATAACATTCAGGCACCTACAAGAGCAGAGGTGTTGTCTTTGTCCTGTGGGCAAGGGTTCTATTAAAGATGTTAGACAACCAGAGAGAAAAAGATGTAACTGGGGTTATTAGGTAGATCTGAAGATGCTGTAATGAGGACAGGTAGTGCTGAGCAGGTGCAGGGAATAGCAAGGTCTGCCTGGTACTGGATGTGTTTCTAAGTAAATCAGACTGAGATATTCAGTATCTTAGAAAGTGGATGAAAGCTGTACACTTGGATAAGCTTTTGCATGGCTTTCAACCTGAGTTATACAGCCACTTACACATCAGGACGTGATATGATTTATTGCACTGAGAGGCTATTTGTGAAATATATTCTACCATCCAGGGTAGTGGACAAAAGTATGCCTTCTGTGTTTTATACTCATTTTCAACTGATCAAATATTTGGTTCTTCCCTTAAATACTTCTCAGGTCATCTTCTCTTTTCTATCCTCAACACTACTGCCTTTGTTTAGAACATACTCTTGACTCATACAATTGCAATAAATTCAGAATTTATTTTCTTGGTCAATGTAACATATATTTCACAGTATTTCAAACAACGATGAAGACAATAAAGCAAATAGTACTACTTCTAATACTACCACTTACTACAACTGCTTATTAAGCACTAACAATAGGCAAAGTGCTTTAATTACATCATTTCAATTCCTTAAAAGATAGGTGAGATAATATTTCTGTATTGCAGCCGGGAAAATAGAAAGTTGAATGACTTACCAAAAGACTTACCAAATAAGGACATGAGATTACAAGATGAGTTTGATATTGCTGATATAACAAATTACCACAATCTTGGTAATTTAAAACAATTATGAATATGTTAACATATAGTTCTGAAGGTCTTAACACACTAAGATCAAGATGTTGTTTGGGCTTTTCTGGAGATGCTATGGAAGGATTTATTATCTTCCTCTTTAAGTCCCTGGAGTCTGCCCTCATCCCTTGGCTTATGGCCCTCATCCATTTTCAAATTCAGCAACAATTGGCCACATCTTTCTCATGGTGCATCACTGACTACTGTTTTCCTTTTCCTCATTTAATGGATCCCTGTGATTGGACATGGTCCATTTGCATAATGAAATCTCTGTATTTTAAGATCAGCTGATTAACAACCTTACCAATCCCTTGCCATATAGCCTAATGTGTTCACTATTCTCTGGAATTAAAATATATACAGCTTTGGGGACAATTATTCTTGTTACTGTAGATATAAACTGATGTCACAGTTTATAAACATTACCAAAATGACTAGCAAAGCCATTATTTTTTATGTGTTCTACTTAGTTATACTGCATTTCAATTCATTGTACACAAATGGAGTACAACTTTTCATTTTTCTGGTTGTACATGATGTAGTTACACCATTTGTGATCGTACATGTACATAGGGTAATGATGTCCATTTCATTCCACCATCTTTCTCCCCGCCTTACCCCCTCCCCTCCCCTCATTCCCTTCTGCCCAGTCCAAAGTTCCTCCATTCTTCCCTTACCCCCCATACCTGTTATGTGTCAGCATCCACTTATCAGAGAAATCATTTGGCCTTTAATTTTTTGGGATTGGCTTATTTCACTTATCATGATATTCTTTAATTCCATCTATTTACCTGCAAATGCCATAATTTTATTCTTCTTTAAGGCTGACTAATATTCCATTATGTATATATACCACAGTTTCTTTATCCAATCATCTATTGAAGGACATCTAGGTTGGTTCCACAATTTAGCTATTGTGAATTGAGCTACTATAAACACTGATCTGGTTGCATCGCTGCAGTATGATGACATAGGCCAATGAGTGGAGTAGCTTGGTCAAATAGTGGTTCCATTCCAAGTTTTCTGAGGAATCGCCACACTGCTTTCCAGAGTGGCTGCACCAATTTGCAATCCCACCAGCAATGTATGAGTGCACCTTTTTCCCCACATCCTCCCCAACACCTATTGTTGCTTGTATTCTTGATAATAGCCATTCTAATTGGAGTGAGATGAAATCTTAGTTTTGATTTGCATTTCTCTAATTACTAAAGATGTTGAACATTTTTTCATATATTTGTTGATCAATTGAATATCTTCTTCTGTGAAGTGTCTGTCTGCTCAGATCCTGAGCCTATTTATTGACTGGGTATTTGTTTTTATGTGGTGTTAAGTTTTTTGAGTTCTTTATAAATTCTAGAAATTAGTGCTCTATCTGAAGTACTTGTGGAAAGATTTTTTCCCACTCTGTAGGTTCTCTCTTCACGTTATTGTTTCCTTGCTAAGAAAAGATGTTTTAGTTTGAATCCATCCCATTTATTGATTCTTGATTTTATTTCTTGAGCTTTAGAAGTCTTGTTAAGGAAGTTTTGTCCTAAGTCCAAATAATTTAGATTTGGGCCCACTTTTTCTGGTATGAGATAACTGTATTTATGTGGGTTTGTCTCTGTGTCTTCTATTCTGTACCCTTGGTCTACCTGTCTATTTTGGTGTCAATATCATGTCATTTTTGTTACTGTAGCTCTGTAGTATAGTTCAAGGTCTGATATTGTGATGCATCCAGCTTCACTCTTCTTGCTAATTATTGTTTTGACTATTCTTGGCCTCTTATTTTTACAAATGACTTTCATGATTGCTTTCTCTATTTTTATGAGTTACATCATTGGGATTTTAATTGGAATTGCATTGAATTTGTATAGTGCTTTTGGAAGTATGGCCAGTTTGACAATATTAATTCTGCCTATCCAAGAACATGGGGGATCTTTCCATCTTCTAAGGTTTTCTTCAATTTCTTTCTTTAGTGTTCTGTAATTCATCACATTGGTAGATTTAAAGTGAAGAATCATATGATTATATCAATAGATAAAATACAACACTCCTTCATGCTCCAAACACATAGTCCTTGAAACACTTGCCAGAGCAATTAGACAGATGAAAGAAATTAAAGGGATACAAACAGGAAAAGAAGAATTCAAACTATCACTATTTGCTGATGACATGATTCTATATTTAGAGGATCCACAAAATTCCACCAGAAAACTTCTAGTACTAATAAATGAATTCAGCAAAGTAACAGGATATAAAATCAATACCCATAAATCTAATGCATTTCTATTCATCAGTGATGAATCCTCTGAAAGAGAAATTAGGAAAACTACCCTATTCATAATAGTCTGAAAAATAAAATAAAATACTTGGGAATCAATCTAACAAAAGAGGTGAAAGACCTGTATGATGAAAACTACAGAGCAAAACTATTCTAACACAGAAGCCTGATTGTGTAGCATGCCTGCATCAAAAGCTTCAGTAACTCAATATTTTCCTTATGATTAAGTGTTAATTCAGGATTTGAGGCTCTTCATAATTTGGACTCAACATATTTTCCCCACGCCCCACCATGTTTCTGCATTCCCCACTATGTAGGTGTGGATGGCCATATATACACACTCAATTTTCACTGAGGTACTGGGTTCCTTTTTACCTACATGTGGACTCAGATCTATGCACCTGCCAGATTCCCTGTCCTTTCTCTAACTAGAAACTCCATTCACTCTTCAGAGATGAAATTCACGTACCAATCCTGTTATGAGACACTCTTCAGTGCTGGGGAAGGAGAATGCATTTTCTCCCTCTGTACTTCTTTAGAATTGTGTTCTTTCTCTTAAGCAGTGTAATTTTCACTCTTAGTTTTTTTGTTTGTTTGTTTTGTTTTGTTTTGTTTTAATTATATGCATACTTCCTCCGGGGGGGGGACATGCCTTAAGTTTATGGTAATTTCAGGGCAAACACTTTCTAGTCTTTATATTTTGGGAAAAAGCAGATTTTTAAGAATTGGTATAAATTCAGTAGATACATACATTTTAAAATTAAACAAATTAACAAAGCCAGGAAAATAAAAACAGATGATGCCTCTAAAGCTTCAAAAAGTTTGAAATGTTTTACAGAATTACTTGTAATTTCTTTAAAATTTTATAAGGGAGATAAAAGCTAAATAAAACTTGCAAAAGCAATCTATGAATGACTGGAGTGATTTTAAGTGATTATTACTTTTTCCAAGATAAATTTTATTTAAATTTATTTTTAAATGATAAGTGATTATTTAGTACAAGGAAATGTGTACATATGAGAAAATATGGTATAAGAAAAATAGACTAATGATCTAGAAATTTTTTGTTACTACTTTTTTGCATAATAGCTCAACCTCAGATAAGGAGAATACAGTGTGCAATGTTTTTTATATGGACAGGTAGTCTTTATTTTAAAACTATGCAATTCTGACAGGCAAAATAATAGACATTTTATTTGAGAAATTTTCCTTGAAAATTCTTTCAAATGTTTAGTTCTTATTTTTTATATCTACTTTCAGGCTCAAGCTTACAAATTCAGAAACGATTTTTTATTGAGTTTTAACATTGATATTATATAAATAAATGAAGACCCACCAAAGGAGGACAAGTTGAGGCTATTTTTTCAGAATTTGCTATGGCAAGGAGATCAGCCACAACTGTGTCTGACAGAGCCTCAAAGGTAGGTAGAGCGGTGGGAAAACTTTAAGGGAAAAAAGGGGATGATTTTAGGTGTGCTCTGAAGTTTGTTGGTATGATGATGCTGGAGTTTTCCACCTAGAAGCAGGACATCTCCTATGATTGGTTTGGGGAATATATTCAGCTTTTCCACTTGGTCCTGAAGACAGACAAAAAGATAAGGGAAGCTGGAAGTTATCGACCAAGCACTGACTACTCTCAGCTGATGGCTGCAGAGATATGGTGTGATTCCTGGACTGGTTCTTGAAGAAATTGTAGGTCAGACTTCTATCTTCACATATGGTCTGGATGTTTTCCATTCATACCAATATTCATTCTCCCAGACCCCCTTTTGGACCATTTGCTTGCTTACATGCAGTTAACCAACTCGGTAAAAGGTAGTGATGGAGATCTTCAATGCTCAGGTATTGCCTAGTTATTGCCTCTGTCAACTCTACAGCAAGAATTTCTTGACTGCTTTGTTGTTGCACGACCATGGCAATCACCTGTGGAGAAAGAAGCAGGTAGAGGTATTTAAGACTCTGCATAGGATTTATTGGACCAATATGACCACCATGAAAAAATGTTAGTAATTAATAGACTCTGAAAGATACCTCAGAATCAAAAGGCCCCAGGCAAAAGGAGCAAATCTCCTGGACGAGGAGAATAGACCAAAGACTTGTTTCCCTAGAGAGAAATTTAAGGTTATATTAGCCCATTCTGTCTCAGCTGTTTGATAAACCCAAGCATAGCAAGAAATATTACTTTGGCACAGATGACTTTCTCACCCAGACAAAAACAAAACAACTCAGAGAAATGTGATTGCCTATCAGTTCTTGTGTCAATGAGTTGAGACTGATAATTTTTCCAGATGGGACAGAGGTGATATCATTAGGAACAACACTCAGAATTAGTGGTATGTTTCTTACAGGCTTTTCTATTTGTATTTACTGCACAAATGGAAACACAGCCTTAATTCTCATAATCAGGAATTCCCTAAAGTATACTGACTGTTAATCAAGGGTGACCATAGTTTGGAGCTTTCATATGAGTTGGAATTTTCTTAATTAGTGATTTACAAAATAAAGATATTTGTGTAGAATCTAGTCTTGGAATATGCATGAGGAATTTGTATGAAGCAAACAGTATACAAGTGTCCTGGCCTCAAGAAGAAAGAGCATCTAGTGGGAGCATATACGAATCAACAATTAAAGGAGTTATTCACAACAGAAGACCAGAACTAAGACCTAACATTAGCTAGTTTATGCATTTGGTCCTCTATTAGTTTCTTCTAGGTGGACTATATTTGTCCATTGCTTTATGAAGTATGTGTCGAATCCAAATTTAGAATTGTCTGTGATGTAATCAGTATACTATAATTGGTTCTTTTTATTAGACTATACTAATTGGTTCTTTTCCTGAGAAACAGACACTAACAAAGCAATAGGTTGATTTACTTAATGTCATTTTATCATGTAGTTAAAGTGGAGATGTCATTGGCTGTAATTCTTTAAGGTCCTCTTTGATGACTTCAGAATTGCTCATAATATTTTTTTAGTCATGCAAATGAGGTAATGGATGGCATATTCAACAGTCATTAGGGCTGAGGGTGGTTACACACTATTTGAGATAACATAGAAGAAGCTTTAGAATAAGAATATTTTAAATTAGCAATTATAGTGAGGAGGTAGTGAAAAGGCAAAGAGGCTCATTTAGTGGTTATCCATAGGGATAGAGAATAATAAGAATGATGATAATTTTATTCTTCTTTATGGTTGAATAATATTCCATTGTGTAGATATACCACAGTTTCTTTATCCATTCATCTATTGAAGGTCATCTAGGTTCGTTCTACAGTCTAGCTATTGTGAATTAAGCTGCTAAAAACATTAATATGGCTGCATCACTGTAGTATGCTGATTTTTAGTCCTTTGGGTATAGACCAAGTGAAATATTATTCAGCCATAAAGAAGAATAAAATTATGGCATTTGTGGGTAAATGAATGCAGTTGGAGAATATTGTGCTAAGTGAGATAAGCCAGTCCCCAAAAAACAAAGGTCAAATCATTTCTCTGATAAGTGGATGATGATACATAAAGGGGGGGTGGGAGGGAGGCAAGAATGGAGAAAGGATGGATTGTATAGAGGAAAAAGAGGGATGGGGAGGGGATGGGGGGAAGGAAAAATAACAGAATGAGACAAACATTGTTACCCTATGTACATGTATGATTACACACATGGTGCGACTCTTCTTCATGTACAACCAGAGAAACAACAGCTGTACCCCATTTGTGTATGATGAATCAAAATTAAACAAAAGAATGATGATAAGCAACTAAATCAAGAAAAAATAGTAAGTAACTGGAGGTATTGGTTCTCCAACATCTCAGGCAGAACTTTCCACCCTTCCAGGCCATTTTGTTTGTTCTGGAATTCTTGTGCCAGTGGTCTGTTTTCAAAGACTGGCTCTGCTAGAGGAGCTCTGAGGTTTTTGTTTTTCGTCCTTTATTGGAATATTTTTCCAATTGTGCCAAATTCTAAATTGTTTCTTTAGTTGTAAAATACAAAGTAAAGGATTGACTCCCTGGAGTTTCAGTGCTGTATGCTGGAAAAGTAAGCACAGTATCTGAAATAGTCCTAACAAAGGACAGTCAACACTTTTTCCTCTTATATGTCTTCCAACATATGAAATATTTTGGTTGACAATCATGAACAGCCTATTTAAGAAGATGTGGATAAGCAGGCTTAATGTTTAGAGTGCATAGGACAATACATGGGTCCCTTGTTTTATTTCCCCATGAATGCAGAGAACAGGGTCATTTATTCTCAAAGGTAAATTCTCTGATTTCCAGTTAAAATTTATAGGTTGAAAACCCACATGTCTCTGAGATGGTGTATGTTATGGCCATAATCACTACTAGGAGTACCTTTGACCCTGGTACTTTATGCATTTCTGAAAATTTTGCTAATTTTAGTTTAAGTAGGCAACTAATCCTTACAAACTTTCCAGAAGGTCGTTGGTGGTAAAACAAACAAACAAAAAAAGTAGTTTTTAAGTAAAGAGTAATTTTTTGCACATGTGTGTGTGGGTATGATCTGGAATATTTGAATAGTCTTCAGTCCACCAGAAAAGAGGATTTTTTCCCCTTAGATAAGACATTACTGACATAATGGACTATGTTTTGGCAATTTAATTTAGTTTTTGGAACTTTATGTTCTTTTTTGGTAAGTCTGAGAATAAATAAGTGGAATCCATTTTAAAGGTTTACTTGTTCTCTTAACAAAGCAGGAGAATATATGCATATTGTATTCAAACTGACTCATAGGGGGAAATTCAGATGTGTTATGTCTTTGTTGAGGACCTGGGGATATTAAGTAAGAGGAGACCTCCGTGAACCCTGGGGCATTATTATTCGAGTATATTGTTGTCCTGCTCCAGTGAAGGCAAGAAGATATTTGTAGTGCTGGACAAAAGACACACTGAAAGTGGAATAGAAGAAGGAGATCGAGAGGGAGGGAGGAGGGATGGGAGGAAATGTGGAATAATTTTGACAAGTTTATATATGCTATGTGCATATATAAATATACCACAGTGAATCACCTTTGCAAATATATATGTATATGTGGGTGTAAAGATACGCACATACTCACACACACACACTTCATACATACATCACTTAAAAATAAACAAATAAATGAGTGAAAGGAAGACCAGTAGGGTAAAGGAAGGAGAATACAGGGAGGGATTTGGTGAGGGCAAGTCGGGGGGCACTGGGGACTGATTTGGAGTAAATTAAATTGCATATAAATGATTTTGTCAAAATGAACCTCTTGTGTATAACTATAATGAACTAATAAGAAAAAATAAAAGTATAAAATATTTTTAAAGATGAAAAATTAAAAAGACATACCAAAAAAGGAATATCAGAGATCCCCCACAATGAAACAAGTAGTTTCAGGCAGAATTAATAATAGTATAGTATTTGTTTTAGGTGCTATCAGAAAACAAAAAAATAACTATTTCACTGATCGTTCAGGGGGTCCTTGTCCTTTTAGTTTCTTTACTGGTACCAGAGAAGTTTTACAAGGTTTAGAGTAATTATGAGAAAAACTTTGGGTATAAACCTTTAGCTATTGGTTGAAGCTTGTCCTTTGCTACTGATTTCAAGGGATATTTGGGGAGTTTGGGTAAAATTCGGTAGAATTTATCTAGCCCTTAATAGGTTCTGATCAAATTATTTTTACTGCATTAGCGGAATATTTAGGTCATAGAGTATCAACTATTGTGCCAAAATCTCTGTGATATATATGAAATTTCGGTGGAGAAGGTAAAGATAGACATCCAGAGCAAACAAAAGTTGATAGGACTCTGAAACGGCAATAAATCATCCCTCTATTATGTGTTCAATGTTATAAATCCATTTGCAAAGCAGATCTCTCCCTATTAGATTTGCATGAGTGGTATTGCAGGAAAGGAAGGAATGCTTTTCTATGGATTTGTTTTGGAATCCACAAATAAGTGAGAACATTCATTGTTTGTCTTTCTGTTGCTTGGCTTATTTCACTTTGCTAAATGGCTTTTAGGCTCATCCATGTTGTCACAAATGACAAGATTTCTTTCTTTTATAGTTTGAATAGTGTTCTGTAGTGTGTGTGTGTGCATGCATACACTTGTGCATACAACCATATTTTCTTTATCTATTCATCTGTTAATGGATATTTAGGTTGATTCCATATCTTGGCTATAGTTAATAATGCTGAAATGGACATAAAACTTCAAGTGTACCCTCAACATACTGATTTCAAAGCCTTTAGATATGTACCCATTAGTGGGATTGCTGAATCATATAGTAACTATATTATTATTTTTCAAGAACCTCCATATAGTTTTCTACCATAGTTGCACTAATTTGAATTCCTACCAAACCTTATATAAGGGCTAACTTTTCTCTGTTTCCCCAACAACACTTATTATATTTTGTTTGTTTCATAGTCAGTCTAATAGATGTGAGCTGATGTGTCACTGAAGTTTTTATTTCAGGGTAACTATATTAATATCTGATCAAACGGGATTCTGCACAATGATAACCACTGAAGGTAAAGAAGTACATTTGATAATAACCAAGGAACATTTCTGCTGGAAACCTAATAATCATGACTGTACATGTGTTTTATAACATAGCTCAAAATACTTGAAAAAAAATGAAGGAACTCAAGGGAAAAATAGACAATTCTTCCATTATAATTTGGGATTTTAATACTGCTCACGCAGGGATTTGTGGAATAAATAAGTAATTAATGGAAGTCTTGGTAGAATTTTGAGAAAAAAAAAGTCTGGGTAATGGAAGCTAATTTAGTTAATCAAAAGGGCCACATGCAAAATGAGCTATATGGCCAACAAAAGGGACTGATTGGAGGGTAGGAGAGTTATGGAAAGGAAAAATGAACAAGAAAGTAGAGCGACCCTTAAAACAAGGATGCAAGTGGGAGGACACATCTGTCTAGAGTGTGCAATTGCAGTATTCACATACTTATCTCCATTTTCTGAATCTTTTCTCTATTTCCTTTTCTGTATCATTTATTTTTTCTTTAAAGAACAGGGTGGGAAGAGGGTACAGTAATCAATGGCAGAAAACTTAGAAAAATCAACGTTAGCTAATCAATTCTCATTTAAACTTTACTTATAGGTCAAAAAATAAAAAGAATTTAAAGAATGCTTCACCCTACAATGGCACATTAAGTATGTGCCAGGATGGGGAAAGGGTGTTTGAGAATACACGTGGTAAAAGCAGAAGACAGGATGTGAGTATGCTTCAGACACACATTCTCTCCAATCTCAAATTTGTAATGAGTGTTTATACCACAAAATTGTGAGTAGAAGTTCTGTTTTTGTTGTTTTCTTTTATTCTTTTGTAAGTCCTAGACGTAGACTCTGAATTATAGACTAAAAGAAATTTTATAGAGCCTGTGATCTGGTTTCCATTATCATCATTTCTGACTGTGTCAGCATTAATCTTCTTTGGACCATTTTTGGCAGGAGGAAATTAAGGCATAACATGTACATCATGTTATGGTGTCTTCAAGAGGATTTCAAAGGTGTCAATGGGCTCATGCCTTTGGGTACAAATGAGAAGGAGAAGTGGAAAGGAGACATTGTTGATTTTGAAAACCTGGATACTATTATCATCATCTATTGCTATCCTGATTTCCAAATAACAAAACATGCTAATTCCAGAATGAATATTGTTTTCAATCTCTTCTGGCTGACTATTTAGCAACACAGGATGAATTGGTGATGCCAGCTGAGTGCCATGCAAGTGGAATTTCTAAATCTAATTTCTTCTTGAATTATGCTTCCCCTCTGAATATCTGTTGTCCCTGAGTCAGGAATCATGTTACTATTTTCTGTCATTGCTCTGTACTTTGTCTATGCCATCTTTCCCTGTAGGTACATCTAGCCAGTTCATTTTTGTTTGGAACATCACAAAAGCAGTGGAAGAGGGTTTCCATGGAGAGATTTTATGCCATGAAACCTTTTCCTGTCATTTATTACTTGACCTTTAGAGCATGATGCAAAATCCAAAAGTTCAGGTTGTTCCCTCATTTTCGGGCATAAAAATATCTAGTTCTTATGACTCTTGAGGCTTATTTTGTAGATGTCATCATTTTTATTGTTATTGTTACTATTGCTAATATCTGTGAGCACATTTGGAGTTTAGTGATTTGAAGAGACTGCAAGCAGTTATTGAATACTATCCAAGGACAGAATTTTAAAATCACATATTAAGCAAGTCTTCAATTCCAATAATAAAACACTTATAGAATAAACCTTTTTGACTATTTAGTATCTTTTTATTAAATTCATAATAATAATGCAATGTTAAAACTATTTGAAAAGATGCCTTTATTTGTACACTAGATTTATAGTTGTAGCAATTACTTTATAGTCTAAATGACATTTTACTAATTTCTGATGAACTACATATTTTATCATTTCTGAGAAATGTAAATGCAAGCATAGACAGGCAAATCATGGACTTGTGGAAAATTGATGTATGTTTATATAATAAAAAGGTGTAAACTATATAAAAATGTTTATATAATAATAAGGTGTAAATTACATAAAAATGTAACTTGAAGCAATCTAGAATACAATAGATAGTCATTTCAAGTTATTAAAGGCAATCACATTTAATTTAATTTTCTATTTTTTTTGAAAAAAGTTAAAGAAAATGCTGACCTATGAATTAGTTATAAATAGAACATCTTAAAAGCAAATATCCAAAGCTTTCATGATTTTTCAAAACCTAATAATTACACAAAATTAAAATGGTATCTCAAATTGACTATACATTATACATAATTAGTGTTATATGCATGAGAATGTATATAATTAGCTAATAATATGCATAGTTTATCACTGATAAAGTTGTTGCAAAAGTGAAGAATTTTGTTTCTTTTAAGAGTATAATCTGGAAAACATTTTGTGAATAGCAATTTACTAGTATGTGTTGAAAAGCATAAATGAGTTCATACCTTTGTATTCAACAATTATATTTCCAAGATTTATAATATGTCATGTACAACTTTTAGTAGACAAATTTCTTCATTAAGTATAGATACTTAAAAATGCAAACACTGTAGAAGAGTTTAGAGAGCATATAATTCTATTTTATTTGCCTGATGTTGCTCTGTTCTAAACACCTGAGACAAACACTATTTATATTTTCCTAAGTTATAATCTAGAATTGTTTTACATATGCATGTAAAACAGATGCAAATATAGCTTATATATAAACAGAGTCATTCCATACATACTATTATGTTAGGAAACATTTATCTAACTTATTCTTCAGAAAAGTTTACATAGTCTTCTTCATATGAAAATTCCATAATTTGTGAAACTAAATTCACCATTGATTGGCTTTCAATTCATTATAGATTTTTGCATTTATAAACATATTGCAATTCAGTAGAATGAATAAAACATAACTTTCCTATGTTCATATATGAATATATGACCAGTGTAACTCCATAACATGTACAACCAAAAAAATGGGAAGTTATACTCCAAGTATGTATGATATGTCAAAATATATTCTACTTTTATGTATAATTAAAAGAAATAAATAATTTAAAAATAAACTGTAATATGTGTGTGTATGTGTGTGCTAAAGAGTATATATATATCTCATTGTGAGTTTTAAAGGTATGAAGGATCAATGTATTCTACAAATAGAATTGCTGAAACAAAGGATATGCATGCAAGATGTCCATGGTTTATCATTACATTTCCTTTAAAATCTGGGACCACTTTTCTTTTTTTTTTTTTATTGTATACAAATGGGATACATGTTGTTTCTCTATTTGTACATAGAGTCAAGGCATACCATTTGTGTAATCATACCTTTACATAGGGCAATGATGTTTATTTTTTTTACCATCCCCCCCAAACCTCCCACCCCTCTTTTCCCTCTATACAGTCCTTCTTTCCTCCATTCATACCTCTCTCCTTATCCCTAACCCTAAACCTAACCCTAAACCTAATGCTAAACCCTCCCACCCCCCATTATATGTCCTCATCCGCTTATCAGCGAGATCATTCGTCCTTTACTTTTTTGAGATTGGCTTATCTCACTTAGCATGATATTCTCCAATTTCATCCATTTGCCTACAAATGCCATAATTTTATCATTCTTCATTGCGGAGTAATATTCCATTGTATATATATATGCCACAGTTACTTTATCCATTCATCAACTGAAGGGCATCGAGGTTGGTTCCACAATCTGGCTATGGTGAATTGAGCAGCAATGAACATTGATGTGGCTGTATCTCTGTAGTATGCTGATTTTAAGCCCTTTGGGTATAGGCCAAGGAGTGGGATAGCTGGGTCAAATGGTGTTTCCATTCCAAGCTTTCTGAGGAATCTCCACACTGCTTTCCAGAGTGGCTGCACTAATTTGCAACCCCACTAGCAATGTGTGAGTGTTCCTTTTTCACCACATCCTCGCCAACACCTATTGTTGCTTGTATTCTTGATAATCACCATTCTAATTGGGGTGAGATGAAATCTTAGGGTAGTTTTGATCTGCATTTCCCTTATTACTAGGGATGTTGAACATTTTTTCATATATCTGTGGATTACTTGTACATCTTCTTCTGTGAAGTGTCTGTTCATTTCCTTAGCCCATTTGTTGATTGGGTTATTTGGATTCTTCGTGTAGAGTTTTTTGAGTTCTTTATAGATTCTGGAAATTAGCGCTCTATCTGATATATGGTTGGCAAAGATATTCTCCCACTCTGTAGGCTCTCTCTTCACATTTCTGATAGTTTCCTTTGCTGAGAGAAAGCTTTTTAGTTTGAATCTATCCCAGTTGTTGATTCTTGCTTTTATTTCTTGTGCTCTGGGAGCCCTGTTAAGGAAGTATGATCCTAAGCCAACAAGTTGAAGATTTGGACCTATTTTTTCTTCTATAAGATGCAGGGTCTCTGGTCTGATTCCGAGGTCCTTGATCCATTTTGAGTTGAGTTTTGTGTAGGGTGAGAGATAGGGGTTTAATTTCATTCTATTGCATATGGTTTTCCAGTTTTCCCAGCACCATTTGTTGAAGAGGCTATCTTTTCTCCATTGCATATTTTTGGAACCTTTGTCTAGTATGAGAAAATTGTATTTATTTGGGTTTGTGTCCATGTCCTCTATTCTGTACCATTGATCTACCTGTCTATTTTGGTACCAATACCATGCCGTTTTTGTTACTATTGCTTTGTAGTAGAGTTGAAGATCTGGTATTGCTTCGCTCTTGCTACTGAAGATTGCTTTAGCTATTCTAGGTTTTTTATTCTTCCAGATGAATTTCATAATTGCTTGCTCTATTTCTGCAAGGTACATCATTGGGATTTTAATTGGAATTGCATTGAATCTGTATAGCACTTTAGGTAGTATAGCCATTTTGACAATATTAATTCTGCCTATCCAGGAACATGGGAGATCTTTCCATCTTCTAAGGTTTTCTTTAATTTCTTTCTTTAGTGTTCTGTAGTTCTCATTGTAGAGGTCTTTCACCTCTTTTGTGAGATTGATTCCCAAGTATTTTATTTTTTTTGATGCTATTGTGAATGGGGTAGTTTTCCTAATTTCTCTTTCTGAAGATTCATCACTTATGTATAAAAATGCATTGGATTTATGAGCATTGATCTTGTAACCTGCTACTTTACTGAATTCACTTATGAGTTCTAAAAGTTTTCTGGTGGAATTTCCAGGTTTCTCTAAATATATAATCATGTCATCAGCGAACAGGGATAGTTTGAGTTCTTCTTTTCCTATTCGTATCCCTTTAATTTCTTTGGTTTGTCTGATTGCTCTGGCTAGAGTCTCAAGGACGATGTTGAATAGAAGCGGTGAAAGAGGGCATCCCTGCCTTGTTCCAGTTTTTAGGGGGAACACTTTCAGTTTTTCACCATTTAGAATGATATTAGCCATGGGCTTAGCATAGATTGCCTTTATAATGTTAAGGAACGTTCCCAATTTTTTCTAGTGTTTTGAGTATGAAGGGATGCTGTATTTTATCGAATGCTTTTTCTGCATCTATTGAAATAATCATGTGATTCTTAACTTTAAGTCTGTTGATATGGTGAATTACATTTATTGATTTCCGAATGTTGAACCAACCTTGCATCCCTGGATAAAACCCACTTGATCGTGGTGCACTATCTTTTTAATATATATTTGTATGCGATTTGCTAAAATTTTGTTGAGAATTTTTGCGTCGATGTTCATTAAGGATATTGGTCTGAAATTTTCTTTCCTCAATGTGTCTCTGTCTGGTTTAGGTATCGGGGTGATATTGGCTTCATAGAATGAGTTTGGGAGGGTTCCCTCCTCTTCTATTTCATGGAATAGTTTGAGGAATATTGGAATGAGCTCTTCTTTAAAGTTTTTGTAGAACTCGGCTGAGAACCCATCTGGTCCTGGACTTTTCTTTGTTGGTAGGCTTTTGATGACCTCTTCCATTTCATTGCTTGAAATTGGTTTATTTAAGTTGTGTATGTCCTCCTCGTTCAGTTTAGGTAATTCATATGTCTCTAGAAATTTGTTGATATCTTCGAGGTTTTCTGTTTTGTTGGAGTATAGATTTTCGAAATAGCTTCTAATTATGTTTTGTATTTCACTCGTGTCTGTTGTGATGTTTCCTTGTTCATTCCGAATTTTAGTAATTTGAGTTTTCTCCCTCTTTCTCTTTGTTAGTGTGGCTAAGGGTTTATCAATTTTATTTATTTTTTCAAAGAACCAACTATTTATTTTGTTAATTTTTCCAATTGTTTCTTTTGTTTCGATTTCGTTGATTTCAGCTCTGATTTTAACTATTTCCTGTCTTCTACCACTTTTGGTATTGGTCTGCTCTTCTTTTTCTAGCGCTTTGAGCTGTAGTGTTAAGTTGTTTATTTGTTGATTTCTACTTCTTTTTTTGATTGCGCCCCATGAAATAAATCTTCCTCTAAGTACTGCTTTCATAGTGTCCCAGAGATTTTGATAGGATGTGTCTTTGTTCTCGTTTACTTCTAAGAATTTTTTTATTTCCCTCCTGATGTCTTCTGTTATCCATTCATCATATAATAGTGTATTATTTAATCTCCAGGTATTGGAGAAGTTTCTGTTTTTTATTCTGTCATTTATTTCTAATTTCAATCCATTATGATCTGATAGAGTACAAGGTAGTATCTCTATCTTCTTGTATTTGCTACCAGTAGCTTTGTGGCATAAAATATGGTCTATTTTAGAGAAGGATCCATGTGCTGCTGAGAAGAAAGTGTATTCGTTCTTTGTTGGATTGTATATTCTATATATGTCCGTTAAGTCTAAATTGTTGATTGTGTTGTTGAGATCTATAGTTTCTTTATTCAATTTTTGTTTGGACGATCTATCCAGTGGTGAGAGAGGTGTGTTAAAATCACCTAGTATTATTGTGTTTTGGTCTATTTGATTTCTGGAATTGAGAAGGATTTGTTTGACGTACGTGGATGAGCCAATGTTCGGGGCATAGATATTTATGATTGTTATGTCTTGCTGATTTATGCTTCCCTTAAGCAGCATGTAATGTCCTTCTTTATCCCTTCTGACTAGTTTTGGTTTGAAGTCCACATTATCTGAAATGAGGATGGATACTCCAGCTTTTTTGCTGTGTCCGTGTGCATGGTATGTTTTTCCCCATCCTTTCTCCTTTAGTCTATGGGTGTCTCTTTCTATGAGATGAGTCTCTTGCAGGCAGCATATTGTTGGATTTTTCTTTTTAATCCAATCTGCCAGTCTGTGTCTTTTGATTGATGAATTCAGGCCATTAACATTCAGGGTTATTATTGTGATATGATTTGTATTCCCAGTCAATTGACTCATATTTGTTTTTGACATGATTTGGTTTCTCCTTTATTTGGCTATTCCTTTAGGCTAGCGCCTCCTGTTGCTGATTTGCATCGTTGTTTTTCATCTCTTCCTCATGGAATATTTTGCTGAGAATGTTCTGTAATGCTGGCTTTCTTTTTGTAAATTCCTTTAGCTTTTGTTTATCATGGAAGGATCTTATTTCATCGTCAAATTTGAAGGTAAGTTTTGCTGGGTATAAGATTCTTGGTTGGCATCCGTTTTCTTTCAGGGCTTGGTATATGTTGTTCTAGGCCCTTCTAGCTTTTAGTGTCTGGATTGAAAAATCTGCTGATATTCTTATTGGTTTCCCTCTGAATGTAATTTGATTCTTTTCTCTCGTGGCCTTTAAAATTCTGTCTTTATTTTGTATGTTAGGTATTTTCATAATAATGTGTCTTGGTGTGGGTCTGTTGTAATTTTGTATGTTTGGGGTTCTATAAGCCTCTTGTACTTGGTTTTCCATTTCATTCTTCAGATTTGGGAAATTTTCTGTTATTATTTCATTGAATAGGTTGTTCATTCCTTTGGTTTGTTTCTCTAAGCCTTCCTCAATCCCAATAATTCTTAAATTTGACCTTTTCATGATATCCCATAATTCTTGTAGATTCTGTTCATGTTTTCTTACCATCTTTTCTGTTTGGCCAACTTTGCTTTCAAGATGAAATAATTTGTCTTCAATGTCTGAGATTCTGTCTTCCAGGTGTTCTATCCTATTGGTTATGCTTTCTATGGAGTTTTTAACTTGGTTTATTGTTTCCTTCATTTCAAGTATTTCAGTTTGTTTTTTTTTCAGTATCTCTAACTCTTTATTGAAATGATCTCTTGCTTCCTGTATTTGGTCTTTTAACTGTTGATTGGTGCGATCATTTAATGCCTGCATTTGCTCTTTCATCTCCTCCTTCAATGCCTGCATTTGCTCTTTCATCTCCTCATTAGCTTCCCTGATCGTTTTAATTACGTACATTCTGAACTCCCTTTCTGACATTTCTTCTGCTGTGCTGTCATTGGGTTTTATTGATGTAGTATCTAGGTTTGTTTGGGACATTTTCTTCCCTTGTTTTCTCATATTGGTCAGCTGTCAGTGGGACCCTGAGATTTTGCAGTTTTCCGCTATTGGCTTATAGTGTCCCGGTAGATTTCCAGTGTATCACCTCCCAGCCTTCAGTAGCCTGATGTCTTGGAGGAATCTGATAAAGCAGCGCATCCGAAGAAAACTGCCCCTAGCCCCCTACTGGTTCCACGGTTTGGAACTGGCTCTGTGCAGAAAGGCTCTCACTGGGGGCCTGCACCGCGCAGCTGGCCGTGTGGGAGGAGCCCACTGCCGGAGTGTGGAAGGCTACCTTGGGAAGACTCTAGCTGCCCTGCCCGGCTCCGATAAGCCACCTCTATCTGGGCCTGCCACCCGGGCCGAGCTTTACCCAGTGGGCAGACTCACCTGTGGCTCTATTTCAGTCCGAGTCTCTCAATGCCTCCCCTTTTTAACTCCTGGGTTCTGGAGCGACTGGGGGTGCAGTCACCCTCTAGGCAGCCATCTTGGATGGCCCCATGAAGAGAGCCTGCGGTAGGAGTTGGCAGAGCCGCCTGAAGAGGTCTCTGGCTGCCCTACCCTGATCCCAGAGGCTGCTTGTGGATCGAAGCTCTCCGTTGGTTCGGGGCTTGTGGCTGGTTCTATGTAGAAAACCTCTCACTGGGCGGTCTGGTCTGAGAAGCTAGCTTTGAAAGGCACCTCCCACTGCAGGGGTCCAGGCTACTTGGGGAGGTCTCTGGCTGCCCTACCCTAGTCCCTGAAGCTGCTTGTGTGCCAGAGTACGCTGTGCTGCGCTGGCTCTAGGACTTGGAGCTTGTTCTGGTCAGAAAGGCTCTCACTAGCTGGCCCGCTCCGGGAACCTGGAGAAGCTGGCTGTGTGGGCGGGGCCCACCGCCGGAGTGTGCAGGGCTGCCTGTGGAAGACTCTAGCTGCCCTGCCCGGCTCCGATAAGCCACCTCTATCTGGGCCTGCCCCCCGGGCCGAGCTTTACCCAGTGGGCAGATTCACCCGTGGCTCTATTTCAGTCCGAGTCTCTCAATGCCTCCCCTTCTTAACTCCTGGGTTCTGGAGCGACTGGGGGTGCAGTCTCCCTCTAGGCCGTCATCTTGGATCCTCCCACTTTTCAATCTCATCAGCAGTAAACAGAATTTTCCAAGCACTTACCAATTTTTACTGTTGCCAAACTTTGAAATAAGTGTCAAATTAACAAAAAGAGCCAACTATGTTAAAATACAAACTTTATAATTGTACACTTGAAGCAAAAGCTGAAAATGACTTAGACTATGAAAGGAATAGAATATTTCCAATGTGGTTCAAGTATTATAAATTATGAGAGATTGATAGGAGATGAATTCAGAAAAGTTTTGCAAGGTGCAGATAGCATGGGCCTTATTGACTGGGAATGAGATATGAAGTCATTGTGAATACATTTGTAAATCATCACTGGGCTTAAAGCAGAATGAGAGCATTTAATATAAGTTCTAGAAATATTCCCCAACTGACACATAGAAAGTATACTGTAGCAATGGAGAAGCTATACATATGGTAACAGGTGTAGATGTAGATATAAACAGATGCAAAAACATTCTACCATATTTGGACTCTTTATTTTACTAAAATATTAATAAAAGGAAGGAATTTGATAAATTTGAATTTAAAATTGAATTTAAATTTATCAAATTTATCAAATTCCTTCTTGGTATATGAGATTATCTTAATGATTTTACTTTTAACACTCTTACATTGAGTAGCTTTTTCAGTAGTGTAGCATCTGCATATTCTCAAATCCATTCTCCTATAAATAAACTAATTAATTATCTAATTATAAATTATAATTTAGAATGATTTATGTTTACTTTTTTCTGTCCTAGGAATTTTAACAGCCTATATCCTTTTAAAATGTTGTTTTGCTATTTATGGTTTTAAATAGTATATTTCAATTGCCCTTTACTGACCACCAAGTTTTAAAGTTAAATGGTTTCATTTCAGAAGTTGATTTGCAAGAGAAATTTTTCCAACTATTACACTTATTTACTCCAACTTTTCTTGCCATAAACTTAATTCTAATCTCTATTCACAAGTACTGGGAGTTTGTACCAAACAATTATAGCTGTAATATTTTTCCATAGCTTAAATTTTAGTTCCTTATTCACACTATTTACATTTTTTCATTATTAATAATCACAAAATATTACCCATAAAGGCAAAATCTTGGCAAAATATGAACCCACTAAAACCTAAAAAGTAACATTATTATAAAGTTCATATTATTTAGCAAATTTTAAAAACTATATTGCTTCTATAATTTTAACTATATTTAAAAACTATATGTGCTTCTCAGAGTTATGAAAGTATGCTTCTCAGCATGCAATACACTTTTGTATTGATATTGGGATCTAGTAGAGTCCTTTACACTGCTTCATTATATTCGAAGCATTAATAAGCCATATTTCATTTAGTTTTGTTCCTATTGATGGACCTATTTTTAAGTTTGATTATTTAATTTGAGTCCTAGATAGTATCTCTGCCGTATCTTTAAAAATTTTTTTTTATACTGCCTAGACACTATTGAAAATGTCTGTTCACATTTTATCAACAAGCATAAGATTATCTAACTTAACCAACAATTGATTTTAATGCATTAAGAAAGTGTCCCAATTTCATGGGTGAAAATAGTATAGCATATCTGTGACTTCACAGTAGAGTTTTATGGTTTCTAATTATATCAAATATATTACTAGGTTTTCAGTTTGCTTTCTTCAGTGAGGTTTCTTTTAATATAATTTTTCTACTTTCCCCCTGGATCATACTATATATACCATAGTATACTTAAATATACTATACATTGTATGTGTAATAGGGTAACAATAATGTATATTTCAATACACATATTACATACATGTAATATATACATGTACCCAATATACACATTTATATATATGTATGCATATGTTCAATATACATATTAATACACATAGTTTAATGGATATTTCAAAGACATATGTATATACCTAACCTACAATAGCAGACCAGAACTTCTTACTCCTACTTAACTATAATAACTATATAATTCAGTACCCAGTGATCAACCTATCCCTATCCATCTTCCTCTCACTCACCCCAGCCTCCACTAATCTCCATTCTATATTTTTTTAAATTTATTTTTATTGTAAACAAATGGGATACATGTTGTTTCTGTTTGTACATGGAGTAACAGCATACCATTTGCGTAATCATACATTTACATAGGGTAATGATGTTTGATTCATTCTGTTATTTTTTCCTTCCCCCCACCCCTCCCACTCTTCTTTTCCCTCTATATAGTCCCTCCTTCCTCCATTCTTGCTCCCCTCCCACCTCCCTTTATGTGTCATCATCCGCTTATCAGCAAGATCTTTTGTCCTTTGGTTTTTTGAGATTACTTATCTCACTTAGCATGATATTCTCCAATTTCATCCATTTGCCTGCAAATGCCATAATTTTATTATTCTTTATAGCTGAGTAATATTCCATGGTATATATATACCACAGTTTCTTTATCCGTTCATCAATTGAAGGATATCTAGGTTTGTTCCACAGTCTGGCTATTGTGAATTGAGCAGCTATGAACATTGATGTGGCTGTATCTCTGTAGTATGCTGATTTTAAGTCCTTTGGGTATAGGCCAAGGAGTGGGATAGTTGGGTAAAATGGTGGTTCCATTCCAAGTTTTCTAAGGAATCTCCACACTGCTTTCCAGAGTGGCTGCACTAATTTGCAGCCCCACCAGCAATGGATGAGTGTACCTTTTCCCCCACATCCTCTCCAACACCTATTGTTGCTTGTATTCTTGATAATCACCATTCTAATTGGGGTGAGATGGAATCTTAGTGTAGTTATGATTTGCATTTCTCTTATTACTAAAGATGGTGAACATTTTTTCATATATCTGTTGATTGCTTGTAGATCTCCTTCTGTGGAGTGTCTGTTCATATCCTTAGCCCATTTGTTGATTGGGTTATTTGTATTCTTGGTGTAGAGTTTTTTGTTTTTTTTATAGATTCTGGAAATTAGTGCTCTATCCAAAGTATGAGTGGCAAAGATTTTCTCCCACTCTATAGGCTCTCTCTTTGCATTGCTGATAGTTTCCTTTGCTGAGAGAAAGCTATTTAGTTTGAATCTATCCCAGTCATTGATCCTGGCTTTTATTTCTTGTGCTATGGGAGTCCTGTTAAGGAAATCTGGTCCTAAGCCGACAAGTTGAAGATTTGGACCTACTTTTTCTTCTGTAAGATGCAGGATCTCTGGCCTGATTTCAAGGTTCTTGATTCCATTCTGTATTTTAATCTCATGCTTGTTGATGAGATGTGAACAGGGATTTTCAATAGTGTCTTGGCAGTATAACAACCTATTTTATTCTTCATAAGTATCCATGAAAGGTATATTTTTCAATTCATCAAGCACCAGAAACAGGTTTGATTTTAGAGCTACATAGCACACAAAACCTTCTCCCTTCTGCCTTACAACCTTCTTATTAAGTATTTGAATAAAGTGTAAGAAATATCTACTCTTTAGCATACCCTGAATTAGGGTAAATTGTTTCACCAAAGTTCTAATGTAGTTAAAAATTATCTATTGACCATTTTTGTATTGTCGAATATAAATGTAGAAGAAAGTCCTGCTGTCTTCTGCATGGAATATCTTTTCCTATGTTTTCTTTTTCAGTTTATATGTGTCCTTGACTCTAAAATGAGTTCCTTACAGAAACTTACAGTTGGGCTTTGTTTTTGAATCTATTTATCTCAATAACCACTCTGAAAATAAATGCTTTATATTTAAGGCAGTTTTGATTTGAAGTTTAAATGGTTCCTGCAGGAGAAGAGTAAAATTCTATTGTTGATTTTGTATTCACATTACACTTAAGGCCAATAAGTGAGAATATTTTCTTAAGACACATTAAGGTTCTTTGGGTTTGTAAGGCAATCAAAAAGGAAGGGAACAGGGTAGAACTGGCAGTTGCAAACATGACTATAAAAGCCTCTTTGGAACCAAGAGCTATTCTCATAATGTTTTACTAACTTTTAAAAAAATGTTACAGCTTCATTTTCCCTTTTCCCTTCCCTTGCAATACTTCCAGGAGTTGCTTAGTAAAATTCTAAGTATGATGTGCGTATTCATCCTCTTGAGCTTATATTAGCTTTTTGGATACTACCCATATGTCCTTGATAAAAGCAGCTGATTTATCAATTGTGTGCCACTTTAAAAGCTAAGGACTTCAGGATGCTCTTCATTTTAATAAAGTGGTATATCCAACACAAGCTAAAAGTTCTAGGATAGGGACATGTAGGAGAGAAAAGTTAAGATTCCATGATTGGTTTGGATAAGCAACACTAAATTTTCAGAATTAAGGTTGAAAAGATTATGCCAATTTCATTGTTATATGCTTTTATTTCTTTTTTGTTTCTTTGGATTTTGAAACTGTGGTTGAAATTGGTTTCATAAATAAACCTGATAGAAAGGAAAAGCTCTCACCTTCTTGTAGATTACTTTTGTGTAGGTTATGTGGTAAGCAGCAGTATTTAATTACCATATTTAGAAAGTTATCCCCTCCTATTCCATGAAAAAAAAAGGTAGAATACATAATGTTTAACATTTTATTGTCTATACAATTGTAATCATAGGTATCTATTACAGAGTGTTATTGAGAGGTTCAGTAACTTAATAAATGTAAATGCTAGCTTTGCTATCTGATAGAAATGTGTAATGCATGAAATAATATCAGAATATCAATAATTTAATATAATGCTCAAAACTGACAATAATTAAAGTACAAGAATTTATAAATAAAGCAATTCAGAAAACCAAATTGCACACATATGAAAAATAATCTCCTAATCATTAATCTTTTCAAATAGGTGTTTAAAATTTGTCTACTCATAACCTTGTTATGGATTGTCATTTGTACTAAAATTTAACATGACTGACAAACACTTCATATTTTGCCCTCTACAAACATGAAATTTAAACTGAATAAATGAACAATTATAAAAAAGCAAACTCCTTCTGTCTCTTCTTTAGTACAATTGCCTATGGCATTTTATCCTTTAGAAAGCATAATAACTGCTAGTAAATTAACAAATCAAATACAAATGAAACTCAGGGCTTTACTAAAGAATTTGCCTTGCAGTGTTTAGCTCTAGTTTTCATTTAAAATTCCTTAGTAGTTGATATTCAGGACCTAGATGTTTTCATGCACCCAAGTGCCTAGACTTCTCTTTGTAAATTAATCTTCCAAGTTTTCAATTTGGATTTAAACTTGCTTTCTATTCCTGAGGCTTAATGTTATTCTCACCATGCTATGCTTTGGTGCATTATTATATAATATTTTCTGCTTGATAAAATTCTTCCATCCTCTTGTAACCTGATTTGGTCCCCGTTACCTATAAAAATTTTGCAATCTTCAGGGATAACTTCTTTTCTTTTCCAATTGAACTTTGTACATAGTTTCTTAATGGTAAAAAATACTGTTTCTGGTTTTGTTCATGTATATATTTTACCACTTGACTATTAGTTAAGAAAAGATAATAGGTTAAAGGTAATGAAAATCTTTAATTTTTTTTCAAACTAGCCAAACCTATATAGATAGATAGATAGATAGATAGATAGATAGATAAAGATAGATATATGAAGATTGTGGCAAAGAGAGCTAATAACCTGCCAAATAACCTTTCTCTTTTCCAGACTCCAAATTTTATCTTGACCCATTGCAGGTAGAAATAAAACTTATATTTCTAATCTCTCTGGAAAATTGGTCAAGTAAATATAAATATTGAGAAGGAATTCTAGGAAACTTCTTTAAAAGGATCCAATTCATTGGGAAGAAGGATCATAATACTCTCTGTCCTTTATTTTTTATATTAAACTTTTAAGTCAGATGCAATGATCAGAGCTTCAACAGTCGTCTTGACCTTGAGAATGGAAGCCATATGGTAAGGTGCTGAATGTATACTGTTAGATGAAAGGCCAAAGCCACCAAAATATAAAGCTAATGAAGCTGATTGGAGAGGGCTACATTCATGGTTTTATTTTTTAACATGAGATATTGACTCCATGATATTGTGGTATCTGTTACTTTCAGTGAAATATAATCCCTAACCAACACAGAGTTACGTTAAAACAAGAAGGAACAAAAGTGTTGTTAAATGCAGCACTTGTTTTTGTGTGTTTAGATAAGATGAAAAAAGAAATTGTGACAGTGTTGGTACTTTTATGTAGTACCTACTATGTTTCTGGTTGTTTGAAAATACAACAAAAATTTAACAAAACACTCATGAAAGTATTTTAGTATAGACACATTGTGATGCATGTGCTGTCACTTGATAGCATTGACTTTGGACTTCTGCAAATCACCAGCTACAACTTCTAATTTCTTTTTTTTTTTTTTTTTTTTTTTTTTTTTACTTTTTCCTCAGTATTGTACTTGGAATTCTCTTCCTCCCCATGCCTTCAATTGCCATTGTTCTGGAGAGTTTCATTCTTGACCTTTTTGCTGTTCATTTGGTTTAGTCTTTCTGGGTGATCTCTTCAGCTGACAAAGTATTATATACTTAATTTATGGGTATACGGATTAAGAAGATCTAGAACTGCATATCTAACTCCTGATACATGTCTCCATCCATATATCTTTTAAGAATTTCAGAACCTCCAGATGTACAAAGAACTCATTTTACTTCTGCATTCATTCTCTGGCCCAGCCTCCTCAGCCTCCTCCTACAATGCCTTCATCTTGATTATTGGTACCACTTTCCTTCTCTAAACTAGAATTTTCATCTCCAGGATTTTCTCTTCCATCTGTCATTATTCAGTCACTAATTTCTACTTCAGGAATGGAGACTGAATTCATTACGTATTCCCCAACAGCCTTTTAAATTAGATTATTGGTCAATGCAGCAGTCTCATTACAACTTCCTGCCACCTAATTCTCCTTTGCAAGTCTGGTTCTCTATACACAGCTTATCATACCACTGCCAATTATATTTGTCAAAAATAAACCAAAATAAATTTGAAGTGTTATCATGTTTATTGGTTTCCAGTATGCCAAAGTTCAGACTCTTGGTCATGCCATGAGTTACAGATTTTATGTCCCAGCCAATATGAACTTTTTTCAAATATACTGTGACTTCTCATGCCCCTCTGCATAATGTTTTTGTATCTGTGTGAAGTATTCTTTTTTTACTATTTCATGTTTTATCTATTGTGCTCTCATTAGTAATTTCAAATTCATATTAAAGTTGCTTTCTTTGCAAAGTTTTAATTAATTTTCCCAGATAGTTGGTGATTATTTTTTTTATCTGTGGTAGCATGAACTCTTGGATAGTAGGACATTATAATATATTTTGAACTATAAATTTATGAATTTTTCTTCCATAGTAGAAATGAGACTTTTGAAGAGATGGGCATTTTAAAAAGTATTATTCCTTATATTTTCCTAAGATTTAAAAGACAAGAAATGCACTATGTTAAAAAGATCTAATTTCCTTCCTTCCTTCCATTTTTTCCTTCACATGGGGTAAAATATAAATGAGAAATGTGATCAGTTTTTAGATTCACAAGACAGACACTCAGCAATGATGTTCAAGGTTGTAAATTGTCTTTTAAAACCGATGTTAGCAGATTTTTACTGGTCAACTATGACACATGAAGGACATGTTCATAGAGATGTACTGCAAACTTTGAATGGACCTAGAAACTATAATTTTTATTAAAGCAAACTCATTCACTTCTCTTGGATTAACGACTGTATGACTAGGCTCACTGTTCTTAAAACAAATACGTCAGAGAAATTGTCCTATGGGTCAAATTTCCATGATTACTATGACATTTTCCTGTCCATAGACTTTTAAATGGATCTTTTCATCTTAGTTTCAAAGTTTGAAGAGACTGATCTGTAAGTTTTTTCTTTTGTCTGCACTGATTGTATTATTCCTGAAAAAAGACTACATTTTTTTTTTCTTTGAAGTCTAGGATCCTGATTTAGCCAAAGGAGAGGATAAGAGAAACAGCTTCAGTGGGGTTTTCATTTACAGAACAACCTGACCTGATTTTGAAGCTGAGTGAGTGGGAAGAAGATAATTCTCAATCCCTGTTAATGCCCTTTGGATGACTAGGTTACTGTCCCCTTAAAAATGGAATGGACAAAAAAGTTCACAAAAAGCTAATAGCAATCACCCACAGTTATCTTTTCAATCAAAGCAAGCATCTGATTCTAAGAAAAAAAATCCAGACCATTAGCAAATCTTGATCCTCCCTCCTCAGATCAATCAGTTGTTCTATAAAATACAATGATTTCCTCAATAACCCCTGCCATTTCTTCTCTGAAGAAAGTTTGCAACATCGAAATGAAATCAAGTCAGAAATTAAAATGGGCTACCAGCAAGTATCATAATAATGTGACTTCTTTCAAGGAGACATTTCATTTTACTAATAGACATATTTGTTCTCTAAAAGTATTAATTCTTATGAAATTTGTTTTTCTTTGTACAAAACTTGCTACTATATATAAACTCCTATATTATACTAGCAGAGGGGCAGAACAATGAAGTATTTAACAGTTCTTTATAATATCTAACATTACAGATTTCTGCCCCATAAAGTCAATGACAAAATGTAAAAGAATAAATGAGTAGTACTCAACTATTTGAAAGACTTTAAGTACTTGCATTTTCCAGCCCTAATTATAGTAGTTATGAAATAGATCCTAATAAAATTTTATTTTTTTGATCACATAATAGTGTGTATTGTTAAGACTATTTTGAGTTATGTTTTAAGAATCAACATTTTGGAAATATACCTATATAGTTTTAGCTTAGGAATTATGATTATCTGCACATATATGAAATACATATGTGACAGCCTTCAGCAAATGCCAAAAAATACCAAAACGAATGTTGTTATATCTTAATTTTACATTTAGAGTATATGTTTTGCCACTTTAATTTGTTCACTAAATTGTATTTTGTGTTTTATGACTACTGTGAGTCTATTGATAGACTGAATAGACAAATGGACAATGGTCAGACCATAAATAAAAAACAGAAACCTGACCCCCAACCTGCAGCAAGAAGTCAAACCAACTTCTGCAGCAACCAGAACAGGTTTGAACAATACCAACAGCATTCCTTAATTTTTTCCTTTTTCTACCCCAACTTAGGAACAAAGGGAGAAAACTAAATATACTCTACTCAGCTGCCACATTTTGATTGTCTTGCCTACAGCTTTCTCCTGCCAGAAGCTTCCAATCAGGGCACAGCTGTAATATAACTTACCTTCTTTTCCTTCCTTCCTTCCCTCTTACCTTCCTTTTCTTGACTTTAAAGCCTTCCCCTTTCACTGCCTGCCTTTGTTTCTTTCAGCCAAATGAAAGTGATGCTGTCTGATGCCTCTTGCTCCAGCAAAGTCATTTGGGTCATCTTCATGTATTGCTGCAAAATCACCGAAATGCCATATTTCCTACTCTGCTTCACCATGTTAAATAACCACTCCAGTAAATTCACTGGTTGAAATTTTTAAAAATAGTTTTACATCATATGGATATATCTGTGAATATTAGTATTTCTTGGTAGGCTTTAAAAATTCACATTTACTGTCATACAATTATTCTTCTTAAACTTTTTCATTCTCATGCTTTGAAAATGCTCCATATTAGTAAATGTAGTTGATTTTTACTACAGTGTAATATTCAAATCTATGTATAGAAGAAATCCATTATTCTAGTAATGGGCATTTGGATTATTTTCCATGTTTTGAATTCTGTCAATAAAATCTCAGTGAAGGACTGGGGCTGTAGCTCAGTGGCAGAGCACTTGCCTAGCATGTGTAAGGCACTGGGTTTGATCCTTAGCATGACATAAAAATAAATAAATAAAATAAAAGCATCCTGTTTATCTAAAACTACAAAAAAATTTTAAAAATTTAGTGAATATCCTTGTACATTTTTTCCTGTTCAAATTTTGCATGTGTAAAAATTTTTCTAGGTGTCATAAGTACAAGTAGAACTGCTGGGCCTTAGAATCTGGGCCTTTCTACCATGTAATATTATAAAATTACTCTAAAAGTAATGGGACCTAATTACTTTTAAGTCAACTATATATGTTATTTATATCCTCAGACTTTTTAAATTTTATAAATCTGATTATTAATAAGTTGGAAGCCACCATCCTATTACCTTTTATCTCTCTAATGAGACTGAGCATCATATGTTCATATGCTTATTGGCAATTTATACCTTCCGTGGTAGAAGTTATTTGATCATTTTATATTTATACTATTTATCATTTCCTTATTGATTGTCAAACAAAAATGTACCAACAAGTTAAACAGGTAGGAAAGACTTTACTTAACACTACTGCTTTAGTGGAGAGAGATGAAATTCAAGTCTGCTGAAAGAAAATGCAAGAGAGATTCAAGCACTAGGGCAAGCTAGTGGGAACGTACTTGAAGGTAATAGGGAGGTTGGTCAATGTGATTAGGCCATTGGTTACTTGGTACTTTTCAAAATTTGGGCCCTACCTTCCACAGAAACCAAGAGAGAAAGGAGTGCTTTTTTCCCTTTATGACTACATTTCAAAGGAGAGGCTTAAGGAATAGTTGAGAAGAGGTAGGAAAAAGATTTAGATCTCACAGAAGCACAGAAAGTTAATGCTTTAAGAAAAAAAAAAAAAAAAAAAAGAGGTCGGGAGTCTATTGCCTAGAAGAAACTTGTCAAAATCAAGTTAAGAGGAAAGTTGAGGACATCTTAGTCACTATTTAGAATTTAAATTCTATATAAAATACTTTTCTTTTTTGTCTTTAGTTTTTTATGGTATCCTTTTTTTTTAATTCTAGAAGATTCAAGTTTAAATATATTAAATCTATTAGCATTTTCCTCAATGCTTTTTGCTTCTTGTTGATTAAATAGTAGAAATATTTTTAGGTTGCTTCACCATGGAAAGGATTTGAGATTTACATAGAGCCTGTAGTCATCGGTAGTAAATTTAAGCTGGAAGAATATATAGAATTATTGTTCTTACTCTTTTATTGACTGCATATTTTTGTGTTTCCAGATGGCATGTTAAATCAGTTTAAATACACAGAATGTTTTGTACATCAAATTTGCCTTACCTTTCCACCTGGTGGTTTTGTTTATATGGCAGGGAACTCCAGCATTGTGAAATGAGTAAAGTTATCTTTTGAAGCGATGATTTTATAATTTGATAGCAATGGTGACATCCTGCTCCCTTAGCTGCCTATGCTGCTTCTCTCTACCACAAAAAGCAAAGGACTTGTCTTATGCAAAAATATGGGCATGGGTCAGAGGTCAATATCAAAGTCAATGTGTATAAGCAATAGGAAGCAGTTATGTGGCTTGCTACTTCTCTGGCAATCATGTGTCTATGAAGAACCCTTCTAAACATCCCAAGGAGACAAAGCTCCCACAGCTAACACATTGCCTAGTAAGGAATCACCTTTCTAAGGGATTTTATCTTGGATCAAAGTCCACCAGCACCTACTAACTGTGGAATGATATCCCCATCTCCATCTGTGATGGTTACAATTTCCTGAGCTTCTATGATCTACCATTTACTCTTTTTTTGATTCTCTCAATTTATAACCAATATTCTGTCATTATACCAATACTTGTCCAGGTTTAAGTGCTTATTCTTCCAATACTCACCATCTTTCTGGTCCAACATATCCTCCAAGTTTTATTTCAGCGGACTGTACTGCTATACAAGAGTTTCTATAAACTCTTCTTTAATTTTGTCTGTATCGTGTGACATGAATTTCCCCAAATTTTGTGTATTTAGATGTTTCTCCTTAGTAGTATTTAGTGATGGCATAAGAATTTGCTTATCTTTAAAATTTGTTACATTTTCACTTAAAATAAGCAGTGAATGGATTTAGGTGGATTTTAAAATACAGTTTCCCAAAAGGAAGACCAGACTAAATATTATCTTTAAGGGTACCATGAGTATTATTTATTTTATCTCAGGTAGGTGTTAACATCTAAACTTACATTCATAATAGTTTTTATATCACCCATATGCCTAATCACCCAAAGCAAGCACAATCCTGATTTCCCTCTTCCTTTAGTTATTAAATATTAAATGTTTATCCAAATGTTAGAATACTTTCTAAAAGCAAAACCAACAATTTTTGAATACGTATTTCCCAGCATCTGCATAAGTATTGATGCTTACAACAAGTTGAAATTCTATAAAAATATTTTTAAATACTCTCTTGACAAGTGAATGCCTAGCCTCCACCACTCTATTTCATGGTTGTGCCTCTTTTGTCCTGTACGCTTCAATTGTCAGTGGCACTGAATGTTACCCAGTTCCTATAGGATTTTGACCTGGTATGGCACAGTGAGGAAAGACCATGTCAATGACAACAGCTTAAAAGAGCTCAGTGAATATTGCTCAAGAAAAGTTCGTCCACATCCAGGGGTCCCTGGGGACTTTAGAGGTCTTCATGTCTGGTTTTCCTTCAAGGCAAGACTATTGACACATGTTTGCCAACTTTGCGTAGTTGTGACCAAAATACCTGATGTGAACAACTTGGAGGAGGAAAAGCTTATTTTGACTCATAGATATTCAGTCTATGGCTAGTTGACTCCATTTTTCTGGTCCCAAGGTGAGACAGAACATCATGGCAGATGGTGATAGCTCAGAAAACCTGCTCACCTCATGGCAACTGGGAAGAAGAGAGGTGTAGGGCGCCAGGGAAACAAGATGTATCCTTCCAGGGCACATCCCAGTGACCCACCTCCTCCAGCCATGCCCCACCTGCCTACAGTTACCACTCAGTTAATCCATTCAAACTAGTATGGACCAATTAAATCACAGATCTCTTAAAGTAATCATTTCACCTCTGACTATTCCTGCATTAACACAAGAAGAACTGCTAGGTCCCATTTTATCCAGTGAATATAAACTTCCTTATGATGAACTTTATTTGTGATATTTCATCTAGTGAAAGATTAGTAGAGGCTCAGACTATGTCACACCTTAGTGTGGTGTGGCTATTGGCTGGAATCACTGGAAAAAAGTAGTTAAATATACATTAAATGTTCCATGTCCATTTGCCAGAGAAGTACAAATAGAAATAACAGTGTATAAGACATTGAAGTCCTTTGGTTTCCATTATAGAAATAGTGAAAATTAAATGAATAATTTTAGAAGTAAACGTTCAATGTCATTAAATATAAATAGCTATATATCCTTCCTGTGCTAGAACTGTATATTAGAAACCTTAGTAATAGGATTCAAGTATCATATTGATTGCATAAAAAGAACTAAAATGACATCTTAATATATTAAGGTATACAACATACATTCAAGATAATGTGTCTGTTTTAAACATACAGTTGATGAATTTTCAGAAAAATATACACAAATAACCACCACTGTAATCAGGATGGAGAACGCTTTTCTAATCCCAGAGCATTTTCCTGTGTCCCTCAGCAGTTAACATCCTACAAGCCCAGCTACCCACCCCATTTTTCTGTCTCCTGTCAGTCACTAATCTGCCTTCTGTGTGTGTGTGTGTGTGTGTGTGTGTGTGTTTAAGTACTTCTGAGTTATAGTTGGCATACAAATATCTGTACATATTTAATGTGTAAAATTTGATGAGTTTGGAGCTTAAACACCTGAGAAACTATCACCACAAACAATTCCACAAGCATATTCCACAAAGTCTACATCTATCCTATTTATTATTATTCAGTGATATGAACACTGAACATAAGATCTAACCTTTTAGAAATTCTACAACTTAGTTTTGCTACTTCTAGTCTAATACAGAATAATGTTTTAGCAGATCAAGCATGTTCTTCATATATAAGTAGTTTGTTGCTTTTGATTGCTGGGTTCTATATCTATGGTATAGATATACTACAATTTGTTTATTGAGTCAACCAGTTCATGGACATTGAATTGTTTCTAGCTTGGGGGTTATTATGAATTACTATCAGGTAAGAGCAGGAGTTTCTGTGGATATGTATTTTTATTTTTCTCAAATAAAAGCCTTAAAGTTGAACTGCTGTATCATTTGGTAAATATATATGCAATACTTTGTGAAATTGTTTGTTTTCTAAAGTGTCTGTACCATTTTATATATTAAATAACCATGAATAAAAATTCCAATTGTTCCACAACATTCATGTAAACTCTAAATACTTGATGTTTTATTAATAATTGGTTTAAATTTGCATTTTTCTAATTGCAGTTATGTTACACATTTTTTCATGTGCTTGTTGGCTTATGTATCTTTTTTTGGAAGAACCCATTGAACTATTTGGTTAATTTTGATATTTACATACAGTAAAATTTATCTGCTTTTGGTGTAGGTTGTATAATTTTGCCAAAAAGTATACTCTTGTGTAGCCAGTACTATAGTCAAGATGCAGCACAGTTGTATCCCTGTAAAAATAGCCTCATGATGCACCTTGTTGTCCTTTGACTATTTTTAATTGGCTTCTTTGCTTTCTGTTTTTGTGATATAGAAGTTGTATATATTCTTGGATACCAGCCATCCATCAGAAATAAGTACTGTAAATTTAATTTTCTTAATGGTGTCTTAAGAACAGAAGTTTTCATTTTAATTTTCAGTTTAATGTTTTTGTTCTTTTTGGTTTGCATTCTGTCTAGAATCTTTGCCTAACTGATTTTGCATTAGTTATATCCCATGTTCCTAAGTTTTCTAATAGATGTTTTCTAGTTTGAAGTTTATTTTTTTTTAAATACTGGGGATTGAACCTAGGGGCACTTTACCGCTGTGCTACATCCCAGCCCTTTTTTATCTTTATTTTGAGACAGGGTTTCACTAAGCTGCTGAGGGTGTCACTAAGTGGCTGAGGATGGCCTTGAACTTGTGATCTTCCTGTCTTAGCCCCTTGAATTATTGGAATTACAGGTGTACGCCATTGCATCTGGCTGTAATTTGAACTTTTAATTTTAATATGATTTAATTTTTTGGAAGGGAAGTGAGGGAGTTTAGCATGAAGTAAAAATCAAAGTTTTTTCAAATGGATATCCAATCCAATTGCCTTTTTCTCAAATCTAGAGTTCAGTTTTTACCATTAGTGGATGTTAACTTTTTCCTCTTGATATATGCCTTTCATTTCCCCTAGTTTTCTTAGAGTTTTTAACATAAATGGGTTTATAATTATGACAAATGCTTTCTTCTGTATCACTTGAAATGCTCATGTGGCTTTTCTCCCTTATTCTGTTACTGTGGTATTTTAAATTCATTTGATTTCCTGAAGTCAAACTGACCTTCCATTGCTAGAATAAATTCCCCTTTATTAGATTCAATTTGCTATTTTGTTTTTGTTAAGTACATTTGAATCTGTATTTATGAGGAAGTTGATTCATTTTTTTTTTCTTAAAATATTTTTGCCTGGTTTTGGTATTAGGATCATTTTGGCTTAACAAAATAAGTTGGGAACTGTTCTTTCCTCTATTTTCACAAAGACTTTTTGGTAAAATTAGTATTATTTCTTTCTTAAATGTTTAACCAATAGCAAAGCTATCAGTTCTAACTCTATGTCAAAGTTTAATTGTGAATTCAATATATTTATAGGCTATTCATTTTTCATATATTCTTAAATATGCTTTGGTAATGATGTCTTTTAAAATATTTTATCATTACATCTAGGTTGTCAAGCATTGATTAATTAGAGAATATTTATTTAATAAAATTATTAATATGTTGTATTCCATTATATCATCCTGGTATTATTTTCCTTACTTACAAATATTCTTTGTTACTTACATGTTTCTTCATCATTTTTTTTTGTTTTTTGGTATCACATTTTATTATGAAATTGTTTTAATATTCTCTAATTATTCTTCCTTTTATAATTTGTACTGATACACCCTCTTTAATTCTTGATCACTTTACAATCATTTTTAGCAGTCATTGTTTTCACAAAAAGATGTTAGTATTATTTATTTCTATTTGTTTTGTGAATTCATGATGAAATTTATATTAGTTCCTAGTATAAATATTTTAAATTGTGAATTTCCCTCTAAGTTTTAGAGTGCTGAGCTTCTATATCACTCAGTTCAACATATTTTCCACTATCTCTGGGTATTTCTTTTCTGATCCATGAGCTTTCTCACAGTGTTTTTCTTTATTTTTTTTCTATAGTTGGTTTTCATCTTCCTAAATTTTGGTTATTGTTTCCTAAGTATCTTTTCTAAACAAATATTAACTGTTATTTTATAAGTCTATTTAGCTTTATTTGTTGAATGAGTGTATGAATATCCTAGTAAATGTTCTATGGTTACATAAAAAGGCTGTATGTTCTGCTATAGTTGAATGTGATTGTCCAAGAATATTGAGTAGGTCGATCTGTTTGATAATGGCACCCAAGTCTTAAATTTTCCTACTCAATTTATATCTACTTGTTATTGAGATAATAGTATTGTAATATTAATAATAATTGCAGAACGGCGATCATCGTAGAGGAGGCGGCTCAGCACAGCGCTTGGACTCGGAGCAACCACTGGGGCTCCGGGCGGCTGCCTGAGGAGGAGCTGTGTGGCGAGCTGTGTGGATGCAGAACTACCGCTTCTGAACACCGGGGGGTTGCCCAGAGGAAGAGGAGAAGCCCCATGGGTCGCTTGGTCTAGGAGTGACTGCATCAGAGCCACAGGCAGTTGCCAGAGGAGGAGCTGCGTGGTAAGCTGTTTGAACTCAGAGCGAGCGCTCCTGAACACCGGGGGACTGCCTGGAGGAAGAGGAGGAGCCCGGCGGGACGCTTGGTCTAGGAGTGACTGCATCAGAGCCACCGGCAGTTGCCAGAGGAGGAGTTGCGTGGCGAGCTGTTTGAACTCAGAACAACTGCTCCAGAACACTGGTGGCCTGCCTGGAGGAGGAGAGCAGTGGGTCACTTGGACTAGGAGTGACTGCATCAGAGCCACAGGTGGTTGCCAGAGGAGGAGGCGAGTGGTGAGTTGATTGGAGTAAAAGCGACCGCTCCTGAACACCGGCGGCCTGCCTGGAGGAGGAGCGTGGTGGGTCACTTGGTCTCGGAGCCACCGCTCCTGAACACCTGGGGGACTACCCCAAGGAGGAGGAGGAGGAACAGGGCGGGTCACTTGGACTTGGAGTGACTGCCTAGGGCTACGGGTGGTTGGCGGGAGGAGGAGACCCGAAGTGAGTTGTTTGGACTCCTAGTGACTGCGTCGGAAACTGGGCGGCTGTCCGGAGGAGGAGGTGTGTGGCGGGTCTCTGGGTCTCAGAGCTATTGTACGGGGCTCCAGGTGGTGGCTCAGAGGAGGGGCTGCATAGCCAGGCGATTGGTGCAGAGCAGGGTCCCAGGAGCTAGGTGGCTTCTTGCTGGAAGAGCCGCACAGAGACACATCTAGGGGCGGAGCGAAGTTTCCAGGACTGCTGGCAGAGTCTCTGGGAGAGGCAGCCTAAGGAGACTTGCCTGCGAAGGGTGAGGCTCCCAGGCCCAGGACGTAGGTCCGGGCCCCTGGGATCGTTGCAGAGGAAGACAGCCCAGCCCAGGCAGTAGTTGTAGATTGAGGGGAACCTCTAGGAGGGGAACTGACCAGCAAGACGTCCCCACCGAGTGAGTCTTCCTGGCCGGGGGAGGTTTTCCCACAGGGACAGTAAAACCAGAGACACAGGCACAAACAGGCCTTGCCTCAGCCCGCAGTCTAGTTCCCCATTGGATGACCACTGGTCAACAGGTGGAGGCATCTCTGCCCACTAGCAGGGAATATACACCACCTGAGGGTCACCACCCCTAGAGAGGCAGCTTCTTCGTGGAGCTCTGCATTATTAACCTCCTCCAAGACTTCAGGCTACTGAAGGATAAGAGGGGATATACTAGCAATCTTCAGGGACATTATAAGTTGATAGAGGAAATCTGCAATATCTTAAGGACCCACTGATTCCTGAACAATATGAGAACACAAGGGAAAAAAACGCCCCAAACAAATCTAGATGTTACATCAATAAAATTCAACGACAGCATGGCAGAAGAAATGTCAGAAAGGGAGTTCAGAATGTACATAATTAAAATGATTAGGGAAGCAAACGATGAGATGAAAGAGCAAATGCAGGCATTGAATGATCACACCAATCAACAGTTAACAGAGCAAATTCAGGAAGCAAAAGATCATTTCAATAAAGAGTTAGAGATATTGAAAAAAAACCAAACAGAAATCCTTGAAATGAAGGAAACAATAAACCAAATTAAGAACTCCATAGAAAGCATAACCAATAGGATAGACCACCTGGAAGACAGAACTTCAGATATTGAAGACAAAATATTTAACCTTGAAAACAAAGTTGAACAAACAGAGATGATGGTGAGAAATCATGAACAGAATCTGCAAGAACTATGGGATATCATGAAAAGGCCAAATTTGAGAATTATTGGGATTGAGGAAGGCTTAGAGAAACAAACCAAAGGAATGAACAATCTATTCAATGGAATAATATCAGAAAATTTCCCAAATCTGAAGAATGAAATGGAAAATCAAGTCCAAGAGGCTCATAGGACTCCAAATACACAAAATTACAACAGACCCACACCAAGGCACATTATAATGAAAATACTGAACATACAAAATAAAGACAGAATTTTAAAGGCTGTGAGAGAAAAGAACCAAATTACATTCAGGGGGAAGCCAATACGGATATCAGCAGATTTTTCAATCCAGACCCTAAAAGCTAGAAGGGCCTGGAACAACATTTTTCAAGCTCTGAAAGAAAATGGATGCCAACCAAGAATCTTATACCCAGCAAAATTTACCTTCAAATTTGACGATGAAATAAAATCATTCCATGATAAACAAAAGGTAAAAGAATTTACAAAAAGAAAGCCAGCATTACAGAACATTCTCAGCAAAATATTTCATGAGGAAGAGATAAAAAACAAAGAAGCAAATCAGCAAAAGGAGGAATTATCCTAAAGGAACTGTCAAATAAAGGAGGAACCAAGATGTGTCAAAAATTTTAAATATGAACCAAATGACCGGGAATACAAATCATATCTCAATAATAACCCTGAATGTTAATGGCCTGAATTCATCAATCAAAAGACATAGACTGGCAGATTGGATTAAAAAGAAAGATCCAACAATATGGTGCCTGCAAAAGACTCACCTCATAGAAAGAGATACCCATAGACTAAAGGTGAAAGGATGGGGACAAACATACGATGCACATGGACTCAGCAAAAAAGCTGTAGTATCCATCCTCATTTCAGATACTGTGGACTTCAAGCCAATGTTAGTCAGAAGGGATAAAGAAGGACATTTCATACTGCTTAAGGGAAGCATAAATCAGCAAGATATAACAATCATAAACATCTATGCCCCAAAACGTGGCTCATCTATGTATGTTAAACAAATCCTTCTCAATTTCAGAAACCAAATAGACCATAACACAATAATACTAGGTGATTTTAACACGCCTCTTTCACCACTGGACAGATCTTCCAAACAAAAATTGAACAAAGAAACCATAGATCTCAATAACACAATCAATAATTTAGACTTAACAGACATTTATAGAATATACCATCCAACCAAGAGCGAATACACTTTCTTCTCAGCAGCACATGGATCCTTCTCTATAATAGACCATATATTATGCCACAAAGCTGATGTCAGCAAATACAAGAAGATAGAGACACTACCTTGTATTCTATCAGATCATAATGGATTGAAGTTACAAATTAATGAAAGAGTAAAAAACAGAAACTACTCCAACACCTGAAGATTAAACAATATGCTACTATATGATGAATGGATAACAGAAGGTATTAGGAAGGAAATTAAAAATTTCTTAGAGGTAAATGAGAACAAAGAAACATCATATCAAAATCTCTGGGACACTATGAAAGCAGTACTTAGAGGAAGATTTATTTCATGGAGCGCATTTAATAAAAGAAGTAAAACTCAAAAAATAAATGACCTAACACTACAGCTCAAAGCCCTAGAAAAAGAAGAACAGACCAACACCAAAAGTAGTAGAAGACAGGAAATAGTTAAACTGAGAGCTGAAATCAACAAAATTGAAGCGAAAGAAACAATACAAAAAATTGACAAAATAAATAGTTGGTTCTTCGAAAAAATAAACAAAATTGATAAACCTTTAGCCACACTAACAAAGAGGAGACGAGAGAAAACCCAAATCACTAAAATTCGGAATGAACGAGGAAATATCACAACAGACACGACTAAAATACAAAACATAATTAGAAGCTATTTTGAAAATCTATACTCCAACAAAATAGAAAATTTCGAAGACATCAACAGGTTTCTAGAGACATATGAATTGCCTAAACTAAACGAGGAGGACATACACAATTTAAATAGACCAATTTCAAGTAATGAAATAGAAGAAGTCATCAAAAGCCTACCAACAAAGAAAAGTCCAGGAACAGATGGGTTCTCAGCCGAGTTCTACAAAACTTTTAAAGAAGAGCTCATTCCAATACTTCTCAAAATATTCCAGAAAATAGAAGAGGAGCGAACTCTCCCAAACTCATTCTATGAAGCCAATATTACCCTAATTCCTAAACCAGACAGAGACACATCAAGGAAAGAAAATTTCAGACCAATATCCTTAATGAACATTGACGCAAAAATTCTCAACAAAATTTTAGCAAATTGCATACAAAAACATATTAAAAAGATAGTGCACCATGATCAAGTGGGTTTCATCCCAGGGATGCAACGTTGGTTCAACATCAGGAAATCAATAAATGTAATTCACCATATCAATAGACTTAAAGTCAAGAATCACATGATTATTTCAATAGATGCAGAAAAAGCATTTGATAAAATACAGCACCCCTTCATGCTCAAAACACTAGAAAAAATAGGGATAGTGGGAACATTCATTAACATTGTAAAGGCCATCTACGCTAAACCCATGGCTAATATCATTCTAAATGGTGAAAAACTGAAAGCATTCCCTCTAAAAACTGGAATAAGGCAGGGATGCCCTCTTTCACCACTTCTATTCAATATCGTCCTTGAAACTCTAGCCAGAGCAATTAGACAGACCAAAGAAATTAAAGGGATACGAATTGGAAAAGAAGAACTCAAACTATCCCTATTTGCTGATGATATGATGGTATACTTAGAGGAACCAGGAAATTCCACCAGAAAACTTTTAGATCTCATAAGTGAATTCAGTAAAATAGCGGGATATAAGATCAATGCACATAAATCTAAGGCCTTTTAATACATGTGATGAATCTTCAAAAAGAGAAATTAGGAAAACTACCCCATTCACAATAGCTTCAAAAAAATAAAGTATTTGGGAATCAATCTCACAAAAGAGGTGAAAGACCTCTACAATGAGAACTACAGAACACTAAAGAAAGAAATTCAAGAAAACCTTAGAAGATGGAAAGATCTCCCATGTTCTTGGATAGGAAGAATTAATATTGTCAAAATGGCCATACTACCAAAAGTGCTATACAGATTCAATGCAATTCCAATTAAAATCCCAATGATGTACCTTACAGAAATAGAGCAAGCAATTTTGAAATTCATCTGGAAGAATAAAAAACCCAGAATAGCTAAAGCAATCCTTGGCAGAAAGAGTGAAGCAGGGGTATCGCAATACCAGATCTTCAACTCTACTACAAAGCAATAGTAACAGAAACGGTATGGTATTGGTACCAAAATAGAAAGGTGGATCAATGGTACAGAATAGAGGACACGGACACAAACCCAAATAAATACAATTTTCTCATACTAGACAAAGGGGCCAAAAATATGCAATGGAGAATAGATAGCCTCTTCAACAAATGGTGCTGGGAGAATTGGAAATCCATATGCAACAGAATGAAACTAAACCCATATCTCTCACCATGCACGAAACTAAACTCAAAATGGATTAAGGATCTCAGAATCAGACCAGAGACCTTGCATCTTATAGAAGAAAAAGTATGTCCAGAGCTTCAACATGTTGGCTTAGGACCAGACTTCCTCAACAGGACTCCCATAGCACAAGAAATAAAAGCAAGAATTAATAACTGGGATAGATTCAAACTAAAAAGCTTTCTCTCAGCAAAGGAAACTATCAGTAATGCGAAGAAAGAGCCTACAGAGTGGGAGAAATTCTTTGCCAATCATACTTCAGATAGAGCGCTAATCTCCAGAATCTATAAATAACTCAAAAAATTCTACACCAAGAATGTAAATAATCCAATTGACAAATGGGCTAAAGAAATGAATAGACACTTCACAGAAGATCTACAAGCAATCAACAAACATATGGAAAAATATTCAACATCTCTAGTAATAAGAGAAATGCAAATCAAAACCACCCTAAGATTCCATCTCACCCCAATTAGAATGGCAATTATCAAGAATACAAGCAACAACAGGTGTTGGCGAGGATGTGGGGAGAAAGGTACACTCATACATTGCTGGTGGGGCTGCAAATTAGTGCAGCCACTCTGGAAAGCAGTGTGGAGATTCCTTAGAAAACTTGGAATGGAACCACCATTTGACCCAGCTATCCCACTCCTTGGCCTATACCCAAAGGACTTAAAATCAGCATATTACAGAGATACAGCCACATCAATGTTCATAGCTGCTCAGTTCACAATAGCCAGATTGTGGAACCAACCTAGATGTCCTTCAATTGATGAATGGATAAAGAAAATGTGGTATATATATACAATGGAATATTACTCAGCCATAAAGAATGATAAAATTATGGCATTTGCAGGCAAATGGATGAAACTGGAGAATATCATGCTAAGTGAGATAAGCCAGTCTCAAAAAACCAAAGGAAGAATGATATCGCTAATAAGTGGATGATGACACATAATGGGGGTGGGAGGGTTAGTGTTGGGGTTGGAGTTGGGTTTAGGGAGGGGGGCAGGAATGGAGGAAGGAAGGACTGTATAGATGGAGGGGAGGGGTGGGAGGGGTGGGGGGGAAGGAAAAAAATGGCAGAATGAATCAAACAACATTACCCTATGTAAATTTATGATTACACAAATGGTATGCCTTTACGCCATGTACAGACAGAGAAACAACATGTATCCCATTTGTTTACAATAAAAAAAATAACAATAATAATGGCAGATGTTTTTATTTTTCCTTCAGGTTTATTAGTTCTTTCTATGTATTTTGACACTATTTTCAAGTACATACATATTTAGAATTTGTTTCTCTTAATAGAATTATAATGTCACAAAGTCTCTCACCTTAGATATATTAACTTTTATGAGATTTTCTTATTGTATTATTTATGAAGCCTTTTCAGTTTTCTCATGATTAGTGTTTATATATTATTTCATGTCCTTTTAATTTCAAGCACATTTCCTATAATCACATATAGATGGCATAGCTTTTTAAAAATCCAGTATGACAAACTGTTTTTGAGTTTTCACTTAATATGATTATCAATATGTAGATGTCAAAGTCTACTATTTATTTGTTTCCTATGTATGCCATCTGTCTTCATTCCTTATACTTCTGTTATGGTTCAGATGTGGTGTCCCCCAAAAGCTCACGTGAGAGACAATACAAGAAGGTTCAGAGAAGAAATGATTGGGTTCTGAGAGTCTTAACCCAATCAGTGAATTAATCCCCTGGTAGGGATTAACTGAGTGGCAACTGAACTGGTAGGTGTGGCTCGGGGAGGTGGGAATGGGGCGTGGCTTTGGGTATATATTTGGATCTTGCAGGACTCTCTTGCTTCCTGGTCATGATGTGAGCTGTTTCCCTTTGTAACCCTCCTCTGCTATGATGTTCAGCCTCACCTGGAGTCCCAAGGAATGGAACCTGCTGTCTATGGATGAAGACCTCTGAAACCGTGAGCCCCTGAGTAAACGTTTTCTCCTCTACAGTTTTGCTGGTGACTTCTTGTAGTCACAGCAGTGAAAAAGTTGACTAAAACAGTTTCTTTTCCTCTCTTCTGTATTTATTTATTTTTATTTAGTATTCAATTGTATCTTCACTATTGAACTGTTAGGTTTTTAACATTTTAGTGGTTTCTCAAATGCTAACAATAGCTATCTTTAAATTATCAGAGTATCCTCTGAACAATATACTATTTAATCTAAAATGTATGAAAATTTTAGCAAATGACCTTTAGTACCCTCTTGCATCATTTACACTATTATTATTATACCTTCTTTCTCCACAGGTTATAAAACACACACGTACTACATCACTGCTATTTTTTCCTTAAACAGTTACTTTTTAAGGAAACTAATTGAAGGGAAAATTATCTTCTCTTTTCTATACACTTACCATTTCTGATATTCTTTATTTCTTTGTATAGAACCAAGTTTCTATTTCCTATCATTTGTTTTCCACTTGGAAAATTTCTTTTAATATTTTTTTAAAGGATGGGTCTGCTGGAGATAAATTTTCTTCATTTTACCTTTGAAAGAGTTTTAAGAGATTAATGAACCATTTAGAGAAAGGTTGTTACATTTGTGTTGGCCCATTTTGTCACTTTTAAATTATTATTTTATTGTCTTCTGGGTTGTTTCATTCCCAAAAAGAAGTCTGCAGTCTTTCTATTTTTACCGGTTTCTAATGTATCATTTTTTCCCTATTTTTAAATGTTCTCTTTATCATGGGAGTTTAATATTTTGACTGTTTTTATCTCTCTCATTTTTAACAGGATACATTGATATTATTACTATAACATAATAAAATGATACCTCTATTTAACAAAAAGTTTCAAATTATTAGAGAATATCTTTGAAGTCCTTGAAACAGATCTCCTTTTACTACTTCTTAGGAGAAATATCTGCTGCAATGATCATTTCAACCAGGAGGGTGGAATAAAAGCAGAATATAGCTTTTCAATGTTTGGAAATATATTCTTCTAAATACTTTGACTAAAGTCAAGCATCAGATAGGTAGAGGGTGTTTCCCACGGCCAGTCTCACTCTGTTATCATGTCTCCTACTTTGTTTATATAGTCAAATCTCCATTTGCCTCCGTTTTAGGAAGACTCTTGCATTTATGTTTAGTGTTCACCCAGATAATCCATGATGATCTCCCCATCTTCACTTTCTGAGATAATAGGAGTTTGGATTTCAACATGAAAACTGGGAGGAAGGCAAAATTTAACCCATAACCACCTGCAAAGTAGAGAACTATTGACTTAAATTAGCAGCCTAGCTAAAATAACAACACAGTACTCCTAATTTCTGTATCAGAGCTCTTTCCACATTATTAGAATTGATTCTGCCTTGAATAATTAGAGAAACAAATCTGACATTTCTTAGTTGATTTCAGCTGGGTGTGTACTCTAGAAATGCATGTTTTATACAAGTAGCACAGCCTGGATTTAACATTTTCTAACGAGAATTTCAGCTCAAGAGACGCTTGTGAGATTGCTTCATAAAAGAAATCTTGGCAGCTCATTCCATTTCGTTTGTAATTCCAAAGAAATTGCCCATCAATTTTACATATGCCTTCGTTGTGCCAAACAACTTGATTATGTCAGAAACAGCAACAATGATTAATTTACTTACATTGCACTCAGTAAGTCATCAGGGGAGTCTCTTACCATTTTCTCCATCTTTGGTATTTCTAGAACGTGACTACCCCCCTAAAACATTTTCAGGCTTAATGAAATTTCTATTATAACAACAATTTAGCAGGTTAAAAGCCCAATCCTTGAGAGCTATCTTCAGACCTCATCAGAAACCAGGCTTAGAATTCAGACAGATAATAGAACTTTAAAATAACATGACTGATATTTTGAAAATGCCAAGTAAGTAGCATCCACATTATTTAGATTTCTTCCATTTTCACCTTTCTTCAATGACAAAACCAAGAGACTGATTTATCTAACTTAAAGTCTGTTTTTGTTTGTGATTTATGATGCTCAATATGAAACTACTTAATAGTATGTAGAGCAACTGAAAATGTATTGCCTGGAGCTACCAAGTATTTTCCATAAATACAACTCAGGACTAGCAATGTTAGAAAATCATAGTTGGTGGTGAGACCAAAATCATACATCCTAATCCACAGAGTAGCTCTATATTCAATACTCTATATTCAATACTAATGAAACTGGGACCAGGGAGAGTAAACACAGCCTTGCTTATAGGGAACCTGGAATGGGATGGGATTGGGATAATTTATTTTTTCCTTTAGGGCAACCAACTTTTTCTTACCAAAATAAGAACATTCGATTCCTTATTATAGGTTAGATATGAGAGAAGAAACAAGGCATCATTGCAGAACTCTCCATCATTATAGGTTTAAATTTAAGAGACTTTAGGCTAACCCTAACACCCCAGATCTACTTAAAATAGACCAGGAATTCAGTACTTAATAGATTTACTTTCAGTACTCCAAAGATGATAAAATTATAATATAGATATGTACATTAAACATATATAGAGATATTTCAAATAAGAAAAGTGAAGATATTTTTCTTTTGAAAACTAAGAACAAATTTTCCATTAATATCTTGAACCTTCAAACATAAGAAATATTATATATTTAAGCTCAAATATTGATGAATTGTAGATGCTTTTAATGTAGAAAATTGGTATTTTTAAAAGTAATATTTACTGCTTAAGATTAATAATTTGATAAACTAAAATATTTTAATTAAAGGAATGGGAATATTTCCACAAATTCGGATGTCGATTGTATACCATGAAGATAAATAGTATTTACTTTAATATCTTATATTTTGAGAACAAGAGATTAAATTATAATCTTTCAGAAAGTCAAACCTTTACATACCTAACTTGTTTCTTTTCCAAAAGTGAAACTTTTTCTTTTACTCCTAAAATTTTTTTCATAGAGCTGGGTACAGTGACACATGCATGTCATCTCAGCGGCTCATGAGGCTGAGGCTGAGACAGGAGGATAGAGAGTTTAAAGCCAACCTCAGCAAAAGCAAGGCACTAAGCAACTTAATGAGGTCCTGTCTCTAAATAAAATACAAAATAGGGCTGGGTATATGACTCAGTGGTCAAGTGCCCCTGAGTTCAATCCCCTGGACCAAAAAAAAAAAAAAAAAGAAAAGAAAAGAAAGAAAAAGTAAAACAAGAAAAATTTCATAGAACACTAAATAGGCCTGAATTTCAAGTTGTTAACTATGCTGGCCTATAATTAGCTTTTGAGACTGTAAAGTATTCATTTACCTCTGAAAGTCCTATGATTGTATTACATTCTTTAGAAACTTTTTTTTTACCATCTCCCCAGAATGGAAATGTCAAGATATTTGTCAAAATATTTCCCAAGGAAGTTTCTTTATGTATAGCTAGGTATCAAAAGTGTGTGCTGTAAAAGAAGTGAAATGTACTTGGATAGTGTTGCCTAAATATTTTTCTGAGAGATTTAAAACTGGAAAGGAACATGAGGTTCACTAAGAATCAGATTCTAGGTATATATGTGAACTAATTTTAAATTTTCCCCTGATGAGTTTTAAGCAATGCAAATTTACTAGAGAGATAGAATAGGTTTACAGAGTAGGAAAATGTAATGGACTTACTAAAAACAAGTTCTGAGTAGATCCTTGACTGTGAATAGAGTCACATAAAAGGAGGAAATTCCCTTGAGAATAATCTGTTTGAATTTTATCAAATTTCGTTGAAATATAGTTCTGTATTTTTAGCCTAGAGATTTCAACTATCTCATTAATGTCTCATTAGACATTAAAAGGTCAGGATAAATGATCTGTAAGGTCTTTATGATCACCTCTCTGATCTAAAGGTGGTAGACCCAATCTGGAGGTGGTAGACCCGTGTCAATGTAGTAGTGTGTATTTTCCCTACTTACTGTTCTTAAAGGAAATCTCTTTAATATTTCCAAATTAATTAGGTTTCTCTTTCTAGTATTAAGATGTATATATTTTAATATATTAAGAAGTATGCATACTATTAATGAAATCCAACTTTATTGTTAATTTAAAAAAATAAGAATTTTCAATATTGATAGGAGTTATGGTTTGGATGTGAGGTGTCCCCTGAAACTCACATGGAAGACAATGCAAGAAGGTTCAGAGAGTCGTAAGAAGAAGGTTGTGAGAGTGTAATTCAATCAGTAATTTAATCCCCTGATAGGGATTAACTTGAGTGGTAGCAGAAGCGGTAAGGTGTGGCTGGAGGAGGTGGGAATTGGGGCGTGGCTTTGGGTATATATTTTTATCTTTTTAGTGGAAACCTCTCTGCTTCCTAATGATGTGAGCTGCTTCCCTCTGCCATACTTTTCTGCCATGGTGTTCTGCCTTACCTTGAACCCCGAGGAATGGAGCTTTCTGTGGACTAAGACCTCTGAAACTGTGAGGCCTCAAATAAACATTTCCTCCTCTAGTTTTGTTCTGATTGGATCCTCTAGTCACAGGAACAAAAAAGCTGACTAAAACAATAGGTATAATTGTAATCACTTTTCACAGATTTCTTCATATAGAACATTACATTAATGGGTATCCTGTTATTGAGCCATCTTTTCATTCCTTGAATAACTCTTGGTTATATATTTTTTGTTTGATTAATGATTGATGTTGACTTATATTTATTAATATTTTACTAAGATTTTACAGTCATATTCATATTAAAATTTATCTGTCATTTCCTTTTCTCTACTATCTTTATTAGGTTTGAATATGTAAGCTTACATTTATATAATAAAACTATTGTAAGTTTTCCTTCACTTATAACACTTTGGAACAATATGATATAACCTTTACATAAACTTGCCTTTTAAGGCTTTGTGGAATTCTGTGCTTTGATATTATATAGTTCTGTCCAAAATGTTTGAAACTATTTATGGACTTAGTAGGTCTCAAATTTCTATAGTTACAGTAATTAATTTTATTTCTTCTTAAGTAAAATCCTTGCTATTTGCATTGCATTAGGTTTCTATTAATGCATTTTGTTTGTTGTAGAATCTAATCTAGTTTATCAATTGCATTTAGTTTTTGTCTCCTTAGTCTCCTACAGTTGTGACAGTTTTTCAGTCTTATGTTTTCATGAAGCTGAAAATTTGACAAACACTGGGAAGATGTTTTGTAGAACCCTAAATTCAAATTCACTTTTTATCTTTTCTCATGACTATGTGGGGGCTATATAGAAATAATGCAAAGTTCTAGGGTTTTTCTCATGGATTTCTTTTCACAGGATAATGGTATTTATGTGATGTCACTAATGATGTCAACTCTGATCCTTTTGCTAAGGTAGTGTTTGCTAGGTTTATTTTCTGTGAACTTATTTTTCCCTTTACCTATCATACTATTGGGCAGTGAGTCACTCAGTTCAGCCAGTTCTCAAGGGGGGAGAAAGTTTTGAGCTCTGTGTCTCTTTTTCCTCATATATTTATTTATTCATCATTTTTATATTAGTTGTATTCATTAATATTTATTTTATGCTTTGAGTTATAATCCAATGTTGCATTATTTATTCTGTTGTTCAAATAGTTCCATCATTGGCCACTGGGAACTCTTTCAGATCGGCTCCTGTGTTCTTTTCAAATGTTATGATTCTTTTGTACTTGGGGGACTTCTTCACTTTTAGGCTCTATAGGTATTCCAAGCTCATCTTGTGTTATTTCAAACCTCAGTCCTAAAATCGTCCATTTCTCCAGCAAACCCTGTCTTCATTTGTTAGAAAATGGCATCTGAAACCAAGATCTCTGCATTGGTTGCTCATTGCTTCCAGGTGTCATTGCTTCTAAGATCACTAAACAGTGGGGGTAGAGATAGTTAATCTATGTATGTTTGATCACCAGTCCTGGTGTACACACATAGCTAGAATGTTTTCTGCATCTATATTTCTGTGTATACATTCAGAAAAAAGAACGAGTTCATACTCCTGTTTCTAACTCTAATGAAGTACCACAGGATTCAGTCTAGCCTGTCCTCATTTTCCTTCTCTAATAGGGAGAAACATATTTCCCACCAGTCACCATTTGTTTAATTGTTCAATACCATACACATAAAAAATTCAGAATTGCTAACCTATAACATAATGAGAAATAAATTTACTAACTGTAGAATGCTATTAACGAAGAGTTTCTTTGATTTTCAGTCTTATAATTTCTTCAAACAAGTTTGCAAAATCGTGTAGCTCCGCTTCTCCCCCTGCCCTTTTATTTTATTTAATATGATTTTGTCATACATTTGTAATATTGTAACACAGATTCATTTGCACAATTCGCATTCTTTCCTGAGATCCCAGACATCTTTACTGATGCTGCTGGAGTTTTGTTGTTTTGTAGCTTGCATACATTAAGTCATTCATTGTGACAAAGGAGTTTGGGTATTAACAAATACATAAAGTCATGTATATTACACCGTTGCTTCCTGGGGCTAATTTTGATGATTGAGTTTTCTTTGTAAATTATTCATTTCATCTGAGCTTTGAAATTTATTTACATAAATTTCTGATAAAACGTTTCTATCGATCAATCTATCATCTTTCTGTCTAATTTGTTATTCTCTGTATGATAGCTCTGGAAAGTCTATTTGTGTTTACTAGTTTAACTGATGTATTGGGCTTAGATTTGTGTAATATAGCTATGTAGATTTTTTTTTCTGTCTTTGCTAAGTTGGATATTTTATTTGGAACTAGGAAGACTTGTACTTTTAACTAACGATTACCTTTATATTATCAGCTTTTATGTTGCTCCTGATCTCTTTCTTTTGAATTGATACATAATATTTGAACATATTTATTGGGTGTGGCATGATTCATTGATACATGTATTCAGTAGTACAATGATAAAATCAGGGTAATTAGCATTTTCTACTTTCTCAAATATATATCTTTTATATATATTGGAAATCTTCAGATTTTTCAAGTTATTTTTGAAACATAAATACCATAAATTGTTGTAGACTATAGTTATCCTACTGTACCATAAAACAGTAGAACTAATGCCTCCAAACTTCTCAGTCTCTGCTGACTATTATTCTACACTTCACTTCTTTGAGATCAACTTTTTTAACTTCTGCAAATGAGTGAGAACATAATGCTTGTCTTTCTGTGCCTGGCTTATTTCACTTAACATGATGTCCTTCAGTTCCATCCATGTTACCAAAAATGGTAGGATTTTGTTCTTTTTATTGCTAAATAGCATTGTAGTGTGTGCGTGTGTGTGTGTGTGTGTGTGTGTGTGTGTGTACCTTAAATCTGTATTCATTCATTCGTCTGTATTTTTCATCTGATGGACAGCTTGGTTAGTGTTATATGCTAACTATTGGGAATAGTCCTGCAACATTTCAAAACATTAGTGTAGGCAAAGTTTTTTTTTTTTTTTAATAAAACTCTAAAAGAAGAGGCAACAAATGCAAAAATAGACAAATCAGATTTTATCAAACCAAGAAGCTCCTTTATAGCAAACCATCAACAGAGTAAAAGGATAACCTGTAGAAAGGGGGGGAGGAAATATGTGCAATCTTTTTAGTTAATGAGTTATTAATATTCAGAATATATAAGGAACTGAATAGCAAACTGAATTAAAATAAATTAATTAAAAATGGGCAAATGACATGAATAGACATTTCTTAAAACAAGATATACAAATAACCAAAGAGCATATGAAAAATGCTCAACATAATTAATCATAAGGGAAGTGGAAATGAAAACTATAATGACATATCATATCACCCTAATCTGAGTGGATCTTATCAAAATGACAAAATTATAAATGCTGGTAAGAATACAAAGGAAAGGGAACTGTTATTCATTTTTTGTTACAATATACATTAGTATAACCATACAAAAAGCTGTATGTTTTTTTCTTAAAAAAAAAACTGAAGATGGAATATATCCAAAGGAAATGATTTCATGTTATCAAAGAGATACCTGGACTCCTTCCACCCTCCTTCCCTTGCCTTTTTTCTTTAACCTTTATTCTTTTATGTTTTTTCCTTCCTTCCTTCCTTCCTTCCTTCCTTCCTTCCTTCCTCCCTTTTTTTCTTTATTTCATTTTCTTTTCTTATTTAGGCTTCTGTTACTGGGTTTCTCACTTTTAGGTTATTTATTAAATTTTAGCTATTCATTATTTATGCACAGTAGTATGATGGTAAAAGCTTATTACTCAGAATCTACATAACTTGAGAGGGGAAAATTCTTGTTTGTTTACTTTCATGATAGAAATTTTCCTACTATGGCCAGTGTTAAGCTATTGATGTCATTTGTCTGAATGCAAAGTCAGAAAGAGATGCACCAAATTGTATAGTCGTTTCCTCTCCCTTCCTTCCTCCCTCCCTCCTGCACACCCCCCCTCTTTTTCATTTTTGTGGTATTGGGGATTGAACCCAAGAGTGTCGGGCCTCTGAGCTACATCCCCAGCCCTCCCCCTTTTAAACAAATTATTTTGAGCCAGGGTCTCACTAAATTACTGAGGCTAACCTTGAACTTGTGATTTTCCTACCTCAGCATCCCAAGTTGCTGGAATAACAGGCATGTGCCATCCCAGTAGTGCATCACTTCTTGCAAGCCTGTCTGAGACCATACCATTAGGCCATTGCCACTGTAGTGTTTGTGAGTTCATCAGACTTTTCATTTCTCTTTCTTTAAAACCCCTTTTTTGGTCATATTATTTCACTTTACATGAATTGACATTTGCATGTGATTTTTTATACTTGTAGTTTACTTTCAGACACACACACACACACACACACACACACACACACATCTAGGTATTTAATACTTAATATCAATTCTTTTTTTGATTAATCTTCCAGTTCTTCTTTGGTGGGAGGACACTCACCCTCTAGTGAGGTTCTTGGGGAGGCACATCAACCAGTCTCCATACAGCTTAGGAGGACAAAAGTTCATGGTAGAATGTTTCTGAACCCTTTCTAGCCTTAAGCTAACTTTCCATAGATTTGATAAGGAACAGATTGATCAAATATGAAAATATATGGTCAAATTTTTTTTCTGGAGTTACTCAAAGTTATTTCACTTTCTGATAGTGAGTTAATTATATATACCATAAAGCCAATATCAGTTTTCACTTTCTTTACATCCTGTTGCTTTTATTATCATATGACTCAGAGCTAGCATTTCAGTTAAAATTTTCAAACAACAATTAGAAGTGAGATTTTTCAAATGTCAATTCAAATTTTCTTTTTATTTCTAGAATTTTGAATATAATTTGTAAATATTAACTATTCTTCATCATTTGGTTAATTTTCATTTAGTGTCTCATTTAAACATATATTGGATACATGTTGCCTACCTGCTATATCTATCACTTTTTTCTGTTCTTTTAAAGTTTATATTTTCTCTTGACTACCCATTTCTATATTAAGCTATTTTGATTATTTTTCTATCAAATCTGTATTTTCCCAGGAATCTTGTAACTTAGTCATTTCTGAGATAATTTTATATTTTATTTCAATATCTTTCCTCTCTGTTCACTTTTTCCCAGAATTTTAACATTGATGTTTTAAATATATTTCCTTTTATATTTTTAAGTTTGTGTTTAAAAACATGCAAATTGATTTGGATTATCCTGTTAACGTTTTCTTTCGCTTCATAGCTTGGAGATGGAAAAAGATATTCAGTCTGTTTTCTTCTACTACTGCTTTTAAATCAATATTGCCTGATGTTCTCTTGTTTATTTTTAAATATTTTGTGTATTTCCGCACCAGCAATGAAGGCAATAATGGGAAAAAAAGAGAGTTACTCCTTTTTTAATTTTCAAAGGTGTATTTTTCTCTTGATAATTGAAATGCAAATTCTGTATAAAACAGGACTGGGGGAGAATTTCTTTCACCAGTGTTGGGTCCCTAATGTGGTTGCAGTAGATTATTTTAATTACTCTGTTTGCTTTTTCATTCTGTTCACTACCAAAAACCCAAGGATCATATTCTCCTGATATGTTGCCAGGAAACATTCACATCTCAGATTTGTTCTCAGCATTCCTAATTTAGAAGAGATGCCCCTCCACCCCCGTCTTCTGGGTGTGGAGTTTCTCCTGTTCACTGATAGTTACCCTCTTTCACTGTCTCTTTGCTATCTCTATTTGCTCGTCTTCATCTACCACCCTCTTTTAGTGAAGATTCAAGAGCTAGCTCTTCTGGATTTTGATGATTATGTTTTTACTAATATAATTATTAAAATACATTTTGTTATTGGCTTGTCTCCTGCTTATGAATAGTAAGTCATGTGTAGTTTTATTTGCTCTTCTGTTTCATATCTAAGTGTGAATATCTCTGGATAGAATTATGTGTGAAGCACATGTGAACAGATTTAAACCAACCTTCTTTATGGAAGAGAAAACTGGAGGGATGTCTTCACCTGCGACCCCCACCAATAGTGACTTTTACAAATAAAACAAATTGAATTGTGAATTTTATATGATAAATTTTAATCATAAATATGCGGTTTTCTATAAGATTTTGGAACTGTAAAATTTTCATAGAAATTAGCATCTCTATAAAAATAAGGAGAAGCATAGATGAGTGCTAGAAACTAAAAGGAGGACCACAAATTCTAGTTCTTTCAAGACATTTCTAATAGACAAACCTTAGAATTGGAGAATCCTAGTAGGCACACTAACCATTCTTCTGCCAGTGAACCTATAATTTATATTTAAATGGGAGAAATTAACTAGATGACAAAAGATCTTTATTTATGCAGACTGGATAGCTCACCAAATATTAGAATTAGCAAAAGAAAAGCAATGAATATGAAAGCGCATGTGTAATTAACATAGATGTAGTCTTAGAAAGTAAAGTGGGATGGGGATCACTCTAAAGAAGCAAAAATCAAATTCTCTAAGTAGGAAATTTATAGCAACAATAAAATAACAAAATATTCTATAAGTGTTTTCAACTAAGTCCAAGACGGTGTTGCATTTATGATTTGAACAATCATTAGTAAACAATCAGGACAAGAAAAATAAGAGTACAAAGATAAAATTGCCAAATTAACATAAACACAACAATATAGATACTATAAACTTATGGTTATAACCTGTTGAGCCCTCAGCGCCAAGAATCTTGCAATTTCTCTAGTGTGAGCTAGTGGCTACATCCCAACTCTTTAATGATGCAGTCTTCTCCGCTCTCTGAAGAAGTCTTCGCAGTTGAGTTCTAAGATCTCTTTTCTGGGCTCCATAGCCCTGCATGCGTCTTCACAGAGGAAATGTCTCTGTTCCTACAACAGGCCACCCTACCCTTGTGCAGGAGCTCTCAACTCATCTCTCCTTTGCAAACACTTGTCCAGTTTTCCTTTCCTCCGCTGGAGTCAGCTTCCCAATATTTCACTTAGTGCTTTTACGTCTCTACTTATAGGTTATGATTTCTGGGTTTTGCTTTGTTCTTATTAGTATTGTCATTAGAATTATTTTGGCTTTTTCTTGAGTTGAGGATTACTACCTATATGTTTATATATATTATTTATATATATATAATGGAAGTATTATCATTATGCACAATAGTGGGCTTGGTGGTCACAATTTCATATATACATAAAATAAAACAATATAATTTCATTATTTGTTACTTGCTTTTTTACACTCTAGAAACATTTAACATGGTTTTCCAATTAAAATGTAAATATTTGGAAAGAGTATGTAGAACCTATTCCCTTCACACATACACACACACACACACACTGTGCTTGATGGTGATGGTGTATCTTTTACTTTATATTTTCTCTATTGTTTTGAGTATATTCAATTTTCACTATGTTAATGATCTCCATTCTCATGGTTACATGTAGCAAATATAGTTAGTATGACTAGGTAGCAATCCATTGTATGAATGAGCTAATTTACATTTATCCAATCAACTTTTGGTGGGCATTTGAATAAGTTCTGGGTTTTGACTACTGTGATTAATACTTTCATGAACATTTCTTATTAACAATCCTCATATATGTGGATACATATCCATTTCTGTTTTTCTTGATATAGATAGGTTGTTCTTTGTTTCTGAACACAAGTACTGTGTTTTATATATATGTATCTATGATATGTCTTTCACCAATTTTATTATACATTTTGATTAACAGAACTTTTTAATTTTAAGGAAATCCAATTTATCAAATTTAATGATTAAAACTTTTCAGAACTTGTTTAAGGAAACTTTGCTCACAGTTGATGGAAATATTTTTTTTCTTCTAAATAATTGAATGTTTTGTCTTTCATACTTAAAAATATGATCCATCCAATTTTAGAGAATGTTGTAGAGTAGGGATATTTTATTTTTTTATCATCAATGTACAACTTTTCAGCATTTTTAAAAATATTATCCTTTCATTGCTAACTTGAATGCATTTTTATTTTATATTAGGTTAATATATTAGTGGCATCTTTATTCTATTGATTTGCTTGGCTGTGCTTGTGTAAATAGCACACTGTCTTAATTATGTTACTTTTATGTTATCTCAATTTGTGGTAGTGTAATTTATCCAGCTCCTCTTTTTTAATATATTTATCTTGACTATTTTAGGTACATTGAATTCCAAAAATACTTTAAACTGAGAGATTTTTTTAAATCCTGATAAATGGGTATAATCATTTTTCCAGTTAGTCACCAATATTATTTAATTGACTGTGAATCTACTGAATGTTACCAGCAGCAGCAAGGATCCTGTTTCAGAATGTAAAGAGGATTTTCACTGACTTCCTCCCAATGTAAAGCAGATGTGTACAGTATCTTACATTTCCTGAGGATCCGTGTCTTCTACCTTTCCTTTTTAAAATCTTGTGCCCATAAATATTTTTTTTAGTCGTCATCTTTATTCAGTTAAAAGTAAAGAATTTGTGTCTAGATGTAATAGTCAGATTTATTGGGGAGATTTCAAATGCTCATAACATAACAGAAAGACCAAATTTTGGTTTGGGAAACAGCAGGAATGTGAGCATCTCTGAGGATTACAGAGAAATAACTACTAATATAGTCGTATTGCAGGACCAATCTGGTCAAGGAAGTGCTACAAATAGAGATGAACTTTCAAAATGAAAATTCCTGGAAGAAAATGTCAGATTGGCCAAATTTGTTGACCTGCCCACACCTCTCCTCCTCAGATATGCAAGTAACAAGGTGAAGTTGAATGAAATCCGGCCCTCTCAGCTTTTATAGTGAGTTTCAGGTAGTTATATTTGTTATCCAGATGGAATTTTACAGAGAGAGGGCAGGGAGCAATTCTTCAAAGTAAAATCAGAGTACCATAGGGGAGAGGAACACTATGCCTGATGACTGAAACATGACAGATGTCCACTACAGGAATGGAATGACCTTCGGCAATTGAAAAGAATAAGGCATTGCTGTCTGTATTAATAAAAATGTGTCTTTGAGACATAAGGAATGAAAAGGAAAACCCAGAACCATTTATAAAGTACAATAATACCCGTTTTAATCTTTAGGGATGGTGGACATACTTATGAACTTAAAACTGTAGAAAATGTTTTAGAAGCATAACTACCACTGCAGAGTTTTGTTTAGAGAGGAAGATAATGAGACTGGGGGAGGGAATGTTAAAGATTTTAAACTACCTATATTTTTTTTTCAAGAAGGAAATATTTGTGTACAGTTTGTAATTTTAATTTAAAATAGACTTTCAGAACAATGAAAAAAATCTTTGCTCTACACATTCCTCTTTCTTGGCCTTTTTACCATTCTAGTCCAAGATAGCCTATTGATTTTTTTGACCACTGTACAATCCTAATTTCTCTACTTGGTTTCTCCTCCTATGTCCAATTTATTCTTCACATTTCTTCTAGAATTATCTATTAAAAGCAAAACTATAATTATTTCACATTTCTAAAGAAATGACTCCTTAAAATGATTGCAAAACCCCAAACTGTGAAGTCTGATTGCTCTCTCCCTCTCCAGTCTAAATTTTCCTCTTTGAAATAGTGCCAATCTTTATAAAGCACATCTTATAATGCATAAAATTTTATGCACTTATTTTTATCTATTATGAAAATATTGCTATATAACTTGACTCCTTGTTTTAGTAGAGAAATAGCTAAGAGTAGTAGAACAAACATGTTAATTCATTAAATAAAGGCAACTTTATGGTATTTATGAAGAAAATTTAAATTCTCAAATAATTACCATCTCTATAGATGCCTTGGAATGTCTCCAGGAGGAAAAAAATCATCCATGTTTATATGAATATCTATCTATATCTATTTTCTATCTACACAGACCACTTAGACAAACAAAGGAATAACCTAATTCCAAGATGGGCATTACAGTCGTATTTGTTTCCAAAATGTCTATATTAAATCATAGTCCTGTGAACCTGAGATAGTTTGTGGGAACCATGATGGACATTTTTAAAAGTGTAACATGTCTGAGATGTAAACAACAGAAGTCTGATTGACTTCTTGACTTTTCAGTCAACATACCCAAATTATGGCCTCAGAGGAGCCAGATAGTTTGCTCTTCAGGACTGACACAAATGTGGTTGGCAGGCTGCTCTTCTTCCCATCTACCCTTCCACTTCAGTTATTGATCCATCAATTCATTTTAGTGGCATGGAAAGAAGGAAAAGAAATAGTGCTTAAAAAGAGAGGTAAATTGCTCACTGATTCAGTGTAAATCCTTTGGTAATTAAATTTGAAGATTATTTAAGTAATGACTAATCTCTCTCTCTTTCTCTTTTTCACAAACACACACACACACACACACACACACACACACACAGTACACACATACACACAAAATGGAATTTTTTCCAGCCTTTAAAAAGGAGATCCTGCCATTTGTGACTATGTATTGACATGTGGGACACATAAAAATGATGCATGATCTCACTTACATGGGGAACCTAAAAATGTAGAATACATAGAAACAGAATAGAACATTGGTTACTAGAGAAGTGATGTGGGGAATACAAGGATATAGATCTAAAGTTACAAGGTTTTACTTAGGCAGAATGAACATGATTAGAAATTTAATACATAACATCATAACTCTTGTTAATAATACTGTATTACATGATTAAATTTTGACAAGAGAATAGATTTCAAGTGTTCTTACCACACACACACACACACACACAAAAGTAACTGTGTGACGTGATGGATATTGTAATTTGCTTTACTATAACAATCATTTCACTTTGTATATGAATGTCAAAACATCATGTTGTATACCTAAAACATGCAATTATAAAAGGCAATTATTAGAGCAGAAGGGGAATGGAACAGACAAGAGCCTTAAGCTTTCTCCCCTACAAGGTCATATATTTATTCTAGCCTAGCTTTAAAAATAATAATAAGTTTTCTGATCAAGGGTTTATTTGGAGTTTACATAATAAAATATATATGCACTCATTGAAAATTACTGTACAGCATAGGTTAAAGTGGTTACTGCTGGTCATGAGGAGCACTGAGTAACCTAATTGTCCCTAATTTGTCTAGTTTTTACAGCCAGTGCTTACTTCTTTCCCCACTTTTAAAAACAAGCCTTTTGTCTCCTTCTTCTGGATTTGTATTCTAAGATCAAGGTTTAAATCCAAGGACATTTCCTTGAAATTTAGCTGAATCACTAAAACTTCATGCTATCTTTAGTTCCGTAGTTCAAGTCTTTCCCTCACATAAGGGTTATTAATTGTTATAATGCTAAATTCTTATCTGGAGGCAATATTAATAGGATATTATCTGCCAGAAGCTTAGTATAACTAAATAGATCAAGAATCATGAATTTTTAAAATATCATATTGCCTAACTGATTTTCAGTTGTAAAAAGATAAAAATACATTTTAGTATGGATAATAAAAATCATAGCTCATAGTGATTTGGGAGAAGTGACTCCTTTACTCCTTTTAAATATATGTAATGGTCTCTTTAGTTAGATTTACCAGTGGCGGAAGTATGAAGAAATCCAGTAGCAGTAATGAGCAATAAAAGCAGATATTTCACATTTTGAATAACATTTTAGAGATTTATAAACATTTCTGATAACGAACATCAATTAATTCTTAATATTCCATGGCAATTCTATGATGCCTCTGCAATTGATTTATTCTCCCAGACAGTATTTAAAATGTTTATCCATTCTTCTCAAGTTATCAACTTCCTTCCCATCATCCCCAAGAACTCACAGGAATAATTTCAACCTTTCCTGACAAAAGAGGTTGAAGTTTGTACTCAGTGTCCAGTACTTCTCTTTCCCTCTCCTCTAGTATAGTATCTGCTATCATATGAGAGGCATATGAATCTGGGTGGGCAGAAATTTAAAAGGAAGGAGAAGATAACAAAAGGCAGAACTATTCCAAAAATGTCATATTTCTTAAAATAAATTTCAGAAATGATTTATTGTTATAATTGAGTATTACAGAGAACCAATTGAAATTTTTTTGTGGTTATTTTGTAAATTAAAAGAACAATGAAAGTCTTCCTACATAACTCAAGCAGAAAAATGTATGGAATGATTAAATTTTTACCCAAATGGAGAGGTAAAAACTCTCCTAGGGAATAAATTGTTATGAGTCATCGGGAGACAAAAGTTGCCATTTTCATTTTGTCGTGAGTTGATGATGCTCAAAATAATTGTTAAAAGTATTGTACCATTTGTATTCTTTTTAGGCCCCTTCCCTTCTCCCTTCCCTTCCCTTCCCTTCCCTTCCTTCCTCCCTCCCTCCCCTCCCCTCCCCTCCCCTCCCCTCCCCTCCCCTTCCCTTCCCTTCCCTTCCCTTCCCTTCCCTTCAACAATGTGGTGGTTAAGCTGTCTGGTGGAGCAGAACAAGATAGGGATCTGTGTTAGGAGAGTAGGGGACTTGGTGACCAGGAGCAGGGTATCAGAGTCCAATTCGGGAGTCAGAGCCTGAGCAGAGTAAGAAAGGCATCCATGCAAAGAGAGGGCCTGGTGTGGAGTATTAGAGTCCAAGGGGGTAAAGAGGCATTCATCTATTTGGGGGCAGATGACTGGAAAATCAGCCTGGTACAAGGTATCTGACCCAGAGAGAGTGAGGAGAGTGTGGACCTATGGTCCTTCTTATCAGGTGATTGGATGGGCACCTGTGATTCACTGGGATTTGTTGAAATCAATCCCTGATCTCAGGCTGTTCAGTTTATCTGGAGAGTTCCTAGGAATGAAGTTATCCAGAGAACTTAGGGAACTGAATGATAAAAATCAGACACATCCTCTCTACCTATATTTGACTCCTTGCCTTTACCAGTGTTTTCTTCTAGCCACCAAATCAAGACCAACGTCTATGTAATTTATCCCAGAGAATATGTTTTGGATTCTTCCAGGGTGAGGATCAGTTGTTGCCTGTTGCACAGAGATAGAGGAGGTATCTGGGAGCTTAAGTTCTATTAAAGGAACGTTAAAATGTTTTCCCATCATCACCCCCACCACTTAGGAACCCTGTATTTTTTTTTGAAGATGCTATCTCTACTTCCTATTGTTTTCAGGGTTCTATAATGGGTCTGTTCTCTCTTATGAATTTTTTCTCTGAAGGCCTGCTGCATAGGTACAGTTTATGGACCCGCTTTCCATTTACACCAAAATTTTGTTGATTCTTCTCTACTATTGTTTTCTTTGTGTGAGAATCTATGTCCTCTTAAATTTTGTTTGGGAGCATTTGAATTAGCTTGAATGGTTTGGGAAAGGGGGAGAGGTAATGTGAGCACCCTATACTTCATGTACACCTATTTCTTCTTTGTTCAGGTTCCTGCTGGATCCTCACTTTCTCTGACTCTAATTTCTCCCTATACAGCATTGTAATTTGCCACATTTATTTTTCAATGAATTGTCTCAAATTATTGTTCTTTGAGAGCAGGATCCAGGTCTGGCAAACTTTGTTATAGTCCCCTTTTAAATTTGTTTTTACATGCTCTGTATTCCAGGAGTCATCAAACAGTTTCCTAAAGAACCAGATAGTGAATATTTTAAGTTCTGTCACAGTGCCCCAACTCTATTGGCACAGTGTGAAAGAGGCTGTAAATGATGCATACAGTAATACTTCATTTATGGATGGTGAAATTTGAATTCCATGTAATCGTCACATGTCACAGATTATTATAATATTAATAATATGGTACATTATTCCTCCTATGACTTTTCAACAATTCTTAACTTGTGGATTGTACAAAAACAGGCAGCAGGCTAGATTAAATTGTGGCACATATTTGCTGACCTCTATTCCAAATTACCAGTGATTTTGACATTCAGATAACACTGATTCAGATAGTATTTTAGGTTAGAAGTCTGTGAGATAAATTTTCCTAGGTAAGCATTTTGACACATCTTTTTTTTTTAATTCATTTTTATTGTAAACAAATGGGATACATTTTGTTTCTCTGTACATGAAGTAGAGGCATAACATTTGTCTAATCATATATTTACCTAGGGTAATAGCTTTTGATTCATTCTGTTATATTGTTATCTCCCCCCCCAACCCTCCCACACTCTTATCCCTCTATAGAGTCCCTCCTTCCTCCATTCTGGTCGCCTTCCCACCCCCTAGATGTGTCATCATCTGCTTATCAGTGAGATCATTCATCCTTTGTTTTTTTGAGATTGGCTTAATTCACTTACCATGGTATTCTCCAACTGCATCCATTTGCCTGCAAATGCCAAAATTTTATTATTCTTTATGGCTGAGTAATATTCCATGGTATGTGTGTATATATATATACACACACACACATATATATATATATATATATACATATATATACACATATATATATATCTCACAGTTTCTTTATCCATTCATCAATTGAAGGGCATCTAGATCTAGGTTGGTTCCACAATCTGGCTATTGTGAATTGAGCAGCTATGAACATTGATGTGGCTCTATCTCTGTAGTATGCTGATTTTAAGTCCTTTGGGTATAAGCCAAGGAGTGGGATAGCTGTGTCAAATGGTGGTTCCATTCCAAGTTTTTCCACACTGCTTTCCAGAGAGACTGCACTAATTTGAAGCCCCACCAGCAATGTATGAGTGTACCTTTTCCCCCACATCCTCTCCAACACCTATTGTTGCTTGTATTCTTGATAATCGCCATTCTAATTGGGGTGAGATGGAATCTTAGGGTAGTTTTGATTTGCATTTCTCTTATTACTAAAGATGTTGAACATTTTTTTGTATGTTTGTTGATTCATTGTAGATCTTCTTCTGTGAAGTGTCTGTTCATTTCCTTAGCCCATTTGTTGATTGGGTTATTTGTATTCTTGGTGTAGAGTTTTTTGAGTTCTTTATATATTCTGGAAATTAGTGATGTATCTGAAGTATGAGTGGCAAAGATTTTCTCCAACTCTGTAGACTCTCTCTTTGCATTGCTGATAGTTTCCTTTGCTGAGACAAAGCTTTTTAGTTTGAATCTATCCCAGTTATTGATTCTTGCTTTTATTTCTTGTGCTATGGGAGTCCTGTTAAGGAAGCTGATCCGACGCCGACATGTTGAAGATTTGGACCTACATTTTCTTCTATAAGATGAAGGATCTCTGGTCTGATTCCAAGGTCCTAGATCCATTTTGAGTTGAGTTTTGTACAGGGTGAAAGATAGAGGTTTAATTTCATTCTGTTGCATATGGATTTCCAGTTTTCCCAGTACCATTTGTTGAAGAGGCTATTTTTTCTCCATTGCATATTTTTGGCACCTTTGTCTAATATGAGAAAATTGTATTTATTTGGGTTTGTGTCTGTGTCCTCTATTCTGTACCATTGATCTACCTGTCAATTTTGGTGCCAATACCATGTCGTTTTTGTTACTATTGCTTTGTAGTATATTTGAAGATCTGGTATTGCGATAGCCCCTGCTTCACTGTTCCTGCTAAGGATTGCTTTAGCTATTCTGGGTTTCTTATTCTTCCAGATTGAATTTCATGATTGCTTGCTCTATTTCTGTAAAGTTCGTCATTGGGATTTTAATTGGAATTGCATTGAATCTGTATAGCACTTTTGGTAGTATGGCCATTTTGATAATATTAGTTCTGCCTATCCAAGAACATGGGAGATCTTTCCATCTTCTAAGATTTTCTTTAATTTCTTTCTTTAGTGTTCCGTAGTTCTCATTGTAGAGGTCTTTCACCTCTTTTGTTAGATTGATTGCAAAGTATTTTATTTTTTCGAAGCTATTGTGAATGGGGTAGTTTTCCTAATTTCTCTTTCTGAAGATTCATCATTTATATATAAAAATGCATTAGATTTATGAGCATTAATCTTATATCCTGCTACTTTACTGAATTCACTTATGAGTTCTAAAAGTTTTCTGGTGGAATTTTCTGGTTCCTCTAAATATATAATCATGTCATCAGCAAATAGGGATGGTTGAGTTCTTCTTTTCCTATTCATATCCCTTTAATTTCCTTGGTCTGTATAATTGCTCTGACTAGAGTTTCAAGGACAATGTTGAATAGAAGTGGTGAAAGAGGGCATCCCTGCCTTGTTCTAGTTTTTAGGGCGAATGCTTTCAGTTTTTCACCATTTAGAATGATATTGCTTATTGGCTTAGCCTAGATGGCCTTTACAATGTTAAAGAATGTTCCCATATCCCTATTTTTTCCAGTGTTTTGAGAATGAAGGAATGCTGTATTTTATCAAATGCTTTTTCTACATCTATCGAAATAATCATGTGATTCTTGATGTTAAGTCTATTGATATGGTGAATGACATTGATTTCCAGATTTTGAACCAACCTTGCATCCCTGGGATGAAACCCACTTGATTGTGGTGTACTATCTTTTTAATATATTTTTGTATGCGATTTGCTAAGATTTTATTGAGAATTTTTTCATCAATGATCATTAAGGATATTGGTCTGAAATTTTCTTTCCTCCATGTGTTCTGTCTGGTTTAGGTATCAGGGTGATATTGGCTTCATAGAATGAGTGTGGGAGGTTTCTCTCCTCTTCTATTTCATGAAATACTTTGAGAAGTATTGGAATGAGCTCTTCTTTAAAGTTTTTACAGAACTTGGCTGAGAACCCATTTGGTCCCGGACTTTTCTTTGTTGGTAGACTTTTGATGACTTCTATTTCATTACTTGAAATTGATCTATTTAAATTGTGTATGTCCTCCTGGTTCAGTTTAGGCAATTCATATGTCTCTAGAAACCTGTTGATGTCTTCGAAATTTTCTATTTTGTTGGAGTATAGATTTTCAAAATAGTTTCTAATTATGTTTTGTATTTCAGTCGTGTCTGTTGTGATATTTCCTTGTTTATTCTGAATTATAGTAATTTGGGTTTTCTCTCTTCTTTTTAGTATGGTTAAAGGTTTATCAATTTTGTTTATTTTTTCAAAGAACCAACTATTTATTTTGTCAACTTTTTCGATTGTTTCTTTTGTTTCAATTTTGTTGATTTCAGCTCTGATTTTAACTATTTCCTGTCTTCTACTACTTTTGGTGTTGGTCTGTTCTTCTTTTTCTAGGGCTTTGAGCTGTAGTGTTAGGTTGTTAATTTGTTGATTTTTTTCTTCTTTTATTGAATGCGCTCCATGAAATAAATTTTCCTCTAAGAACTGCTTTCATAGTGTCCCAGAGATTTTGATATGTTGTTTCTTTGTTCTCATTTACCTCTAAGAATTTTTTAATTTCCTTCCTGATATCTTCTGTTATCCAATCATCATACAATAGCATATTATTTAATCTCCAGGTGTTGGAGTAGTTTCTGCTTTTTATTCTGTCATTTATTTCTAATTTCAATCCATTATGATCTGATAGAATACAAGGTAGTATCTCTATCTTCTGTATTTGCTAACAGTAGCTTTGTGACATAATATGTGATCTGTTTCAGAAAAGGATCCATGTGCTGCTGAGAAGAATGTGTATTTGCTCTTTGTTGGATGGTATATTCTATAAATGTCCGTCAAGTCTAAATTATTGATTGTGTTTTAGAGATCCATGGTTTCTTTGTTCAATTCTTGTTTGGAGGATCTGTCCAGTGGTGAGAGAGGTGTGTTAACATCACCTAGTATTATTGTGTTGTGGTCTATTGATTTCTGGCATTGAGAAGGACTTGTTTGATGTATATGGATGACCCACTGTTTGGGGCATAGATATTTATGATTATGTCTTGCTGATTTATGCTTCCCTTAAGCAGTATGAAACGTCCTTGTTTATCCCTTCTGACTAACTCTGGCTTGAAGTCCACATTATCCGATATGAGGTGGATACTTTGGCTTTTTTGCTGAGTCTATGTGTATGGTATGTTTTTCCCCATCCTTTCACCTTTAGTCTATGGTTATCTCTTTCTATGAGATCAGTCTCTTGCAGCCAGAAAATTGTTGAATCTTTCTTTTTAATCCAATCTGCCAGTCTATGTCTTTTGATTGATGAGTTCAGGCCATTAACATTCATGGTTATTATTGAGATATGATTTATTTTCTCTGTCATTTGGCTCTTTTTTTTTTTTTTTTTTTGAAACGACTTGATTTCTCCTTTGTTTGGTTTTTCCTTTAGGGTAATTCCTCCTTTTGCTGATTTACATTATTGTTTTTCATCTATTCTTCATGGAATATTTTGCTGAGAATGTTCTGTAATGCCGGCTTTCTTTTTGTAAATTCTTTGAGCTTTTGTTTATCAAGGAAGGATTTTATTTCATTGTCACATTTGAAGGTAAGTTTGCTGGGTATAAGAATCTTGGTTGGCCTCCATTTTCTTTCAGGGCTTGGTAAATGTTCCAGGCCTTCTAGCTTTTAGGGTCTGGATTAAAAAATCTGCTGATATCCGTATTGGTTTCCCCTGAATGTAATTTGGTTCTTTTCTCTCACAGCCTTTTAAATTCTGTTTTTATTTTGTATGTTAGGTATTTTTATTATAATGTGCGTTGATGTGGGTCTATTGTAATTTTGTGTATTTGGAGTCCTATAAGCCTCTTGCACTTGATTTTTTATTTCATTCTTCAGATTTGGGAAATTTTCTGATATTATTTAATTGAATAGCTTGTTCATTCCTTTGGTTTGTTTCTCTAAGCCTTTCTCAATCCTGATAATTCTTAATTTTGGCCTTTTCATGATATCCCATAGTTCTTGTAGATCCTGTTCATGATTTCTTACCATCTTCTCTGTTTGGTCAACTTTGTTTTCAAGATTAAATATTTTTTCTTCAATATCTGAGGTTCTGTCTTCCAGGTGTTCTATCCTATTGGCTATGCTTTTTATGGAGTTTTTAATTTGGTTTATTGTTTCCTTCATTTCAAGGATTTCTGTTTGTTTTTTTTTCAATATCTCTAACTCTTTATTGAAATGATCTTTTGCTTCCTGTATTTGTTCTTTTAACTGTCAATTGGTGCGATCATTCGATGCCTGCATTTGCTCTTTCATTTCCTTGTTTGCTTCTCTGATTGTTTTAATTATGTACATTCTGAACTCCCTTGCTGACCTTTCTTCTGCCATGCTGTCATTGGATTTTATTGCTATACCATCTAGGTTTGTTTGGGACATTTTCTTCCCTTGTTTTCTCATATTGTTCGGGTATCTACCCCTCTAATAGTGAAACTCGGGGATATTGCAGATTTCCTCTATTGATTAATATTGTCTTTGTGGATTTCCAATAACTCACCTCTTAGTCTTCAGTAGCCCAAAGTCTTGGAGGAACTTCATAATGCAGTGCTCTACTAGGTAGCTGGCCTTCTAGGGTTGCTGGCCTTCAGGTGGGTTATGTTCCCAGTGGCTCTGAGTTGGTCCCGAGTCTCTCAATACCTCCTCTTCTTGGTTCCTGGGTCTTGTCAAAGGTCCTCTAGCCTCTTGTAGGGTCTCAGGAAGGGGGTTGCCCTTCCAGTGATGATGGCCACGCCCTCAGGAGTAATTCAAAATGCCTGCACCTGCCTATAAATAAACCTCTAACTCTGTGATGGCGACAAACCTCAGCATGGTGGTCGGGTGGGGTTGTTCAGTGATGGTGTCTCTCTTTGGTCTGGTGGTTGGGTGGGTTGGCTACCCGCCACCCAGCTCTGCAAGGCATGCAGGTTGGATGCCCACCTGCTACCTCCATGATGCAAGTGGCCTGACTTGCCCTCCAGCTCACTCTGCAACTGCGACCAACCAGTGATGCCACCGATATCAGGCGGGGTTGCTCAGTTATGATGTCTGTCCGTGGCCTGCTGGCTGAGTGGGGTAGCTGCCCGCCACCTACCTCCGCCATGTAGGCGGCCTGAATCTTTGACAAACCTCTTAAACCTTCTGTATTTTATATTCCATATCTGTATAATATTGCCTAATACTAGTTTTATTTGGGGCCTTAAATGAATTAATTCATATGCAGTAATTAAATAACATGATAAACACTCAAATAATTCTTAGTCATGATCACTCTTGTTATTATCTTGACTCAATAATTCAGCAAGAGAGTTAAGCGTTTTCTAAATGAAAGTTAATCTTCACACCAGTTTCAAAGTGTTGAAATTCATAAGTCTAAGTAGGAAAGATTAGAAACAAACGGTGTGTGTGTTTTGGCTATTGATATTGACTTTGGAGTAGGTCAACCTTTCATTAAATCTCAGGTCAAATTTTTTTTTTTAAACCATGGACAAAAATTAAAAAAAAAACAGTTACATTGAAATCTCATTTGTGGCAGGAGTAATTACTTAAATCATGTATTGTTCATTGTACTGTACATTGTACTTCATGTACAAGGAAAATTGTCAAGCACTACAGTTCCGGAGTAAAACAACAGAAATCTAACGTAACAGGGTCATTCTGAAAAGATAGAAGGCAGAAAGCAACTCATCATTCACAAGTAAATAATTCATTTTTATCTATTTTTTCCCATACCTAACATCCCCTCCACTTCTCCCATTATTTGTGATGAGAGCATAAATTGCCAAAGGGCTAATTCTTGAGCTAAACTATATAGTTTAAAATTATTGCTGCAATTGCACCTTGTTTGGCTTCATATTTGCATTTTTATTAAATATTTATTGTTCTTCCTCCATCTAAAAAAGCATTAGTTAGGGCACATAATTCGTATATATTCCCACTTTCTCCTGAATTACACATATAAAATTTTCTCCTTATAAATAAACGCACTTAATCTTAATCCTCAAAGCTCCGGAAGCACATTTTATAAAGTTTCATAATCTTAAATACATTTAATTCATTTCCATATTTAGGATGATAAAACAGTATTGATATATGTACAAGTCCACAGTATGGACAAATAGTTTCCACATTTTCTGAATTCTTCCTTTAATTTGGAGAAAGAATGTACATATGGAAAAGCCTCTTCAGGTGTCAGTGCTAAATGACCCCCAAAATATTATGCTTTTATTCCTACACCATGGAGATTTAGGGGGAAAAAAAAAGCTATTTTAAGAAAATTGTATTATAAACAGACTATTTAGCAATATGCTAGGTTAGGTCTTTCAAATGATGTTTTCATGTTTTGCTAGAGCCTCATACTAATTTTCAAGGCTTTTTCAAAAATAAAATTTTAAGGACCTAGGAACATACCTAGAAAACTAAAATCATACATATTTCCAATTTTTACATTACATACTGGTTATTTTTTTCCCCGTGAATGGCTTGGTTGACTAAACATATTTTCAAGCCATGAAGAATTCGTTTCACCAAATGGAATACAAAGTTAGGGTTTGAATCTGAAGTGTCCCTCAGAGGCTCATGTGTTGAAGGCTTGTCCCCAGTTCAGTAGTATTCAGAGGCTGGACTGTGAGGGGTGATCGAATCATGAGGGATCTGACCTCATCAGGGGACTAGTCTATCAGTAGCTGAATGGACTACTTTGAAGTGGTGGAAACAGTAGTAGGTCATGTGGGGGTATGCCCTGAAAGGGTGTTTCTTGTCCCCAGTCTCTTCCCTGTCCCCCTCTGTTTCCTGCCAGCCATGAGCTGAGCAGGTTTTCTCCTCTATGCCCTCTGCCATGATATTCTGCCTCACCTCAGGCTCAAAGCAATGGAACCAGCCAAGTGTAGACTGAAACCTCTGAAAGTGTGAGCCCAAATACCTCATTCTTTCCCTAAGCAGCTTTTCTCAGGAATTTGTCATAGCAATGAAGATTCAATGGACATAGGCTATCTCAGTCTATATTCTTTTGGTAAATTTTTGTTGCCTTAGTATTTTCTCATAACGGGAAACAATGAGGAATACTTCTAGATGACACTTTACAAATATTTGTTGTAAAAGGGCAACAAGCTTTGAATGCCCAGAAAGAAATAACTTAATATTTTCCTCAGAGATGAACCACAACTTAATACTGTTTTCACTTCTTTTCAAACTATTTTTTGTGCCATTTTTAAATAGGAGAGGATCTTGGGAACTGAATTTTCCTGCTTTGTTAGACTATTTTCTTTCAGACACTTTGCTTATAGTTCCCTGATTTGAAAAGGAATGCCATCACACTCTCTAGCATAAGGAGAGTTAAGGAGACAAGGTTTTTGTCTAGTTGGCCTATGTGCACATGCACACATAGGCATAAACAGTAGTAGTTAGTATATATGTATTGTAAAATAAATAAAATTATAGATAAAAAATTAAAACTAGAAATAGAATCTGCAAGCTTCTCCCGCATATCAATTACCATACTTAACACTTTTTAGTGACTCACTAGATTCCTACTAATTCCTAGAGTCAACTGTGTACATAGTTTTTTAATTATGTGTTCAGTGACATGGTACTGTGAGTGTGTAGAATACCATATGACTGATTGCCATAGAGGGAAGATTGTAAATACTCCTCTAGAACTTTCTCTACACATATATGTGCATACATACATGTACATACATATATATACTTTGTAACAAAATGAGATCTTACTATACATATCCTTTCCTACAGTCTTCTGTGGTTTTTTTTTTTTATTGTAAAAAAATGGGATATGCGTTGTTTCTCTGTTTGTATATGGTGTAAAGGCATACCATTTGTGTAATCATAAATATACAAAGGGTAATATTGTTTGATTCATTCTGTTATTTTTTTCCCTTCCCCCACCCCTCCCACCCCTCTTTTCCCTCTATACAGTCCTTCCTTCCTCCATTCTTGCCCCCCTCCCTAACCCTAACTCTAACCCTAACACTAACCCCTCCCACCCCCCATTAGGTGTCATCATCCACTTATTAGCCATATCATTCGTCCTTTGGTTTCTTGAGATTGGCTTATCTCACTTAGCATGATATTCTCGAATTTCATCCATTTGCCTGCAAATGCCATAATTTTATCATTCTTTATGGCTGACTAATATTCCATGGTATATATATACCACAGTTTCTTTATCTGTTCATCAATTCAAGGGCATTCTAGGTTGTTTCCACAATCTGGCTATTGTGAACTGAACAGCTATGAACATTGATGTGGCTGTATCTCTGTAGTATGCTGATTTTAAGTCCTTTGGGTATAGGCCAAGGAGTGGGATAGCTGGGTCAAATGGTGGTTCCATTCCAAGTTTTCTAAGGAATCTCCACACTGCTTTCCAGAGTGGCTGCACTAATTTGCAGCCCCACCAGCAATGTAAGAGTGTACCTTTCTCCCCACATCCTCGCCAACACCTGTTGTTGCTTGTATTCTTGATAATCGCCGTTCTAATTGGGGTGAGATGGAATCTTAGGGTGGTTTTGATTTGCATTTCTCTTATTACTAGAGATGTTGAACATTTTTCCGTATGTTTGTTGATTGCTTGTAGATCTTCTTCTGTGAAGTGTCTATTCATTTCTTTAGCCCATTTGTCAATTGGATTATTTACATTCTTGGTGTAGAGTTTTTTGAGTTCTTTATATATTCTGGAAATTCGTGCTGTATCTGAAGTATGAGTGGCAAAGATTTTCTCCCACTCTGTAGGATCTTTCTTCGCATTGCTGATAGTTTCCTTTTCTGAGAGAAGGCTTTTTAGTTTGAATCTATCCCAGTTATTGATTCTTGCTTTTATTTCTTGTGCTATGGGAGTCCTGTTAAGGAAGTCTGATCCTAAGTCAACAAGTTGAAGATTTGGACCTACATTTTCTTCTATAAGATTAAGGGTCTCTGGTCTGATTCCAAGGTCCTAGATCCATTTTGAGTTGAGTTTTGTGCAGGGAGAGAGATAGGGGTTTAGTTTCATTCTACTGCATATGGTTTTCCAGTTTTCCCAGCACCATTTGTTGAAGAGGCTATCTTTTCTCCATTGCATATTTTTGGCCCCTTTGTCTAGTATGAGAAAATTGTATTTATTTGGGTTTGTGTCTGTGTCCTCTATTCTGTACCATTGATCTACCTGTCAATTTTGGTGCCAATACCATGTCGTTTTTGTTACTACTGCTTTGTAGTATAGTTGAAGATCTGGTATTGCGATACCCCTTGCTTCACTCTTCCTGCTAAGGATTGCTTTAGCTATTCTGGGTTTCTTATTCTTCCAGTTGAATTTCATGATTGCTTGCTCTATTTCTATAAGGTAAGTCATTGGGATTTTAATTGGAATTGTATTGAATCTGTATAGCACTTTAGTTAGTATAGTCATTTTGACAATATTAATTCTGCCTATCCAAGAACATGGGAGATCTTTCCATCTTCTAAAGTTTTCTTTAATTTCATTCTTTAGTGTTCTGTAGTTCTCATTGTAGAGGTCTTTCACCTCTTTTGTGAGATTGATTCCCAAGTATTTTATTTTTTTCGATTCTATTGTGAATGGGGTAGTTTTCCTAATTTCTCTTTCTGAAGATTCATCATTTATATATAAAAATGCATTGGATTTATGTGCATTGATCTTATATCCCGCTACTTTACTGAATTCACTTATGAGTTCTAAAAGTTTTCTGGTGGAATTTCCTGGTTCCTCTAAATATATAATCATGTCTCAGTGAACAGGGATAGTTTGAGTTCTTCTTTTCCTATTCGTATCCCTTTAATTTCCTTGTTCTGTCTAATTGCTCTGGCTAGAGTTTCAAGGACGATATTGAATAGAAGTGGTGAAAGAGGGCATCGCTGCCTTGTTCCAGCTTTTAGAGGGAATACTTTCAGTTTTTCACCATTTAGAGTGATATTAGTCATGGGCTTAGCATAGATGGCCTTTACAATGTTAAGGAATGTTCCCACTATCCCTATTTTTTCTAGTGTTTTGAGCATGAAGGGATGCTGTATTTTATCAAATGCTTTTTCTGCATCTATTGAAATAATCATGTGATTCTTAACTTTAAGTCTGTTGATATGGTGAATTACATTTATTGATTTCCAGATGTTGAACCAACCTTGTATCCCTGGGATGAAACCCACTTGATCGTGGTGAACTATCTTTTTAATATATTTTTGTATGTGATTTGCTAAGATTTTGTTGAGAATTTTTGCGTCAATGTTCATTAAGGATATTGGTCTGAAATTTTCTTTCCTCGATGTGTCTCTGTCTGTTTTAGGTGTCAGGTTGATATTGTCTTCATAGAATGAGTTTGGGAGGGTTCTCTTCTCTTCTATTTCATGGAGTACTTTGAGGAATATTGGAATGAGCTCTTCTTTAAAGGTTTTGTAGAACTCGGCTGAGAACCCATCTGGTCCTGGACTTTTCTTTGTTGGTAGGCTTTTGATGACTTCTTCTATTTCATTACTTGAAATTGGTCTATTTAAATCGTGTATGTTCTCCTCGTTCAGTTTAGGCAATTGATATGTCTCTAGAAACCTGTTGATGTCTTCGAAATTTTCTATTTTGTTGGAGTATATATTTTCAAAATAGCTTCTAATTATGTTTTGTATTTCAGTCGTGTCTGTTGTGATATTTCCTTGTTCATTTCGAATTTTAGTGATTTGGGTTTTCTCTTATCTTTCTTTGTTAGTGTAGCTAAAGGTTTATCAATTTTGTTTATTTTTTCGAAGAACCAACTATTTATTTTGTCAATTTTTTGTATTGTTTCTTTTGTTTCAATTTCATTGATTTCAGCTCTGATTTTAACTATTTCCTGTCTTCTACTACTTTTGGTGTTGGTCTGTTCTTCTTTTTCTAGGGCTTTGAGCTGTAGTGTTAGGTCGTTTATTTGTTGATTTTTTCTTCTTTTATTGAATGCGCTCCATGAAATAAATTTTCCTCTAAGTCCTGCTTTCATAGTGTCCCAGAGATTTTGATATGATGTTTCTTTGTTCTCATTTACCTCTAAGAATTTTTTAATTTCCTTCCTAATGTCTTCTGTTATCCATTCATCATATAATAGCGTATTGTTTAATCTCCAGGTGTTGGAGTAGTTTCTGTTTTTACTCTTTCATTTATTTCTAACTTCAATCCATTATGATCTGATAGAATACAAGGTAGTGTCTCTATCTTCTTGTATTTGCTAACGTTAGCTTTGTGGCATAATATATGATCTATTTTAGAGAAGGATCCATGTGCTGCTGAGAAGAAAGTGTATTCGCTCTTGGTTGGATGGTATATTCTATAAATGTCTGTTAAGTCTAAACTATTGATTGTGTTATTCAGATCTATGGTTTCTTTGTTCAATTTTTGTTTGGAGGATCTGTCCGGTGGTGAGAGAGGCATGTTAAAATCACCTAGTATTATTGTGTTATGGTCTATTTGGTTTCTGAAATTGAGAAGGATTTATTTGACAAACATGGATGAGCCACTGTTTGGGGCATAGATGTTTATGATTGTTATGTCTTGCTGATTTATGGTTCCCTTAAGCTGTATGAAACGTCCTTGTTTATCCCTTCTGACTAACTTTGGCTTGAAGTCCACATTATCTGAAATGAGGATGGATACTCCAGCTTTTTTGCTGAGTCCATGTGCATGGTATGTTTTTTCCCATCCTTTCACCTTTAGTCTATGGGTATCTCTTTCTATGAGGTGAGTCTCTTGCAGGCAACATATTGTTGGATCTTTCTTTTTAATCCAATCTGCCAGTCTATGTCTTTTGATTGATGAATTCAGGCCATTAACCTTCAGGGTTATTATTGAGATATGATTTGTATTCCCAGTCATTTGGTTCATTTTTTAAATTTTATTTATTTATTTATTTTTTTGACACGACTTTGTTCCTCCTTTATTTGACAATTCCTTTAGGATAATTCCTCCCTTTGCTGATTTTCTTCTTTGTTTTTCATCTCTTCCTCATGGATTATTTTGCTGAGAATGTTCTGTAATGATGGCTTTCTTTTTGTAAAATCTTTCAGCTTTTGTTTATCATGGAATGATTTTATTTCATTGTCAAATTTGAAGGTAAGTTTTGCTGGGTATAAGATTCTTGGTTGGCATCCATTTTTTTTCAGGGCTTGAAAAATGTTGTTCCAGGCCCTTCTAGCTTTCAGGGTCTGGATTGAAAAATCTGCTGATATCCGTATTGGTTTCCCGTGAATGTAATTTGGTTCTTTTCTCTCACAGCCTTTAAAACTCTGTCTTTATTTTGTATGTTAGGTATTTTCATTATAATGTGCCTTGGTGTGGGTGTGTTGTAATTTTGTATATTTGGAGTCCTATAAGCCTTGTGAACTTGATTTTCCATTTCATTCTTCAGATTTGGGAAATTTTCTGATATTATTTCATTGAATAGATTGTTCATTCCTTTTGTTTGTTTCTCTAAGCCTTCCTCAATCCTAATAATTCTTAAATTTGGCCTTTTCATGATATCCCATGATTTCTTACCATCTTCTCTGTTTGTTCAACTTTGTTTTCAAGGTTAAATATTTTTTCTTCAATATCTGAGGTTCTGTCTTCCAGGTGTTCTATCCTATTGGTTATGCTTTCTACGGAGTTCTTAATTTGATTTATTGTTTCCTTCATTTCAAGGATTTCTGTTTGGTTTTTTTTTCCAATATCTCTAACTCTTTATTGAAATGATCTTTTGCTTCCTGTATTTTCTCTTTTATCTGTCGATTGGTGGGATCATTCAATGCCTGCATTTGCTTTTTCATCTCATCATTCATTGCCTGCATTTTCTCTTTCATGTCATCGTTTGCTTCCCTGATCATTTTAATTATGTACATTCTGAACTGCCGTTCTGTCATTTCTTCTGCCATGCTGTCATTGGATTTTATTGATGTAACATCTAGATTTGTTTGGGGCATTTTCTTCCCTTGTTTTCTCATATTGTTCAGGTATCAGTGGACCGCTAAGATATTGCAGAATTCCTCTGTTGACTTATAATGTCCCTGAAGATTTCTAGTACATCCCCTCTTAGCCTTCAGTATCCTGAAGTCTTGGAGGAAGTTGGTAATGCGGTGCTCCACAAGGAAGCTGCCTCTCTAGGGGTGGTGGACTTCAGGTGGGATATATTCCCTGCTAGTGGGCAGAAGTGCTGCTACTTGTTGACCAATGGTCATCCAAAGGGGAACTAGGCTGTGGGCTGAAGCAAGGATTGTTTGGGCCTGTGTCTCTGGTTTTACCGTCCTTGTGGGAAAACCTCACCCAGCAGGGAAGACTCACCCGGTGGGGAGGTCTCGCTGGTTAGTTCCCCTCCTACAGGTTCCCCTCAATCTACAACTATCGCCTGGGCTGGACTGCCTTCCTCTGCAAAGTTCCCAGGGGTCCGGACCTACCTCCTGGGCCTGGGAGCCTCACCCTTCGCAGACGAGTCTCCTTAGTCTGCCTCTCCTTAGAGAATCTGCCCGCAGTCCTGGAACCTTCACTCCGCCCCTAAGCGTATCTCTGTGCGGCTCTTCCACCAAGAAGCCTCCTCTTCTGTGGTTTTTGTCAATGGTTTCTACCATGTATTTTTAAAGAATTCATCAACCACATTCAATTTTTTGACATGAAATATCTTTCTATATCACATTTCTTTGAATAATCATCACCCTCTCTTCTCACTCCAAAAATTGGTTTATAACCTTTCACTACATAATCAATTATGGTATAATTCCATTCATCATGGTACTTAAAAGGTAAACAATCCAGCAATGTATTCACTAATGTCATATGGGTGTGCATTTGTTTTAGAGCACACTGCAAGTCACAAACCTAGAATACTCAGTATGTACATGTGATTTCTGAAAACTGACATTCTTGGTTTGTTTAGAGTGCTGCGGTACTAAGGATAAATATATTTTACATGAGTGGTACAGAGGGCAGGGTGTCAGAGTGTAAAACCAATGATAGTACAGAATCTATGGACACAGATTAATAAGTCCATACTTTGCAAAATTGTAGTAAATTTTCTCAAGTGTGATATTTCAAAGATAATGCACAAATCAATAATACCTAATGTGTGTTTTTCAGACCAGAAAAATGTTCACTAAACTCTCCTGAAGAAATGATGTGCTTCAGTTTGAATTATTCAATTTTATTGCATATTCACAAGTTTTTTGTGTATCCTTATCCTTATCTTGCACAAAAGATAGTTTAGTAAAAAATGATTTTTAAGTAATACCAGCACAATTTAAGAAACATTCAGATAATGGTTGTGTCCCACTGTCTCACACACAAAAAAAACATTTTTGACAAAAACTCTGCAATGACTTTGCAGCAAAATATGGTGAAAATACTTGATTTAACCTAACAACCACATACAGTGTGAGAATTTTTAAAATCTTCTTGCAAAAGATGTTGCTTATAATTTTAAAATGTTGAGCAATGGAGCATTTTCTATCCTACCACCTCCAGGTTTGCCCTTGTTGGCCTTTTCCAGGCATTTTGTACTTGTAGCATAGTTTCAATTGTTTTTTTTTTTTTTTTTGTATCACAGGCAATGTAGGGTAGTGATTAATGTCTGAATAACCTGAAGCTAGACTGTAGCTGTCAATTGCTAACCCTAGAACTTGAAGAAAGTTGTATGACCTTGCTCCTCTTGCAGTTACGTTATGCAAAAAGAAAAAAAAAAAAAAGGTAATGACAAAGAGCATTGTTAATTGATTGTAAAATGCAGTTTTTATTTTCTACTGTCCTTGCTGAGTCTCAGAATTGATGTCATAGTTCATTAGCTTTGCTTTATTTCTTAGTGGCACATAGGAATGGTTTATCTTAGATCTTGTAATTAATAGTATAATGGTTTCTGAGATCAAATAAAATATGAGAGAGTTTTCTACTTCATAGTGTGATATACTAATTTATACATATAGATATATAGGTGAGTATTGATGTGTGAGAGAGCCTAGAACACAGAAAACAATTAGCAGTAACTTTTTATTATCAATAATATTTGTGGGAAAAAATAATTTAGTTGAAGTTTTCTCAATTCACCTTAAATTCTTATGCTCTATTGAAACTTAATATTTTAGTAGAACAGTTGAATCAAAATTAAATGAATTTATGGAAAGATGTTTACTATTCTCTTTCATTTTATGAAATGACCAGATTTAATGAAATAAAGACTTTTTCTGTGGAACTTTTAAAAATAAAAGGAAAGGGTTAGAAAAGAAATATTTCTACAGGTATTACAATATCTCTAAGGAATGAGTTTCTACTTAGTTCAACTAATTAAGATTTAAAATCATAAAGTGGATACTGTAAAGGAAGGTGATTGTTAAAGTTGGCTAGGTAATGCCTGGACTAAGCATTTAAAATGACACAGGACTTTTAAATTTCAATACTGACTTAGTAATAGAAGCTTATTTTGGCCATAAATTTAAGTGATTTATTAGCCTCAATACACAAGTACTGATAGTTATTTCACCCCTTTATTTTTAAATTGTAAATATTATGCTGAGATTTGCAAATTTGGTGAATTTTTACTAAAATACTCAACCAATTTCAAGAAACCCATGAGAGAGCTTGCAGGAAGTTAAGCTAGACCATTTTATAGATCTTAAAATGAATGTGAATTTACTTTATAATCTATAAAAAGTTCATTTTGATATATTTTATTCATTTAGACATTTATGTTTATATTTGAAACCTAAAAAATGTGTACTGTTTCCACTGGTCTTGTAAATGTGTTAGGGGAAGAGCTAAATATACTTTGTAATTAGGTACTATAGACTGTTTATGCACTTTCCCTTATTTTCCCCAATAGTGTGTTAGATCTTAAACAGATTGTCAAGACCAAGAGTCTGTTTTCAAGACGGGTTCTGATCATGCTCAATGTCATGGAGTGAGCAGATAAATATGGTAAGGATATTACAGTGCTGTCCCTTGGCAGCTAACACTTGGTTAAGTTTTTCTATAGTGCTTGAGTCCTAGATAACCTAATCAGATATCATTTTACTAAGAAAAAGGTGCAATCCTATAGGTACATCAGGATCATGTTATGCAAAATAGAAAAAGGATAAGATCCATTTTAGAATGTAGTTGGCTTCTTTAAAGTTTTTGGCAACTTTGGACCTATCTTCTCTTCCTGGTAGTATTATCTTCAATATGAAATATAATTTACTAAATGATTTTAAAGCTAAAATAGCTTTAATTGCCATAAAAATAATTAGGTTGTTATCTTTTAAGCTGTCTAAATCAATCTGTTCATCAAGAATTCATTAATGATGACTTTGTGGAGCAGATTAAAAGTAAGGGTAAAAAAAAAAGTTGTCAAATGAGTAGCTATGATCTTCCAGAATTCCTGGACTCATGAACTCTCTTTAGCAGCTCCTGGGGTCTCCTAGACAATGTGCTTTAATGTATTTCCCAGGAAAATGTCACTGAAAATGGAAAAGCACATTCAATTGTACATATCATCATGCTAATTTATAAATTCATGATTGTGACTTTTTCTTTAGGGAAGTTAAGAAATAAACATATCAGAGGTCAAATATATGAAAGACAAAATTTTCAAAAAGACTCTTATAATTACTTTCCTGGATTCATATTTGAGTGGGTGCAGCAAAAAAAAAAAAAAAAAAAAAATTGCCACAAGAAAAACTTGCTTTCCTTTGGTTAGCCTTGGATGTTGACTTGAATAAAGAATCATTACATTACAGTTTGTTCTTTTATTTCTGTCATTATGAGCTGTTATTTCCCACTCATTTATCTTTTATTAATTTGAATAGGACCTCAAGGACGCTTTAAAAACACACAGCTGGAAGGAACTTCAAGTGCAATGTTTTTATTTTATACACAAAGTAATAAAGGAACATGAGCTGAAACTACCTTCACGTGGCCACAGTGATTCTTAGCTATAGAGGCAGAACAGGTTTGTGACTTTTCAGAATTTAAGTTCATTCATTTAAGTTCATTTCAGCTATGTAGTTTTTGCTACTCATGGACCAAATTGTATTCCTTAGCCAGATAATATTGTCATTCAGTTATCCAACTTCAAAAAACTTGGAAGAGAGGTGATGCAAGAAATATTTTGTAAAGTGAGAGCAGAAAAAAATTGTTCTGGTAAATTTGAGACTGGTCCTTTATCATAATTTAACCATACCAAGTCCAAGATTTCTCATCCAAAGTAAAATAGATTATTTCTAAGTTCCCACTAAAGTGTAAAGTTTTAGTATTCATGTCTCCTTCTGGTGTGTGCTCAAAGAGGTCATGGATGCTTGTGAATGTGACCTTATAGTTCATTTTCTATCTATATGCTTCTGGCGAACCGGGTTTAGTCATTTCTTGGAGTACTCTCAAAGAATAAAGATTCCTACAATGTTCTGTAAAGCAATATTATTGTATAATTTTTTTCACTGAAAGTTTGAAAGAGAAAATTTCAGGTTTAGATGATTACATTAATGTGAATATCACATTTAAGGAATCCACAACTAGAATTATAAGTAAATAATCACATTTAGTTAAATAAAGATCATAGCATTCATAAACCTATTGAAATGATTCTACATAAAAATTGTAAAAATATTAATAAATCTATGCCATTGAAAAATATAGACTATGTTAATTTATTATTTGATTGCTTCAATAATTAAACTTACATATTTTATTCTTCTTCAAAATATTTAACCATCCTAAAACTTTATTTATTTATCTTTATAAAATCAAAAGATGCCTCAGTTATTCTCTGGAACACTGGAAATGGAATTTAAAGGCTTACTGAAAATGTCAACTTATCTTTGAATCATAAACTCCAGTTCTGTGTGATAACCTTAGTCCACCATGTTGTGAGGGGTATAGAAAACTAGAGAGGAAAATTTTGGGGAAAAATACATAAAAACAAGATCTCTTATTAATGTAGCAAACAACTCCATAAAAGTAACTGAAAGAAAAATTAAGGCTTTCTTTATTGACTAAGCATTATAACAGGGTGGGAGGTGCATCACAGTAGGCCCACTAAAAAATTCTAAAAGTGGAAGGAAATTTTTATGTTTCCTAAGATAAAAATAACCAGAATCAATTATGAGGGCTTGACAGTATCATTTTGTAGGGGGAGAGTTATACATAGTTCATCCTAAATTCATCTGGTAAATAGGGTAGTTAATTTATTTATGTTAAGGAAGAATAAATTTCTTCTGTGAAAGGAGATAGGTTTCAATTTGAAGCCAAGTGCCAGTTGAAGTTAGAATTCTGCTCATAGAAATTGGGAAACATGGACACTCTCTTCCATAATGATTATATTTCATCAAAATGGTATGAGTCCTTGAGAAAAACAGGGCTGGATTATAAAACTGACAAAAGGCTTATTTAGCTTTTAAAAAGTATTTAAAGATACCTCAAAGGGACAGAGGGAGACCACATCTACACAATTATCATTTTTCTAAAGCAAGTGCACTAAGAAATATGATGAGGAAGAGTCTCAATTTTTTATCTGGTAGAATTAAAATGTTTTGTTCTTATTTTTAATTTTTGTTTGTAATTACAAAAGACATAGGTGCAACTCTTTTATATAGTACATGATATTTTCTTGAATAGTACTTTCCTGCCCCTAGTTTGAAAGATAACTCGACTTAAATTTATAAATACAGCATACTTAATATAAATTCAGTCATTATATTTTTGATATCTCTGCTTTCAGCTCTTCATTTGTTACATATCTTTGCTTTATTAATTACCTCCCCATTTTTGAAGAATGTTTGATGTCTCTGTGTATGTATGAAAGACTTATAAACTGTATTTCTTTTTGTCCACGTGGTGGAAATCTTCTTTTAGGGTACACTTGATTGATGAACATTATAAAACAAACAAACCAGTCACTTCCAAGTGCTGGAAAATAATATGGAGCTCAAATATCACAATAGGATTTGCTATTAGAATCAACATATTGCCATGACATTACTATAAGATTGATTTTCTTTTGAGGGTTTAAGCATGATCCAAACAGTGTCAGAGGGTTTTATTTATTTTTAAAAGTCATTTCCACAATAATATTAAAACTGGAGTAAGAGTGGAACATTCTAATTGAAGTAAAAAATATATATGATTGTGTAAATTCTTGTATTTGTTAAAAAAATAAAATGGCACATTAAGCAGAGAGATAAATAGGCAGCAATTCTAAGTCCATAATTATATTTCTGGAAGAACAAAGAACACTCAGTCCTTTTAAAAGACACTAGGTTCTAGGTCACATTTGTAGTAGAAAAATAAAGTAATGTTTATAGGAGGGGAAGATGTACAGGAAGATAACTAGGAAATTGAAGGGGGGAGGGGAAAGGAGAGGGAGATAATCATTCTATTATTGTTATTACTATTATATAGTGTTCATATAGTGAATAAATAGAGTTTAATGCTGCAACCTGCACAGTCTAACTCTGGAAACCAGCAAGAGGTTTAAGAAAGACACACAAACACTTATGGAGCGAAAGTTGGGTCCAGGTGGGACACTGACCTCTGATGAAGGAACAGTGACCCAGAGCTAGTCCAGTACATTTATTATGTAGAGTCTCATCAGAAAGTTAGTGCACATTGTTGTTTGTGCAATAAAAAGTTACAGAACTAGAAGCATTTTTGTAGTTATTCTACTGTTGCAGTGCTAGGAACAGCCTGTTATATCCTGCTGTATCCAGGAAGCCCATTGTCTTGAGCTTCGGAAAGCAGGTAGGCATGAAGCTTGCAGCACTTGCAAGATATTGTGGTTATCTTATTATGCCCAGAATTCTCTATCCCTGGCAGCTAGTGTCTGGGCTCAGGGTCAAAACTGTTTTTGTTCTGTACCTTTGCACAGAACTTCCTCAGACAGGGTTTTACCATAGCTCTGGGAAATCTTGTCCTGCATTTTTGCACAGAAAGTTCCTAGGGCAAAGCGTAGCCACAGCTCCAAGGCAGTCAGACTGTGAGGCAAGTCAATGATCTTTAATTTAAAGTTTTATAAGTTTTGACAAATCCAAACAATCTATCAAAATATAAATATTTTTCTCTTAAGAAAGTAAACTTCCATTAGTGTTAGGGCTGTCTGAGGTCTGGATGCAGGCAGGGCTTCAAGCAGTCCACGCATAGACCAAGGAAAAACGCATCCCGAGCATGAGAGGGAGAACAACCAATCAGGCGCTGACAGATAAACCCTAATGTCTTCTCAAAAGCGCCTGCCAATCGGCAGAGTCCCCAACTAATCCTAGAAGGACCCGGAGCTGTGGTGCGACTTCCCAGGCCCTCCACCCTGGCCCTCACCCTAGAGGACCTGTGATCCTCGCCTGAGAGCCATCCCAATAAAATTATTCTAAAAATTACGTCTGGTCTACCTGTCCTTCGTTTACCTCTATCTGATCTTACAATTAGTTTACAGTTTATATCCCTCATTCTTAGAAGGACCACTTCCCTAATTTCTAAATTAATTCTAAAATTAATCACCAGATTAATTTTATCTGTTCTGGAACTTCATACATTCATATTATATGGTAGAGTCTCTTCTGTATTTGGCTTTTTTAGGTTCAGAATGCCTGTGATATTACCATGGTATATTTTATTGCTTGCTATTATTTAATTAGTTCAGTTTATTCCTCTTTATTCCATTCATTGCTAATATACCATCATATAAAAACTTGCAATTCATTTATTTATACATTTTTCAATTGATGAATTATTTCCTTTTTTATTCTATGATGAATTCATTATGATGAATTTTTGGTAAAAGTGTTTTTGTTAACTATATTTTGATTTGATTTGCTAGCTAAAAACCTACAGTGAAATTGCTGGTCATTGACACAAGCAAGGCACACCGTTTATGTGTTGAGTCACTCCCACACTCTTACATTTGAAATTATAAGAAATTTACAAGAGCTCCATTTGTCCCATCTCTGTCAGTATTTAGTCATTTCAGTCTATATTTTAGATGTTCTTATGTGAATGTAGCTTGTAAATAATGGTATGTCTTGAGTTTTAATTTGTATTTCTCTGGTGACTAATGATGTGAACACAAGTCCTTTGTCAGATACATGTATTGCAAATATATTTCCTCCAGTCTTTGGTTTGCCTTTCTCATTTCTTTTATTAAATTTTGAGGCAGGGTCTCATTGCTGAGGCTGTCCTTGAACTTGCAATCCTCCTGCCTCAGCCTCCCAAGTCACTGGGATTACCGGTGTGCACCACCATGCCTGGCTTGCCTTTTCATTTTCTTAGTCATGTTTTAGATGAGAAGAAACTGAATTCCAATGAAACCAACTTGGTTAACAATTTATTCTATACATACTTCTTTCTGTGTCTTGTGAAAGAAATTTCTGCCTAACCTTGTTATTTTTATCTAGAAGCTTGATATCTATAGCCCTTACATTGAAATCTATGAGCTATACAAGATTAATTTTTTGTGAATCATATAAATTGATGGTATGATTTTTTTCCTAATTCCTCTGAGTTGCTTAGTTTTATTGGGAATTATTCAGATACTTAATTTTTTATTGATTTTAATACAAATTTGGTTATTCTCAAAGAACATTTGTTTTGTATCACCATTCAGCTGAAATATATTCAAACTTAATTTATATCCTAGCACATGACCAATTTCAATGAACATTCTTATGTGCTTTAGAGAAGTTTCTGTTCTACTATTGTAGAACTAATATTCTGTAAAGATTGATTAGGTTGGTTATTTAGAATTAATACTAATCTAAGCTTCCAAAACTATCATCTATCTACAAAATTTTACCAAAAAATAAAACAAAAACAAAAATTTTTCTGTCAATTGCTGAGAGAACATTAAATTTCTCAATATTTTTGTGATTTTTGTATAATTCTCTTAGTTCTTTCATTTTTGGTATTATATAACTTGACTCTGTTATTAAGTTCATGCATTCTTACAAAGTTATGTCCTCGATTAAGTGATCCTTTTATCCTTTTATGTTTTTATCTATAGTGATTTTTTTCTGCCTTAAAATATAAAATATTGGAATTTGTTTTAGAAATTATTTTAGTCTCTTTCTCTTCGTGCCTCTTTCTCTTCTCCCTTTCTTCCTCCTCCTCCCCCTCCTCCCCCTCCTCCTCCTCCTCTTTTTCTTCTTCTCCCTCCTTTCCTCTCCAATTAGAATTTTTATAGTATATTTTCTTCTATTCTTTTATTTCTGAACTATTTGGCCCTTTTTATTTACAGCTTACCTCTCATAAACAGCATATTGTTGGGTCATGCTTTTTTTTTTCTTTTTTTTAAATCCAATTTGACAATCCCTGCTTTTTGTTGGGAGAAAGAGCAGTTTTTAGTTCATTTATATTTCATGTGAGTATTGAAGTTGTTGATTTAAGTGTACCCTTTTCCTATTTTATTTTATATGTTCCTTAATAGTATTATATTTATTTTACTCCTTTCTACAAATCAAATATATTTTATAATCCTTTTACTATAATTTTAGCTAATGCCTGCTTATTTCATATTTTATTCTTTACTCAAAACAAAGATAAACAGTTTTCATTTATCACTAACTTTAATATAAATATCAAATGCCATGTAAAATTTAGAACCTTGCCACAGTATACATTAATTTATTCCAATATTTAGTGCTATTATGTCAGATATTTTCAAAGTATTTATAAACACCATAAAACATGGTCATTATTTTTTAAAACATCTAAATATATTTTAAATGCAGATAATAATCTTCTAGTACATAATATTTGTAATTGCTGGTATTCTTTCCATCAGGTACACCTCTGTTCCACTGGGTAGTAATTTCCTATTAACTTTAATAACACACTTCAATATTTCTTAGAAGGAAAGTCTTCTTGCAATGACTTCTTTCTCTTTATTTTAAAAGGTTTTATTTCATTTCCACTTTTAAAAATAATTCTGGTAGATATAGAATTATAAATTGACATGATATTTTTCTTCTTCTAATACTTAAAAGTGTCATTCCATTTTGTTGGTGTGCATGATTTGATGGGAAGTTGACAGTTATTGATTATTCATGTGTATGCATGTGCTTCAATTTCTCTACCTTCTATTATGATTGTCTACTTATGCTTGATTTTCTGCAATTTGACTGTGATGTTCTTGTGTTTGTCTGAGGATTCACATATATATGTGTACATATATACTCTGCTTGGGATTCGTTGGACATTTTGAATATGTTGGTTGATATTTTTCATCATATTTGAAACACCCATATTTTTGGTCCATAATAGCTTTTATTCTTGTTTTGAGACTCCAAGTATATATATTTGATGACTTAATATTTTTCTTTTTCTTTGTTTTGATTCATGGTACACAAATGGAGTACAACTGTTGTTTCTCTAGTTGTTATGAAGTAGAGTCGCAACATAATCATACATGTACATATGGTAATGTACATAGGGTATTTGTCTCATTCTATTACTTTTCCTTCCCTCATCCCCTCCCCACCCCTTTTTCCTCTGTACAATCCATCCTTCCTCCATTCTTGCCTCCCTCCTATCCCCCATTATGTATCATCATCTGCTTATCGGAGAGATCATTCGGCCTTTGGTTTTTTGGGATTGGCTTATCTCACTTAGCAATGATATTCTCCAACTGCATCTATTTTCCTGCAAATGCCATAATTTTATTCTTTTTTATGACTAAGTAATATTCCATCTACAGTTTTTGTTGGGGGCTGTGCCATGCTCACATCAGCAGTGAGGAGGTTAATTGACATAAGCACACTCAGGTGATTTATCACTGGCCGTATTCAGTTAAGTCCACACGCACAATGCGTGCACAGGTGTTCCCCAGCCCGCCTGCTCGGGCCTGCCCTATCCTTGCCATGTGATAGAGCAACTGGCTCCTCGCCTGATCACAACTGGCGTGGCCCCGCCCTCCGCCTCCTGGAGGGAATATAAGCAGGTGGTGGGCGGGGGTGCCACAGTTAGAGCAGCAGCTAGCAGAAAGAAGCAGAGTAGAAGCCACTAGCAGATAGGAAGAAGAAAAGGCAGCAAGCAGATAGAAGCAGCTCGCAGAGAGAAGCAGCAGGCAGCGGGGGAAGGCAGATTACAGAGCGGAGAATGATCTAGAGGAGAACACACCTCTAGATCACAGATAGGCAGATCGCAGTATGTGGGACGCATCACTAAGAAGCACCTCAGATAGACGCACCCTTAGTTCACAGGATGCAGGACGCACCTTTAAGAAGAAGCAGCAGAACTAAGAAGAAATAGATCTCTGATAAGGTAGAAGCCTCTCTTTCTCTAAAACTTTCTCTCTAAGCAAAGTTTCTCTTCCTCTAAGCAAAGTCTCTCTTCCAGATAAGCAAAGTTTCTCTTCCTCTAAGCAAAGCCTATCTTTCTCTCAAAGTCTCTCTTCCTCTATAAATTAGTGAATATAGGAAAAATAGTTTATTTCCAGGCCCCTCTGATAAATACCTGTGCAATTGTTGCCGCGGGCGGCGACAAGTTTTCTCATACTAGACAAAGGTGCCTAAAATATACAATGAAGAAAAGATAGCTTCTTCAACAAATGGTGCTGGGAAAACTGGAAATCCATATGCAGTAAAATAAAACTAAACCCCTATCTCTCACCCTGTACAAAACTCAACAAAATGGATCAAGGACCTTGGAATTAGACCAGAGACCCTGCATCTTATAGAAGTAAAAGTAAGTCCAAATCTTCATCATGTTGTCTTAGGACCAGACTTCCTTAACATGACTCCCAAAGCACAAGAAATAAAAGCAGGAATCAATAATTGGAATAAATTCAAACTAAAAAGCTTTTTTCTCAGCAAAGGAAACTATCAGCAATGTGAAGAGAGAGCCTACAGAGTGGGAGAATATCTTTGCCACTCATACATCAGATAGAGCACTAATTTAAGAATCTATAAAGAACTCAAAAAACTCTACACCAAGAATACAAATAACCCAATCAACAAGTGGTCTAAAGAAATGAACAGATACCTCACAGAAGAAGATCTACAAGCAATCAACAAACATATGAAAAAATGTTCAACATCTCTAGGAATAAGAGAAATGCAAAGCAAAACTACCCTAAAATTGCATCTCACCCCAATTAGAATGGCGATTATCAAGAATACAAGCAACAACAGGTGTTGGCGAGGATGTGGGGACAAAGGTACACTCATACATTGCTGGTGGGACTGCAAATTAGTGCAGCCACTCTGGAAAGCAGTATGGAGATTCCTTAGAAAACTTGGAATGGAACCACCATCTGTCTTAATATTTTTCTACCTATCAGAGATGCTGTGTTTATTTCCTTAAAATCATTTTCTTCTTCACATTATAGTTAGAATATTGTCTATTCATACCACATACTAACCCTGTGCTCAGCTTGTTACTGTTCCATCAGATGTTGAACAATCCAGTGGAATTTTAATTTTAGATATTGTTTTGATGCTTTTGTGATTTTCCTTTGAGACTTTATTACTTCTGTTTTTCTTCCAATATTCCTCATAAGCTCAATGATTTTAGGTGTGTGTTAAAAGATATGTTTGTCTTTTGCTCAAATTTCTTATACATATTTATTAGCTGTCATTTAAATTCTTTGCATGTTAATTTCAATATCTGTATTATCTTTGAGTCTTCTTCAAATCAACTTCAATCTCAACATCAACTCCACTCTTGTCAGAACTCCAGGTTCCTATTGTTTCACAACTTGACCATCTCTGCTTTATTTTTTTAACAACTGTTCTTTAACATGGACTCTTATTCTCTCAGATCAGTATTTGGATAAGTGAAGGAGATCAAAAATACATACTTGGAATTTCTCTGAAAACATTCTTCCATTCTAATACCTTAACCTACAAATTCCAGTCACCTTCTCGGTCATGAGCATCGATTATTTTTTCCCCCTCTGAGTATCCAAACCAATGCTTTTTATGTGGGCAGCACCTTTCCTATGCTGAAGTCTGAAAATCTCTCATGTAGGGTAAATGTGAGGGTTTCCTAATGTATTTCAGTTTTTTGAATGATAAAAGTGCCACATTACATGATGTGCTATAAAATGCTTGAAAAATGTGGCTTTATATATTTTATCCACTCATAAATTTTTATAGCATGAGGTACATCTGACTTTCATTGCTTCATTATGGTCAAAACCAGGATTCCAAACAACCATTTCTCAAGCATGATTAATATGAAGAAGGTTTTCTCAGTGTTTTGGAAACATTAATTTATTTCCTGATTCCTACAAGTAGGTGAATTATGGATTGTTTTCTTAAATTTGAGTGTCTCTGACCTTAAATTGTCCATGGTAATGCAAGCTAAGTAGTAAGTAGGCATTGAGTTGAATTTTAAATTCAGGTCAGTTCAAATAAAAACTGGGCTTGTAACATTTGGACTGGTGATTTGGGAATGTTTTGTGACCAAAATATTTATTTAATAAAATCCTCAAATATACCTTATAGGTGTGATATATATAAAAGAAATTGTACTATAGATGCTCAACTGTGCTTAAAGTAGAGATTCAGGACTCAAAGGGACTCACATTTGACTTTGTGACATTTTCATCAGACCACTTCTTGAAGTGATGAGAAAAAAGATATACTGAATTTCTAGACATAATTACAGATTGAAGTCAATGCATTGTGTGACCTATAAGTTATCAAAGGTGCTATGGATATTTTGACTGTAGAAGAAAGGATGAAATTAAGACACATTATCTACATAACACATTTTTAAAGACAAGAGACCACATGATTATTTGGCAGGACTTTGAGAGCCTGTGGTTAGGAAGTAGAATTCATACATAAAATGAGGAGCGTGAAGCGAGTGTCCCACAAGATGTAGTTCCCGTGTTGATTTAAAATCAGGTAAATTTTAAATGTTCTTGCTCCAGAAAAGGAAAAAAAAAAAAAAAAAAACCAGTAAAAGAGAAAGATATTAGTGTGCAACAGTGGATATGTTAATTAGTTTTATTGTGAAGATTATTCCACAACATACACATTCATTAACCCAGCAAGTTATGTATATCGATACATGTAACTTTTACTTTACATTATACTTCAATAAAGCTGGGAAAATCTATTGCAATTGTTGGTATGTTGTCTATGAAAAACTGAGGAGAAAAAGTAGTATACATTTATCATCTATACATGGTATGCTATATAAGCTACATATCTGTAAAATTTGTATTAAACTTATATATAATAAAAAATAAACTCAGGGCACAGATTCTAAAGAAGACATCCTAGAATGCAAATGCATGGCATAAGAATGGAAATGAGGGACACCAGATCCATGTCAATCACTGCATCAGGCAGGTAGAAGGTGGTAGTCCCAGAAAGTCAGGCAGACACCCAACCTAAAACTGACTCTGAAGGCAAAGGTAGATAAGGAGTTTATATAAATGGAAAGGTATCTTGAAGAATTGTGTAGAATCAACAAACGAGATTAATGTCTCTAAGATTTTCATATATTTTTTATCTTACATTGAGATGGACTCCATAGGTTAATATGTTTATTTAAGATATTATTTATCTTACTAATATTTTGAAGAGTTAATATAGTTCTGATTATCAGGCTTAACCATACTTTCAGTTAGAAATTTTTAGTCTGTCCTATAAATCAGGTGGATTTTAGATCACCAATCTGAGAAAATTACATTGTTTTTGTTTCTACTCATAAGATGTTTTAAGACATGGCTAGATTATTTTGTAAATCTCTATGTTTTCATAAAATCCAGAGTAGTTTTGTTATCCTATTAAAACTATGTGATTACTTTGTAAAAAGTGTTTAATACTATGTAGGAATCAAAAAATATATTCTTTGAGGAAAGCAGAGAACTTAATATTTTATTCATTCGGACTATAAGCAAATGAAGTAAAACATAATTCTAGTCACATTTTATGTACATATATTTATATTGTAGCTAAGATCCAAATTTCATAAGTTTCAGTATTTCAGAAAATCATATTTTTAAGTGAGATTTTGTTTAACTTAGTTCTTGGTAGTTCAAACGCATTTGAAAATCTAAGCAAAAAACCATTAAACTAGTTTTCCTAAGACCTAGAAATAGTTCACAAAGCAAGTAGAAAAGAAACTAAGCCTGTGTCTCATTAATGAGCACAGTTTCACCTTGTTTGTCTTTTAAAGTAGTAACATAAATCAGCTCTCTAAGTATTGAATTTGAAGTTTCATCCTTAGAGTTTCAATCAACAGTCAGCCCTGAAATGGACGGATAGCTGCGCTTAATGTCTCTTCCTCAAACACCCTGATTGTTGAATGTATTGGGTTCATTAGGCAAGGGAAGGGGAGCCCTGTGCTCTTATTTCTGTTTGCCCATCATTATGAGACATTTATGAACCTAAGAATGTGCAGGATGGTGTTGGATCAAAGCTGTATTTCAGAAGATCAGAAGATTCTGGGACTAGTTGGAGTTTTATTCATCAAATTCGTTGGGGGAATTTAAATAATATATCCTGTGTGTGTGTGTGTGTGTGTGTGTGTGTGTGTGAAAGAGAGAAACAGAGACAGACAGAGACAGAGAGAAGTAGAGGACAGGAAGAGAGGAAGAGATAATGGAGTTTTGAGAGAGAACAACTGATATATCACATCTCCCTATTAGATCAGAAGTTTGCAGAGATACTGTGTCTTTCTTAACTTTATATTATAAAATATTTATAACATGCCTGAGACAAAATACTCAATTAATAATATTTGAATACATAGTGAGTAGTCAATGATACCTGAATAGCTCCATAGTGAACACATTGTTCTAGAGCTGTGAAATCTTATTCTGTTCATTTCTTAATTTCTGCAAGGTAATTATATTAAAAATCAAATTGTGATATTATGCTACATTAGTTGAATGTTTCTTTTAAATATAGGAGGGTTTGAATAATCCAGATCTAAACTTAGTTAGACTCTGCTGACAATCCAGTTAGAGCAAGAATCAGACAAAATGACTCTGGTCATTGATTGTTCTCTGTCCCATATGCCTTTATTTTTTCTGGGGCTCTGGTAATGTTGAAGGATTTGGAATCATCTGTCCTTCAACTTAATTCTATTAATTGTCAACAAATCCACTAACTTATCTGCTAGTTGTCCATTCTTTTGATGTATTAATGGTATTTTATTGATTCAGTATTCTTCAATATTATTTATCTATACTCTTGTTAATCGACATTTGATTCATTTTAAATTGTTTTCTTTAGTGTGCAATGTTGCCATGATCATTCACACACTGGTCTTTTGATGCACACATATCCATTCTCTGTATACATGACTAGGAGTGGAATTACTGCCTTATATGCTATATTTAAGTTTAGCTTATATAGAGAGTTATAAGAGGGATTAAAAACTATTCCAAAGTGGCTGTACTGGTGTTAATTTTTGCTTTCCCACCAGAAATATATGAAAGTTCTAATTTCTGCACATTCTTGCCTACATTTGGTGTTGTCTTTCTTGATATTGACAGTCTTGATAATTTTAGTAATTCTAATAGGTGTTCAGTGGTGTATCTGTATATATAAATACTTTCAAAACTGTTTTTCAAGTGCACAAGAAACATTTACAAAAATTGATAAAGTTGCAACACTTTAAAAGAAACACTTTTATCCCTGCTAATACTCTCTACTGAGATTGAGATGATTTGCTATCTATACCAACTTTCTTAGGTGTATAGTTAGTGTGGTATATATTTTTCTATTTTTTTACTTTTGTATGTATTGGTATCTACTTTGTTTTTTAATCTCCAGTTTTGAAATATTAGACATTTAGAAAAGTTGAAAAAAGATTTCACAAAGTTCCTATATACTTTTTTACTTTTTCATGTGTGTGCTTGGATTAAACCCAAGGCTCTTAACAACTGAGCCACATCCCCAGCCCTTATAAAAAATATTTTATTTTGAAATAGGGTCCCCCTAATTTGCTGAGGTTGACTTTGAACTTGCAATCCTCCTGCCTCAACTTCCTAGGCTGCTGGGATTACAACACATGTGCCACTGCACCCAGCTTCTGTATACCCTTTCCTCACCTTCCCCTAAGTTTAACATTTTTGCACAGACATAGTGCAACTAACATAACCAATAAATTAAAGTTGTCACACTACTATTAACTAAACTGTATGCTTTATTCAGATTTCTCCAGCTTTTCCAGTGATGTTGTTCTCTATTCTGGGATCAAATAGAAGATCCAGATTCACTTATTTCTCATGCTTCTCTAGTCTCCTCCAATCTGTGACTGTTCTCAAATCTGTCTTTCATGTCCTCCCTGTTTTGGAAGAACACGTGTGCTCAGTGATTTTGCTCAGTGATTATCCTTCAGTTTGGGTTTGTCTAATGTTTTCTCATGATTAGGCTGAGGTTATGCATATTTGGATAGAAAAATCAATGAAGCGGTGTGCTCTCCTCAGTGCTTCATGTCAGGAGGTACATGACGCCATTACTGATAAAGCTGACCTTGAGTACTTGGTTGAGACAGTGTCTTCCAGCTTCCTTAGCTGTAACATTGCTTTATTTCCCTTTGTCATCAATAAAAATTTGAGGGAAACATAGAAGACTGTGTCATTATCTTTTCTCCTTTAAGTTTATTAGTAATGTTTAGTATTCAGGTTAGAGCTTGTATGGGGTGCCTAAAAATATGAAAATGTTCAAATATGTATTTTCAGCCACCACAAGATGCTATAGTCTCAGCTCAAATCAAGCAGTTCTCTAAGAATACCTGATTCCTTTTAATAGAGAATGTATGTCTTGGGTTTTTATTTATTTAATAGAATTTTATTCTCTTATTTATGAAAGAAAAACCAAATTAATTCTAATTTTTATATAGTTACAGTCATAAATATTTTCTTTTAATGGTCATGGTTTTAGTGTGACAGTAAAAAGGGACTTGTCCTAACTGAAAGCTACATAGATTTTTTATCTGTACTCTTCATGATGGGTTATAGTTTTAAATTCTAGATTTTACCCTATAGTTCACATTAACTTAAGTTTTGAGGTATGTTTTAGTCAGTTTTCCATGGATGTGAACAAATACCTGACAAGAGCAACTTAGAGGAAGGAAATTTACTCAGGAAAGTTTCAGAGGTCTCAGTGGTGGATGTCCAATCCATTGCTCTGGGTCCAAGATGGTGCAGGGTATCATAACTGAAGGGCAGAGAGGGAGAAAGCAGTTCATTACAATAGTGACCAGGAACTGAGTGGAGGGCAGGGAAACTTGCTCTTCTAGCCCCTGCCTGTATTGACCCACGCCACCTGCCTACAGTTACCACCCAGTCTATCCTTCCAAACTAGGATGGACTACTCACCAATCCAATCATCTTTACCTCAGCATATTTCTCTAATAATACAGAAACTTTTAGCAGAAACCTCATATTCAAACTATAACAATTATATATATGGAAATTCAATTGGTCAAACACCTTTTGTTGAATAAACACAACCTTCTCGACTTAATTGCCATTGTTTTTTATAAATAAAGAGCTGACTTTTTTGTGTGTCTATCTATGGGCTCTTCAATTGGTACTATTTTTTTTCCTTCTACCTATAACATGGCATCTTGATTATATCATGTTATATGGAACATAGAACATTATAATGAATATATAAAACATTATCAAATTGTTACAAGTACCAGGAGAGGACTCCAACTACATTGAAGATAATAAAGATCATCATGATGTCAGCCACTAGGAACAGAGACTCAAATTTTTCTGCTCCTACATCTAAGTACTGGAGTTCCTAAGGAAAATCCCAATCAAAACTGAATAGGTTTGGGTATGGTGGTCCATTCCTGTAATCCCAGCAACTGGCGACGCTGAGGCAGGAGGATCTCGAGTTCAAAGCCAGACTCAGCAACTTATCAAGGTCCTAAGTAACTTAGCAAGACCCTGTCTCAAAAAATGTATCTATATCTATATCTACATCTATATCTATATCTATATATCTATGTATCTGTATCTGTATTCATATCTATACAAAAGACTGTGGACATAACTCAGTGGTAAAGCACCCCTGGGTTCAAACCCAATACAGGAGGGAAAAAACAACAACAACAACAAAAAAAACTTAATGGAAAAAATTTTTACTCACATAAGGAAATAGAGAAAGATCAGTTTGAATTCTGGCCATGGCTCCCCATGCTTCCTCTAGGCAGCTAATGCAGGGCAATTACTCCCTGAGCCCACCTCTTGGTCTGTAGTAGAACTCTAAAACCGTCTCTCTCAAGTCTGAAATACTGAAAGCTAGGGCATGCCCAGGAGCCACTGATGCACGTGCTTAAGCAGAACAAAGACTGACTCACTGAGTTGAAAACAGATAACGATTCCTACAGGACCTGTAAGCTGCGCAGAGGCACAGCCTTTCCCTACAGAGCAAATTGAAGTGATTCACAAAATGAAGCAGTGGGACTCCTCCAGCTTTGTTTTACTTTCTCATATGTGTTTTTGTGATTTTTGTTATTGTCCTTTTCAATATAAAATTAACATACCTGGTCAATACCAGAAAAAGTACCTACAGGGAATTACACTGGTTTTATATTCATACTGTAGATCAATTTGGAGAGCACTGGCATCGTAAAATGAATATTCCAATCTGTGGCACTTATTCACTTAAGACCTTCTTGATCTCTTACTCAGGGTCTGTAATATCAAACTGTAGATCTTCCATGAACTTGGTTGATATCATAGGCAAGCATTTCATTTTTCTTGATATTATTGTTACTATAAAAATCAATTTCCAATTGTTCATAGTCACTATATAGAAATGGAATTGAATTTCTTATATTGACTTGGAAACCTAAAACATTCCTAATTTTTTCAGATTCAAGGTTGTGTTTTATAATTGTATCTGCAGGTTGTCAATTTTTAATAGATCTGTAGATTGTCAATTTGTATTTAAATATCAGGTCTGTAAATATGGATTTATTTCATCATTTTCATTTTTATGCCTTTAATTTTTCGTTTTTGTTTTACTTAACTGACTAGGACTTTAAAAACTAATGAGAGAGATCAGCTTTGCCTTGCTCCTGATCCTAGGGGCTACTCACTGATTGTCCACTCAGGCGTACGGAGCCTGCTGAGGAGTCTGGTGAATACAGGCCGCATCTCTTTGGGTTTTTGACTTCTACCATTTCCATTAGATCTTTACTTATAATTTTCATTAGTTGTGTTCAACTAATCTGCACTTCGTCTTCCTTTTCCTTAAGTGGTCTTTACTGTTGTTTAAATTAGTTTTTTCAACACTATGACCAAAATGCCCAACAAGAACACCCTAGAGGAGGAAAGGTTTATTTGTGGGTCATGGTTTCAGAGGTCTCAGTCCATAGATGGCTGAGTTGATTGCTCTGGACCCAAGAAAAAGCAGCAATAACAGGGGAAGAGCCAAGCAGAAAAAAGCTGCTCAGCTCATGGCAGTCGGAGAGCAGAGAGAGGGAGACAAAAGGGGCCCCAGGTAACATGTTCCCTTCATAAGCACAACCCCAGTGACCCATCTACTCCAGCCACTCCCCACCTATCTACAGTTACCACCATCAGTCCATTCAAACTAAGATGGACTGATTATGTTACAACTCTCACCATACGATCATTCACCTCCAAATATTCCTGAATTAATACAGGAATTTTGGGGGGACACTTCATAAACAAACCATAACAAACATACTAAGCTTAGTTATTTCAAATTTATGAGATAATTAAAAATTCTGTGTTATACCTGGGTCAATTTTTAATAACTTTTTTTGTTTTATGGTACTCTATTGCTTCTTTTTATTTTATTTTATTTTATTTTTTCATTGTAAACAAATGGGATACATGTTGTTTCTCTGTTTGTACATGGAGTCAAGGCATACCATTTGTGTAATCATAAATCTACATAGGCTAATGTTGTTTGATTCATTCTGTTATTTTTTCCCTTCCCCCCCCACCCCTCCCACCCTTCTTTTCACTCTATACAGTTCTTCCTTCCTCCATTCTTACCGCCCTCCTTACCCCTAACCTTAACCCTAACGCTAACCCCTCCAAACCTCCATTATATGTCCTCATTCGCTTATCAGTGAGATCATTCTTACTTTAGTTTTTTGAGATTGGCTTATCTCACTTAGCATGATATTCTCCAATTTCATCCATTTGCCTGCAAATGTCATAATTCTATTATTCTTTATGGCTGAGTAATATTCCATGGTATATATTTACCACAGTTTCATTATCCATTCATCAATTGAAGAACATCTAGGTTGGTTCCTCAAGCTGGCTATTGTGAACTGAGCAGCTATGAACATTGTTGTGGCTGTATCTCTATAGTATGCTGATTTTAAGTCCTTTGGGTATAGGCCAAGGAGTGGGATAGCTGGGTCAATGGTGTTTCCATTCCAAGCTTTCTGAGGAATCTCCATACTGCTTTCCAGAGTGGCTGCACTAATTTGCAACCCCACCAGCAATGTATGAGTGTACCTTTTTCCCCACATCCTCGCCAACACCTATTGTTGCTTGTATTCTTGATAATCACCATTCTAATTGGGGTGAGATGGAATCTTAGGGTAGTTTTGATTTGCATTTCTCTTATTACTAAAGATGTTGAACATTTTTTATATGTTTGTTGATTGCTTGTAGATCTTCTTCTGTGAAGTGTCTATTCATTTCCTTAGCCCATTTGTTGATTGGGTTATTTGTATTCTTGGTGTAGAGTTTTTTGAGTTCTTTATAGATTCTGGAAATTAGCGCTCTATCTGAAGTATGAGGGGCAAAGATATTTTCCCACTCTGTAGGCTCTCTCTTCACATTACTGAGAGTTTCCTTTGCTGAGAGAAAGCTTTTTAGTTTGAATCTATCCCAGTTATTGATTCTTGCTTTTATTTCTTGTGCTATGGGAGTCCTATTAAGGAAGTCTGATCCTAAGTCAACAAGTTGAAGATTTGGACCTACGTTTTCTTCTATAAGATTAAGGGTCTCTGGTCTGATTCCAAGGTCCTTGATCCATTTCGAGTTGAGTTTTGTGCAGGGTGAGAGATAGGGGTTTAATTTTATTCTGTTGCATATGGTTTTCCGGTTTTCCCAGCACCATTTGTTGAAGAGGCTATCTTTTCTCCATTGCATATTTTTGGACCCTTTGTCTAGTATGAGAAAATTGTATTTATTTGGGTTTGTGTCCATGTCCTCTATTCTGTACCATTGATCTACCTGTCTATTTTGGTACCAGTACCATGCCGTTTTTGTTACTATTGCTTTGTAATAGAGTTGAAGATCTGGTATTGCGATACCCCCGCTTTGCTCTTTCTACTGAGGATTGCTTTAGCTATTCTGGGTTTTTTATTCTTCCAGATGAATTTCATGATTGCTTGCTCTATTTCTGTAAGGTACATCATTGGGATTTTAATTGGAATTGCATTGAATCTGTATAGCACTTTTGGTAGTATGGTCATTTTGACGAAATTAATTCTTCCTATCCAAGAACATGGGAGATCTTTCCATCTTCTAAAGTTTTCTTTAATTTCTTTCTTTAGTGTTCTGTAGTTCTCATTGTAGAGGTCTTTCACCTCTTTTGTGAGATTGATTCCCAAGTATTTTATTTTTTTCGATGCTATTGTGAGTGGGGTAGTTTTCCTAATTTCTCTTTCTGAAGATTCATCACTTATGTATGAAAATTCATTGGATTTATGAATCTTGTAACCTGCTACTTTACTGAATTCACTTATGAGTTCTAAAAGTTTTCTGGTGGAATTTCCAGGTTCCTCTAAATATATAATCATGTCATCAGTGAACAGGGATAGTTGAGTTCTTCTTTTCCAATTCGTATCCCTTTAATTTCTTTGGTCTGTCTAATTGCTCTGGCTAACGTTTCAAGGATGATGTTGAATAGAAGTGGTGAAAGAGGGCCTCCCTGCCTTGTTCCAGTTTTTAGGGGGAATGCTTTCAGTTTTTCACCATTTAGAATGATATTGACCATGGGCTTAGTGTAGATGGCCTTTACAATGTTAAGGACTGTTCCCACTACCCCAATTTTTTCTAGTGTTTTGAGCATGAAGGGATGCTGTATTTTATCGAATGTTTTTCTGCATCTATTGAAATAATCATGTTATTCTTAACTTTAAGTCTGTTGATATGGTGAATTACATTTATTGATTTCTGGATGTTGAACCAACCTTGTATCCCTGGGATAAAACCAAATTGATCGTGGTGTACTATCTTTTTAATATATTTTTGTATGCGATTTGCTAAAATTTTGTTGAGAATTTTTGCATCAATGTTCATTAAGGATATTGGTCTGAAATTTTCTTTCCTCTATATGTCTCTGTCTGGTTTGGGTATCAGGGTGATATTGACTTCATAGAATGAGTTTGGGTGGGTTCCCTCCTCTTCTATTTCATGGAATACTTTGAGGAGTATTGGAATGAGCTCTTCTTTAAAGAATTTGTAGAACTCGGCTGAGAACCCATCTGGTCCTGGACTTTTCTTTGTTGGTAGACTTTTGATGACCTCTTCCATTTCATTGCTTGAAATTGATTTATTTAAATTGTGTATATCCTCCTCGTTCAGTTTAGGTAATTCATATGTCTCTAGAAACTTGTTGATATCTTCGAGGTTTTCTGTTTTGTTGGAGTATAGATTTTCAAAATAGCTTCTAATTATGCTTTGTATTTCACTCGTTTCTGTTGTGATATTTCCTTGTTCATCCCGAATTTTAGTAATTTGAGTTTTCTCCCTCTTTCTCTTTGTTAGTGTGGCTAAGGGTTTATCAATTTTGTTTATTTTTTCATAGAACCAACTATTTGTTTTGTCAATTTTTCCGATGGTTTCTTTTGTTTCAATTTCGTTGATTTCAGCTCTGATTTTAACTATTTCCTGTCTTCTACTACTTTTGGTGTTGGTCTGCTCTTCTTTTTCTAGGACTTTGAGCTGTAGTGTTAAGTCGTTTATTTGTTGATTTCTACTTCTTTTGTTGAATGCGCCCCATGAAATAAATCTTCCTCTAAGTACTGCTTTCATAGTGTCCCAGAGATTTTGATATGATGTCTTTGTTCTCGTTCACTTCTAAGATTTTTTTATTTCCCTCCTGATGTCTTCTGTTATCCATTCATCATATAATAACGTATTATTTAATCTCCAGGTTGGAGAAGTTTCTGTTTTTTATTCTGTCATTTATTTCTAATTTCAATCCATTATGATCTGATAGAGTACAAAGAAGTATCTCTATCTTCTTGTATTTGTTAACAGTAGCTTTGTGGCATAAAATATGGTCTATTTTAGAGAAGGATCCATGTGCTGCTGAGAAGAAAGTGTATTCGTTCTTTGTTGGATGGTATATTCTATATATGTCCGTTAAGTCTAAATTGTTCATTGTGTTATTGAGATCTATGGTTTCTTTATTCAATTTTTGTTTGGACGATCTATCCAGTGGTGAGAGAGGTGTGTTAAAATAGCCTAGTATTATTGTGTTGTGGTCTATTTGATTTCTAGAATTGAGAAGGATTTGTTTGACGTACGTGGATGAGCCAATGTTCGGGGCATAGATATTTATGATTGTTATGTCTTGCTGATTTATGCTTCCCTTAGGCAGTGTGTAATGTCCTTCTTTATCCCTTCTGACTACTTTTGGCTTGAAGTTCACATTATCTGAAATGAGGATGGATACTCCAGCTTTTTTGCTGTGTCCGTGTGCATGGCATGTTTTCTTCCATCCTTTCACCTTCAGTCTTTGGGTATCTCTTTCTATGAGATGAGTCTCTTGCAGGCAGCATATTGTTTGATTTTTCTTTTTAATCCAATCTGCCAGTCTATGTCTTTTGATTGATGACTTCAGGCCATTAACATTCAGGGTTGTTATTGTGATATGATTTGTATTCCCAGTCATTTGACTCATTTTTGTTTTTTGACATGATTTGGTTTCTCCTTTATTTGGCTATTCCTTTATGCTAGTTCCTCCCATTGCTGATTTGCATCATTGTTTTTCATCTCTTCCTCATGGAATATTTTGCTGAGAATGTTCTGTAATGCCGGTTTCTTTTTATAAATTCCTTTAGCTTTGGTTTATCATGGAAGGATCTTATTTTGTTGTCAAATCTGAAAGTAAGTTTTGCTGGGTATAAGATTCTTGGTTGGCATCCGTTTTCTTTCAGGGCTTGTAAAATGTTGTTCCAGGCCCTTCTAGCTTTTAGGGTCTGGATTGAAAAATCTGCTGATATCCATATTGGTTTCCCCCTGAATGTAATTTGATTCTTTTCTCTCACGGCCTTTAATATTCTGTCTTTATTTTGTATGTTAGGTATTTTCATAATAATGTGCCTTGGTGTGGGTGTGTTGTAATTCTTTATATTTGGAGTCCTATAAGCCTCTTGTACTTGGTTTTCCATTTCATTCTTCAGATTTGGGAAATTTTCTGATATTATTTCATTGAATCGATTGTTCATTCCTTTGGTTTGTTTCTCTAAGCCTTCCTCAATCCCAATAATTCTCAAATTTGGCCTTTTCATGATATCCCATAATTCTTGTAGATTCTGTTCATGATTTCTTACCATCTTCTCTGGTCAACTTTGTTTTCAAGATTAAATATTTTTTCTTCAATGTCTGAGGTTCTGTCTTCCAGGTGTTCTATCCTATCGGTTATGCTTTCTATGGAGTTTTTAACTTGGTTTATTGTTTCCTTCATTTCAAGAATTTCTGTTTGTTTGTTTTTTTTTTCACTATCTCTAACTCTTTATTGAAATGATCTCTTGCTTCCCGTATTTGGTCTTTTAACTATTGATTGGTGCGATCATTTAATGCCTGCATTTGCTCTTTCATCTTCTCCTTCAATGCCTGCATTTGCTCTTTCATCTCCTCGTTTGCTTCCCTGATTGTTTTAATTATGTACATTCTGAACTCCCTTTCTGACATTTCTTCTGCTGTGCTGTCATTGGGTTTTATTGATATAGTATCTAGGTTGTTTGGGACTTTTTCTTCCCTTATTTCTCATATTGGTCAGATGTTACTGGTACTCTGAGATATTGCAGATTTCCTCTATTGGCTTATAGTGTCCCGGTAGATTTCCTGAACATCACCTCCCAGCCTTCAGTAGCCTGAAGTCTTGGAAGAACTTGATAATGCAGTGATTCCGAAGAAAGCTGCCCCTAGCCCGCTACTGGTTTCAGGGCTTGGAGCTGGCTCTGTCCGGAAAGGCTCTCACTGGGCGGTCTGCTCTGAGAAGCTGGCATGAAAGGAGCTTGCCACTGGAGGGGGCCGGGCTGCTTGGGGAAGTCCCTGGCTGCCCTGTCCTGGTCCCTGAAGCTGCCTGTGGGCTGGAGCTCACTGCTGGCTCAGGGACTTGGAGCTGGATCTGTGCAGAAATGCTCTCATTGGGGGGCCTGCTCCGAGAAGCTGGCCGTGTGGGAGGAGCCTGCTGCCGGAGGGACAGGGCTACCTGGGGAAGACTCTAGGTGCCCTGCCCTGCTCTGAGAAGTCGCCCCTATCCAGACCTGCCGCCCAGGCCGAGCTTCACCCGGTGGGGGAGACTCACCCTGTGGCTCTATTTTAGTCCGAGTCTCTCAGTGCCTCCCCTTCTTGAATCCTGGGTTCTGGAGTGACAGGAGATGAAGTCACCCTCTAGTCTGCCATCTGGGATCGCCTGTATTGTTTCTTTATGTATCTTGTAATTTTTGTTGAAAACTAGATTTATTGCTAAAAAAATAGACTCTCAAATTTGTTCTTTTCACTTACATGTTTTCTTTTTTGCCTATATTAAAATAATTGATCATGTTTATTTTAGTCAACCTTTCAATTAGGAAGTGTGAGTCCTTCAGTTTGTTTTTCTTTTCCTCACTTAATTTGGTGATTCTAATTGCCCATTATTAATATGCAAACATATGGTACTTAAACATAGTTAACCAGTATATTTTCCTAAAAATGTAGTATAGTTTGTAAATTTAGAACTGCATATTCTAATGATGAAATGTGAACATCTTTCTTTATTCTGTCCAGGGTCATTTAGTGACCAATTACAAATTATATACATTTTAATAAAGGTACAAACAAAATGCATGAGAATATCTGCAAAATTCTAGTACCTTCTGGATATCTTGAGAAGTTCTTCAAGATTATTCTTTTCAATATTTCAATTAGAGACTAGAGTAAGCTCTCAAATTTAAAAGCAAAATGTTCTAATGGTAAATGCTATATTGTTTACTATTTTGACTTCAGAAACTACCAGAAAGTCTGAAATATTGCAGTTGGACAATATGCACTTGCTAAATGAACAAATGAATGAATGCATGCATATTTGAAAGAAACAGATTGTTGTTAGATTTCTGAGGCACATAAATGACATACTAATAAATTGCAGACCTATGGCATCCATAATGTGGGTATCACATCACACAGAACAACATGGAATTGTTTATTCCAATAAGCCCTAATTTTTTTAAACCAACTAACAGTGGATCAACATTATTTTTTAAATCATAGAGTCTGTATTGAACAGGTGAAGACATTTTTCTTGTTAATAGTCTCTAAACAATGTAGTATAACTTTATTTACATAGCATTTTTGTATTAGGTATTTTTTTCCATTTTATTAACATTTTTAAAATTTACTTTTGTTCTTTTTATGTATATATGACAGTAGAGTGTATTTTGACATGCTATACATACATGGAATATAACTTATTCTAATTAGGATCCCAGTCTTGTGGTTGTATATGATGTGGAGTTTGACTAGTAGTGTATTCATATATGAACATAGGAAAGTTATGTCACATTCATTCTACTGTGTTTTCTATCCTTATCTCCCCTCCTTCCCATTCTTTTCTCTTTGTCTAATCCACTGACCTTCTATTCTTCTGAGTCTTCCTCGTTGTATGTTAGTATAAACACATCAAAGAGAACATTGAACCTTTGGTTTTTTTTTGGAATTGGCGTATTTCACTCAGCATGATAGTCTCCAGATCTATCTAATTTCTGGAAAGATCATAAACTCATTCTTTTTATGACTGAATAATATTCCATTGTATATATATAAAACCACAATTTCTTTATCCATTCATCAGTCAAAGGGTACCTAGGTTGGTTCTATAGCTTAGATATTGTGGCTTGAACTGCTCTGAATATTAATGTGACTGTGACACTGCAGTATTCTGATTTTAAGTCCTTTGCCTTTATACTGAAAAGTGAAATGACTGGGTCAAGTGGTGGTTCCATTCTGTTTTCTGAGGAATCTCCATACTGCACATAGTGGTTGTACAATTCGCAATCCCAACAGCAATGTTTGAAGGTGCCTTCTTCCCCAAATCCTTGCCAACAAGGATCATATTTCTTCTGTGAAGTGCTTGTTCAGTCCCTTTTCCCACTTATTTATTGGGTTATTTGGGTCTTTTTGGGTTAAGTTTTTGTATTCTTTGTATATCCTGGAGGTTATTGCTCTATTTGAGGTGCAGGAAGCAAAGATTTTCTCCTATTCTGTAGGCTCTCTGTTCACATTCTTGATTGTTTCCTTTGGTGTGAAGAAGCTTTTTAGTTTGATACCATCCCATTTATTGAGTCTTGATTTTATTTCTTGTATATTATGAGCCAATATGACGGAGAGTTGGACCTACATTTTCTTCTAATAGATGCAGGGTCTCTGGTCTAATGCCTCAGTCCTTGATCCACTTTGAGTTGACGATTCCCAGCACCATTTGTTGAAAAGGCTATCTTTTCTCCAATGTATGTGTCCTTTCAGTTCCTCTATTTTCTCTCTGTTTCTACCCCTTATTTTGTTCTCTTTGGTTGTGTTGTGTTCCCTTGCTTTTTCGTGTTGTTTTTTGTCTACCCGTCTAACAGTACATATCTGAAGCAGTAGAAGTTCTACCCTGTGAACTTACAGTGTCCCTGGATGTTTCCAGTACCTCACAGTTTAGGGGAAGACAAATGTTAACCACAACCAGTACAAGCAATATATAGCGTTAAACCACATAGTTCCTCTATGACATATACAATGTTAATTGTAAAAATAAATAGGAATGATGTTATCACTTATTGCCCAAAGTAAAAATGGTGAGTTTGCCAAAGGTTTTACAATTTCAAATCGTGAACAGGAGAGAATGGAAGAGATGTAGGATGTGGTGATTTTGAGGGAGGAGGAGAGAAAATGGAAGTGAAAACTTAAAGTAAGAATGAAAGAAAAAATATGGAGTTTGGCTGTTAGCAATAGAAAAAAGACAAAAGAGAATAAAGGGAAACAGGTAAGTGAGGTAAAAAATTTTAGTAAATAAAAATTCAAAAATAAATGAAATTAAAAAATCAAAAAGGATACAAAACAAAACTTACATGTGCAAATCAGGCTAGTCCTTAAAATACCAAGCCATGAAAAATAACTGCCTTCATAAAATGCTAGAAATGGAAAAAAGAGACAAATATGTATGTGTCCATGAACCATTCAGGTCACTATTAAATAAAGAATAGGGGGGGAACAGGAAATAAAAAAGATCTCAATGAAAAGTTAAAGAATTATTTCTGTTGAAGTTCAAAAAATTCCTTTCTCAGCAGTTATAGGTCAGATGGGCTTGAGTGTGATATTTGCTCCACCCTCAGGGTGGGGTTGCTAGAGTATGAGACAAAATTCCACAGGTGGAGCTCCTGGGGGTGGTGTTTAGGCCTAGGGTGGCTCCCGGTTTTCCACTGAATGTCAATCAGTCTGAAGATTTTAAATCAGAGCACTTCCAGACCTGGCTTTTGCCACTTCGCATTGGGGAGCTGAGCCCCAGTAATCTCCAGAGTTCCACTTGTGCAGCCGAGGAGTCAATCCTTTGTCCCCTCCATTACCCACGGACCCCAGGTTTCCTGGTTTCTTGGATTCAGTCTCCACCCTCAATCACTCCCACCCCCAGCCATTTGAATTTCCAGCTTCTCTCCCAGCTGGTCCTGCAAGCTACCATGCTTAAGGGGGAAAGGGGAGCCAGGTGAGTTTCCATGACCTTTATTTCCCTGAGTAAACCCCTGTCCATATTAGATTTGCTCCTGGTTATTCAGGCACTCTCTATTTTGTGCTGTGTGGGTTTGTCAGACCTGTATTTTGGACCCATCTCAGGTTTTCCAGGAATCCCCCTCCCTCCCTACCCCAGCTGCTGCCCCCACATGGCACAACTGCAAAATGGCCCTTTCCTCTGTCCTCCGTAGGCTGCCAGGAGAGATGCAGCTTCTTTTCTGCAGTAGAATATTGTGCAATGCACCTTTCAGGTTAAACCAGCGGTGTCTTTGATCGCTGATCTCTTTGTATTCAGACATAGCACAGGCCTCCTAAAAAACGTGGCTTCCTTTAATTCTCTTATCCCTCCACTTTGCTCATGGAGGAACCACTTTGCCTGGTAGCAGTGGGGCAGTGGACTGGGGATTCCTTCCTTATTTTATTATACCCACCCTCCTGAGTCCCTGATCTGCCTTGAGTGTTCTTAATTCCAAGGAAAGAATCCCTCCACACTTTTTTTCACCCACCTTTCTGAGAAACTACCTATCTACTTTCTTGGTTTCTTGCCACAAAGTAGCCAGAAAGGCTACCTCCTCTATTCCATCTTTATAAAACCTTCAACAACATGAAATTCTAATGTTATAAACTATTTGTACTATTAAAAATTTTATTAATTAAATTGTTTAACTATCTCAATTCAAAGGAAAACCTAAGTGTCACTGAGTAACCTTTCCTTGTATATTTTTTGGAAGACAGAATAATTTCAGAATCTCCATAATGTAGACTACTTTACAAGATGGTAATATGTCAAGCGAGGGTAATTTAATTTAACCAAAAGAAATGTATTAAAGTAATATGAATATAAGGGTATTAGTAACCAGAATATAATTCATTTCTTATGAAGCTATCTACTGGGGGATTTGGCTGACGTTGGGATGGTTAGAAAAACTAAACTAAGGCAACCAATCTAAACTAAAAAGAGAGCAAAATGAGGGTAAAAAACTGACAAGGAAAGGCATGAATTATAACAGGATCTTGTGATAACTCTGTTAATATGAAATTGAGGCTGTTTTATGTTCTCCAAGTCTTATAAAAGAATATGCTTGTATGAAATAAGGGGATAATGGATTGAGTCCAGCAGAAGGGGGAGGCAAGATAGAAGAATACTTCAGTTATATGAACTCAGTTTCATATTTCTGCCAAGTTAGAAATATTTAGAATTTTTATGATGTTATCTAGAATTCGTGGGTTTGCCACAGAAGCAGAAATCCAATATTGGAAAATCAAGCCTCTCTCCTACTGCTAATAATGTAGTGAAGCCATAAATTAAATGAAAAAGAGATGGTATATTTATTTCCTGAGTGTTTCTTCTTCATTCTTATTTAGAATAAGTACATTATTTCCTTAACACTTATTAACTCATTGAATATATTCCTGTGGAATCCCCTTCAAATGCAAAGACTGTTTTAGAAACATTGATAATTCTACACATTATCTTCATTAATGGCTATTACTACATATCAAACTAAGCATCACAGTAAAAGACAATACACCAAATAGCTAATTTAAAAAGGAGATTCTAATTAGAGTCAATGACCAAATTTTGGAGAAGTATCTGGTAGCTACTAGTTACTTAGCATTTCAGCAATCTTGTATACAAAATATTTCTCTGGAAAACAAAGAAACTGTGGCAAAAATATGTATCCAGGGCTTTAATTTTCCTTGTTACACATGGAAAGAAATTTGTCTGCAAACTTTTATAAAAATATATATAAAGCATATCTGTTTTTGCAAACACATTTTTGCACTTAGTATTCAAATATGCTTATCTATTAAAATTCATTAAATTATAATTTTCTAATGTTCAAGGATGTTCTCTTATTTACAACTTTATGCCAAATTGTATGAGTTTCAATTCATTTTTAAATATGAACAGATATAAAGGAATTGATAAGGCATTTTGGTTCAATATCATCATATTACAACAGCCTATTAGCCTATTAGTTTATAGTGCTTGTTAGGAAATAAGAATAAAGTCATTTTCTTTTAACTTCTTGCATGTGTTTGTGTTTATTCAATAAACAAAGTCAATAGTTGTATAGGCAGCTCTTTATTTCCAAAAACATTACTTATTTGTTAATTGGTGATTTCAAACTAAAACAAGCAAACCAAAAGAAATATTCATATAGAAATTTGTGTGTTGTGTGTCTCTGTGTATGTACCTTTACCCAATGTTGCAAACTCAGAATAGATGACAATTCTTCCTTTGACAGTGTACTTAAAACCAGAGAACCTAAAAATATTGAAATTTTGTGTAACAATTGTCTTCCATTATTATTTAGATGGCAGGAACAGAAACAAGTTCCTCTTCTCATGTTATAGCTGTGGAGACTATTATTCATCTCCTGAGCAGAAGGGGCTGCTTGTCAAAAGAGTATTTAGGATCCAATATAATCTGTTAGTATTAGGGAAGGGAAATTAGAGAAATAGAGAAGGAAATAGAAAGATGTAATGGTGAAAAGTAAAACAATTAGTTTCTCTGTGTTCTTACTCTTCTGGAATCACAAAATGTTAAGTAAAAAAAAAAAAAAATGTTTTTTTGGAGATCATTTCCAAACCTAACCAACTCATTTTATGGAAGTTGAAACTTGGTGTTGTTGTGTCAGACTTTCCCAAGTTCCAGGTGAGCTCAGTGGAAAAAAGTTTCTAATAAACTGCTCTCCTCAGACTCCTCTTTTATCATATATTGCTGCTTTGAATCAAATGAAGCAAGTTGTCTAAGTGATTTCAATAAGCATGATAATAAAAATATTAACAAGTACCACCTATATTTCTAAAGTTAAAATGTAACACTTAAGCATTAATAGCTTGGTTTCTGTATAGCAATAGCATCATGCATTCCATTCATCAATAATGGTTAGCTCTATTGTGTTTGCCTAACATATTATAATTTATGATGCACTTCATGTACATTATCTGAATATACAGTGTAAGAACAAAGACTCTCCCTGTTTCTAAGGAGTATTATGAGATGTAAAAATAACAAGAAAATTACTCTAAATTCATACGGAAGCTCAAGCCCAGGTCGTATGTTGCATCTTCTCCCACACTCCCACTAGGTTCTGCTGGTTGACTGCCAAGAGGGAGGAGGCAGTGGTGGTTTACTTTTTGCATCCTAAATTAATAGATTTTATGAAGTCAGGGGTTCACCTGACTTCTTTTCAAGTGGGCTTTGAATGAGGCCCACTCTTGTAACCATAATGGAAAACTTACATAAGAACCACAGAGTGCTTTTTAATCAATTGAGTGCTGGGTAGGGTGGCACACACCTATAATCCCATTCACTTGGGAGGCTGAGGCAGGAGGATTGCAAATTTGAATCCAACCTCAGCTACTTAAGAGAGACTCTAAGCAACTTAGTGAGACCCTGCCTCAAAATAAAAAATAAATAAATAAAAAGGGTTGAGGATGTGGCTCAGAGGTTAAGTGCCTCTCTCTGGTACCCACCACCCCAAAAAAAAGAAAGAAATCAACATTATCTACATTATCTGCATGTATAAAAACTAAGCAAGTAAAGCATTAAAGAACAATAAAAATGCAAAGAGCAATTCAAGAAGACAACACGATATGTGGCAATGAAAGTCATAGTTAATTGTCGAATTTGCTGGTCAGAAGACCATGCATAAGTCATTTCAGAGGAGGTCATTATTGCATCTGATTAACAAAATGAGGGAAATTGCTTGGATGAATGGCATATGAAATAGGTGTTTACACTAGAATTTTTGTACACTTCTCTGTGAGAGAGAAGGTGGGAAAATGTTTTTATAAAATAATGGTCCAGATGCAATTAGATGTTTTCAGTACAGAAAATACTTAAGCTTACTTAACATGGAACCAATTTCTGCAAAACATTAATGCAAGGAAACAGCTTTGTATGTTTTGTCATTAATATGGGATTTCAAATTGCTGACAAATATATCTAGAAGCTATTTTCCAATACAGTGGCACAATTCCAAATAAAAAATATTTTATGGGTTTGAAGAGGTGTAGAAATTTTATTTTTAAGTGAACTGTTATGTGTTCAAAAACTCTGAAGATCGTAAGTAGTATATGCAATTTTGACAGGATTAAAACACCTTAGGTACCTATAACCAGTACAGAAATTTCTAATGCATCTCCTAGTCCCTAGTGAAAGATAATCACTCCTGAACATTACAAAATGAAATAATACAGTATGTACTTTACTGTATCTTATTTATTTTATGCATTCTAGCATACTGATGCTTGCACATATACTTTCATAATTTTTATTGTTGAAGCATTTGATGAATTACCATGAAATAATTTGCCTTTGCTACTTGTATGGGTGCTACAAACATTTTCATAAACATTTTTGTATATGTATTTCTGTACATACATGAGTATATTTCTGTTGGGTATATTTCCAGGGATGAAAATATTGAGTCATAAAATAGCTTATTTTCAGCTACATACTGAAATACTTATATATTGCTAAATTCCAAAGTAGTTGTATTTATTTGCATATTTCCAGTCAGTATATGAGAACATGTTTTCCACTTTCTTGATATAACTTGATGTTCTCATTCTTTTGTACCTTACACATTCTAGTGGTTATGTAGCATTTTCTCTTTGTGATTATAATTCACATTTCAATGATGGATAATGAATTTGAGTGTCTTTTTATATCTTTGTTGGTCAGCTGCATTTAAAAAAGTTTCTGTGAAATATTTTTGTCAATTCTCTAATTTAGGTTTATTGTTTTACATTGATTTGCAATAACTGTCATATATTATTGATTTGAATTCTTGGTAATATAAATACTTTGCTTATTATTTGCTTATTATTTCCCTATCTAAAGGAGGCCTCTAAAGCTGATGAAAATTTTGGAGAAGAAAATATTTTAATTTTAAAGAAGTTCAATTTATTGTTCTTTTATTTTTTATGTACTACTCAAAAATACTTGTCTCCTCTGAGCTAAGTATACTTCCCTATATTTTTGTAGAATTTTTTTTCTTTTGACGTGTTGTTTCACAATTCACGTGTGTGTGTGTGTGTGTGTGTGTGTGTGTGTGATAAGGCATTGCTTTTTCCACATGAATATATAATTGTCACAGCATAGCTTCCAGAAAGAGACTATTATCATTTCCCCATTCTAATTCAGTGTCACCTTTATTAAAATCAATTATTGTATTTACATGGGCTTGTTTATAGAGTCTACACTGTTGCACTTGTCTGTTTATCTGTCCCCCATACTAGTGTAATATCATTTTAGCTATTGAAGCCTCATGTTCATCATTGATACTTTGTGAATTGAATCCGACAACCTTGTTGCTCTTCTTTAATATTGTCTCAGCTCTGCTTGGTCTTTTATATGTCCAAGTAAGTCATAGCATCAGTTTGCCAATCTACACACACACACACACACACACACACACACACACATAGTTGTGGGCAAGTTGCTGACAGTTTTAAATGGAATTTATTGACTCTACAGATCATTTTGACAATGAAAATGTTTTAAAATTGACTTGTCTAATTTTTTGACATGTTTTATCTTTCCATTAATTTAGGTTTATTTTTGTCTGAATAAAGTAAAGGTTCTACTCATCTTTTATCAAATTAATACTAGATAGTTGTTTTTAAAAATTTTATCAGGTAAATATCACATTTCACCTTGGACAAATCATTGCAAAAATGGTATAAGGAATAATTGTATGCATTTCAATATTATTGATTAATAAATAATGTGTTTTATCAATTTTTCTTTCTCTTGAAAGTTGAAGTCATTGTGACTCTGTCCTAGCATAACTTTTTCATCATTAGTACAATTTTCAAAATTGGAAATCTGACATTGATTAAACAGTATTATCTAAACTTCAGCCCATATTCAACTTTTGTAAATTGTTTAAGAAAACTATCTGTTTATTCCATCTTGGATTCAATTCAAGATGATATGTTATATTTAATTGTTATATGACCATAGACTGCTTTGATCTGAGACAGTTTTTCAGCTTTTTTTTTTTTTAACTTAAATTGTCACTCATGTAATCAGTGGAAACCCTTGTAAGTAGATTTCTGTGCCCTTTCAAATATCTCATCACCCTCAGAGCCTGTCCTGGTTTCTGGTGCAGAAAGTTGTCCTGGACTCATTTAATGTCTTTTCTGCCCATCCTATAATCAGGCTCTTCTCCAAGTAACCCTGATTGCCTGTAGTGAAAAATTTTATGCACTCTTTCCCTGTTCCATATGTATAATTCCCCTCTCCAACAATAAAATTCTATCTAATGTTACCTTCGATGAATTTCTTCATTTAATCAAACTTGAATTTATAAATAACAAGACTTCAAATTTTTATTGATACCACTGTATAAAGTAAACCTTTTAATTAGTAATTTGAGTTGAGTGTTTAGTATTTTGTGACACTGGAGATTGAACCCAAGGGCACTTAATTGTTGTGCCCAAAGACTCGAGACCCCGCAAGGACCACCAGAGACCACGATCAGTGCAAGCAACAAAGAGTCATTTATTAGCAAGCTTGAGCCTGGTCCTCTGCATCCGTAACCGGTGACGCTAAGAGGCCCGGAGCCCTCGTTAGCAGGGTTTTTATAATGAAAGGCAAGCAGTTTTACGGTGTTCTTTTAATTGGTTAACATTTGAACAGCTAAACATTAGTCCTCCTCTGGTTGGGTCCTGCCAATCTATTTGATTCTCATTGGGTCCTGCCAGAACTGAACGGTCCTAGTGGAAGAAGGGAGGAGGGAAGGGGTGAACTATGCAGGAGATGAGTCGGGGCTAAGCCCCGCTCCCGTCCTTGACAGATAAGGTCTCCAGGCAACCGCACATTCCTCGGACAAATATCTCTTAACAACCTTGGTAAGCACAGGGGCCCAGCAGTCCTGTTTGTCCTGTATTGCCTGCATCTGTGTGATTGAGACAGTTAGCAGCACAGATATCACCCTGCTCTCAACATAATCATTGAGCTACACCCCCAACCTTTTTTATTTTATTTTAAGGCTGGGCCTTACCAAGTTGCCTATAATTTGTGATTTTCCTGGCTCTTCCTTCCCTGTAGGTAGGATTACAGGTATGCACCACAGCACCTGGCTTCAGTAGTTTTTTAATCACTTCCCTTTTTAAGGTAAATTTTACATTTATTAATATAAAATATATTCATGCCATATATAATATTTTCACTACCCAACAATTCACTCCATGCCCTTTCTCCATAATCAACTCTCAGATGTAACGGTTTTGATTTTTTTCAACATAGATTAATTTTTCATGTTAAATATAAATGGAATCATGCAGTAGACCCTTTTCTTCCTAGTATCTTTGATTTAGGATTATATCTGTGACATTTATTCGTGTCGTCCTGGGTACCAATATCTCATTCCTGTGTATTAGTTGAAAATGTTCTGTTGTAGTAATGTATCAGTTTGTTTATCCACTATTCTGATTATTCTGTGTATGACATTTTGAGTTGTTTCCAGTTCTGTTTCATTAAGAATTAATTGATGTGATCTTCACAGTCCACGTCTTTGTATGCACATACATTTTAATTTTTGTTGGGTAAATATTTACGAGAGGGTTTAGTAGGGAATTGGAGACATGACTATTTATAACACAGTATCAAAACTATTTCCAGATTAGTTTTAATACTTTACTGTTCAAGGAGGAATTGAAGATAAGTGACTTTTATCACTTCCAGTCAATTTTTGGTCATTGTATCTTTCAATTTTTGTTTATTATATATTGTTACTAATTTCTAGATTTGTTTCATTTTCTAGATATTTGTACTTTCAAAACTTATTAAATATTTTATATAAATGGAGTTTGTTCCCATGAATGTTTCATGCTCTTTTCAAAGAAGGCTTACTCTCTATCATTGGTATACTGCTAGCTGGATATAGATCTGTAATGACTACCTTTGAAATGATATTGCCAGGTATCATGGCACACACCAGCCTCCCAATGCCTTGGGAGGCTGAGGCAGGAGGATCTCGAATTCAAAGCCAGTCTCAGCAAAAGTGAGGCATAAGCAACTGTGTATAAATAAAATACAAAATAGGACTGGGGTTGTGGCTCACTGGTTCAATCTCCGGTACCCAAACATTAATAAATAAAACCCAAAATGTCTCATAGGACTCGTCTGGTTTTTCTTTTTATGAAAAATGATATTTTGAAATCTCCTACTGTCATAACTCTTAAATCTACAGTATAAATTTAGTTCTTAAGTTATAAGTTTCACTTTGTCTTTTTTTTTTTTTTCAAAATCCCTTGGGAATTTCCAGCATCCATTTTTGAGATGACAAAGCAGGATTAAGAGTGTTGATGATGGAAGAAAATTTGCCTCTGTTTGAATTTCTTGGCCCCCTGGGGACAAGCCCTTGGCCTCATTCACAACAGAGTCCAAGGAACTGAGAGAATTGGTTCAGACTCTACTTTATTTATTTTTTTTAATTAAGATATTTTTTATTTTTACAGACACATTTTGATTCATTGTACACAAATGGGGTACAACTTTTCATTTCTATGGTTGTACACAATGTAGATTTACACCATCCATGTAATCATATATATACATAGAGTAATACTGTCTGTTTCATTCTACTGTTTTTCCATCTCCACCCTCTCCCACCCCTTTTTCCTCTACACCATCCAAAGTTCCTTCATTCTTCTCTTCCCCACATGAGACCCCTCATTATATATTGTCATGCACTTTTCAGAGAAAACATTCGGCCTTTGTTTTTTTGGGCTTGGCCTATTTCACTTAGCATGATATTCTCCAATTTCATCCATTTGCCTGCAAATGCCATAATTTTATCATTCTTTATGGCTGAGTAATATTCCACTGTATATATGTATGTGTGTGTGTATATATATATATATGTGTGTATATATATATCAAAATTTCTTTATCCATTCATCAATTGAAGGGCATTTAGGTTGATTCCACAATCTAGCTATTGTGAATTGAGCTTCTATGAACATTGATGTGGCTGCATCACTATAGCATGCTGATTTTAAGTCCTTTGGGTATAAACCGAGGAGTGGGTAGCTGGGTCAAATGGTGGGTCCATTCCAAGCTTTCTGAAGAATCTCCGTACTGCTTTCCAGAGTGGCTGCACAAATTTGCAACTCCACCAGCAATGTATGAGTGTGCCTTTTTCCCCACATCTATGCCAACACTTATTATTGCTTGTGTTCTCGATAATAACCATTCTAATTGGAGTTAGATGAAATCTTAGGGTGGTTTCAATTTGCATTTCTCTAATTACTAGGGATGATGAGCAATTTTTCATATATTTGTTGATCACCTGTATATCTTCTTCTGTGAAGTGTCTGCCCATTTCCTTAGCCCATTTATTGATTGGGTTCTTTGTATTTTTGGTGTAGTTTTTTAAGTTCTTTATAAATTTTGGAGATGAGTGCTCTGTCTGAAGTGTGTGTGTCTCCCACTCTGTAGGCTCTCTTTTCACATTATTGAATGTTTCCTGTGCTGAAAAAAAACTTTTTAGTTTGACTCTATCTCATTTATTGATTCTTGTTTTTATTTCTTGCACTATGGGGGTCTTGTTAAGGAAGTCTGGTCCATCCAACGTGATGGAGATTCAGACCTACTTTTTCTTCTATTTGGTGTAGCGTCTCTAGTCTAATTTCTTGGTCCTTGATTCATTTTAAGTTGAGTTTTGTACAGGGTGAGAGATAGGGGTTTAATTTCATTTTACTGCTTATGGATTTCCAGTTTTGCCAGCACCATTTGTTGAAGAGGCTATCTTTTCTCCATTGTAAGTTTTTGGCACCTTTGTCTAGTATGAGGTTACTGTACTTATGTGGGTTTGTCTCTGTGTCTTCTATCCTGTACCATTGATCTACGTGTCTATTTTGATGCCAGTACCATGCTGTTTTTGTTACTATTGCTCTATAGTAGAGTTTAAGGTCTGGTATAGTGGTACCTCCTGCATCACTCTTCCTGCCCAGGATTTCTTTGGTTATTCTGGGTCTTTTGTTCTTCCAGATGAATTTCATGACTGCTTTCTCTGTTTCTATGAGATATGTCATAGGGATTTTAATTGGAATTGCATTAAATCTGTATAGTGCCTTTGTCTTATTTAACAATGCTTTGCCTAAATTCAGCTGGGACAGATATTATATTTGCCTCGCTTTCTTATTTCTTTGCTATGCTTACATATACGGGTATTTATCATTCTGTGGTTTTAGCCTTTTTAAAATGCCCTAAGGGTTTCCTTTTTATGCAACAGAGGACTGAGTTTTTGTGTGTCATCAGAGACTCCTTTTTGTTTGTTTTGTGTTTTCAAAGTGAGATGCAGTAACATGCTTGGACACGATGAATTTGTTTGGTGTTTGTTCAAAAGATATTGTTTTGTGTTATATTTATTATTCATCCTCTTTCTTGCAGTCTGCTTTCTTTGAATTTTTTTTTTTTTGTTCTTCTTTTTTTTTTTTTAATGTTCTTTGGTACTTGTTAGGATTTCTTTTCCATTAGGATTTCTTTTTCTAGAGGGCATGTTTGTGTTAGTATCTTTTTGCTGTTCTCCCGGTCTCAGTGTGCTTTGCCTAGAATTTTCCTAATGGTGTGTCCATGTAGGACCTTTGTCACTGCTTCCATTTCTTACTTCTAGGATGATCAGCAATGCCTGTCCTCTTTTCCTTTCCCTTCCTTTTCTTCTGTCACTTTTAAAGTTACTTCCACTTTGTCAGAGTTTAGAGAATGGGCACATTGTTCTGACTTCTGTACCCACCTTTGTCATAATTTTCAATTTTCAATTTAATTTGCCCAATTCTTTATGCCAATCACTTTGTCTGATTTTCCTGCTCTACCTCTAGGGTGACTGCATTGTGATATTAATAAGATTATTTGGGAAATAATTCATTCAAAATTATGTAGTATTAGATGTTTGAAACTTATTTTTCATAGCCTTCCTTTTTGATGTAAAGCTTTGTTTGATGTAAAAAAAAGAACTCTTGAACAATATTTTAAATACCCTTAGATTTGAAAATTGTGCAGATTATAATTTTGTATGCAGCCACAAGATAATGAAAACAGGATGTGTAATCTCATGCAGAAAATGATTTAACAAGTGGAATGACTGAAATAATCACTCTGAAATAGGGCAAGAAATGAAATAAGGAAATTAAGAACTGGTGAGGGCAACAGAAACTCTGAGATGAATGGTAGAGCTATAAATGAAACATACAGATAATTCCATTATGTGCAGATGTTCTAAGTGATCTGATTAAAAGACAAAGGTTGTCAGACTGGACTTCAAAGAGGCTACTTTAAAAAATAAATTCACCCAAATCATTCATGACTTGAAGAAACGATAAAGATACCACGTAAGCGGGCCATAAGAAGATGGTACATCTGCGTTAACAATCAAAAAATGGCCTTCGAGACAGAGATAGGTAAAGTCAGTTCACATGATAAAAAGTTTATCGGGAAAATAAGTTTTTCTGAATTTACATATCTCCACATGACCTCAATATGGAAAGATAATTAATAAAAAATGTAGACATGTATGATTATATTGTTAGGCTATTTTTCATCATCATAGTGAAATATGTGAGATAATTAAGAGTAAAGGTTTATTTTGGCACACAGTTTTAGAGTTTCCAGTCCAAGATCAGGCAAACCTGTTCTATTCGGGCTTCTGGCACAGGACCAAACTATAGCAAGTGGAAATATTAACACACGATTCTCTGAAATAGAAAATACTAAAATGATCAAGGAGAGAATATTTGAAGCAAACTTGAAAGGTACATAGAATTCTACAACTACAAACTTTATGCATCTTCATTTCACACTCGCACAGAGGATGTACGAAGATCAGTCGTGTGCTATTTGTCAATGAAGTGATTTAATACATTTCAAAGTTTTGAATTCATATAGAAAATGTTTTCTGACCTCATAAATCAATAAGAACAACAAAAATCAGAGAACACACCAATGCTTGAAAATTAACTAAGAGGAGCCTGTCAGGAACTAGAGGTCATGGTGCTTTCCTAAACAGAGTGTAGATTAACTCAATTCTGTGCAAAACAGAAGAGGCAGGAGAGGCAAGGAGAGAGACAACAAGGCATATGTCTCTCAAAGTGACATATGGTGAGAAATAGAACTTAAGATGCATAATAATAATATTGCTGTTCCTCAAGTTTTTCACTATTTCTGATTTTTTTATTTTAGTGCTAAAATATTACTTTTAGTATAGATTTTCTTACAGAGAATATTACAAGCATATAAAAATCAAAATTGTCCCTAGCTTTTAAAACTGCAACAATTAGTTTTTTTTCTCTTTTACACAATACACAGTGAAAAATGATACAGTACTGCTTTTAAATATTCATACTTACATCAAAATAACGGTAATAAGATAATTTTCTAGGTATTATATTGTGTTTACATTTCTAGAGTGTACAAATATAGGTACTGATTTTAAATATTTTTTTCTAAATGCATTATTAGCAAAAATTCTCAATAAGTCAAACTTTTAAGGACATTACAATAAATTCTTACTATTTCTGACTTTATTCTTCTATTTTCTTGATCCCACTTTGGTTGGCATCATCTACAAAAAATCTCTCTGAGTTCATTGTTCAATGGGGGAGCCTCAGATTGAATGATTCAGGAAGGTTCTCGCTCCTGATTTCCTAAAGACAAGCCATAGCTATGACAGGTGTCAACTTACTCGTTTGGTACATTTTTCATGTGATGTCACTACCCACTTATGTGGCAGATATTACAGGAGGAAGTTCCCCTCCTCTGAGATCTGTCAATGGGCCTCAGCCTCTACACCTCTTTTGTGTTGGATCCCCCTCCCCCTCAGCACACCAATTGAATTTTTCTCAGTCCCTGGATCCCACAACCTACTGTACTGAGGTATTCTCTATCCTTCCAGTAAGTGACTTTTTTAGAGAAATTGTCTCCCATAATGACTACAAGTATTTCCCTGAATGAGAACCTCATAAAGTCTATGGGAAACTGACTCCTAACCCCTCTTGTCAGGAGAAATAAAATTTATTTTCATCTGTCTCCTGACTCTGTCACCAGAGGCTGTATTAGCCACACCTTTGCCCTTAGACTTTTTCAGGTATAAGTCTTGTATATTCATTATACAGTCCCAAACTCTGTGGGCACATGTTAAATTTTTCAGGTGGTTTTCTGAAGTCCCTTTCAGTTAACTGAGTGAAATACAGAGGAAATTCTTCAGCTGTCTGATAGCTCTCTTCATGCGAATCCTTTCTAGCTTCTTCTGACCTATCTCTAACACCCTAGCATTACCAAGAATGTAAGAAAGCCACATGCTAGAAAAGTGGCTAATTTGTTAACCTGTCAAAAGCACATATTTTAGCACTTGCTAGTAATATTTGAAACAGGCAGTGAATTAGCATATTTCACAAACTACTAAATAAATTTAAGAAATATTGTATAGTTGTTATCATTATAAAGATAGAAGCCAGTTATTCTGCCTCAACCTGTTTGTTTGAGAATAAAGATTAAATTTTAAAACCTTTAAATGTGGTTGATGTAGGATAATTTTAAAGGGTATGCTATAGTTTTCATGAGTATTACTCAAGGTTCATGTTTTAGTAGCTTGATCCCTGAGATGACACTGTTGAGTGGTGGCAGAGCCTTTAGGAGGTGGGACCTTTGGGAAAGTGTTTAGGTCACTGGTGTTGTGTCCTCAGTGGAATTGTGATTCCTGAGTCTGACATTCTCTCTACTTCCTGGCTTGTGATGTAAGTGCATTACTCTACTATATAATCTTGCCATGATTTCAAATTAACTGATCTAGAACCTACAGAACTATAAGCCAGAATAGGTTTTTATACTTGGTAAGTTAATTTCCTCAGGTAATGATGCAAAGCTGATTAATATAAAAAAATTAGTTTCAAGAAGAAGGAACTTTGGCTTTACTCTTGAAGATATGGAGAAGTTTTTGGAATTGGGTAAGAAGAAGAGTTAGGAAGAATTTGGAAGAGGAGGAGGCATGAGAAAGTCTGGAATGTTTTAAGTGGAGCATGATGAGAAATTCTGGTGAGGACGTGGAAGACCAGAATGCTGATACAAGATGGAAAATAAAGGTCATAATGATGACGTTTCAGATGAAAATGAGAATTCTGTTTGGAACTGGATGAAAGGTAAACATGTTGTACCATGGCAAAGAAATTAGATGCATTTTGTCCATATTCTGATACTTTGAGGTAGGCAAAGTTTAAAGGTGATGAACTAATTTGTCTGTAAGAGGAGATTTGAAGATTTTACAGCATGAATATTACTGATTATTTATCATCAGTTTTATAGGAGAATCAAAAGCAGAAATGAGCAGAGCAGAAAGATTTGGAAAATTTGCAACTTGGCTGGGACAGGAGTACTTGTAAGGGTGGGTCCAAAGAAGGTGTGATTGCTAAAGAGACCTGTGCAATCAAATGAAGCCAACCCCTTTAAATCTGAACAATAGGAAAGAGATCTTGAGGGTATCTCAGAAATATGCAAGATCATAGAGAAGAGAAAACGTGTTTCAAAGACTTCCCAGAGAACAATAATTTCAGAACATAGCCTTGAGGTAACCTGGGCACCCCTGACTACCTCAGGATTTATAGCTCATGCTCAGTTGGCAAAGCATTCCTGGTTGCAGCCAGAGTTCAAGTGTGGCCAGATGTAGTTCATGCCAGTGGCAGAGTTTGATGTTGCTTACAGGATGCTGGTTTTGTGGAATGCAAGAACCATGGTGCAGGACAGCCACAGTTGAGATTTTAAATTCAGGAGTTCAAACAGTATGTTGCAGGGTTCTCTGCTAGCAGCCCCTAATGGGGTTATGTGTAGTAAATGTGTGGGAGAGAAGCCACAATGGAGACACAGGAAGATAGGGTGCCAGCAAAATGCAATGTCCACCGACTAAAGCTGTAGGTATCATGCAAATCCAGCCAGAGAGAATGGCTATGTAGCCTGAAATCAGCAAAGTCACTGCTCAAACCAGATCTTATCTCAGTGTAAATAGGATGCTGGAAATGAAGCTTTAGGATTTAATATTTGCCCTGCCAAGTTTCAGTCTGGGGCCTTATCTCTCTTTCATATTCCCATTTTTGGAATGGAATGCTTACCCTCTGCTGGTCCAACCATTGTATGATTGAACTTGTTTGTTTGTTTATGTATTTATTTTTTGTTCAGGGGATTGAACTCAGGGGTCCATAACCACTGAGTCACATCCCCAGCCCTTTTTTTCATATGGTAATTCTTTAATTCATTCTTTTTAGTTATACATGATAGTAGAATCTATTTCCATAAATTTATACAAACATGGAATATATCTTATTCTAATTAGGGTCCCAGTCTTGTGGATGTACAAGATGGTGAGATTCACTGTGGTACATTCATATGTATACATAGGAAAATTATAGCAGATTAATTCCACTGTCTTTCCTATTCCTACCCCCATTCCCTTTCTCTCATTCCCCTTTGTTCAATAAACTGAACTTCTATACTTCCCCCCACCCCCGCTTGTTGTGGGTTAGCATCTACATATCAGAGAGAGTATTTGACATTTTTGGGGGAGGTTGGCTTATTTCACTTAGCATGATAGCCTCCAGATCCATTCATTTACATGTGAATGTCATAAAGTCACTCTTCTTTATGAATAAGTATTTCCATTGTTTACCTATATACCACAATTTCTTTTTCCATTTATCTATTGATGGGCATCTAGGTTGGTTGCCTAACTTAGGTATTTTGAGTTGTGCTACTATAAACATCAATGTGGCTGTGTCTTTGTAGTATGCTGATTTTAACTCCTTTGGGTATATACCAAGGAGTGGGATAATTTGGTCAAATGATGATTCCATTCCTATTTTTTTGAGGACTCTCCATACTGCTTTCCACAGTGGTTGTGCTTATTTGGAGTTCCACCAATAATGTATGAGTATATCCTTTTCCCCACATCCTCACCCAATCCTTTATATTTTTATTTTGAGACAGGGTCTTACTAAGTTGCTTAGCTGCTGAGACTGGCTTTAAGTTTGTGATCCTCCTGCCCCAGTCACCCAAGCTACTGGAATTACAGGCATGTACCATCATACCTGTTGATAACTTGTTTTTTTTGTTTATTTATTTATTTAAACAAGTGCTCACAGTTGAGTTTGTCTCAATTCTTGGAGGAAACTTTGGACTTGGACTCTTTTTATTTTTCCAAATATTTTTAGTCATAAATGAACACAATACCTTTATTTTATTTGTTTTTTATGTGGTGCTAAGGATTGAACCTAGTATCTCACACATACTAGGCAAGCGCTCTACCACTGAGCTACGACCCCAGCTGACTCGGACTCTTGAGTACAGCTGGAACAGTTGATGTGGGGATAGGATAAATGAATTTTCCATTGTGAGACAGACATGAACTTTTGGGACCAGGAGCAGAAGGCTATGATGTGAATGAGTGTCTCAGAAAGGTGCATGGGTTAGACCCAGTCCCCAGTGAGGTGCTATTGGGAGGTAGTAAAATCTTTAGGAGGTGCAGCCTTACAGCAGATCCTTGTCACTTGGGGTGTGCCCATTCAGGAGACATTCATGAATGTCATGATCTTTTGGTTTTGTGCTTCATGTTAAATAGTTTGCTGCTTCTCCACTCACTCCTGCCACAATGTGCTTCTCTTGCCAGAACCCAAATCAATGGGCCACCTGATTTTGGATTGGAACCAAATTACAGAATTAAAAGTCAATGTAAACCTTTTCTCTCATTTTATTTTATTTTTTTGTTTATTTATTTGTCAATTTATTTTGCAGTACTGTGGATTGAATGCAAGTTCACCCTACTACTGAGTTATATCTCAGGTCTTTTTATTTAGTCTGAGACAGGGTTTTGCTGAGTTTTTGAGTTTGACCTCGAACTTGTGGTCCTCTTGTCTTACTCTTTCAAATCTCTGAAATTACAGTGAGGTCACCACAGCTGACCCCCAACCTTTATTCTTTATAAGTTAGTTAGCCCTGATATTTCATAATGCATTACTTAATGTATTAGTTAAGAACATCAACAACGATAGACTCAGAAAGTACACAATTTAACAAATTTGGATTTAGTCATCATGAAAATGGGTCAGTTACTTTGGGGTCAGTAGCAAAATTTTTCATTGGAATTTATGAGCCCGTCATTCTACTATCAGGCATATGTTGATCTGGACATTAATCTCTGGTCTATGTAAAATTATAATACAAACCAGAATTCAAAATCTAAAAAGTTATAAATAGTGCCATATGTACAGATGATGTGAAGAAATCCCAAGGTTTACTAAATTCTTTAAGTGATATTGCCTTGATATTTCCATTAAGATGAGAGAAAATAACAGGTTAACAGAAAAAAAAATCCACCAAGTTACACTAACATAAAAATTTGACAAGAATTCTTTAATAAAAGAAACAATACACAATGTATTCAATGTGAGGACAATGCTCAACATCACTAGATAATTAAAAAAAAAAAAAAAGAACCCAGAACAGCAGAAGCTAACCTTAAACATAACAAATACAAATGCCCTCTTTCACCTACAAATTGACCTTCAGAGCAAGGTGGGCTGAGATGGATACTTTATACACTGCTTAAAGGAGTGTAAATTGCCTTTACTCTTCTGAATAGCAATTTGACAATCAAGCACTTGAGAATGCTTCATTACCTCTGCCTGGGTAATCTTACATCCAACATGAGAAAATAAACCTCGTTTTTCTCAATAAAATCTTATATAAAAAATATGTCGTGGAATTATTTATAAGTTATTTATGATGGTGAAATGTTTAATAAGAACAGGATGCTTAATTAAATTGTTATATTCACATTACAAATGGTAAACAACCATTGAGATGTTAAAGTACTCATGATGAAATTAATAATAATGTACAAAATTGTCCAAAAACTGTGATTCCCAGTAATGAACAAATATCTCTCTTAACTTCTGGCTGAAACCAGTATAGAATTTCTGTAGAGGAGGATTTCCTATATGAAAATCCATGTGTTAGCTGAGTGCCGTGTCAGTGCTCAGTGAAAGATAGGAGGATCACAAGTTCACGGCCAGTCTGGGCAACTTAGGGATATCCTGTCTCAAAATAAAAAGAACTGAGCGTGGAGCTCATGGGTAGAGTACCCGACTAGCATATGCAAGATCCTGGTTCCAATCATTAGTACTTGGGGGAAAAGAAAGAGTCATTGACTTTCCCACAAATAAATTTAATAAAATACAAATTAAAAGAGAATTACAAGATGCAAGAACTAACTAGTCCCTAAATTAATAACCATCAAGAACAATCACCAGGGAATATGATGTAATATCTTCTATATATACAGGGTAAAAATTACCTTTGAAGAAGTAACAAACCATTAAAAATGAAAAGTTGGAAAATATCTCAAATAGAATCCCAAGAGTAAAATATGAAACACACATCACATATACACACAATATAAGAGCACATAATGCAAAATAAAACTGAATGCGTATGTTAATATTTCTAAAGAATCAATATATTAATTCTTAATTTAGATGACGTATTCTCTTAAGGTGATCTTTTACTTTTAATAATATCTTTATCTTTGAAATTTAGAGAGAATTAGGTTCTGTAAACATCCACTTAAAAAGGTTTACCTAAATTTAGAATCATCTGAAAATACTCCAAAATACTCCTTTCTCTAGTCCTAATACTCTCATTTTAGATTTTCTCCTCCTTGTGTGCTGAGGGCAGAACTATAGCAGGAGCTGTGCTGTTCATATTGGTAATATGCACTCATGCATTCCTGTTGCCTGCGGCCTTGTTTTGAGCCGTCATGAATGTCAAAATCGATTCTGTCAAACGATGGCATTAGATGACTTTATTATGACCTCCACATAAAAAGTGGAAGTTCACAAGTACTGTCCTTGTAAACCCTAACTTGGTAGGGTTGGAACATCTGCAACAAATCTGCAGCATGAGCAGTCACCTCTAATCCAGTTATTCCTTATGTCTAATCCTTTTATTCATTTCATTTTGAAATGCAGATATCTGAACTCCATAATAAGCACTTCTTCAGTTTTTCACATGCTCAGTCAGAAACCTTAGATAAATGATGTAAATGATGTAGAACAGTGTTGGCATATGATATTAAGCTTTCAAAAATACATATTGAATAAATAAGCATAAAGATAGTACTAATTTAGACTTTTGTAATAGAAAAAACAATCTACAGAAAGGAGGGAAATCTCTAACATTGTTGGAGTGCTAACCTGTGTATCAATAACCATGACAGATGGCTCATAAATGAACTCCACAATGACCTTAAATTAATATTATTTTACAAATAGGGAAACCAAGACTTAGAGGCTGAGTAATGTAGTAAGTCAGAGAGAACCAGAGTTCCTGAATCCAAACCAGGACTGTGTGACCATAGATAGTTTTCTGTTTTTGTAAAATGCACTTCCTTATGATTTAAATACAATTCATAAGTCCTCTGTGGTCACCTTTTGAATGGTACTGAAGAACTTGCAAAAGAAAAAACAAAGATTAGGGGTGACTTCATAGCAATTGTAAAGACCTTAAACTCCTGCAAGTTCGCAGCAGATTGTGCTGAAAATCCTAATCAGGATACTAATATAAAGGTAGTATTACCAAAGTCTGAGACCAGAGGGGACTGATTTTAGGGAGTCCCAACATATAAGTTCCCATGCTAACCCCCAAACCAATGAAAGAAATAATGCAAAGGCAGGAAAGAAATTTATTCCATCTACCTAGACTTGGATGACCAGGGGTCAGGTGTCCTCAGCCTTGTCCTTGGGATACAGGAATGAGCTTCAGGTTTAAATAGAAGAATTGGGATGGGGCAACAGGCATGAATAATTAAGAAGTCTTGGTCAAACTATGATCTGGTTCATCATTATCTCAGCTGTGGTACTTTGAGATCAGAAGTTAGGGGTGTCTTACTGCTGGAGAGGGCATTTGGCTCCCACTTAGTTGGAGACCGTCCCATTGGTGGAAGGTTGATCTGCCTGCAAAACTCACTGTTCCTGGTAGATTTAGGACAATGGCTGCTGACTTCTATGCACCACTTTGGGGATGTGAAAAAGGACATTGTAAAAGCTGGCAATTGATTATCATGTCCCTGTAAATCTTGAAAATACTTAGTTACTTGATCTTGGTGTCTTCAGTTTTGAAGGGGGAGAATTACCAGCTTAAGATGTACACTTTACATGATTAATATGTAGAACTGAGAAGGAATCCGACGCAAAGTTTAACCTAATGAGATAGATACAAGACAAAGGCAGAGATAGCAAGCTTCTATCCTGCTTTTAGTTGCACATTTTAAAGGACCAAGTGAAGAGTCAGTGCTTTTTATCAAAATAACCTCTCTGCCTGTGTCATAGTAGAACAATTACAAAGGACAGAAAATGCATACCGTTGGTGGGTCCCTTAGTGTAACTGTGGAGTTTAAGAAAAAATGGGACTTTGAGATTTGGAATGGGAACAGTTGCATGGTATCCCTGAGAATATTTGAATCTGCAAATTTTACTGAACCCTCCTTTCAGGCATAAATATTCTCTTCCCTATTGACAGAGGAAACAATTTCCTGTTGTGTGGAGATTAGACAATGATCTGAACTGAAGTAGATGCATAATAGTATGACAATTAGTCAGAAAAAAAATATCATTGACTTGGGCGTTGGAATTAATCCTAATAGTTTTTCAGTCTTAATGATTTGTTTTGATTTTTTTCATGGTGGTCAACAGTAAGAAAAGTAGAAGTTCCTGGAATAGATAATTTTGGAAAGTAGTAGTATATTGAATGACTTTAATTTGTCAAAACAGAGAAACACCCATAGGTATTTGAATTCCCCATAGGTCCCAGAGGGTAATTTCTTCACAGGGCAGTAAGGAATGTACTATATAGATGGCAGAGGGATATTAGCACCTTTAAGGAGTTTAGTGGAGTGGCTACTCTCTGCAGGATATGGTTCAAATTTTGATAACACTGCTATACCAATGGATTCCCTATTATCTGTGGAGTTGATGTGATTCTGCAATGGTAAACAGAGACAAGTTGTATGAGATTCCTTAAAATACTTCAAGTTCATTTTTAGAATAAAGATGAATTTACTTGCAGATATCTATGGAGATGTGGGGATTGGTAGAACTTGGGGCTTGTAAGTTTTATAATTATTTGTCTACTTCATTTATATAAGAAGAAAAAAAACAGTGGATGAGGAGAGTGTTGAAGTCATCTACTAACATAGAAAAAAATCATTGCCTACTGTTTTCAGATATCATTCAATTTAAGCCCATTAACGGGGTATAATGGGGAAACAAAGGCTTGATAAAAGATCCTGTGAATATTTTTCTTTCAGTCCAGTATTTCTCAACCTTTTTTGAAAAATTATTGCTGTCCTAAGGAGTCTGTTTAGACATTTTTATCATAATCACTCCTCCATTACCATGAGATTTTAACTTCAAAAATAGTGGTATATTTGCTTATGTATTGTGTGCAGGGCAAGCTTCATGGGTGTAGAACCAGTATACTGTACCATGTTGAAAAGGAACTCATGCTTGGAAGTGCCTGTGCTTGGTTTAATGCTCTTCTGTGGTTGTCCTGAAGTCCCTAAGTATTTTGTCTTTGAATTTATGTTTTATAAGTGAAGTGCCAAGGGGAACACAGAGCCTGTGTGGGAGCCAAGGAAATATGTACAACATGCAGTTTTCTCATTCCTCACCTGCCATTTGCATGGTGTTCAGGAGGAGCATAGCATTACAGTGAACCTGCTGTACAGGTGAGTTCAGTAAGACTGAAAACAAGTACAAAGTAAAAAGAGGAGGAAGGGTATCACGGAGAGCTCCAAGGTGACAGACTTTCTGTTAGAACCAGTTTAGAAGGAAGTTGATGACATTTTAAGAAACAAATAAGTACTCACAGTTGACTCTCTGTGTTGGCCAACTGCTCATGTGAAAATAGAGACACAAAGCAAAGGGAAGAATAAAACGAACCTTTCATTTTATCCTTCCTGCTTCATCATTAAGTCAAAGATAGAGAGTTATTAGAATATCCACATATCGAGAAGTAAAATAATAGTCGTATTAGGTTTGTGCAATGTTTCTGGCAAACAGGAAATACATATGCACATCTGAACTGAGAAATACAAGTTTTGTAATTTTAGAGTTTCCACGTTTAAGCTAAATGCTCTTTTATTTCTATTTAAAACTCTCATTGCATAATGTAAAGATTTATGCCAAAATTCAGGCAACAATTTAATGTTTTTATTTGTCTTTATTTTGAATGACATTAAATAGCAAATAAATACCATGGCAATTAAAAATCTAAACTACAGAAGAAAAGCATGTCTAATATTTTAGTATCTTCAGTAATACTTTTTTCATTAAACACAGTGCACTACATTTTCAGTTACCACATAACTTCACAAAGTGTGCAGCCAGCCCTGATTGCATATTTGACCTCTCTACCTACTATCAATCAATCTATCAGTCACTCTATATAGGAATCATCTATCTAATCTTGCTTAAGTATAAGAGACTTCAGCCCATCCATCCCCACAATGCATGTGGTAGTATTTTCACTAATATCCGCAGCTATTTGGCAAAATTGGAAAACATTTTGAGGACTTTGATGTGGGATCTGAACTGGCATTGATGTTGAAGACACGAGGTGGCATTTTTGTCCTCTGAGTAGAGATGGAACTTGTGTAGTGGCCACATCATCTTGGCCTGTCATGAAGCAGGGACCAGGATGGTAAGCACATTGTTTCCTAGGCTTCGCTGCCTCACTTTGCTTTCTACATATCTCTCACAATATAGTGGGATAGTATATTACCAAAGTGTTAGAACCTAAGATTTACCCTAAACTTTGTTTTCTAGGAGTCTCCATTCTACATGACTTAGTTTCTCTTTTGTCTTTCATAGTGCTTAGAATTTCTCTGATGACTTACTCTTTTCAACCTTCAGCTTTTCTTAATTTGTGACTTTCAGCTTTTGTGATCAATGGAAAAATGCTGAACCCAGTGACCCTCAGTGTAAACCATGTAAAGATATTTGTTAAAATTCATCCAAAAATTTTGTTTCTTCCTGATGTTTAAAAAGTACAGTGATAAAAAAGCTTCAGATAAATGATACAAAATTATACTTTGTTTCAAATTCTCAGATTTGGGTGAGTTCACTTTTTACAAGGATGTTGGGATCTAGGTATGCCCTGACAACCTGGCTGTCATGTTCCGGAGTTGCTGCTTTCTTAACCTCTGATAGGTAAATGAGAAAAACAATGATTTATATGGGACAAGATGGAACAAAATGGTGGAAAGCAATGGAATATGGTTCTCTCCCCATTTTCCATTAATAACTTCTTTTCTATGCTACCATTTACTTTCTACATCATGCTTTTCTAAAGGTTTTCTATTTTTTTTTAAGTGTTGATAATCTGGAATACCAGAACCTTCCTGTAATTTTAGTAGCATTACCAGCATTGGAGTATGTAGAAAGAGAGCATATATTAGATTTATAAAGATGCAAAGCTATTTAATTTAAAATTTTTAAACACCAAGCAAAGAGGAAAGGAAAAATAATTGATAATGCCACATCTTGTTTGTTTCTTATTATGCATTTGGCTTTTAAAAAGGATGCCTGTTGAAATAAGCATTGGTTTATTCTTTTAGTTTCTCATGAGAATCTTCAGGGTTACTCACTTTTTCAACTACCATGGCATTATAATACAATTTAATAACTAAAAGAAGAAAGCTTGCTTGATGAATGATGAGAAAGTCAATAGGTATTCTCAATATATTGTAGCAAAGTTAACACGGTTAAATGCAATACAGTTTTCATGTGAAATAAATAGTCAACAAATATTAATCATATGATATTAAAGATTGAGAGGAAGCCAAAATGAATTTATCTCTTTTAAAAATTTCCCAAACCTTAGAATCTATTATAAACTCGTTGTATAGAGATAAGATAAATGACAAGAGCAAAACTTAAAACATGTTTTTGGGAGAAAAACTGATAAATGAGGAAACATGAAACATTAACTACAAAATATTTGGAATATTTTATCTTAAAATATCTTTATTATGCCATCGTTTTCCACATATAAAGAAAATGCAGAAACTATAGCATCCTAAGATTGATATTCCTGCAGAACTTCAGTGTGCTTTCTATTACTCAAAACTCTTATATTAGCAGGTACTTGAAATCTATAAACATACATGAACTTACTATAATAGAATTATTATAGTTTTATTATGATTTTTCAAAATTTTCTACTCTAAATTCAAATTTTCTATCTATCCAGATTTTCCTTGTATATTTACAGTCACTACCCAACTATAATATTGTATGAGTTATAATATAAAATTTCACTTTCTTACAACTTTCCAGAAGCATACTGGAAAGGCAAATAGACTGTGAAAATCATTCCCTGCATTTCAGTGACAAATATGGGTGAATTTTGGATCATTCTTGATTTTGTGTTATCCGTTCATTATATCTCCACTATCAATGTGTTCATTGACATTGGCTTTATGAAGTGCTGAGTCACCACAGTACACAGCTAAAACAGCTTGTGAATCTATTTAGCCAATACTTGCTTAAGTTATTTTTAGCAATTTGCCCTTTAAACAAATGAATAGGTTTCTTAAGTAGCCATGAGCTTTTTTTGATTTATCATTTGTGAAAGCTGTGTAATCTGTTAAAAGATAATGTGTATACAGAAATAAGATCAATCTAAAAATAATACTTTATTGCTATAATTTAATAAGTATGTTCTGCCATTTCTACATTATTGTGATTCAAGTGTCTCAAAAAGAAACAATTGAGAAATGGAATGCTGCTTGCATCCAGTATAAGATCATGAAAGGTTAATGGTCAGTTAATAGTTTCAGGAACTTTGAAGCACCTGTCTTAACTGTGCCAACCTTACGCCCATCACTACTCCATTCTCATGTTGTCTGTGTTGCTTCTTCATTAATTTCACATCAACTAATTACATAGTTCAGTTGTTGAAAGCACAAATTTATGTCTAATTGCTGGATGTATCAATTTAAAAGTGTCAGGTAAGGGATTATTGCAGTTGTTAAAATAGATAATGCAAGCAGTAAAAGTGTTGAATAGTTTTTTTCTTTTACTTCCAATGAATGTAAATAGGCTGTTTAATATAAATTAAGTACAAGAAAAGCCACTAATTTTGTACAATTTCAGTGTATGTTTAGAAAGTTCTTAAAATTCAGGAACTTGTGTATTATTCTTAGTAATTATGTAAGTATGTAACATTAAGCATATTTTGCATGAAGTATTTCATGACTTTTCTTTGGCCAGTTTTGAATATCCATACTATTTTATAAAATTTAGGAGGAAAGCCAGGTACAGTGGCACACAACTGTAATCCCAGTGGTTCAGGAGGCTGAGGCAGGAGGATCACAAGTTCAAAGCCAACCTCAGCAACTTAGTGAGACTCTCTCTCAAAATAAAAAATAAAAAGAGTTGAGAATGTTGTTCAGTGGGTAAAGACCCCTGGGTTCAATCCCTGATACCGCCCCCCCCAATTTTTTTTTTTAAAGAGGAGTCTTTAATTAAAGTGCCTACATATAACTCAAGAATTATTTGAAAATACAGATTCCATTTTTATAGTATTGGAATAGGGTTTGTGTGTTTGGATTGCATTTCTAATGTGTTTCTTAGAACTTCCTTGCTGGTGCTGATGTTAGTGATCTATAGATCACAATTTACACACCTAGGTCCTTCAGCATTTATGGTGGGAATGATAAAAATATTTCCCTTTGTTTTTACCTATTGTTTCATGTCCATTAAAACTATTTCCCCTTTGAAAAAACATATTATTTCTCTTAAGCTTATCAAAATTAATTTAAAAAATTGTTCTGTATCTATTATATTATTTGCTTAATAAATATACATAAATAACTATATTTATTTGCTTAATAAAAACTGTGGACATTTTCAAAATGTCTACCAATTGACTTATTTATTTGTTTAACCAACTCTATGTTCTTGGAGTAGAGTGGTAAAGAGTGCTAGGTTATTGCACTCATGGGGCTTATAGTCTGCGGTCTAGACCTAAGAATGTAAGTGGGTTACTAAGTGCTTTCTTTTTTTTTTTTTTTTTGCAGTGGGGTTGGGGCGAGTACCTGGGATTGAACCTAGAGGCACTTAACCACTGGGCAACATCCCTAGTCCTTTCTTTGTATTTTACTTAAAGGCAGGGTCTCCCTGAGTTGCTTAGGGTCCCACTAAGTTGCTGAGGCTGGCTTTGACCTTGTGATCCTCCTGCCTCAGCCTCTTGAGCCTCTGGGATTACAGGTGTGCACCACTGGGTCTGGCTTACTAAGTGCTTTTCGATTGCACTGATGGTTCAAAAAATCACCCTCAGGGCTGAAAATGCTTTGATGCAGATGTGTACCTCTGGATTTTCTCAGGTTGTATTTAACTTTCTTACAGACATCCACTAATAGGTGAAACAGGACATTTCAAGGTTAAGAAGAAAATAAATTAATCTTGAGCAAAATCAGAGTATGAGTACACCAGTAAAATACTTGGAAAAGATTATAAAATGATAAAGAATATATAAGGCCATTGAACAGGTTGTGCAGGGGTTTAGCTTTTAGAGACAGGCTAAAAGGAGAAAGAATGAATACAACTAGAAAGATATCACTAATTCTATTTAAATGAATTGTGGACTCCATTATTATTAATAACTGCTGTATCCAAGACACGATACAAATAAAGTGTAATAACCATAGAAAAGGTTTTATTACTGTAATGTAGGTAATAGAGATTATATTTTACATATTATTCTGAAACCTGATTTTTTTCCATTAATGAGAAACTCTTCTCATATATTCCATGTTTTTCCCCATATGGGGCAGTAACTTAATATATCTGTCTAACATCCTAAAAAGTATTTTTGGATTATTTTCCATCTTAAAAATACTATACTCAGTACTCAATTGACAATTCCCAATGCATTGTTTTTCTCCCATCTTTGTATATCTGTATGATAAGCTCTTTTAAAGAGAACATCTTTGTATTACTTTGGGTGGGTTGCCACAACAGGGAATCATAGACTGGGTAGTTAAAACAACATAAATTAATTTCTTACAATTCTGGAGGTCAGAAGTCAGAAAGCAAATCGTTGCCAGAGTTGGTTATTGAGGCTTCTTTCCTTGGCCTACATATGTATGACTGTCTTGTCCTTGTGTCTTTACATGGTCTTTCCTCTGTGCTTGTCTGTGTCCTAATCTATTCTCATAAACTCATTGGTCATTTTGAATTAGAACTCACCATAGTGGCCTCATAATAACTTAATTGCCTCTTCAAAGGATTTATGTTCATATATAGTCACACCCTGAGATACTCAGAGTTAAGACTTCCACATATGAATTTGGGGGGCAATGTCATTCAGCCCATAATAGTCTTGATCAAATGCTTTATACATCTTGATTATTTGCTGAATTTCCCCAATTTTGCTTCACATAAATGGAATAAATTTTTCCAACCATTTTTTTCTCCCCACCTATATTGTTAATCTTCACTTGCTTTTTTTCTTTTATGTTCATTGGACATTTAAATTTGTATCTGGCACCAAATGGAGGAGTTTAGGTTTTGTGTTAAAGACAACGAACAATCATATTACACAGTTGATCACTTCACTTTGTTCGTTAGGAAGATTATGAATGGGAGTGTTTTCGGAATGCTCTGCACTGAGGGAAAACTGAAAACGAGTAGAATCTTGCCACCCTTAATGGTTTAATTGATAGTAAACTAAAAGAGGAAATGGCAGTAGGAATGACCCGGGCTACTGGTAAGAAGGAAGAACAACAGTGATGGACTCGCCTCCACAGAAATGGTAATTTTGTTTTCCAAAACATACTTTGGAACAGATGATCAATATGGGTTTCAGGAGAGTTAATGGCTTCTGGGCACTAGTTACAAATCATTCAACAACGTTCTGTGTCCTAATCTCTCTGGTTAGGAATTCTGAGAAGAGGGCATCACTGGTACTCTGAAAAATGAATTGGTGGAACACATGCAGTGGGAATAATGTCTATCAAAGTGATAAACCCCTTGAAAATTGAACATGATTGGAAGATGTTTTACTGTGTTTGCCTCAGAGCAACATTTTATTTTCCCCCCAAACAGGAAATTATCAGGAACAGTAAAGGAATCAAACAGAGTGGAGGATCTATGACTGCTTTTAAGGACAGTATCCTCTAGAGAGAGCATACTGAATGTGAAAGCAAGTTCTGCAAGTTTTTAGCTGTATGAATTTAGGCAAATCATTTCATCTTTTTGAACTTTAGTTTCCCCAGTTACAGAAGAAAAATTATAATGCATATTTAAACGTATTGTTGAATTTTATTAAACACTGAAATAGCATGAACCACATAAATGATAACTTTTATCATTTATATTTTATTGGCCCTGATTTTTTACCTCACAGATTTTGACTTATACAGTCTGCTTCTGTAACTGTCATATAAGCTCTTTCAGATCAGAATGCCTAACTTAAACTAGTGAACTTTAGCCCCAGGCATAGAAGTTTGCACACGCTTACTTTAAAAATTATTATCTTGGAAGGAGAGTTAGGCTAAAAGTAGACACATGATATATTTGGAATGTAGGAGAAGGTAGGATAAAATACAGCATCCCTTCATGCTCAAACATTAGAAAAAATAGGGATAGTGGGAACATTCCTTAACATTGCAAAGGCCATCTATGCTAAGCCCATGGCCAACATCATTCTAAATGGTGAAAAACTGAAAGCATTCCCCCTAAAAACTGGAACAAGGCAGAGATGCCCTCTTTCACCACTTCTATTTAACATTGTCCTTGAAATTCTAGCCAGAGCAATTAGACAGACCAAAGAAATTAAAGGGATAAAAATAGGAAAAGAACTCAAACTATCCCTATTTGCTGATGACATGATTATATATTTAGAGGAACTGGGAAATTTCACCAGAAAACTTTTGGAACTCATAAGTGAATTCAGTGAAGTAACAGGATATAAGATTAATGCTCATAAATCCAATGCATTTTTATACATAAGTGGTGATGAATCTTCAGAAAGAGAAGTTAGGAAAACTATCCCATTCATAATAGCCCCGAAAAAAATAAAATACTTGGGAATCAATCTAACAAAAGAGGTGAAAGACCTCTACAATGAGAACTACAGAACACTAAAGAAAGAAATTAAAGAAAACCTTAGAAGATGGAAAGATCTCCTATGTTCTTGGATAGGCAGAACTAATATTGTCAAAATGACCATACCACCAAAAGTGCTATACAGATTCAATGCAATTCCAATTAAAATCCCAATGACGTACCTTACAGAAATAGAGCAAGCAATCATGAAATTCATCTGGAAGAATAAGAAATCCAGAATAGCTAAAGCAATCCTTAGAAGGAAGAGTGAAACGGGATATCGCAATACCCAGAACTTCAACTATACTACAAAGCAATAGTAACAAAAACAACATGGTATTGGCACCAAAATTGACAGGTAGATCAATGGTACAGAATAGAGGACACAGACACAAACCCAAATAAATACAATTTTCTCATACTAGACAAAGGTGCCAAAAATATGCAATGGAGAAAAAATAGCCTCTTCAACAAATGGTCCTGGGAAAACTGGAAATCCATATGCAGCAGAATGAAACTAAACCCCTATCTCTCACCCTGCACACAACTCAACTCAAAATGGATCAAGGACCTTGGAATCAGACCAGAGACCCTTCAACTTATAGAAGAAAATGTAGGTCCAAATCTTCAACATGTCAGCGTAGGATCAGACTTCCTTAACAGGACTCCCATAGCACAAGAAATAAAAGCAAGAATCAATAACTGGGATAGATTCAAACTAAAAAGCTTTCTCTCAGCAAAGGAAACTATCCGTAATGTGAAGAGAGAGCCTATAGAGTGGGAGAAAAACTTTGCCACTCATACTTCAGATAGAGAACTAATTTCCAGAATATATAAAGAACTCAAAAAACTCTACACCAAGAATACAAATAACCCAGTTAACAAATGGGCTAAGGAAATGAATAGACACTTCACAAAGAAGATCTACATGCAATCAACAAACATATGGAAAAATGTTCAACATCTCTAGTAATAAGAGAAATGCAAATCAAAACTACCCTAAGATTCCATCTCACCCCAATTAGAATGGTGATTATCAAGAATACAAGCAAAAATAGGTGTTGGAGAGGATGTGGGGAAAAAGGTACACTCATACATTGCTGGTGGGGCTGCAAATTAGTGCAGCCACTCTGGAAAGCAGTGTGGAGATTCCTTAGAAAACTTGGAATGGAAACACCATTTGACACAGCTATTCCACTCCTTGGCCTATACCCAAAGGACTTAAAATCAGCATACTACAGAGATACAGCCACAACAATGTTCATAGCTGCTCAGTTCACAATAGCCAGATTGTGGAACCAACCTAGATGCCCTTCAATTGATGAATGGATAAAGAAACTGTGGTATATATAACATGGAATATTACTCAGTCATAAAGAATAATAGAATTATGGCATTTGCAGGCAAATGGATGAAATTAGAGAATATCATGCTAAGTGAGATAAGCCAATCTCAAAAAACCAAAGGACAAATGATCTCACTGATAAGCGGATGTTGACACATAATGGAGGGTGTGAGGGGGGCAAGAATGGAGGAAGGAGGGACTGTATAGAGGGAAAAGAAGGGTGGGGGGGAGGAAAAAATAACAGAATCAATCGAAAACTATTATCCTATGTAAATGCATGATTACACAAATGGTATGCCTCTACTTCATGTACAGAGAAACAAGATGTATCCCATTTGTTTATAATAAAAATAAATTTAAAAAAAAGAATCCAACACAACTGAGAAATTCATTTTCACAAAAGGAACTCTATTTTGAAATCAACCATGAGCCCTTGTACTATTAATGGAGATGCTGCTCATATACCCTGCACTCCTTGCTGTTCCTGAAACATTTTTCTTCGAGGTTCATCATTTTGAATTCTGGATCTCCTGTGAGTTATATCACTCTCACAACGACCGACAGTCATTAAAGTTCTACCAGGTGTAACTGAAGATAGCAAATATTTTAATACCTGGATATTAATATTAATACAAATTTCCAGAAGGTGTTCATACATCAAAGAAAGTAATTCAGAAAGCTCATGTATTAATTTCAGAGAATTCAGAGAAGTGTATGGTAACTATTTTCAGTTCTATGACTTGGGAACATTTTTATAAATGTAGTATATGTGTGTATATGTGCTCAGGTGTGTATATACACACCATGGATAGATACATATCAACTAATGCTAAATAGGATGAATTATTATTAGAAAGGGACAGAAGAAAGGAGTCTATTTTATTTTTAAGTAGCCAATAATTTTCATTAACAGAATTAATATATGTTTTGAAATTGAGTAGCGGTATATTCAAAATTTAACAGCAACTATGTCATGCTGTTTCTAAGACAACATAAATACAATAGAATGTCTCTTAGGTAATGCTAAATTTTTATAAAAAGTTCACAGTAAAGGAAGACATAATAACCATCTTAAGAATTTTTTTTATAGGTAAAAGATAAAAATCACTTCTTTTTACTGGAAGTTGCCTAATGACTCCAATTCCAAATAGTGTTTTCAATGTATTCCTTATAGTCTTTCTGTCAGTTGAAAACTTAAAAGAATTTTTTGCCTAGCAGTGTGAGAAGCTCTGCAGACCTGCTCTTCAGCAAAAATGGTAAAAGTTATTTTAAAAAATTCAATCTCTGGAAATTGACCTAAGAGCATACAGAAAATGAAGAAATATTAATCAATAAAATCCACTAAGACTTTGTTAGAGCAGTGCAGCTCTGTGGAATTTGAACTATTCCTCCTTTTCTCCCTGCTCTTAGCTCAGTGAGATGAAAATTCCAAGTTCAGATTCTTAACAGTCAAGAACAAAAGGGCCACTCTTTCCCATAGAGGTATCATAGCTATTAAAATTCCCTAATGGACTGGATGTCTCAATTTCCTGTATTGTACCCAGATTGTTGTTGTCGAGTCTAAATTCTAGGCTGTGTAAAAGTAGCCCAGTTTCCCTAGCATTATGAGAACCTTTCTAGGAAATCAAATTCTCTCCTCACATCAGTTGGGACCCTACAGAAAAACTGAGTTAGACCGACAACCAGAGCCAGATAAAAATGAAGCAAGTAGGCAGAGCCCACAGAGATACTGTTTTTAGAGAAAGGATAGCATACCTGCTAGGAGTGATGCTCAGCCAACAAAACTGATCTGGTCAGAAAAGATTGGGGAAGTACTACTTGATTTGAATCCCTGCCTCAGGTCAGCCTTCAGGTCTAGGATCCATCCATACCATGGAGGTACCTTGGAAGGGAGAAGAATCCCACAGCAAATTCTAAAACCTAGGCCATACTTTGAGTTTAATCAGTGTTTCTGTGGCTGAGAAGCCCACCCAGCGGCCTGTCCAGAGCAGGGGAAGACCAAAGCTGCAAATAACAATAGCAAATCCACACTGTTCTTATACACCTAGGAGTTTATAAACAGGGCTTCCATGGTCCTAAAGACTATTCCAGACCTTGGACAGGGTTGATTAGTCCAAAACTGGAAAAACAATGACAAAGACATGGCAGAGTATAATAGCAAATAATATATTCTGGTTCTCACACACTGGGAGCTTAAATAGCACTTTCCATGACCCAAGCACGACTTGCAGACACCACCCAGGGAGGAACAAACCACCACAATGCCACGAAATACCTGCAGCAACCGAACCAGATCAGTGACGATTGCAGTGCCTACCCACCTAGTAACTCAGTCTAGTAGCATACCACAACCAGTGGGCTTGCCAGACAGCAAATAAAGTCAGAAGCTATACCTGAATTCAGCAGCCCAGACAACTACAGAATCTGAAATCAAGTTTTACAAGTCCAGAGACATTACACTGGATCAAGCTGAATCATAGGTATAGATAAAGAAGGCCTATCACTTCCAAGGAATACCTACAACGTCAGTCAGATGGTCGCCTACACAAATGTGTAAGCACTAACGTAAGGACACAAAGGTTAAAGTGACTCAGGAAATAGAAGGAGCAATGTTTCCCAGTTTATCTTATGAAATCAGTATTAACTTGATACCAAAAGTGGACAACCATATTGCAGACCAATCTAAATCTCATTTTCTCTCTCTTTTTGTTTTTGTGTTTTTTGTTTTTAGTTTCTTTTCAGTTCTGGGGATTGAGTCCAGAACTGTTCTAACTCTAAGCTAACATCCCAACCCTTTTTTTTCTTTTTTCTTTTGTTAAATTGCTGAGGTTGCCCTGTAATTTGCAATGCACCTGCGTCATACTCCTGAGTCCTGAGGATTATAGGCATTCTTCACTGCCTGCCTGTGGCATCAATATCTTTTATATTTATGCAAATTACTCAATAAAATATCAGCGAACAGAATGCAGCAAGATGTAAAAAATTTTATATAAACATGAACAATGCCACCAACTGGAATTTACCCCGGGAGTGTAAAATTGGCTTAAGATAAAAAAATTAATTAATACAGAATATGTCAATAGAACAGAAAGTCATTTTGATATTCAGAAAAATCTTCAGGTAAAACCACATACAGACACTCAAGAAACAAGAAGTAAAAGATAATTCTTCAACATGATAAAAAGCATTAAAATAACTATGATTAACATACCTAATGGTAAAAAACTGGATGCTTTTCCACTATGATCAGAAAGGAATTAATAATGTTCACTCTCATCTCTTCTATTTAACATTTTACTAAAGGTCTGAAACTGAGAAATTAGGCATGAAAAAGTAATAATAAGCATTTCGATTAGAAAGTAGAAATAAACCTGTATCTATTCACAGATGACATGATCTGCTACACAGAAAATCATCATGGCTACACTAAAATTTAAAAAATAAGCCCACTAACCTTTTAAAGTACAAGATAAAATTTTTAAAAATTAATTGTATTTCTAAACACTTGCAATGAGTAATTCAAAAGTGAAATTAGAAAACAATTCCATTGATAATAACATTAATGGATAAAATACTCAGGAATAGATTTAACAGAAAATTACAACTTATGAAAACTACGTTGTCAAAAGAAAATGTAAAACATATAAATTAGTGAAAAAAATTCCATGTTTATGGATCAGAACCTTAATATCACTAAAATGAGACTACTTCCCAAATTGGTATTAGTGACATACCAATCAGAATCTCTCCTGGAATCTTTGAGGAAACTGATAATATATTTTTAAAATTAATATGTAATTATAAAAGACCAAAAATGGTCAAAACAATCTCAAAAAAAAAAAAAAAAAAACCACAAAGGTAGCAGAAATCAAACTTTCTGATTTTTAAACACGTTACAAGGTAATATTAACTAAGACAGTGTGGTACTGGCATAAGGATAGTCATAATTATCCCTGAAATACAGAATTGAGAGATCAGAAATAAACTCAAGTTTCTACAAGTCCTAAGAAAATTTAATAGGAAAAAGATTAAAAAAGAAAACAGTAAAAGGACAACTAGAAAACAACATGCAAAACAAGGATATTTAATACTTACATCATATCATATACAAAAATTAAATCTAATGAATCAAAGATTCAAATGGAAGAACCAAGATGATGTAACTCCTAGAAAAACACAGGGGTAAGTTTTTAGGAGGTCATATATGTCAAGTGGTTACTAAGGGACAAAAAAATAGATAAGTCAAATTTTATCAGAATTAACTTCTTTGCTTCAAAAGACACATAATTGTAAAAGCATTAAAAGACAATCCATGGAAAGAAAGAAAATATTTTCAAATCATATATCTGATAAAAGACTTGCATCTAGAATATATAAAGAACTCTCAGGACTAAATATTTTTTTTAAAAAAATGGTTTAAAAATTATCAAAGGATATTAGCAGTCATCTCTCCAGAGAAAATGTACAAATCAACATTAAGGATATGAAGAGATGCTCCATTCATTAATTGTAAGGGAAAAGCAAATCAAAGTCACCAGGAGATATTGCTTCATCTCTAGGAGGACAGTTATAGACAAAACATCAGATCAGAAATGTTGGTGAGGATGTGGGAAAATTGCTGGTTGAAATATAAAATGGTGCAGTATCTTTTAAAAACAATTGGGCAGTTCCTCTGTATTCAAATGCTTAACAATAGGATAAGGGAATAGGAACTGATAGCAATATAATATTCATCTTGCTTCTGTGATGTTCTAAAACTATCTGTAGTGATGTCTATAAATATCTGAATATGTTATCATTATTATGCAATTTAAATGGGTAAATTTTATGGTATGGAATTAAATCTTGATAAAGCTGTTATAACTGAAAACCCCCCTAACTTGAAATTTAGTTCTATATATGATGTAATCTACTTCACTGGAGTGTTAATAGTATTATTCTTGGCTGCATGTACACATAGAAAATATCACTTTAAAATTAGGCATATGAATGGAGAACATGCTATTAGTATATATCTAATCATGCTGACTTTTATATATTTAATTTATAGCAGAAACATTTAAGCTTATTTTGTGGAATAACATCTATTTTTCATAAAGCTTCATTTGGCTTAAATCCGTCTGACTTAGCATAATGTTTTCCCTGAACATGTTCTCAGTGAATTTTAAATCTGAAATCACTCAAACAGAAACAAAAAAGAAAAATAATAATTTGGGCACTAATTTTTGAAGCTAAAATAACAAATATATATGACTTTTAGAGTCAATCAATTCCCCTACTATATTTTAATGGAAAACTTATTTTAATATTCTTGAAAGCAAAATTTTGGAGCACAAATCTTTAGTAATAATTATTGAATGACTACTGGTGGCCATATACTCAGAGGGCAGGTACCGTGTACTGTGCTATCACTTTTCCTTGAATCTTCTGTTGTTGATTCAACAACAGAATCAAAAGCTGCAGATTTTTTTGTTGATTCAAAAGCTGCAGGTTTTACAATTTTACTTGAGGATCTTCCAACTATATGCTTTGTCATGTAGGAGAAGCCCACTTGAATTTACCAAGTCCTCATGCAATGGAGGAGTTTTTGTCCTTAAAGAAAATAATTATGCCTGTAGTACAGGGAGATTGGAAAGAAGCATTCTGAGCCAAATCATCTGATTTAAAGTTCCTTCTTGGAGTTGGGCAAATGAGAAATTATGGGAGTTTGAATGTGTCCATGCCTTGTATTTTTTTAATTATATGGAATATTTTACCTAATGATTAGCTTTTCCTAAACACTTATATGCCCTTTTTTTATTGTTTGTTCTATCTAGTTATACATGAGAGCAGAATGCATTTTGATTCCTTGCACACAAATGGAGTACAACTTTTCATTTCTCTGGTTGTAAACAATGTAGAGTCACACGATTCGTGTCATCATACATGTACTAAGGGTAATGATGTTTGTCACATTCCACCTTCTTTCCCTCTCCCTGCCTCCGCCCCTCCCATCTCCCCTACACAATTCAAAGTTCTTTTATTCTTCCCTTACCCACCCCAACCTCGCTGTTATATATCAGCATCCACTAATCGGAGAAAGCATTCGACCTTTAGTTTTTTTGGGATTGTCTTATCTCACTTAGCATGATATTCTCCAACTCTATCCATTTACCTGCAAATGCCATAATTTTATTCTTCATTATGGCTGAGTAATATTCCATTGTGTATATATGCCACAGTTTCTTTATCCATTCATCTATTGAGGAGAATCTAGGTTGGTTCCACAATATAGCTGTTCTGAATTGAGCTGCTATAAACATTGATGTGGCTGTGTCACTGTAATATGCTGATTGTAAGTCCTTTGGGTATAAACTGAGAAGTGGGATAACTGTGTTAAATGGTGGGTCCATTCCAAGTTTTCTGAGGAATCCCATACTGCTTTCCAGAGTGGATGCACCAATTTGCAATCCTACCAGCAATGTATGAGTGTGCCTTTTCCCCCACATCTTTGCCAACACATATTGTTGCTTGTATTCTTGATAATAGTCATTCTAATAGACTATTCTTGATAATAGTCATTCTAAGGAATGAGATGAAATCTTAGGGTAATTTTGATTTGCACTTCTCTAATTACTAAAGATGTTGAACATTTTTTCATGTATTTGTTAATTGATTGTATATCTTCTGTGATATATCTGCTCAGTCCTTTAGCCCATTTTATTGTTTGGGTTATTTGTTATTTTGGTGTCAAGTTTTTTGAGTTCTCTAAGCATTATATATATAAACACATTTTAATCCTCAAAAAGAATCCATGAAATGGGTACTATTATTATTCCAATTTTTGACTAAGAAATTGAGCAACTTGCCTAAAGTCACTCAGCTAGTGGGTGGTAAAACCAGTTGGCCAACTGAATACAGGGTCCTTAAATGGTAGTCATCATAATTAATAATAATCCTATATCCATGTCCACCAGTCTGGACAAGAATATAGCATTATATACTCTAAGTAGGTAAGAGACTATACTATCCAGGGCAATATTGTTACCCATTTGCAACTCAGAAATTATATTTAAAGGCAAGTTCCATCATAGAACAGAGAAAAGACTATTTCTAATGTATTAAAAAGTATAGTACAAAACAATGTTTGGCATTTCACGAATGACACAGAATTCAGGAACTAGAAGGAAGCAATTGCATTTCTTGAGCACTCTATTATTTCCTGTGGACAAGTCACCCCTTTATCACTGTTCCTTTTTTGTCTCAGTGTGCAGGTTTTTTTTTAAACTTAAAGTCTGTTTTATCTATTGTGTGTTTGCCACTCCTACTCTCTTTTGGTTTCTGTTTGCATGGAACGCTGTTGTCCTTTTCCTTACTCTCAGTCATCTGTATCTTCTTACAAGTGAAGTGTGTCCCTTGTAGGCAAAATATACTTGGGTTTGTTTTTTATTCATTCAGATATTCTGTGTTTTAACTGGAGAATTTAAACCATTTACATTCAAAGAGATACTTATTGATAATTAGGGAGTTACTACTGATATTATATTGATTGTTTTATAGATGTTTGTTCCTTCTTGACTGTATTCTTTTGTGATTAGATAGGTTTTTTTGAGTGATAGGCTTTGATTCCTTACTTTATTATCTTTTTTGTACTTACCATAGGTTTTGTGATTATGACATGGCTTACATAAAACATCCTATAGTTATAACAGGCTATTTTAAGTGAAAACAACTTTTATCACATTAAAAAACTTAACATTTTTACTCCTTCACATTTTGGTTTTGATGTCACAATTTTTATATTTTTCTATTTCCCTTAACAAATTATTCTAGCTATTATTGTTTTTACTGTATTTATTTTTTAATCTTCAGCTTAGAGAACTATGTGATACACACCACCATTATAGGTTTTGAGTGTTCTGAATGTTTGTATTTTTATCAGTGAGTGCTATACATTGTTTTTGTTACACATTGGCATGCCTGTTGTTCAGCTTAAAGAATTCACTTAAACATTTCTGTAGGAAAGACCTAATAACAGTAATAAACTCCCTCAACTTTAATTTTTCTGGGAAAATCTTTTCTCTCGCCTTCATTTCCTGAAGGACAGCATTTCCAAGCGAAACAGTCTTGGTTCACAATTTTTGGTTTCTTCCTTCCACACTTTGCGTGCATCATGCCTCTCTCTCCTGGCCAGAAAGGTGTTTGCTGAGAAGTTCATGGCTGGCCTGACTGACTCTCCCTCATATGTGAATGCTTCCTTTCTCTTACTGCTTCTAGGAACTTCCTTTTGTTCTTGATTTTTGATAGTTTGATGATAACATCATGATGTAGTTTGTCTGAATCTCTTTGGAGAACCTTCCGGGGTTATTCATATCTTTTTCCAGTTTAAAAAGTTTTCTGCTATTATTTCTTTAAGTAAACTTTCTCTTTGAAGTAAACCTCTTTTTTGAACACTGCTATATATTGCATATTTGCTTTTTGGTTGCAATCCTGTAAGTTCTGTAAGCTTTCTTTATTTCTATTTATTCTTTTTTTTTTTTTTCTTCTGCCCCTATTACCAGGGCAAGCCCAAGATTCAGTATCTAGGCATGCTCTAAGGCCAGGACAGTCCAGTGTCCCCAGGCCCCTGTCTGGTCTTGGTATATTCTTAAACAAACTGTGTTTGAGTTCACAGATTCTCTCTTCTTGATTGGTTCTGCTATAAATGTTCTCTCACATTTTAAAAAAAAATTTTCATTCATTATGCATTTCTGGAATTTATTTGGATTTTCTTTTTTGTCCCTTTATCTTTTTAGTTTTTAATTTGTTCTTTTTAGATATACATGACAGTAGAGTGTATTTTACATATTATACGTACATGGAGTATAACTTGTGGTTATATATGGTGTGGGGATTCACTGGTCATGTGTTCATATATGAACATAGGAGAGTTATGTCCCATTCATTCTACTTCCTTTCCCATTCCCATCCCTCCTCCTTCCCTTCCTTACCCTTTGCCTAATCCAATGAACTTCTTTTCCTATTATCTAAATTTCTTGGTTAAATTTCTAATTTTAGTCATTTATTAATTTTCTGACTTCTTTGAATTGGTCCTTTATTTTCATGAGAGTCATTGAACTTCCTTAAAATATTTTGTTTTCTTAATCAGACAATAAATATATCTCTAGGTCCTTAGGGTTAGTTTACTATTGCTTTTTAGGGTTGTTGTTGTTGTCATTCTTTTTATATAATCATATTTCCTTGATTGTTCTTGATCTGTAGTCCTATAAACTGGTATCTATACTTTTGAAGGAGGAGGGAATTATTCTAGGCTTTGTTTGGGTCTGGTGGAGCAGACCTGAACTCAGAATTTGCCGGCATGTGGGACTCTAAAAGAAGGTCCCAGAGGTCAGGCTGCAAGGATTGGCCTAAACTGAGAAGGACTGGAGCCTGTGTTCATGGGTGCCAGCCTGGTGCCTGATGCTATGGGTCCCAACTGGGTCTGTGTGGGGTGACCTGGAACCTGGGATGGATCTAGAACCTGGGGTGACAGAAATCAGCCAAATCAATGGACTACAGGAACTGCTCTGTTCTTGAAGTGGGCCCGAAACCTGAAGCCATGGGAGCCAGCTGGGTGCTGGGGACAGTAAGGAGTATGGGCCCACTGGGACTGACCTGGTCCTGATGTGTATTTAGATACGGAATCCTGGGATAACCCTCATTTACGGGGGCAGGATTAAAGACCTGTGCTAGGGCCATGCTGGAGCCTAGGCTGTGAGGGTTGGCCTAGCACTTGGGAAAGCTGTCAATTGTTATTAGCCTGAAATATGAGGCTGTGGGAACCCATCTTGTCTTGGTTTTTACTGGGACAGGCTTAGTTTTGGGCCCAAGGGGAAGTTTTGTGCTCATTCTGCTCACTCTTTGTCCTTCCTCGAGGCAGAGGTTACCTCCCTCCATGCTGTGCTGCCTGGGACTCTGGGAGAGGTGACTTAGGTGATATCACATTGTCCTTCATGCCTGCTTCAAGGCATCTTATTACCACAGTAGCCTGGGTACTGTAATCTCTCACATTTATTATTTTCACATTACCTTCATGGATGTTCAAACTGTTATTTCTGCAGGGAACGAGCAAAAAAGTGCTCTTCTTCCATCTTGTCCCTTTCTCTATTAATAGGATAAAAATTTTGAGTTTTCATGAGTTTGCTATGGCAGAATTGACATTTATATTTAGTGCATATAATTAGTACTATGATTTTTTCCTTCTTAATGGCTTGTCCCTTTTAAACAATACTTTAACTTACAGAATTATTAATTAAAGCAAGAATTAAATAAAAAAATTATAATTTTTTTTTAGGGAGAAGTAACATCTTCATCTAACCAACTAATCTTAAACAAAGGAAAAGAGATTTGGGAGACATACTTTGTAATAAACTGCTTGAAATTATTTATTGTTTGTTATTTAAGATTCTGAATAAGTCCAGTCTGTCAAAACTAGTGCATGATTTTGTACAGAAAATAAATGTGTTTCAGTGTAAGGACTCTCATCTAAAATTGTGTGAGAAGAAAAAGATGTAAATATTATCTATGATAAATATGTTATTATAAAATCAAATAGGTGCTAATATTTGGGGAGAATCCTTAATATAACTGACTTTATTATTTGCAGCTTCTTATTCTTATCTCTAAGACATATATGATTCTATATTACTCTAAAATTATTGCTATTATTCTTTAGAAATTTATGATATTGTGCATTACAGAATATTTATATAATGGCAGAAGTATCATAAAAGCTTGAATAGAGAATTTAAAATTAATAAACTACACATAAACTCAGACTAAACTGGTTCTTTAAAATGCCATTTCTTTAATAAGACCTTCCTGTGATGGGATATGATTCTTTCTAGTAATCAAATGTGAAAATACAGGAGGAGAAAGAGGTTGGAAGGAGAAAAAATTCAAGCACATTGATTTTGAGATTGTATAACAAAATATGAAAGTGTTTAGTAGGTTAATAAAAAAATATGGGTTTAGAATGATCAAGAGCTAGATTTAGTATTCTTCATTGTATGGGAATTATAACTGTTTAAATTTGGTAATTTTTGAAGTGGGTCCTACACAAAACTCAAGTGCAGAGTGTATGGAATTGAGTGATTGCCAATGGAAACTGGATGGATAGATCAATTTGTGAAGCCACAGACTGACATAAATGAGTGCTACATTGAAATAAAGGAACAGATTAGGAGCCAAAGGGTCTAATGGAAGAGCAGCTATATTAAATATAAGGTAAGGAAAGCATGAAAGGTTGCATCTAAGACTGAAGTTAGCTATTCTAGATGATTCTAAGGTTTAGACTGTCCCACTCCATACCAAATATATTGACGAAATAAAGTCAAGCATCTTAGAGACTAAGTTGTTAGAAATAACATCTGAATAGTACATATATGACAGTATGTGATAGGCATTAGGGTGAAGAGAAAGAGTTTTTAAATTAGGAATCACAATCTTGAGTAAATTGGGATAAGGACCTGAAAATAAGTGTGTGAAAACGAGGAGCTATCTTATTCTCAATGACTGCAATTATAAAAGTCCAGTCTTATCCTGCTTGTATACTAGCTAGTGTTATTTTTTGTTTGTTTTTGTTTGTAGGGTTCTTTTTTTTTTTTACTCAATCTTATAAATTTTGAAATTTGAAATGTTCAAGTCACCTGCAGTTCTGCTTCTGGTAGCTTCAAAGTACCTGTGGCCACCTGGGGTCCAAAAATATTAAAATGGGAAACCCAGAAATTAAGAACTCATATGATTCAAATTCTGTGCTGTTCTGAGCAACCTGATGAAATCTTGCACAATCCTGTTCCATTTTGCCTGGTGTATGAATCGTCCTTTTGTGTGGTGTATCTATGCTATATATATGCCAACTGCCCACTAGTCACTTAATAACCACCTCAGTTATCAAAAAACTGTCACAGTATCGCAGTGCTTGTGTTCAAATAATATCTATTTTATTTATTGACATCCCCATAGTTCCAGAGTAGTGATGCTGTCAATTAGGATACGGGAGAGAGAAGTTTCAACGTGCTACATATATAGGGTTCAGTCTTATTCAGTTTCAGGCCTCTGCTGGGGGTCATGGAATGTATGCACTGTAAGAAGAGACTACTGTAGTAAGAATACTTTCCCATAATTTTCTCTCAAACTCATTTATATTCTAAGTGCATTATAGCTAGAATGGGATTTGCTATGCAGAACTGCTAGACTTCAGCAATGAAATGACACCTGGAAGAATTTCTCAACTACATAGCAACTCTTTCCTTTAGAATGGCTTCCTGTTTCTTCCTGTTTCTTCCTGTTTCTACCCTTTTCTTTAGAATGGCTTCCTGTTTCTATGTTCACTGAAGTGAAAGTTCAATATATTTGCTGCTCTTCTGAAGTTTAGTGATCAACTCTTCCAAGCTGTGATTATATGTAAATTATTTAAAAGTCTTTGCAAAATTATAAAATTTACAAATTCATTATTAGCACCAGCTGCAGTAAAATTTTGTGAAGTAAAATGAACTAAGTTTTATTTTAAAAGTATGTTGACTATGAAAAAAGGTAGAGCCAAAAATATTACTTTAAATAGCATACACATGAGGCACTAAATGTATTTCTTACCAACAATTAAATATAGCAATTTTAGTAAAGGCGGAGCTCACCAAAAATGTTGGTTAAGTTCAACAAAGAAGAATAATGCCTTATATTCTTCAGAGGACTGATCACAATTTAACTGTTCAGTTCCTCATATGGTTCTTGACACAACCTTGACTTTATAGATACACTGGGAATTGTTTTAATTTTAAATATTAAATATGTGTGAGCAAAATTGAAAGAAAAGGAGGAAAATAGATATACTAATGTGTTTTGCAACTCTTCAACCAAAAAATGAGTCAATCAAGTCACCCAAAAGAAGAAATGGATTGCCATTTATCTTTCTTTATTCTATCTACTGCAGTTACTTCCATTGCCCTACTATAGAGGCTGTCAGTCATCATGGATGATTGAAACTGTTATTGCATTATTTTGTTACTTTGTACCAATGTGAAAATTTGTCCATCTTAATTACCTTAATTTACTTTCTACTTTAGTAAATAGCAGTTACTGCACCATAAAAAATATTTATGGGGAAAATAAAGATAGATGATAGATGATAGATAGATAGATGATAGATATGGAATCTAGATATTGAGTCTCCTATTTAAATTAATTCTCAATGAATTGAAATTCTAGAGCCAATTCATATATGGTCAATCTCTTAAAATTTATTTTACTGGAATAAATCCTGAAAAATAATTCTATAAAACAATTACTATATTACAGCATCATTTGTTGAGTGTATAATAAACTAAATTCTAGAACTCACATTGAAAAGTCTGTCAATATAGTTTAAATTATTAGTTGTAAAATAGAATCTAGAGTCCTGTGGAAGGATGTGAGGAGAGAATACTATGCATGACAAGGACAGAGAAGGTTGATGAACATCTATGATTCATATGAGAACAGACAGCTTTCCAGAGCAATTATTCTGTTTTAAAGCAAACTGCTCTTTAACAGTTTTAGACAGATTTACTGAAATTAAACATTCTATATATCCTGAAGTTTTCAACAATACTTTAAGAACATAATTCCAATGATTAAAACATTACTACTCTCTCATAATTTTCAAATTGTTACTATGAAAATATAAAAAGATATGCTGTTTCTACACAGGTAACATTTTTTACATTTATTTCATGTTTTAGAATATATATGAAGTTGTAACTATATGAAGAGTCCTGGTTTGTAGTCTTTTCAAATATTTTCCCCTTATATATTTCTTGGCCAGGTTTAGCCTTTGTTGATGCTTTTTCCTCCCCTTCATATACTTAAAGTTGAAAGTGATGATGTTTTCAGTGAGTCACTGTTTTCAAGGCAGAGCATTTAAGATGGTAAAGAGTAAAGAGTAATTGGATAGCAGTTCTTCAGCCTTGATACTTTTAAAGTTTCCTTTTCTCCTTAAGTGCTCTAAATTGTCAGGTAGGGAAGATCTATTTGGAACATACAACATAAAAGCATTTCTGAGAGATTTAGCTAGTCAGAAATGTTTGGCTGCTAAAGGGAATCATCTTTCAATCTGTTTACTGAGTACTCAGCTCATATGTATGATATAAGCACTGGGCAAGGTAGTTACTGAAGAAGCCCTCTAAGATAATTCATGTTGTTTGGAGGAAAATGAATGTACTGAAGATCAAGTTAAGTGAAATAAGACAAACTCAGAAAGACAAGTATTGCATGTTTTCCCCTCTTATGTAGAATCCAGGGTTGGCGGGTGGAGGGCAACATGAAAGTAGCAGGGAGATAATTAGAGAAGAAGGGAATAAGGGGAGGGTGGGAAGGAACACAATGGGGGGTGAAAATGATCCAAGAATGTTATTTGTATGGATTCAGGACGTAGAAGACAGTATTTTCTATAACTAAAATATATTAATTTAAAAGAAAAATAAAAAGAGGAACTAACCCCTTCCAAACAAGTTTGCAACATAAAAGAGGAGGTAGTTAACATTGATAGAGTACTTACAACAAAAGGCACTGATCTAGGTCCTTTGCAAACATTAATGCATTTGATCATTATAATAATAATAAGAGGAAAGTATTATTATCAGTTGCATTTTCTAAATAAGAACAAAGAGGTGAGGATAGGCTAAGTGATTTGTCCATGATCCCTAACTACATCAACAGTTAGCTAACCTATGAAGTCAATAAGTTTGAAAGAGCTAATATACAGCATCCATTTATTTACCTTTCTAAAGTGAAACAAAGTAAGAAATAGACACATGTTGTCAACTTGTTACTTTGAATGCTGTGTTCAGGACCATGATATTCAGTCTCTTATACAATTAGGATTGCTAATAGTTTTAACATTAAATTGAACACATTTATTCTTTTGACATGTGCAACAACATATTCACAAGATTGGGAAGTAGACATCTTTGGGAGGTATTAATGTATTCGGTACATCTCCTGAATTCACTGTTTAGATAAGTGGCCACTGGAAAGGAATGAATAAAAAAGCAAAATGTTAAAATTGTTACTTCAGCATGGCTCACTTCACATGATATAACATCTGAGGAAGAGGTTCCCTCCCCAGTCAACCTTCTGCATGATTCCTTTCCCATTGGGCTTAACCATTAAGCTCCTTCTCTTATCAAAGTAGTGTTGTCTTTCAGAACAGGAAATCACGAATGAGTGGCTAAGACTCTATTAACCTACTTTCCATTACCAGATACTATTGCTTTATGTATCTTTTGGGGAACATTACTTGATGGTGGAGGTTTTAGATTCCCCTGGATGTCTGTTATATCTATCAAAAGAGTACCTTAATTAAATTATGTCCAAGGGCACTTTATCAAAAGGCAGAAAGTTTTATTCCATATTATTTTTATCACCCAAACTAGGTACAGACATGGCTCAAGTGACATTATGTAGTACATTACATACACTTAAAAGTTAAATAAATTTGGACATAGCTATAAGAATAACAGCAACAAAAATAAGCTTCACTGCGATATGTCTTTTCCCAGTATAAAATTCTTGATATGCACTAAAGAGCAAACATGTAAATCTCCTACAAATTATTTTTTTTAAGATAATAGAATTTCATCTAAATTGTAAAACCCCATTACGTTGTTGGGATTAAACTTTTAATAATTCTAGCCCAAAATATATTCCAGGCAAGTCTATAATCTTGTTACCATTGGTTAGTTGAATTCTTGATGTCTGAATAGATCACCACCTTCTCTTACCTGGTTTCTATCTTACTAGAATGGGTACAAATAGTGCCTAAAGCCACTTTCTTTTAGTTCACAATTGTAACTACTCAAGTACATGTAAAAATTAAACTATATAAGTATATTGGTTTGCATTCATGCAATAAAAGTTTGCCAAATTTTTATTGACATATGATGACATAAATATGTTACTAGATAATGAATATGACCATGAGCTCCTCAAGCACAAATGTCAGGAGAAATAAAGTCACAGAAAGGGTGAGTGTAGGTAAACAGAAATGAATTATGAACAAAGAAAACAGTAATAAAATTTGTACTTTAAAATATAAGTAGTCCTAAAGGGGAATAGAATGAAATCTTCTGGGATTCTAGCATTATTAAGTGAAAAACTAATCATTTGCCATCTACTTGAATAATTTAGAAAGGTATGTTCAAATAATCTTTGGTAAGGCCATTAAAATAGTTGTAACAAGGTAAAAGAAGAAAAGTGAAATAAAAATAAATCTTTTGACTAATCCATAGTACTCAGTAGCTAAGAGATGGAAAAGGACACATTCGTAAAAAACAACTACTAAGATAATGTGAGACAGTTACAAAATGGGAGATAAAGACTAAATCTATCAGTAATTACACTGAGTATAATGAAACTAGAGAGTCCAAATTTAAAAAGTGAGATGTAGTAGTTATACAAAAGGAGCACACTATGATAATGTCATGGGTTCTTTTTAACACCTTGAATTCTTTAAAAAGTGAGATAGATAATTTCAAATTTTCCTAAATATTATGTAAATGTACAATCTAGATTTTTTTACATTGCATAATGTATTTGAATACTGTCAATTTGTTACATTTACCAGAACTTCATTTCTCTCTTATGTTGAGTTGTATTCCATTGTGAGGAAATTATGTCATATGTTTATTTATTACTTGTTTGGACAGATTTTGTTTTGGGAACATTATGGGGAAAAAAGAAAAATTAGATGAGGCCTTATATACTTGATGTTTTAATTTTGATCCATTGTAATAACTACACATCTCATTCTGGTTTGATTTGCTTTTCTTTAATGGCTAATGAAGATGAGATCTTGTACATGCTTATTTGCCATCTCTATCTTTTCTTATTTGATGCATCTGATCAAGTACTTTGACCGTTTTAAGAGGACTTTTGCCTTATTAGGGCTTGAGTATTTATTTATTTTTTTTTATTTTTAGAGGAAGAAAAAATGTATTTTAAGCTCAAAAGTTTCAGATATTTAGTCCACACTGGGTTGACTTTATTGCTCTGAGACCAAGGTAAGGCAGAACACTATGGCGGAAAGACATGGTGGAGGAGTTCTGCTGTATTCATGGAAGCAGAAAAAGTGAGGGGAAGTGGCTGCTGGGAACCCTTTCAGGGCATGCCCACAGTGACCACCTCTTCTAGCCACTGTGCACCTGCCTACAGTTATCATTCAGTTCATCCATTCAAACTAGGGTGGACTGATTTGATTATATATCTCAACCAATCACTTCACCTCCAAATATCCCTGCATTAATACAGGAGTTTGCGAGGGATACCTTATATTCAAAAGGTAACATTCAACTCCTGACTCCAAAAAGCCCATGTTCATTTCCACAATGCAAAATGTATTTAGCTCATCTCTAGTAGTATCCAGAGTCTTAAGAGTTCTATCATTGTTCCAAAGTTCAAGTTCAAAATCTCACCTGAGACTCAAGGCAAGCTTTTGTCTTTTGAACCTCTGTAGAGATCAAAAGTAAGTTACACATATCCAATATATAGTGGCACAGAGTGAATGTTCCCATTTGAAAAGGGAAGAATAGAGGAATAGAAAGAAGGAATAGAACCAAAACAAGACCACAGTTGAGCAAAGTGGTCCTGTAACTCTTCATACATCTAAGACATATGGCAGAAAGATGTACTCTCCAAAAGGCTTGGGCAGTCATCCTGCTCCTTTGGTCTTGATGGATTTTGTGCTTATGGTCTTTGTCTTAGCCAGGCTCTCTCCACATCCTGCAACTTTCCTTTACAGACTGCTTTTGTTATTGGTGTCTCTTAATTCCCAGTTTCTTCATTACAACTTTGGCTTCATGTATCATTCTTTCAGGGATGGTCTGCAGGGATTCTGATTCTGCTATACTTTGCCTGGCATCCCACACCTTTCTTTGAAATCTGGGTGAAAGCCTTCATGACCCCTTAATTCCAGCATCCTGTATTCCTATAGAACTGAAACCATAATAATAATGCCAAGATCTGCCTCCAGCTTTAACAGGAGCTGGGTTTCCTAAGACCATGGCTACTGCAGCCTCTGAGTATCTGGGTGGATAAGCATAGTAAAACAATTTCCTGGGCCCACCTGTGTAATCAGTGCCCCAGAGTCTCTTCTCAAAAGAATTTTTTACTTTTTACAACCTTGAGTTTCTGATGGCTATAAACTTGCCAATTTCTGAGATGCCCTCAAGAAATCTTTCCTGTTGTCTCTGTGCAAAGTACTTAGCATCTCTTCATTGGATATAATCTATTAAAAAAACCACACCTTCCCTGGCCACTGTTTTTTTTCACACACCTTTTTGACCAAACTGCAAGTTTTTAAAATCCTTCCACTCTGCTTTTGGATCCCAATTTTATAGTAAACCTGACTGAAAGTTGCCAGCAAAACCCATGCCACTGCCTGAAACTTGTACTGCCTAGAAATTTTCTCTGCCAGATTGATTAGTTTATCACATTTAAACTCAACCTTAACAAAGCCTCAGGAGATCAGCAGTGCATCAGAATACAGGATGGCATGGCCTCTAGTTCATTCTAATAGAGTTCTCATTTTTTTCCTGAAATCTCATGAACATGGTTTTTACTCTCTACATTCCTATTGGCATTCTGATCTTCTGAGCTTCCACCAGAATTACCTATTAAGCTATGCTTACAGCATTTTAAGACTCTCCAGCCTGTATCTCCACACTCTTCCTAATTCCTCCTGCAAACCAGTTCCAAAGACTTCAGGCCACATAGTCACATTAGTCACAATGACAACCCCAATTCTTGGTATCAAATTTTGTATTAATCAGGTTTTCATTGCTATGACCAAAGTACCTGACAAGTATGACTTAGAGGAAAAAAATGTTTGTGTTTACTCATATTATATATTTATCCTCACATCAGTACCACACTTTCATGATTATAGTCACTTTGTAGTAACTTTTAAAATTGAAAAAAGAGTGAATAATTCACATAGTTGTTCCTTTTTAGGATTACTTTGTCTGTTCTTGAAATCTAGCATTTCCACATGAATATTAGGATCAACCTGTTAATTTCCATAGAATAGAATGTTGAAATTTTCGGGCGATCCAAGATGGCGGCCTAGAGGGAGACTGCACCCCCTGTCGCTCCAGAACCCAGGAGTTAAGAAGGGGAGGCATTGAGAGACTGGGACTGAAATAGAGCCACGGGTGAGTCTGCCCACTGGGTAAAGCTCGGCCCGGGGGGGCAGGCCCAGATAGAGGTGGCTTATCGGAGCCGGGCAGGGCAGCTAGAGTCATCCACAGGCAGCCCTGCGCACTCCGGCGGTGGGCCCCGCCCACACAGCCAGCTACTCCAGGTTCTCGGAACGGAACTGGCCCGCTGGTGAGAGCCTTTCTGACCAGAACAAGCTCCGAGTCCCGGAGCCAGTGCAGCTCAGCGTACTCTGGCACGCAAGCAGATTCAGGGTCCAGACAGGGCAGCCAGAGACTTCCCCAAGTAGTCTGGACCCCTGCGGTGGGAGGTGCCGTTCAAGGCTAGCCTCTCGGAGCTGACCGCCCAGTGAGAGACTTTCTACATAGAACCAGCCACAAGCCCCCGAACCAACGGAGAGCCTCGATCCGCAAACAGCCTCTGGGATCAGGGCAGGGCAGCCAGACACCTCTTCAGGCGGCTCTGCCCACTCCGGCAGCAGGCTCTCTTCTCAGGGCGATCCAAGATGGCGGCCTAGAGGGAGACTGCACCCCCTGTCGCTCCAGAACCCAGGAGTTAAGAAGGGGAGGCATTGAGAGACTGGGACTGAAATAGAGCCACAGGTGAGTCTGCCCACTGGGTAAAGCTCGGCCCGGGTGGCAGGCCCAGATAGAGGTGGCTTATCGGAGCCAGGCAGGGCAGCTAGAGTCTTCCCAATGTAGCCTTTCACACTCCAGCAGTGAGCTCCTCCCACACGTCCAGCTGCACGGTGCAGGCCCACAGTGAGAGCATTTCAGCACGGAGCCAGTTCCAAATCGTGGAACCAGTAGGGGGCTAGGGGCAGTTTTCTTCGGATACGCTGCTTTATCAGATTCCTCCAAGACATCAGGCTACTGAAGGCTGGGAGGTGATACACTGGAAATCTACCGGGACACTATAAGCCAATAGCGGAAAACTGCAATATCTCAGGGTCCCACTGACAACTGACCAATATGAGAAAACAAGGGAAGAAAATGTCCCAAACAAACCTAGATACTACATCAATAAAACCCAATGACAGCACAGCAGAAGAAATGTCAGAAAGGAAGTTCAGAATGTACGTAATTAAAACGATCAGGGAAGCAAATGAGGAGATGAAAGAGCAAATGCAGGCATTGAAGGAGGAGATGAAAGAGCAAATGCAGGCATTAAATGATCGCACCAATCAACAGTTAAAAGACCAAATACGGGAAGCAAGAGATCATTTCAATAAAGAGTTAGAGATACTGAAAAAAAAACCAAACTGAAATACTTGAAATGAAGGAAACAATAAACCAAGTTAAAAACTCCATAGAAAGCATAACCAATAGAATGGAGCACCTGGAAGACAGAACCTCAGACATTGAAGACAAATTATTTAATCTTGAAAGCAAAGTTGGCCAAACAGAAAAGATGGTAAGAAATCATGAACAGAATCTACAAGAATTATGGGATATCATGAAAAGGCCAAATTTAAGAATTATTGGGATTGAGGAAGGCTTAGAGAAACAAACCAAAGGAATGAACAACCTATTCAATGAAATAATATCAGAAAATTTCCCAAATCTGAAGAATGAAATGGAAAACCAAATACAAGAGGCTTATAGAACTCCAAACATACAAAATTACAACAGACCCACACCAAGGCACATTATTATGAAAATACCTAACATACAAAATAAAGACAGAATATTAAAGGCCGCGAGAGAAAAGAATCAAATTACATTCAGAGGGAAACCAATAAGAATATCAGCAGATTTTTCAATCCAGACCCTAAAAGCCAGAAGGGCCTGGAACAACATTTACCAAGCCCTGAAAGAAAACGGATGCCAACCAAGAATCTTATACCCAGCAAAACTTACCTTCAAATTTGACGATGAAATAAGATCCTTCCATGATAAACAAAAGCTAAAGGAATTTACAAAAAGAAAGCCAGCATTACAGAACATTCTCAGCAAAATATTTCATGAGGAAGAGATGAAAAACAATGATGCAAATCAGCAACAGGAGGCGCTAGCCAAAAGGAATAGCCAAATAAAGGAGAAACCAAATCATGCCAAAAACAAATATGAGTCAATTGACTGGGAATACAAATCATATCACAATAATAACCCTGAATGTTAATGGCCTGAATTCATCAATCAAAAGACACAGACTGGCAGATTGGATTAAAAAGAAAAATCCAACAATATGCTGCCTGCAAGAGACTCACCTCATAGAAAGAGACACCCATAGACTAAAGGTGAAAGGATGGGGAAAAACATACCATGCACACGGACACAGCAAAAAAGCTGGAGTATCCATCCTCATCTCAGATAATGTGGACTTCAAACCAAAACTAGTCAGAAGGGATAAAGAAGGACATTACATGCTGCTTAAGGGAAGCATAAATCAGCAAGACATAACAATCATAAATATCTATGCCCCGAACATTGGCTCATCCACGTACGTCAAACAAATCCTTCTCAATTACAGAAATCAAATAGACCACAACACAATCATACTAGGCGATTTTAACACACCTCTCTCACCACTGGATAGATCGTCCAAACAAAAATTGAATAAAGAAACTATAGATCTCAACAACACAATCAGCAATTTAGACTTAACGGACATATATAGAATATACCATCCAACAAAGAACGAATACACTTTCTTCTCAACAGCACATGGATCCTTCTCTAAAATAGACCATATTTTATGCCACAAAGCTACTGTTAGCAAATACAAGAAGATAGAGATACTACCTTGTACTCTATCAGATCATAATGGATTGAAATTAGAAATAAATGACAGAATAAAAAACAGAAACTTCTCCAATACTTGGAGACTAAATAATACACTATTATACGATGAATGGATAACAGAAGACATCAGGAGGGAAATAAAAAAATTCTTAGAAGTAAACGAGAACAAAGACACATCATATCAAAATCTCTGGGACACTATGAAAGCAGTACTTAGAGGAAGATTTATTTCATGGGGTGCATTCAAAAAAAGAAGTAGAAATCAACAAATAAACGACTTAACACTACAGCTCAAAGCGCTAGAAAAAGAAGAGCAGACCAATACCAAAAGTAGTAGAAGACAGGAAATAGTTAAAATCAGAGCCGAAATCAACGAAATCGAAACAAAAGAAACAATTGGAAAAATTAACAAAATAAATAGTTGGTTCTTTGAAAAAATAAATAAAATTGATAAACCCTTAGCCACACTAACAAAGAGAAAGAGGGAGAAAACTCAAATTACTAAAATTCGGAACGAACAAGGAAACATCACAACAGACACGAGTGAAATACAAAACATAATTAGAAGCTATTTCGAAAATCTATACTCCAACAAACAGAAAACCTCGAAGACATCAACAAATTTCTAGAGACATATGAATTACCTAAACTGAACGAGGAGGACATACACAACCTAAATAAACCAATTTCAAGCAATGAAATAGAAGAGGTCATCAAAAGCCTACCAACAAAGAAAGTCCAGGACCAGATGGGTTCTCAGCCGAGTTCTACAAAACCTTTAAAGAAGAGCTCATTCCAATACTCCTCAAACTATTCCATGAAATAGAAGAGGAGGGAACCCTCCCAAACTCGTTCTATAAAGCCAATATCACCCTGATACTTAAACCAGACAGAGACACATCGAGGAAGGAAAATTTCAGACCAATATCCTTAATGAACATCGATGCAAAAATTCTCAACAAAATTTTAGCAAATCGCATACAAATATATATTAAAAAGATAGTGCACCACAATCAAGTGGGTTTTATCCCAGGGATGCAAGGTTGGTTCAACATTTGGAAATCAATAAATGTCATTCACCATATCAACAGACTTAAAGTTAAGAATCACATGATTATTTCAATAGATGCAGAAAAAGCATTCGATAAAATACAGCATCCCTTCATGCTCAAAACACTAGAAAAAATTGGGGTAGTGGGAACATTCCTTAACATTATAAAGGCAATCTACGCTAAGCCCATGGCTAATATCATTCTAAATGGTGAAAAACTGAAAGCGTTCCCCCTAAAAACTGGAACAAGGCAGGGATGCCCTCTTTCACCACTTCTATTCAACATCGTCCTTGAGACTCTAGCCAGAGCAATCAGACAAACCAAAGAAATTAAAGGGATACGAATAGGAAAAGAAGAACTCAAACTATCCCTGTTCGCTGATGACATGATTATATATTTAGAGGAACCTGGAAATTCCACCAGAAAACTTTTAGAACTCATAAGTGAATTCAGTAAAGTAGCAGGTTACAAGATCAATGCTAATAAATCCAATGCATTTTTATACATAAGTGATGAATCTTCAGAAAGAGAAATTAGGAAAACTACCCCATTCACAATAGCATCGAAAAAAATAAAACACTTGGGAATCAATCTCACAAAAGAGGTGAAAGACCTCTACAATGAGAACTACAGAACACTAAAGAAAGAAATTCAAGAAAACCTTAGAAGATGGAAAGATCTCCCATGTTCCTGGATAGGCAGAATTAATATCGTCAAAATGGCTATACTACCTAAAGTGCTATACAGATTCAATGCAATTCCAATTAAAATCCCAATGATGTACCTTGCAGAAATAGAGCAAGCAATTATGAAATTCATCTGGAAGAATAAAAAACCTAGAATAGCTAAAGCAATCCTCAGTAGCAAGAGCGAAGCAGGGGGTATTGCAATACCAGATCTTCAACTCTACTACAAAGCAATAGTAACAAAAACGGCATGGTATTGGTACCAAAATAGACAGGTAGATCAATGGTACAGAATAGAGGACATGGACACAAACCCAAATAAATACAATTTTCTCATACTAGACAAAGGTTCCAAAAATATGCAATGGAGAAAAGATAGCCTCTTCAACAAATGGTGCTGGGAAAACTGGAAAACCATATGCAATAGAATGAAATTAAACCCCTATCTCTCACCCTACACAAAACTCAACTCAAAATGGATATAGGACCTTGGAATCAGAGCAGAGACCCTGCATCTTATAGAAGAAAAAGTAGGTCCAAATCTTCAACTTGTTGGCTTAGGATCAGACTTCCTTAACAGGACTCCCATAGCACAAGAAATAAAAGCAAGAATCAACAACTGGGATAGATTCAAACTAAAAAGCTTTCTCTCAGCAAAGGAAACTATCAGAAATGTGAAGAGAGAGCCTACAGAGTGGGAGAATATCTTTGCCAACCATACCTCAGATAGAGCGCTAATTTCTATAAAGAACTCAAAAAACTCTACACGAAGAATACAAATAATCCAATCAACAAATGGGCTAAGGAAATGAACAGACACTTCACAGAAGAAGATGTACAAGTAATCAACAGATATATGAAAAAATGTTCAACATCCCTAGTAATAAGAGAAATGCAAATCAAAACTACCCTAAGATTTCATCTCACCCCAATTAGAATGGTGATTATCAAGAACACAAGCAACAATAGGTGTTGGCGAGGATGTGGTGAAAAAGGAACACTCATACATTGCTGGTGGGGTTGCAAATTAGTGCAGCCACTCTGGAAAGCAGTGTGGAGATTCCTCAGAAAGCTTGGAATGGAAACACCATTTGACCCAGCTATCCCACTCCTTGGTCTATACCCAAAGGACTTAAAATCAGCGTACTACAGAGATACAGCCACATCAATGTTCATTGCTGCTCAATTCACCATAGCCAGATTGTGGAACCAACCTAGATGCCCTTCAGTTGATGAATGGATAAAGAAACTGTGGCATATTTATACAATGGAATATTACTCCGCAATGAAGAATGATAAAATTATGGCATTTGTAGGCAAATGGTCGAAATTGGAGAATATCATTCTAAGTGAGATAAGCCAATCTCAAAAAACTAAAGGACGAATGATCTCGCTGATAAGCGGATGAGGACATATAATGGGGGTGGGAGGGGTTAGCATTAGGTTTAGCGTTAGGTTTAGAGTTAGGCTAAGGAGAGCGGTAAGAATGAAGGAAAGAAGGACTGTATAAAGGGAAAAGGGTGGGAGGGGTGGGGGGGAAGGAAAAAAAAAGAAACATCATTACCCTATGTAAACGTAAAAAAATAAAAAAAAAAATAAAAAAAAAAGAATATTGAAATTTTCACAGGGATGCCACTGAAACTATAGGTAAACTTGGGGAATACTGACATCTTAAGAAATTATCTTCTAATACAAAAGAATATATTTCTACTTATTTATCTTTTAAAACATTTATTGAACAATATCCTATAGTTTTCATGCATAACCCCAACATTTATTTGTTAAATCTATTTTTTAGTATTTCATTCTTTAATTTATGGTGCACAACATAATATTCTGGAAAAGTTTACATTCTGGCCTTTTTAAATCAAGCTAATTAACAGTCATGACCTCCCTGCTTTGTGTGTGTGTATGTGGTGAGAATATTCAATATCTTTGTCTTAATAAATGCAAATCTAAAAAAAAATCTTTGCAATTTCACATATAGGACAAAATATTATATGTATAGTCACCATACCGTATGTGAGATCTTCATCATTTATTCCTTCCACCTAACTTATCATTTGGGTTCTCATTCTGTGGCTTGTCTCTTCAATCTTTTAATCTTTTCTATGCTGCAAGAATTCTTTTTTTTCTCTTTTAGTTTGATTTCATCTCATCTTTCTGGTTTTAACTTTCCATTCATTTAGAGTCTTGTCCAAGAGATCATTGTACAGATGGAAGCCATAGAGGTTTTCCCCTATGCTTTTTTCTGTTTCTTCTATTTATCTTTGCAGTTTTAAGTTTTTTTTTTGCTTTTTAAATATGGTATGATACATTCTACTGCATATGGCTATTAGTTTTGCCAACTTCTTTTATTGAAGATATTACTCCATTATTCCATTGTGTGTTTTTAGAGTCATTGTAAATAATCAGTCAACTTAAGTACTAATTTTTGGAGAGGGGATTTCTATCCTGTTTCATTACTCAATATGTCTATTCATATACCATTACCATGCTGTTTTGATTATAATATATTTTTAAAAGATTTTAAATCAGGAAGTAAGAAGCCTATAGGTTTGTACTTTTTGTTCCAGATAATATGCACCGTTTGGAGTCATTCCAGATTCCACTCAAATTTTAGGATATGTTTTTCTATTTCTGCAGAAAAGGACATTGAAATTTTGACAAGAATTGTATCAAATGTTTCCTTTGGGTCATATGTTCATTTAAGCAATATTAATACTCTCAATCCATGAACATGGGATGTTTATCCATTTATTTGTGTCTTCTTCAATTTCTTTCATTTATATTTCATTTATCCAAAGATCTTTGGCCTCCTTTGTTAAACTTTTGTGATGCATTTGAAATATGTCCCCATTTTTAAGTTTCCCAAATTATAATTATTATAATGTTTATTTATATGTTTAATTATATTTAATTTTGTTTTGGTGCTTTCAAGGATAAAATGTAAATAAATCATGTATGACTCATATAATTTTACATTTAAAACAAGGAAAATGTATAAATACAATTTGAACTTAAAATTTAGCTCTTTAGAGAAGTAAATCAATGTATAATTGTAAGCACAACAAATCAAATTCACTTAAACATTATTATTTATTTTACTCAGACTGAGACTCTAAATCAATATTTTCCTCAATATTATTTTTTTAAGAAAAGATTCTTCTCACACCATTGCAATATGCAGCTCCTCCATATATTATTTTTTTGTATTTTACAGAAAAATACAACATTTGTCAGCAAACATTCATAGCCTTGCTACTGCTTCCTCTTGTCTTCTTTCCAGAGCTAAAATCATCTGGCAATAATGGACTCTAGGGAGGAAGTAAACAAATTATGGAGGAACAACACAATTCCTTAGAGCCTGTTGGCAGCATGGATTCTGCATCTCAGACTTGTTACACTCTGGTGAAAAATCTGTAAAGGAGCCATTATTTCTCATCAGGGGTAGCATGAGCAGCCTATAAAGGCTGATATTCAGCCCTGATAAATTGAACTTGCTGCATTGTTTAAAAATAGCTTGGTCAGATCAAAGTAGATTTTTAGAGGAATAATATGCAGATCTGTCACTTTGATTTGCTGAATTTGAATAGATAACATCTACCCTGTCTGAACAGGAATGAAAGGATGAGAGAGCCTGGATTTCAATTTGTAAACCCTAGATTTGAGCCACACATCTTGTATGTATTATTAAGTAGATAATTTAACCCTTTTGGTATTAAATTCTGTTGGATGAATAAAGAAAAAAAATTTTTACAATGCATATCCCTAGCAGCGCCCCCCAACCCACATTATTACAATGATTAAAATAAGACAATTACATTAAAATGCTTGGAAACAATAAGGAAGTATACAATGAGAATTTATTATTTTTAATATTTAAGTTCAATGGCTAAGTTTAAGAGGTGTTATAATGGAGTAAAGTTGTGTATATATGTAGGTGACAAACACAATAGAACTAAGAAGTGGTAGATGGAAAACTTAATCCTGCCTCACTAACCCAGTTGACCTTTTCTCTCTTTCCATTAGACTCACTTCAACAGTGGTGACATTTACATTATTGTTTCTTGAATGATGTAATTATGGAGATTCTTTGGGTGCTTTGCCTTTACTGTTTTCTCTTCATTTATAAAGCATATGGTAAATAGAAGATTTTGGTCTAATAGTTCAGTCCTTGATTCATTCATTCATCATTTTTAAAAATGTACTTCCTTTGTTCCTTCATTCTTTAAAAATGTCCATTTTTACAATGAACATTTACAACAAACAGCTATGTGTAGTGTGCTCTCTCTCTCTCTCACACACGCAAGCATGCAAATATTTAAGCTCCTATATGATTCTTTCCCTGAAGTATTTTGCAATTTAATAAGAAAAATCAATTAGGGACATGAAGAACTTTAATGAAAAGTGGAAAAGAAATGAGTACTAAAAGTGAAGGACAGGTTAACAGTGGGAATGAGAGGCTTTAGGAAAAATATCCCAAGTAATGGTGGATATAAAGACTGAAGTAGTATTTGAATTTCTATATGAAATGAATACTATATGGGTTTAGAGACACTGGCAAAGAGAACATGTGAAAGTAAACTCAGGAGTGTGTGCAAGTTATAAAGTATGGTTGGAAGAAAATAAACATTTAAGGTCATTTGTATTTAAGGTGCAGGTAACAGAACTGTAGCAAGTAGATTTGGGAAGGTTGGACTATCTTAGGAGGGCTCTTGAATGCTAGACCACATAATTTTTATTCCATTCAGTAGGAAACAAGAGATGGAAAGCTATGAGCAAGAAAAGGGAAGCTGGACATTGATACGATAATGGATTAAGATGACAAAAGAATGAACCAGTGAAAAGGTTATGTGTGAGGCCAAGGGAATTCATGTTATGTCCATGCACATGGGAATGGAGGTTTGAGGGAAAATACTTAGAGGTTGGTCAACCAGTGAAATAGTTTCAATTATTACATTATGCCAGGAACTTCATATACATTATTTAACCTTAACCTCATAATGAGCCTAAGGGAAGGGCTATTGGCTCCATCTCACAGAGGGGTAACTAAAGTCCAAGACTTCACATCTGGGAAGCAGGAGCTAAGATTTGAACCAGGCTATCAGACTCCAGATATCTCTCTGCTCTGCATTTGCGCTATTCTGGAACCCAATTCCTGATAGGGTGGCATGAAAAAGACAGAATTCTCACATGATAGCAAAAGTCAGAGGATCGGAAATGTGGATAATCTCAGAATAATACCATGTAAATACGAAGAGACAGAGTCCTGTTTCAGATGTGCTAAGTTCAAACGTTTTATGAGTCATAATAGTATAGAGGTCCGGTGAAAGTTGGAAATGCACGATGAACTCAGGAAAGGGATGTGGGAGAGATTCATTTCAGAGCTTTCTAAAAGGAGGTAATAGAAGATGTTTAGGAAACAGGTTGGGAGGGAGGCGAAAAATCAGGTCAAGGGAAGGTCCTTGGGAAAGTCAGAAAGGCAATAGCAATTTCAGCATGAACCATAGCATAATTTCATCTCAGGGAGTTTAAACATCTTCTGGAGTAGCAATTCTCTCTTACTTGGAGGAACCACTGCACTGCAGGGCATCATGAGCCTGTAAATCAATTAAACCCACATTACAAAGTCAAACGGCATCTGTTCCCATCGTGACATAAAATCTGCTAAGATGAAGAATCTCTGGCTCGAATAAGCTAAAAATTTTATAAGTTGCTATCCCACTGAGCTGTTTTTCTTCATAAAGCTTCAATAACATAGAGACAGTTTTGGGGCCAGTAAGGTCCTTAGAGATCACCTAATCTGACACCCTCTTTTTATAAGTGAGAAATCTGAGACTGAGAGAAGTGACCCCGGGTCACAGACCTAGCTTTTTCATAAATGGGTTCATTTATATTTACAACCATGAAGTGTTTGGGGATGAAGTGGTTTGTATTTCATAATAATACTTACCTAAGTGTATTATTGAGAAGAAATAATGTGTGGCTACAAAGTTTATTGAGATTTTAATTTGGGTCCATTTTTCTCCCTTGCTTAAGAACACAGCCATCATTCTGTGTTGTTTGTTTTATCCCTAAGGAGACTTTGGTTTTGGTTTCTGGGACGAAAGCAGAAATTACACACACACACACACACACACACACACACACACACACATTATGGCTTTTAAGAAGATCTGAGCTCCTGTAGAGAGTAGGGGGGAAAGAAGAGTCAACTTCAGTCAAAGGAAAGGAAGAAAGAAGTAGGCTAGGGAAAGAAAAGGAGAGGAGGTGAGGGGAAGAGAAGCAAACAAGTAGGTTCGTAAACAATAAGCTCCTGTTCTCCACTCTTGAGAACCCCACTTAGTCTTTGCCCAATAAGAAATAATTATATTTTACAATCTTTCATTTCCACAAAAGTTCCTCTCTGCTCTTCTATATGCTCTCTCTAGACATCCTGCCCCAGTCGTCCACCACAGAATCATCTCATCATTTAGGGATAGAAATTACACTTCCAAACCACATTTTTTTTTCCTTTGGAAGACTGTACATAAGACCAATATTATTAATCAGGATCAACATAAAGTCTGAAGTACACATATCTATATCACTACTTCCTTTTGTTCTTCATACAATATAATTTTATCTTAAGTATTTAAGTATAATATTTTAAGTACATTTTGGTCACTATGAGCATTCTTCCCAAATATTCAGATGAGCAGTATACTGTAGCTACAAAAGCATATACATACAGAGGATTTGATCCCTCCCATCTGGGAAGTAGAGGGAGTTCATCCAAGTATGTCAGTCCTAAGGGGCCAAGGAAGTGGCGTAAGCACTTCTTTTGATTTAGGTAAACTGAAATAAGAGGTAGAATTAATAGGTAAACAGAAACTCTGAAGAGAAATAATACTCTGATAGGTTTTACAAAGAAAGTTTTGCAGAGAAGATGGAACTTAACAGGAATGAATATTAGTGTTTTTCTCAGGGACATATGAGAATACTAAGTTTATTTTGAGATATCATATAGGGAAAATCTTTTATGAGAATGACTAGTATAAAGAAGTAATTGAAGAAAAAATAAATTATATTTGAATACACATTCATCTTTAAATGTAGAGCCATTCCAGATACTTTGGCAATTAACTCTTGGTATATAGAAATAACATGGTACATTGGGAATCTTTTGAAAAGTGTGAATTCCTGAACCATCACTCCAAATCAATTAAACCAAAAACTCAGAAGATGAAACACAGGCACAGGTATTTTTTAAATTCCCTAGGTCTTTCTCACATGCTACAAGGTTGAACACTATTGGTCTTGAAATATTGGTTGAGGGGCAGGAACAGGAAGATGGTAGGCAAAATAATGGCCTCCAAAGATGTCCATGTACTAATTTCCAATATATATGAATGTGTTATTTTATGTGGCAAAAGGGACTTTGTAGATGTGATTTAGTTAAAGATTTTGAAATGGGAAGGTTGTTCAGGATTACCCATAGAGGCCCAATATAATCACAAAGGTCCTTATAAAAGGAAGGAATATCAGAGGCAGAGACAATGTGACCACAGAAGCAGATATTGAAATGTTATTTACTAAAATTACATATTTAGTAATTAGGGAAAGAACCACAAGGTGAATCATGGAAGCAATAGACACACTTTAAGAAGAACTTACATTAGGATTCCATTTATTCCCTGGCCTCCAGGGAGAGACCATGAGATGATTTGTCTTCTTGAGTATCAACATCAGTTCAGATCTTATGTGGAACAATCCTTAGAACAGTTGAGTATTCTTTTTCCTTTGGAGCTTGGTTATTCAAGTTAATGGCTTGTAGGCCTTTTGTGGAGAGAAGACATAATCATTATATTATAATCATATGACATATAATCAACAAAGTACTATGGAATATTTCCTTTGTGGAGTTTAGCCTGTCCTTCATTCAGTGGGTTTGGGTTTGGAAAAGTGGCCCATATTTAGAAGTTGGACAAGAGATTGAGATTTTATTGAGCCTCCTTATGTCTCCTGATCATCTTTTCTTAATTTGTTATTGTTGTTGTTGCTCTGGTTGGAGATATTGAACAATATCCTCTTTGGGTGCACATCTGTCTTGACTCTAAGAACTGTACTGTATCAGCTACATCTGCAACTCTTTGTATGCCATCTTCCTCTAGTTGCCATTTCAATTTGAGGTTTATGAGACTGATTAGCAGCCACCAGTTAGACCCCATTATTTTGGAAATTTACCATTCCCATTGTTACCAGTGAGATCAGTTCCCTAATTATTCCTCCCCAAATCCTAAAATATAGTCAGGTTGTAGTTTCAAATGCTGGTGGCTCTCTTACTAACATATTCCTTAGAACTTTACTGAATGAAGTTTCTTCTTAGACTTCTTGCAGAACATAGTCATCTGGTAGTTTTTTATGTCCACCAAATAGCTACTCTGGCACGCCAACAATTCCAAATCATTTATTTTATTTTACCACAAACTTCCATAGCAATATTGACATTTTATTTGATTTAGAATGGAACACCACTCTCTCCAAGTTTCTAAGAGTAAGGTTAGTGATATGTTACCACCATCTCCTGAGGTCTTTTCCCAAAATATTTCACCACAATATTTTCCAAAAATAGTTCTATGTAAATAAAGCCTCCATTGTATAATTGCATATTTTGAATTCAGTTCCATGTATATTTTCTTAAGTTCATTTATAGGACTGGTTGGTTTGGTCTTGCTGGTCTTTTCTACCTTTTTGAGACAGTCACTTCCATGCCAGATTATAGCATGACACAACTCTAGCTATTGACCTATTACCTAAGAGGAAACAAAGGTTCTGATCTTGAGGAAGGGACAAGGAGGGAAGTCATTATTAAGAACACTTGGAACCACTAGCAAATCTAAGGATTCAGTATTTTCAAGGATGTGAACCTAGATGACCCCATCCCTTATCTCAGTTCCTTTTCTTTTATTCCTATCAGGACTCTGAAGTTGATGTCAGATTTATCTAGGTTGTGTATTCAATGTCCTCTGGAGTTGTGCTGTTCATAGTCCTCAGCTTTTTCTATCATTATCATTTCGGAAATAAAAGACTGTTATATGCTGCCAAGGAGTCTAACTTGAACAGTTAATTGACATTAACATCCAAAATTCCATTTTCTTTCTCCAGAGCACCAACTACCTCCATTAAAAGTCATCCTTCCATATTTCTCAGACACCTGCTGTGTTGCACCTGCTAATAGACTTCCATCCACACATTTGCCTATCTAGCTCACCATGTAAAAATTATTACACTGATACCCTATTATAGAAGCTACCCAAGTTCCCTTTACTATCAGTGAGTTGGCCTTCACTATCACCTGGTCTTCAGATAATCCAGTCTATCTGCCTTTTCATTTATTAGGAGCACAACTGTGGGACAAGCTACTGATAAAGTTGACTTTAAGGTGGAAATTTCACATACAGAAGGTTTAGTAGGCAGTGCTACAGAATGTAGTAATGAGTGACCTCTGTAGCTGGTACTGAGCTTCAGAAGTATCTTTATTTGGGGTAGACATGCCTTAGACCTATGTATTAACTGGTCACTAGATTTAGGTTGGGTTATGTTCTCTGCATAAGGAAACTTTCTGTGGTTGAAGGAAATCCCTAAAGTGCTAACAGCTGAAGGTTATTTGGGAGTAACACTCCCCAAAACAGGGTGCCTTCAGTCTTGAGGGCAAAATCAAGCAACAGAGCAATAATGTCCACTGCATATTGCTTGAGACGATGAAATAGAAAGCCAGCATCACAAAGCTGTATCTGTTGGTAAACACAGAAATTCAGAACAAAGAATCAAAAATACATAGCACTTGTCACAGAAGCACTATTTTAATAGCAAGGGAACACAAATATGCCGTTACTATGACTGGTTTTCCATGGTAAGGCCCAATGGCGAAGTGACTAGGGAGAAAAATGAGTTGGAGTGAAAGTCACCTACCTTTCAGTTTTCTCCTGACCATGACTATATCAGAAGCAGAAGTGTGGAGGGGTAACTACAACTAAGTAAAATTTGAAAGGAAATTTAATAAAACTGCTTATGAAAAAAACATAGGGAAGTCATTTAGCTGACACACTCTTGTGCATTTCTATTTCCTGTAACTGTCATTTTTACCTTTTTGGTATTCTCCTTTCTGAAGTGGTAGAAATTAACCTTTAAACTCAGCACGAAGTCATATTTTGATCTCTGTGGTTTGGGTGAACGCTTTTGGATAGCTCAGCTTCTTGATTTTAAGTGCTGCGTCTTGCCCTTTCCCCTCTCCTTCCACAGAGGACCTCTGATGTATAGTGCAGTTGATAGGATCTTTGCTGACCTTGACAGCAGTGTCTTAGTTTCCTTCTCTGAGTTTCTTCTCTCTACCTGCTCACTCAGTTCTGAAAGCCTCACACTTTAATTCCTTCCCAATAGAAGCATAGAAGCATCTCTAGACACCTCTTCATTCTTCCCCAGGACTTCCAGTCTTTCTCCCCACTAAATCTGTAACCATAGAATGGCTGCCAAATGATTTACTGGGAGGAGAATGAAAATGTTTGTTGATGTAAATTACACATACATGCACTCCTTTTCATCTAGGCGTATCTTAACAAACTTTCTATTTTTTTTTCTTTTTTTTATTATTTCTATTTAGCTTTTAATTTTTTACAGACTGCATTTTGATTCATTGTACACAAATGGGGTACATAATTTAGTTTCTATGGTTGTAAACAATGCAGATTCATACCATTCGTGTACTCATACACATACATAGGGCAATGATGACTGTCTTATTCCACCATTTTTCATACCCCCCTCCCTCTCATTTTCTTCTACATATTAAATATTTTCTTATAAACCAAACACAGTGGTGCATACCTGCAATCCTAGTGGCTGGGGGAGGCTGAGGCAGGAGACTCACAAGCTCAAAGTCAACCTCAGCAATAACCCTATCTCAAAATAAAATATAATAAAAAAAGGGCTGGGGATGTGACTAAGTGGTTAAGCACCTCTGGGTTAAATCCCTGATACACACATACATATATATATACATATATATATATATATATATACACATATATACATATATACTTTTTCTTATAGATTTAATCATAGTAGAGCTCTTAGATTCTACAGTGACCCATTTAAAAATAGTAATAACTCCTATATTTCCTACATAATTTTGAATAACACCCTCAAGTTTTACAAAACCAGTGAAACTCTAATGTGTAACTTAATTTAAGTAGAATTTACTATCAGTAGTCCTAAAAGTAAACTTTTCCTAGTGGGATTTTGTTTCCTTGCCTTTCTGAATCTTCAAAGCAAAGTCCTTAAATATAAACTATTTATTACTTTACTTATTTGAGATTTATATCTATTCAATTACCTCCACTTCTTAATACTTTCTTTGCTACACACATTGGTTAAACCTACTACTCAGAGAAGCTACAGTTCCTAAAATAATTTGGTAAACTCAAAAACAAAGTACGTATTTTCTTTGGTGCCTTGTCAAGAGCAGGATGAATCACTAAGCTAATATTCCTAAACAGATATAATAGCTCAGCTCAGTGCCATGTAAAAATGCTTTGAAATGAAGTTTGCTGCAACATTTCAACAACTGATCATTATAAAGCAAAGTAAATGTGATATTTTGGTTAATAACCACCATCCCAAACTACAGAGAGCCCTAGGATGGCAGCTGGCATTGAGCCAAGAGGTGGCGCATAGTTAGTGTTAACACGGCGTGATCTACTTTTGCCTGATTAATGTCTCCTCTGCACTAGTGGTCAGCAGATGTTCCTCATTCTTAATTGGTACCGTGGTGCATGCTCCAACCGTGCCACTTACTCCTAAGCTGATTGGCTGCCTTAGGTATATAAGACACGCACCTATAGGAAGCACCTTTGATAGATTGCAGGACAGAAGACTAAAGCCACACCTCTAGGTCGCAGTTTCAGATGGCAGATCGCAGGATGGAGAACTAAGGGCACACCTCTAGATGGCAGAACACAGGACTAAGCAGACAACTCTGGTTGCAGATTGCAGAATGAAGATTGCAGAATGCGGGGGTCGCAGGTTGTAGGACGCAGGCCACATGCTGCCCGACGCACCCTGCACCTCCAAGAAGCGACCCACCTTTAAGAAGCAGTAGACCTTTGATAAGTGTAGCCTCTCTGAAAGAGTAGCACCTCTAAAATTAAGCAAAGTGTCTTTTCCTCCAAGCAAAATCTCTCTTCCTCTAAGCAAAGCCTCTCTTCCTCTCAAAGCCTCTCTTCCTCTATAAACTAGCGAACAAGCAAATAAGCAAGGAAGTAGCCCAGATAAAGATAATAAAAGTAGTTCATTCCCACCTCCTGCGGGATTGTTGCTGCAGGCGGCAACACCAAACAAAATACAACAATCCTTTTTTAAATCTTGAATTCCAGTTACAAATTTCTGCTGTAAGTGGAGCTACCCAAGCTAAAAGTTAATAGCTCATGTTTCTTAGAAGAATGTTTATAAAATGACATTCTCCCTTATATATAATTTAAAGGACATTAAAACCTCGGTTGTACTAGTGAGAAACAATATTAGTGATCTCCATCAGAAGAAATATACCCATATATTTCATCAAGATACCCTTTTCATGTATTAAGCCAGTATTTGCTCAACTGCAATTTTTTTTTTTACTAATATACTTATGAGTTTTACTTAAGTTCAGACCTAGATATCACGTATAACAATTAGACATAAATATCCTTCTTAGAAATTGGGAGTTTGGGTTACATTTTATATATATCCATTATCAATCCCAGGAATGGCTTCCAATAGAAGTCCTCCATGAGTAGATCTCAGTTTTGGTTGCAATTAGGATGAAAGTAGAGAGAGTTTTTTGTTTGTTTTAAATGCTAATGCTTAAGCCATTCCTCCAAGCCATCCTGATTCAGCTGAGTTAGGGTGAACAGGACACTGAATTTTCTCACAGGATTGAGAATCACTGCTTCGGTGTGCCATGTAACAAGTTGTTTGGAATATCTTTAAAATGTGACTATTCAACTTCAAGTCGTAAGTATTTTTTAGATTCCTAAAGTCTGACTATTGGATGTTCAAAGTGTCAGTGTAAGAACCCAGAAAACCACACCAGACATGGGAATTCACATAAGGGAGTTTATTAAGCACACAGACAGAGTGTCTCCCTGCAGGGTAAGAGAGAAAATGAGAGGAAAAGAGAAAGGGCGCGCTGCAGGAGAGTAAAATGGAGGAGACAGCATTAAAGCGAGGAGGAGAGAGAGAGAAAGTGAGGAGAGGAGAGAGAAAGCATGAATGTGAGGAGGAGAAGAGGAGAGAGCATGAGAAAAGATGGCAGGGGTGCTATCCTCAAGCAGCTGAATTCCGCCAGGCTAACAAGGGACCAATAATGGAGAAGGATACTTGCAAGCTGACTGATGAACCAATAGCTAGCTAGGATGTTCGCAGACTGACAAATAGTTGGGAGCGGGGGAAATGACTGCAGCCAAAAGGTTGGGGGAGCAGCATTATATTATAGTCAGTAGACAGAATAAAAAAAAATCTTTGATTTGCTATTGCAACATATTCATAATAATGGTACTTTCAAAATAGCACTCAATTGGGCTTCTTTCTTCTTCAACCTGTTCCTTAACCTTGGACTTCAGAGTAAATCTTGAGAAAGAATTAATCTGTGAAGATGTACCAAGGAAAAAAATGGGTCATTTTCAAAAAAAGTCCAATTTATCTGCATGGTAATACACAGAGTATAATTGATGTAGTAAAGCAATGGAAAACCCAAATTTTGCTATGTTTAAAGACTCTAGTCTTTAGAGGGGAAAATATCATTTAAAATATGTCAAATATGTGCTACATAAATTTGATAATGAAAAATTTTCATTCACATTAAATTGTGAAATTTTAGATTTGTCACATACTTTCAAAATAAAGAGTTGATTTACTATTTTATAATGCATGAGATGATTAGTGTAGTTCCAAACTCAATTGTAATCACAAATCCTGTCTTGAAAATCAAATTCGTTATTCCTTCTTCCTTTCTAAATGTTTAGATTTATAGACCAAAGAAACAAATAAAAGAAATACTTAACTTATAACTTTAAATAAGTATTTTTGGGCTATGTTGTCCCATCCCTCCTTGTTCTCTTAAATCCACTTAACCTGACAACTTGACACAACAACTGTCTTTACTGATAAGGCACATATCACTTGTGGGTTTAAAAAATGTTCCTGTCATAGGAAAATTTATCCCTGGTCTTCAAACTGTATGTTCAGTCATATTTTATGATTTTGTTTTCAAAAGCTGTGGTTGCTAAAATTGATGAGCTGTACTGGTACACACAGCATGAGCATCTTATTTCTCCAAGCGAAAATCTGTCATATTGTGAACAGAAACCAGGTCAGGACAGTGGTATCATGTGGAAACAGCCTTTTCCACCCAGTTTTGGGCAAGTGATGGAGATGTGCCAGCACTAACCAAATGAGCTCCTGGACTGTGCGTGTGGGTATGGAATGCCTTCCTGATTCCATCTCACTGATGTGCTTGAACAGTACTTCTAGTCAGAAGCCAGTACTCGCAGTTAGTGTGGAAAAGGGCAGAAAGCTGAGAACTGCAAATGAAACCTTCATTTTACAGAGAATATGAACATCTTTACCATGTAGTGCTTGTCTAACAAGCATATGGATCACCCAACCATCTTTTTTTTTTTTTTATTTTTGTTTTTGTTTTGGTTTTGGTACTGGGAATTGAACCCAAGAGCACTTTACCACCTGGCCATTTTATTTTTTTATTTCATGACAGTGTCTACTAAGTTGCCCAGAATGGTCTCGAGCTTGTGATCCTCCTGCCTCAGTCTCTGGGATCACAGGTGTGCAGCACCACACCCATTCACTCAAGCATCTTTTTGAAATGCAGAATTGTTTGATAGGCCTGAATTGGGGCCTGGGATTTTACTTTCAGCAAATACCGCTAAGATTACTGATTCAATGACTCTGAGCACAGCTGCCAAATCTTCTCTATGCACGTGCACCTCCATAACCATCTTAACACCCTTCTCCAAGACCTGCAGTCAAATGAAACAAAGGCAGCACTGGGCATTTAGGTCTTGATTGTTTATTCTTTTGCACTATAAGTGAATCATCCTTAATTAACACTGATCATCCTTAATTAAGCAACTCATTGCCCCAATTAGAAAAGAAAGAACATGCTCTTCAAATTTCTGGGCCCTGCTATACCTAGCATATCAGACCTTTTATCATTAAAATTTAATATTTCAACAGGAAATTTCAAATAGTGACCTAATGAGCTGGTGTTAAAACTACTTTCTGCCACTGGAACTGTATTCAGAGTTGAATTAAGATTTTGCCCATGTGTAAAGAAATGAAGTAAGTGGCAATAAGTTAATAGGTTCTGTCACTAGTGGAGCAGACTAACTGCTTTTTAAAAATTAACCCTGAACTTTATTCTCATTTCATAGTAATGGAACTGAAAGTAGGAATACTCTATATATTATTTATACTATAATAGGAAAATTAAATTACTATTTCTTGGCTTCATTCTCTCTATATGTTTAACTTTCAGCTTTTATCATGTGCAGAGTGCACTGATTTTTTGAGTCAGGGGTTGTTATGGAGTGTAATTAGTTCCAGGATTTATGGAATGCTTAATGTGATCAGGCATATTTATGGAAGGCTTAATGGGACCAGTAGATAAGGTATTAGCTCAAATAATTTCCATGAGGTTTGTACAGTTACTTTTATTTCCATTTCAAAGGTAAGGAAACTGAAAACTTGAGGGATTGACTGTATTTTACACAGCTGGTAAGTGTCAGAAGCAGAACTTGAAAAGGAGCATCTAGTGGCAATACCCATGTAAGCCATGGATTAGTAATTCTGAATTGTTAGTTATAATAGGTGTAAGGAGTAACTTCAGAGAACCAAAGGACACTCCTCAAACATAGTCCCTGCCTGACCCATATTTCTTCAAGAGAAACCAAAGCTACAGACACTTGAACTTATCTTTCTCATCATTTTCCATATTAAATTTAGCACAGGTAACCTAAAAGCACTTGCCCACTGTATCCAGAAAAGAAATAAGAACCTTGTATAAATCCAACTGTTCATCTTCTTCCTCCCTAAGCCCAGGTTGCTCCATCCTGGAGGAAAAGATGCACAGTGTTTGAGCTGAAGTTATTACACTTCCATTATCTGCAGCTTTAGTTGGATGCTAAGATTGTTTTGGGAACCCTTCCCTTCAAGACAATTTATATCTTTGTCACTCCCTTCATCCCTATCAGCCACTCTCTTCTCACTCTCAGCAAATGTCATTGGCTCTTGTTTCCCAGTGACTATTGAGTCCATTAGGTGTGAAGTGCCTTTAACCTTGTCGCTCTCAAAAACATCCCTGTGTGATTCCACCCATCTAGGTGTTCTCTTTCTTCAGTTCATTTTCGTTTCTTTGGAACTTAAGCCCTCCTTCCATCCAAATTTTATCCTATATCTCAGCTATGGATCACAATCCATCAACCTTCTCTCTGAGTATGTCTGCTGTTATGTTCTTTGCTCTGAAGCTTCTATTCCATCTATGTCAAATCTCTCCCAACATTTAAAGAGAAAAATTGCTCTCTTTATTCCCTTTTTTAGCTTGCACTTCATCTCACCTTTTACCCTCATCAAAATTATTTAAACAAGAATATACACCAGCTCTGTATCTTTTTTTCCATATTTTTATTTGTTCATTACAGCTGTACCTATGGTGCAATGTGTTACATACTCATACATGCACATAATACAGTAATATAATTTGGCCGTGGTTATGGTTTAGATGTGGTGTCCCCCAAAAGCTCATGTGTGAGACACTGAAAAAAGTTTTGGAGGATAAATGACTGGGCTATAGCTTTAACCTAATCAGTGAATTAATCCCTGATGGGATTAACTGAGTGGTAACTAAGGCACGTGGGGTGTGGCTGGAGGAAGTGGTTCATCAAGGGCGTGGTATGGGGTTTATATTTTGTATCTGGAGAGGAGAGTCTCATCTGCTTTTGTTCATCATGTGAGCTGCTTCCCTCTGCCATACTCTTCTGCCGTGATGTTCTGCCTCACCTCAAGCCCTGAGGAACGGGGCCAGCCTTCTATGGACTAAGACCTCTGAAACCATGAGCCCTCAAATTACCTTTTCCTCCTCTATGATTGTTCTAGTCAGATCTTTTAACCACAGTGGTGAAATCACTGACTTAAACAGCCTATATAATTCCCCAGCATTTCCCTTTTCCTTTCTGTTCTCCCTCCCCCTGGTCCTATCCTCTACTCCACTGATCTCCCTTTGATTTTCATGAGATTCCCCCCCCATGCCTTTCTTTTCCTTTTTCCTCTCTAGCTTCCACATATGAGAGAAAACATGACCTTTGACTTTCTGAGTTTGACTTATCTTGGGTAACATAATGTTCTCAAGTGCCATCCATTTTCCAGCTATATATCTTTACATCTTTATCTCTTATTCTTTCCTCAGCCTTTGCTTTTCTTGATTTTGGACTCTTTAAGTCCCCAGTGACATCATATTAAAGTTTAGTGAATACTTGCCTTTTTTCTATTAACTTTAATTTTTTCAGATTTTGGCTATTATTTTTCCTTTTATTTGAAATTCCCTCCCTTAATTGCCAGGATAATATTTTGCTCTTTTTTCCCATAGTAAGTCAGGAAACTTTTAAATGAGAGCATAACAGTGTCATATTTTACTTTGATATGGCTCTGTAGAATATGAATGCATGCAGGCCCCGTGGAGAAGAGCAGTCATCTTATTTTGATCATAGTCTATTGCTCTGCAATCTTTCTCTAAGTAATGTTTCTCTGTTCTCTAAGTAACTGTTACTAGATTTGGAAACATCTTTCAGAATCCCTCATCCCTACTGCTGTCAACAGTGTTCCACCCTGTGAAATGGGTTCAGTGAAAAATAGCCAGAAAGAGAAAAGACTCCTCTGAGGTACAGTGCTGCTCTTTTGACTCCCAGTGATCATTTCTGTGTGCACAATTCACCATCATAACCAAAGTCAGAGAATTTCATGTGATGTTTAAAGGGCAAAGTTACCAACAAAGAAAAGTCCAGGACCAGATGGGTTTTCAGCCAAGTTCTACAAAACCTTTAAAGAAGAGCTCATTCCAATACTTCTCAAAATATTCCATAAAATAGAAGAGGAGGGAACCCTCCCAAACTCATTCTATGAAGCCAATATCACCCTGATACCTAAACCAGACAGAGACACATCGAGGAAAGAAAATTTCAGACCAATATCCTTAATGAACATTGATGCAAAAATTCTCAACAAAATTTTAGCAAATCGCATACAAAAACATATTAAAAAGATAGTGCACCATGATCAAGTGGGTTTCATCCCAGGGATGCAAGGTTGGTTCAACATCAGGAAATCAATAAATGTCATTCACCATATCAATAGACTTAAAGTCAAGAATCACATGATTATTTTGATAGATGCAGAAAAAGCATTTGATAAAATACAGCACCCCTTCATGCTCAAAACACTAGAAAAAATAGGGATAGTGGGAACATTCCTTAACATTGTAAAGGCCATCTATGCTAAGCCCATGGCTAATATCATTCTAAATGGTGAAAAACTGAAAGCATTCCCCCTAAAAACTGGAACAAGGCAGGGATGCCCTCTTTCACCACTTCTTTTCAATATCGTCCTTGAAACTCTAGCCAGAACAATTAGACAGACCAAATAAATTAAAAGGATACGAATAGGAAAAGAAGAACTCAAACTATCCCTATTTGCTGATGATATGATTATATACTTAGAGGAACCAGGAAATTCCACCAGAAAACTTTTAGATCTCATAAGTGAATTGAGTAAATTAGCGGGATATAAGATCAATGCACATAAATATAAGGCATTTTTATACATAAGTGATGAATCTTCAGAAAGCGAAATTAGGAAAACTACCCTGTTCACAATAGCTTCGAAAAAAATAAAATACTTGGGAATCAATCTCACAAAAGAGGTGAAAGACCTCTACAGTGAGAACTACAGAACACTAAAGAAAGAAATTAAAGAAAACCTCAGAAGATGGAAAGATCTCCCATGTTCCTGGATAGGCAGAATTAATGGCCATACTACCAAAAGTGCTATACAGATTCAATGCAATTCCAATTAAAATCCCAATGATGTACCTTACAGAAATAGAGCAAGAAATTATGAAATTCATCTGGAAGAATAAAAAACCCAGAATATCTAAAGCAATCCTCAGTAGAAAGAGTGAAGCAGGGGGTATCGCAATACCAGATCTTCAACTCTACTACAAAGCAATAGTAACAAAAACGGCATGGTATTGGTACCAAAATAGACAGGTGGATCAATGGTACAGAATAGAGGACATGGACACAACCCAAATAAATACAATTTTCTCATACTAGACAAAGGGTCCAAAAATATGCAATGGAGAAAAGATAGCCTCTTTAATAAATGGTGCTGGGAAAACTGGAAATCCATATGCAACAGAATGAAACTAAACCCATATCTCTCACCATGCACAAAACTAAACTCAAAATGGATTAAGGACCTCGAAATCAGACCAGAGACCTTGCATCTTATAGAAGAAAAAGTAGGTCCAGAGCTTCAACATGTCGGCTTAGGACCAGACTTCCTCAACAGGATTCACATAGCACAAGAAATAAAAGCAAGAATCAATAACTGGGATAGATTCAAAATAAAAAGCTTTCTCTCAGCAAAGAAAACTATCAGCAATGCAAAGAAAGAGCCTACAGAGTGGGAGAAAATCTTTGCCACTCATACTTCAGATAGAGCACTAATCTCCAGAATCTATAAAGAACTCAAAAAACTCTACACCAAGAATGCAAATAATCCAATCGACAAATGGGCTAAGGAAATGAATAGACACTTCACAGAAGAAGATCTACAAGCAATCAACAAACATATGGAAAAATGTTCAACATCTCTAGTAATAAGAGAAATGCAAATCAAAACTACCCTAAGATTCCATCTCACCCCAATTAGAATGGCGATTATCAAGAATACAAGCAACAACAGGTGTTGGGTGAGGATGTGGGGAGAAAGGTACACTCTTACATTGCTGTTGGGGCTGCAAATTAGTGCAGCCACTCTGGAAAGCAGTGTGGAGACTCCTTAGAAAACTTGGAATGGAAACACCATTTGACCCAGCTATCCCACTCCTTGGCCTATACCCAAAGGACTTAAAATCAGCATATTACAGAGATACAGTCACATCAATGTTCATAGCTGCTCAGTTCACAATAGCCAGATTGTGGAACCAACCTAGATGCCCTTCAGTTAATGAATGGATAAAGAAATTGTGGCATATATATACAATGGAATATTACTCCACAATGAAGAATGATAAAATTATGGCATTTGCAGGCAAATGGATGAAACTGGAGAATATCATGCTAAGTGAGATAAGCCAATCTCAAAAAAACAAAGGACGAATGATATCGCTAATAAGTGGATGATGACACATAATGGGGGGTGGGAGGGGTTAGTGTTAGGGTTAGAGTTAGGGTTAGGGAGGGGGGCAAGAATGGAGGAAGGAAGGACTGTATAGAGGGAAAAGAGGGGTGGGAGGGGTGAGGGGGAAGAGAAAAAGTAACAGAATGAATCAAACAGCATTACCCTATGTAAATTTATGATTACACAAATGGTATGCCTTTATGCCATGTACAAACAGAGAAACAACATGTATCCCATTTGTTTTCAATAAAATTAAAAAAATAAATAAATAAAGGGCAAAGTACCTGTCATCCACATTTAGCTGGTTGAGGCTAAAACCCTAAGTCTAAAAACTAGAAGTGTCTTCCCAGGAATTGTTCTTCTAACTCTGGGAAAATCAGATGAAGTTGCTTTTTAGAATTTTATATGTACTTGATCTCTCATTTTTTATTTGAAGAAGTCATTTCTTATAGATTAAGTATCTGTTTCTGGATGATTTAAGTTATTCACTTATTGTAATTTTTTTAAAAAAACTCCAAATTTCTTCTCAGTTCCTATGTTTATTATTTCTTTATTTCTGTTTTCTGAACTGTAAAGTGATTATACCAACAGTACTTACCTCACAGGGTTGTTGTATTAAATCTGTAAATCCATTCTGCATATTTAATTACTATGATCATTTTTGTCCTTTTTCATTCCCATCACTTGCCTTTTGGGTATCAGATCTTCACAAAAAAAGCATTGAGAAGTACGTTTTTCTACTTTTAAAATTGATTCTTTGCCTGTACCACTTCAAAGAGGCGAGCAAGGACTTTTCATCTTACAAATGTAAGAGATTAGGGCTCTCAGGTTATTTCAGATTTCCTGAGAAGAGGAGACAGCTGCCTACCAGAGTCATTGCATGGATTAAATAATGAGTTATGTGATGCACTCAGTTGATGAAATTGCTTCATTATTTAATTATGTCAGTTATGATGAGCAGAATCACCATCTGGGGCTATGATTCTATGTTCTCTTCTATTTACATTAACAGAATTATTTACATTAACTGTTGGTAGTGGAGTACTAATTAATAACTGTGAGACCAATTTCCTTATTACCCTATCAGATTAAAAAATATTCAATTCAGTCCTGTGTCCTTCCCACATACCTGCATTTTCTTTATATTGATCATCCCTCCTGCTCTTTTTCAGATGTTATCTCAGCTTCTTAATCATTACCTCTAATACTCCTCAGACAGATTTTTCTGCAAAATTGAAAGAAAACACTTAACCAAATTCAAGATAGATGTTGGTTTCATTCATCTATATAATCCAAATAATTTTCTGTTAACATAACTTTTCAGTCTTTTGTTATTTTAATGCTCAGAAAAAAATATTTTGTAGAGGTTCTGGAATTTTTCCTGTTTTCCTGATGAATGTGTTATTTTCTTTCTCTTTCTGGTGAGAGGGCTGGTGTGTGTGTGTGTGTGTGTGTGTGTGTGTGTGTGTACGCACGCGCGTGTGTGTGTATCTATGTAGTACAGAAATAAACTCTAAGGGTTCAATATTCAATATTACAGACAAGGAATAGGTTAACAGCAACTAACTAATACCAATAAGCCAACAAGGGCTTTATCAAAGTCTTTCCTTTTACTGTTTTATGTTGCTGTGCATGTCTCTGATTTCCATGGGTATTAACATTTATGCTACTTTTAAATCAGATGGGAGTGTTTTCAAAATAGTTACCACCTTAATTCAACTTTAGTGAAATTTGTACAGTGACAATTTGTAGAAGCAAAAGCAAAGTCACCATAAATAATGGCCATTGAGATATTTTGGATAGCTTACTGCTGGTATAAGCTTAAACCAAAAATGGTGTTAGACAAAAGCTTTAAATGAAGACATTCTTTTTCTGTACAGCACAGGGCTTTTCCCCAAAATGAGACGTTTACCTTCTTTGAAGCCAACAATCAGGAAGAATACAAAATACCCACCTTGTGGAAAAATGATTAAGTTCTTTATACTAACAGGAAAAAGTAAAATGCATACTTTTCTTGTATCTTGGCATACTCTGGGGTAGTTAATGATATTTGCCTGACTTTATCCTGTGTATTATTTTTCAAAATTATTTAAGCATGAATATGTATTTCATAGAACATTCATGAAAATAATTAACATTTAAATCCCACAAATGTTTAAAAATCTATAAATATCTTAGGGTAAATGTCATTTTAGGTAGTGAGATTTTTTTTCCTAAGGAGTTCTATAGTTATTTTTAAAGTTACTCTCTTCTTAATTCAAAAATATATTAGTATTCTTATTTTCAGTATTTCATAATCCCCCTTACATTTGCCTGACATTTAAATTCACAGAACACTTTTACTCTGTTCTTTCTTTATCCTCACAACATTTGCCACACTACACTACGCAGAATCTATGCCATTTTGATAGTGGGTTATAGAACTCAGGGGCAGTTAACCACTTAGCCACATCCCCAGCCCTTTTTTCATATTTCATTTTGAGATAGGGTCTCACTAAGTTGCTTAGTGCCTGGCTAAGTGACTGAAGCTGGCTTTGAACTTGCAATCCTCTTGCCTCAGCCTCCTGACCCATTGGGATTACAGGCATGCAGTGTGCCCAGCAAGGTACTGCTGTTCTGATTTAATGTTCCAATACAATTTGAGGGGGGTGGATTTTGAGAGTGTGGAATATATAACTTTTAATTTTGTTAGTTATTTCTCCATCACGTATACTCATTTACAAATGAGTGTTTTACATTATTTACAAAAAAAAAGTTGAAACCCAAGATAATTACCACTTTACACCAAAGATTATGCTCAAGCATTAGTGCAGGTTTCCAAGGTACATAGATATAAGGCATGAAATGCAAGTCTTGAGAAATGCTATTAAATATTGAATATGCATTGATGTTTATCTTTACTTTTTTGTTACCCCTTTTTGCTGTTGTTGCTATCATGCCCTCAGGGCATTACAATTACTAAACAGTAACCTTACAGCCATTTGTATATCATTGCATTTCCAAGCTTATGCATCCATAGGAATTTTGTTTCCTCGTGATTCTCATATAGCATGATTAGCATTCTCAAAACACTGTGCTTACATCTCTTAGGGCTAAATCTCAAGGTACATGTTCCAAACACACTTACAGAAAATGGGTAAATGAGCAATTAAAAGGATACCCATCATGATTTTATTAAAACAATGTCTAACAACAGAAAGAACAAAAGAAACTCCCAACTACTGTTAATCAGGAGTCATATCTTGTTTGTCTTGGAGGCACGTTCGTGGCCACTGAGAACTAAAAGGGAAGAAGAACAGAAGTTGTTCCTGAGCATCCAGCTTCTTTGGAGCCACCTGAGGTCCCTATGAGAACTACTAACTGAACATCATCTCCTTTAAACAAACAAGATCACTGGACCCATATTGGTTACAACCCTCTGGTTCTAATACCTGTCTGTGAAATCTCTCAGTATATAAATATAAGAAAAAAATTGATACAAGTTTTATTACATAATCACATCTTCTAAATGTGTCTTTGTTTTATTTGTACCAACAATGAAACTACCTGGTGGAAATATGGAAAGGAAATTAATGATAGCACCCATTTTCACCAAGGTACTAAGCTATTTTATTTGATATAAATTTTAAGAATGATTTAATATATAAGGATGTTTAAGAATACTTAAAGTAGTTAATACTGAAGATTTTAAAGGTAACTGATTTTATTCATATAGGAAATACAAATCTTAAATACATTATTATCTACAGTGCAATAAGGATAATAACAAGAGAATTGTCATCTATTAATATTATATCTCATATCATGGCCTAGAAAGTTAAATTGAAGACTTATTTTAAATTATAACCAACATTGCACTGCCAAATATGTTTAAATTAAGCTATCTTTAAATTTTAAATGTATTTTAAAATATTTTATTTATCCATTTAAATTGAATCATTAGGGATCCTTATCTGAATAGTCCTGAAAGTACTATAGACTAGCAATTAGAAATTAATAACCAGAAGCACTGTAGCTTCACATAGGTTTCTAACTAGAAACAGTGTGATATGAATTGATATGAATTGTGTACTTTTTTGTGATAAAATGAAATTCACATATTTGTAATATGTTTTATAGAATGTTTTTTATTATACAAGATAAACCAGTATTATAACTTTTTCCAAATAAAATTGGTGGAAATTTAATTTCACCAGGCCACACTGAAGACACATGCCTCAGAGGCTTCCCAATTGAGATGTAAATAGGAAGGGCTTTTATAAAACATCTCATCCTCATCAGACTTTGATCAAGGGATTGTTCCCAGGGCAACATAGTCCCTGGTATTTCTAACCTGTCAGCCAGGTGTGTAATTCTTGTTCCTGGGTCAGAGAAATTCCTCTGACAACAGGATACAGACACTAGATTCTGAAAGGCGTAGTATGCACAGAACAGTAAGTGAAAACAGAGAAAGAAGTTATGGACAATATTATGTAATGAATAACCTTATGGTCACTGGAGGCTGATAGATCAGTGTTCAAATCCAAACTGTCATACCTATCTAGTTAATCTTGGGAAAGTTATTTAGTTTTATTTTTCTTGGGCTAGTTCTCCTGGTCTATACAATGAACAATGTGGTAGCTATCTTAAAATCTATAAAGCTTAAGTGAGTTAAGATTGAAGAAATGATTCATACAGAATCTAGCACTCACTAAATAATGCATATTAATGCATTCAGAAGGTACTTTAGTTTTTAAGAAAACTGACACTTTTAATGGTTCATTTTCCAAACTTGTTCCTGTGCACAATGTAAGTGCAAAAGGACTGGAAGCAGACCTGGACAGATTCTGAGAAGCCTTTATTCCTCCCAGACTCAGGTACCATTCGGGTCCACTTTCCAGATGGGAAAATGACCATCAGTTACAGAGGGGATTTTGGTTTTAAAGGGTACAATGATGCAATCATTGGGAGCTGTGTATGTGCAGTTTTGACAGTCAGGGACTATTTGAACAGGTTAAAACTTTAATTTAGGAAGGTAGTTGTAAAAAGGTTGAAACTTGTTGTCTGGGGAGATAGGAGTCCAGATCCCAGGGTTGAGTACTCAAATCTTGCCCATTGGTATTTGCTGTGTTTCCCGTTTAGGACTAATTAGCCATGGAGGTAGGTCATGGTTTAGGGTCCAGCATTCAGTATCCACCCTTTTCCCCTGGGCCCATTGTTCCTTGGCTAGTTTCCCCTCCCTCCTCCTGAGCAGCACCTCTCTCCAATTTTCTTTGGAGAGCTGTCTTTTAGGAATATTATTTTCCATAACCCTTCACACAGCACCTCCTTTCTGTGCAGGCTCCAATCTCTGGTAACTGTTTCACCAGAACTTGAACATTTCCAGTTACAGGACGTAGACATGTAAGGGCTGGTTCTGGTTTCCCACAGCACTAATGGTTGCCATATTTCTTTTTATGACTGAACTTCACTGTAAATAGTCTCATAGATTAAAGGGGTGTCAGACACACCTCTAAAATTTGTGAAAACTGTGGTGACGAAACATGGAAGATCACATGCTCTTTGTGTAAAAGTCAGACAAACCAACATTACCGATTTATAAGATTTTCTATTTTTCTGTTCTTAACAAATGCTGCATGATCTTGCTTATATGTAGAATATAAAATAATCAAGCAATGGAGGAAGGTAAATTGTGGTCACCAAGGACTTGGAGGAGTAGGAAATGGGAAGGAGTTATTCAAAATATGCAAAGTTTCCATCATGTAGCTGAGCATGGTGGTGCACACGTGTAATCCTAGGAACTCCAGAGATTGAGACAGGAGGATCACAAGTTCCAGATCAGCCTCAGCAACTTAGAGAGATCCTGCCGCAAAATAAAGCTTTAAAAGTGGTAGGAATATGGCTCAGTAGTTCAATCTCCTGAACCTCAAGACAGCAAAACCAAAAGTTTCAAAGTTGTATTCGTGCAAGATAGATAAATTTTAGAGATCTAACCACATAAAATATATATTAATAATAAAGTATTATGCGCTGAAAATTTTGCTAAAATGTTGTGCTTCATATTAAATGCTTTTACCATAAAAGAAAAAAAGGCAAACAAAAAGTAAAATAAATAAAATAAAATAAAATAAAAATGCAGGCAGGAGGAAACTTTTGGAGGTGATGCAAAAGTTTATAGCAGTGATTATGAAGATTTCATGGGTGATATTTATCTCCCAACACAACATATTCAGATACACTGAACATCTAAAACTTTTTCTTTGTCACTAATACTTCAATAAAGTGGTTTAAAATATCTATGTAATGGAAAAATTGAAATTGATAAGATACCATTTTTAGAGGACTAAAATTTGGCCAAATACAAACTAATTATGTTGTGCATTTTGTCATTGGGTCATTTGGATGACTAATAAATTAAGACTGACATAATTCATGTATTATTTATTCCATATAATCTTGACTTTGATTTTACCAGTGTTAACACTTCTTTGTTATACTACCAATTTTAACATATTTTGGTTTCTTGAGAGTAATACCAAATTAGCCAACCTTTGAGAATAAATTTTTAGATCATCAATTGAAACAATAGTATTTTACTAGAGTTTAGAGCTATTGCATTGTTTTTCAAAGTCAATTTTTGAGGTGTAATTTTCATATTATGATATTTAGCCTTTTTATGTGTATAGTTGATAAATGTGGCTGACATGTAACCACTAAAACAGTGAAGTTATTGGATATTTTCATCATTCCATGAAGTCCCCTTATGTCTCCTTATATATAATTCCCTCCCACCACTCTCATCCCCAACAGCTCTTGCTGAGTTATCATGGGGCTAGTTATTTTATTTTTATAATTTCAATATGGAAAACTTTAGCCTACAGAGAAAGACAATACCCACTGGAATTGTCAATAAAATCCTTAAATTGCTAGTTGGATTTAAAGAATAAACCGTGGATTTTAAATTATATGTTTAACCATTGTGATAGAGTAGCAAATAATAAAATATCTTCTTGGAAAACATTATAGAATGTTTAAATTTCATCTTGTAAATTGCTATCTCAGCTTGCAGTTTCTGCCTTTTCTTAAAGCAATTATCTAGTTCCATAGATTGTTGTTTGCATTCTTCCTTCAAATTTTTCAATGCTAGAATATTATAAAGAAAATGAAAATAGCAGTATGATGCCCAATTAGTGCCAGTTTTTCTTCATATTCTTTGATCTATAATTGCCAGAAAAGATTATTCTCCATAGAAATGAGTGTGGAGATTATTTGTATATGAATCTTAGGAGATAACTTGTATATGAATATTATTTTTATAGTGATGGATATTGTGTTCATTTCCTTCTTGTATTTATCTTATTTTTTATTAGAATTCTACATATGTTGCATTTTTTCATATGTTGTGTTTTTTCTGTTCTGAAAAAAAAGTAATTTTCTCTAAAATTTTAGTAATTTTAAATCATTTTTAAAGTGAAGTAATTTATATCTGATGCAGTTTCTTTGCTGAGTTTTACTGATATTATTTAAATCTACAATTTATACAAATGATGTGGATGGTATAAATTCAAAAATTTAGTTTCTGCCCAAGACCATCTCTTTTTTTCAGTTTTTTTTTCTATTGCATCATATATCTTACCTAAAATAAATATAATTATTTTATTATGGTGATTATTTCTGCAGTCCTCAATTAGATCAAGGAAAAAATATAACACTACTTGGCATGACCATCAAAAATCGCTTAGTTAATGCACTTTTGGAAGTTTCTTTTTGAAAGTGATAATATCACATTGTTGCTACTATTAAATTTAAAATAAAAAACTGAAAGCGCTTTTCTCCCCTTTCCATTGAATCTGTTGTTAAAGATTCAAACTCTGGAATCTTTCAATGGAGATTAAAACAACAATGTGGAGAGCATGGGTAAATAAATTATTACCAAAATCAGAAGTGCCGGTGGATAACAATAAAGTTGTGTGCTTGTTCAGGGAAGTGCATGAGATTCTTTCTACCAGAATCCCAATGGGATAGATCCTCAAGGGAGAAAGGCAAATATCTATTACTATGAAGTTCTCCACCAAAAAGGAAGACAGAGAAGGTTTAGGTGGAGTTTGTCCGTCATGAAGAAGGATTCCTTAGCCTGAATGGAGCTGAGACTGGGGTAGTGTGATTTTAAAACGAGGAAGGTAACAGAATAGTGTGAAGTTTGAGAGAAGATGGCAGTCAGTTGTGGTTCTTCATAAATTGTTCAGGATAGGTGACTGGACACAGGAGATGAAGAGTACACTTGAACATAAGGGACTTATTAGCAAGAAGTCAGGGCTTTGTGGATCAAGCAATTCCAACCATTTTCACAGTGCCTATTGTGATATGCATATGTTGTCTGTGTAAACTCATCTGTGGATTCAAGTACATACGGATTAAGTCAGACTTTCAAATCACAGGATATTCAAAACCACCTTTCATGAAAAGAAATCATTTAAATTGGTTACATCCAAAAATACTTCTATAATGTTGAGATTTACAATGGCATCATTTCAAACAGGAGAGAAATTCATATCAGTGTTGCATATTATACTGAATTAACTTTTATATCACAGTACCTTACCTCATGGAAAGGATGTAGCTACATAGGAATGAGGCAATTCTGGATATTAACGTACCAATCTAAAAGTTACTGTGATATTAGCTTATGATAAAAAGCACTTCACAAGTCATAAAAGCTCAAAAAGTTGGACTAAATGCATTGGTCTAAGTATTTTGAATAATAGACTAGCCCTAGTTTTCCTGCTGGTATGCCAAAGAAAACTACATGCTATTGCTAACATTTCTTGCTGCCTTGTAATATCACAGGAATACTTGAGTCATCCACATGCAAATGAAAGGATAGGGCAACTTGACTGTGAGAAGTAGACAGTAGTGATCTCTAGGACTCTTCCTTTTTATGATGATTAAGAGATCTTTAAATCTCAATGACTTGGGAGGCTGAGGCAGGAGGATCTCAAGTTCAAAGCAGCCTCAGCAACTTAGCAAGGCCCTATACAACTCAGCAAGACCCTGTCTCTAAACAAAATATAAAAAAGGGCTGGGGATGTGGTTCAGTGATTAAACACCCCTGCGTTCAATCCCTAGTACCAGAAGGAAAAGAAAGAGAGAAAGGGAGAGAGAGAGAAATATTTAGTCATGGTTCTGAAGCAACTTCTAGTGCTATTTCATATGAATAAAGTTCTTATTCATCTCATCTGTAGTTGTCTAGTCTCTGGAGTCTTAAATGACACTACACAAATGTTTTCTTGTCACATGGCACAAAATTCATTCTTTAACACAAGAGAAATAAACTGCTTCTGCTCTTTAACATTGACTACCAGATCTTTCATTCAAATATACTGTATATGGTGGTAAAGACCAAAAGTTAACAGGTAACCCAAGGTTTGTCCTTTCTGTATTTTTAGGGCAATAGGAATCCAGAAAATAGATCTATAAAGTTAAAGAAAAACATACTAAAGCATCTGACACGCACATCCAAATGTCTGCTAGAGTGTTATTCATCTCACCATGACCTCTTGGAGAACTCTTGTTGCCTATTGAGACTTTGAAGATAGTTTATAAATGAGACTTTGCAATTTGCTTCCTGAATCAACCAAAGTCTCAAACTGAAAATGTTGCCTAAAATGTTGTTTTATTCCTTTTTACCCCTTTATTTTGCCCTGTGTTTCTCAAACAGGAGTTATTTTGCCCACAAAGGGACATTTGCAAATATGTAGAAATAATGCTGTTATCACACAGAAGAGGTGTGGCAGAACAGGCACCTGGTGGGTGGAGGCCAGAGATATGGCTTAGCATCCTATCATGTCTAAGACATCCTTACCCACAACCAAATACATACACAACAAAGAGTTATTGACTCCAAAATGCCAATGGTGCTTCTGTTGAAAAACTCTAAGCTAGCCCTTTACCTATCCACTCAGGGAGACCTGTAAATTTGTTTCTTAAGTGATACAACTCTGCCTTACCAGAAAGCAATGAAATGAGCTTTTTTATTTGGTCATGATGGTCTTTGTATATTGATTTAACATTAGACATAAACCAAAAGAATGCTTAGTGGGACATTTGTTTTTACATCAACGCTAATCAGACTGCAAATGACATGAGAAGCTTTTCAACTGTGTGATTCATTAGCTACGGAGAATGGTGAGGCCAGTAACCCATAGTGGTTTTCATACATGACAGGACACAGAATGAAATGAGTCTTAGGTTTCTCTTACCACTAAATGTGTAGCCTCTCATGACCATCAGAGGACTTTAGGGGCCCTCTAGTCACATCAAGGAAAATAAATCTAAGGTTCAGTACAATCTGTTATGTCTGGGAATCAGTTCTCCTATCACCATCTAATCATTCATGGAATTTATTTTTGAGACAAAATCTCTCCTCTTGGAATTTCAAAAGTATGTTCATTTGTGCCAGACTCCTGTAATAATTTTTATATCACCCCACTCCTACATACTTATTTCAGGTGAAAATCATACATAAAGGCTTCTCCTGGTTTTTGTTTTGGTTCATTGTGTCTTGTTTTCCGTTTTTCAGCACCTGAAAAGACCACTCCTTTACTGTTTCATATGTCTTCTTCCGATCTTAAAAATTTCAGCTCAAGTCAACCAAAATCTCTTATGTGATACTTGGCCATTTCACACATAAATGAGGTCTCCTTCTATTAAACTTCTTTATTTAGTTTGTTATTTATTTTTTATATTTACAAACTTCTTGTTGGTTCACTGTACACAAATGGGGTACAACTAACTTTTCATTTCTATGGTTGTACACGATGTAGATTCACACCATTCATGTAATCATACATGTACATAGGGTAATGATGTCTGTCTCATTCCACTATCTTTCAAACTCCCACACCCTCCCCCTCTCATTTCCTTCTATGTAATCTAAAGTTCCTCCATCTTATCTCATCCCCACCTCACACCCTTATTATATATCATAATCCACTTATCAGGGAAAACATTCCACCTTTGGTTTTTTGGGATGGGATTATTTTACTTAGCATGATATTCTCCAATTCCATACATTTATCTGCAAATGACATAATTTTATTTTTCTTTATGGCTGAATAATATTCCATTTTGTATATATTCCACAGTTTCTTTATGCATTCATCTGTTGAAGGGCATCTAGGTTGCAACTGGGTCAAAAGGTGAGTCCATTCCAAGTTTGCTAAGGAATCTCCATACTGCTTTCCAGAGTGGCTGCACCAATTTGCAACTCCTCCAGCAATGTAAAAGGGTGCCTTCTTCCCCACATCATACCAACACTTATTACTGTTTGTGTTCTTAGTAATGACCATTCTAATTGGAGTAAGATGAAATCTTAGAGTTGTTTTAATTTGCATTTCTCTAATTACTACAGATATTGAACACTTTTTCATATATTTGTTAATCACCTGTATATCTTTTTCTGTAAAGTGTCTGTTCAGTTCCTTGGCTCATTTATTGATTAGATTCTTTATATTTTTGGTGTAAAGTTTTTTAAGTTCTTTATAAATTTTTGAGATTAGTGCTCTATCTGAAGTGCATGTGGAAAAGATTTTCTCCCACTCTGTAGGCTCTCTTTTCACATTATTAATTGTATCCTTTAAGGGAAAAAGCTTTTTAGTTTGAATTCATCCCATTTATTGATTCTCGATTTGATTTCTTGTGCTTTGGGAGTCTTGTTAAAGAAGTCTGGTCCTAAGTCTACATGATGAAGATTTGGGTCTACTTTTTCTTCTATTTGGTGTAAGGTCTTGGTCTAATTCCTAGGTCTTTGATTCATTTTAAGTTGAGTTTTGTGCAGGGTGAGAGATAGAGGTTTAATTTCATTTTACTGCCATATGGGTTTCCAGTTTTCCTAAGTACCATTTGTTGAACAGGCTGTCTTTTCTCTGTTGTATGTTTTTGACTTCTTTGTCTAGTATGAGGTAACTGTATTTATGTGGGTTTGTCTCTGTGTCTTCTATTCTGTATCATTGGTCTGCCTGTCTATTTTGGTGCCAATACCAAGTGTTTTTGTTATTATTGCACTGTAGTATAGTTTAAGTTCTGGTATTGTGATATTTCCTGCTTCACTCTTTCTGCTCAAGTTTGCTTTGGCTATTAGAGGTCTTTTATTCTTCCAGATGAATTTCATGATTGCTTTCTTTATCTGTGAGGAAAACCATTGGAATTGGAAATGGAATTGCATTAAATCTGTATAGTGCCTTTGGTAGGATGGCCATTTTGATAATATTAATTCTGCCCATCCAGGAACATGGGAGATCTTCCCATTTTCTAAGGTTTTCTTCAATTTCTTTCTTTAGTGAAGTAGTGAAAGAGGGCAGCCTTGTCTTGTTCCAGTTTTTAGAGGGAATGTTTTCAGTTTTTCTCCATTAAGAATGATGTTGGCTATGGACTTAGCATAGATAGCCTTTACAATGTTGAAGTATTTTCTTACTATCCCTATTTTTTCTGGTGTTTTGAGCATGAAGGGGTGCTGTATTTTATCAAATGCTTTCTCAGCATCTATTGAAATAATCATATGATTCTTAACTATAAGTCTATTGATGTGATGAAGTATATAGTTATTGATTTCCAGATGTTGAACCAACCTTGCATCCCTGGGATAAACTCCACTTGATCATAGTGCACTATCTTTTTAATATGTTTTTGTATGTGATCTGCCAGGATTTTGTTAAGGATTTTTGTGTCTATGTTCATTGGGGATATTGGTCTAAAGTTTTCTTTCCTTGATGTGTCTTTGTTTGGCTTTGGTATCAGAGTGATACAAGCTTCATAGAATGAGTTTGGAAGGGTTCCTTTCTTTTCTATTTCCAGGAATAGTTTGAGGAATATTGGTATTAGTTCTTCCTCAAAGGTCTTATAGAATTCAGCTGAGAATCCATCTGGTCCTGGGCTTTTCTTTGTTGGTAGGCTTTTAATGGCTTCTTGTATTTCATTGCTTGAGATTGATCTGTTTAAATTGTATATGTCTTCCTGATTCAGTTTAGGAGGATCATATGTCTCTAGAAACCTGTCAATGTCTTCGATATTTTCTATATTGTTGAAGTATAAATTTTCAAACTAGCTTCTAATTATGTTACATATTTCATTGGTATCTGTTGTGATCTTTCCTTTTTCATCATGATTTCTAGTATTTTGTGTTTTCTCTCTCCTCTTCATTAGTGTTGCTAAGGTTTATCAATTTTTAAAAAAATTTTTCAAAGAACCAACTTTTTGTTTTGTCAATTTTTTGAATTGTTTCTTTTGTTTCAATTTCATTTATTTCAGCTCTGATTTTAATTATTTCCTGTCTTCTACTACTTTTGGTGTTGATCTGTTCTTTTTCTAGGGCTTTGATATGTAATGTTAGGTCATTTAGTTGCTGACTTTTTGTTCTTTTAATGTATGAGCTCAATGCGGTGAACTTTCCTCTTAGTACTGCTTTCAGAGTGTCCCAGAGATTTTGATATGTTGTGTCATTGTTCTCATTTACCTCTAAGAATTTTTTTATTTCTTCCCTGATGTCTTCTGTTATCATTGCATCATTCAATAGCATCTTATTAGTCTCCAGGAATAGGAGTAGTTTTTATTTTTTATTTTATCATTGATTTCTAATTGCATTACTTTATGGTCTGATAGAATACAGGGTAGTATCTTTATGTTTTTGTATTTACTAATGACTTCTTTGTGGCATAGCATATGGTCTATTTTGGAGAAGGATCCACGAGCTGCTGAGAAGAAAGTGTATTTGCTTGGTGATGGATGAAATATTCTGTATATGTCTGTTAAGTTTAAATCATTGATTGTATTATTTAATTCTATAGTTTCTTTGTTTAGTTTTTTTTTTTTTTTTTTTTTTTGAGAATCTATCCAGTGGTGAGAGTGGTATGTTAGTCACCCAGTATTATTTTTCCCTGGAATTGAGAAGGATTTGTTTGACATACATGGATGCACCATTGTTTGGGGCATAAATATTGGTGATTGTTATGTCTTGCTGGTTTATGGTTTCCTGAAGCAGTATGAAATGCCCTTCTGTATCCTTTCTAACTTAGGTTTGAAGTCCACGTTTATTAAACTATTTTCACAATGTTTTCTGCTTCTGAGAAAAGGACAGGACCAGAGTTTCTTGGGAAGAGGGGATTCCCTTAATACTGTCCTGTACCTGTTTGTCTTTCTGTCTAATCACCTTCTGATACTACTCCAAAGACTTAAGAAGAACACCTCCCTCTCAGAAACCACAGCCTGTAGCATTCTTTTGAGAACATATTATTTTATATTTTTACCATTTTACATCTGTATTATTGACTCCTAAATCATACTATGCATGTCAGAAATGTATGCAATATTTCTTAGTAAACTTAATTTTGCCTGGTATCAAATAATAAATACTTTCTTAAAAGCATATAGTTAAAGACAGTGAAGTCCCAAACCAAACAACAAAACAAAACATAATAAAACCTCTTGAAAGTTTTAGGATGATATTCCCAAACTTAGTTATGCACTGTTATATAGCAATGTGTCTCCTATTAATAAAAGTGCTTTACAGCATGACCCTTGATAAAATGAATGTGAAAGAAAACAGTTTAGATTTGATTGCATTAATAATTTATTGGAAGTGGCTAGGCAAATTGTAGATTGATTGTAAACAGCACACAATCAGTGGCTGTGGATAATTCTGGCTTCCAACAAGTTTTTAGCTTCCTTAAGGAGCAGTCACAAATTTGAAGAAAAATAAATCAAACTCCTAATTTTCTACTTTAAACAGTATCATTCAATTAAGTAGTCTAGCTGATTATAATTATGAAAACACGCCATGTATTTAGCAGTAACTTACACATTCTCCTGTGGTCCCGATTACTAATAGATTCAATGATGTTCTTTCTACAATATCAATGTCAAGATTTTTAACACATGAAACCACTGACAGAGATCAAACATTTTAATTCAGGAGTAAAAATGCTTTCTCCTTTTCTCCATCAACATGACAGGTAGTAAAATAATTATTCATGGCTATTACTTTACTATGCATTCAAAATATATTTGCTACCTTAATTAGGCCATCTTGAATTAATAGATGCAAATGTAGTTTGTAACATAAATGCCAGCTCTTTGGGGAATGGTAATGCATTGCTTGAGACTCTAAATTACTGCAGTCTGTAGGTTTACAAGGAAACAATGGTTTTGTCTAATTTTACCCAGTTTGGAAGTCAGGAGATCAAGGTGGAGATAGGGTGCTTTCAGTTTAGTTACTGTCAGTATTTACAGAATGACTTTTCTAGGCCAGGATAAAGTAGATGGGATTAAAGATGAATGAGGTGTTCTGCTGTCAAGGAGATCATAGTCTAGGGCTGGGATATAAGATTAGCTTGAACATACATTAAGATAAAAACTGGTCAGCAAGCAAAGGGGACTAGAGATGGTTAGAAAACACATTTAACTGAGGGAAAGTTTTTTTTTTCCTTAACTCCAAGTCAACCAGAAACATATTGAATTTCTTTCTCTCTTTCCTTGAGTCATTAAATTCTTAATCACTATTAAAGTTGTTAGTAGATACCAGGAAAAACCACAGGCATCATTAAATAGTGGTTTCTAGCAGTCTCCACCTCTCTAGCCCTTCTAACCCACTGCTACTTTTGAACATAAAATAGGAGGTTATTCTTTCATTTTCTCCTCCCAAACCCCACCCGAGTCATGCTAATATTTGGGGTCTCAGGTCCCTGAGTTCCCACACACTTCTGACAGTCTTTCCACTCCTACCTCCTTATTCACTATTGTCAGGGAACCCTCAATCCTCTCTTTCCCATATTCTGGACCTTTCTTATATCCAGGTTCCAAATCAAAATACTCCTTAACATGCCCTTTTCTTTCACATCCTTGGGTTCTGTTAGAGGAAATCAAGATAACATGATAAAACAATTGATAGTGATATGTTAATCAGTATTACCACCTAACACAAATCTGTTCTTTGAGTTTCTCTAAATAATTTCATGTTCTCGTTTTTCTGTAAGTAGGAATTTTCAGACTTCAGGATTATTTTTAAGCCAGGAAAGGAATCTAGGCCTGGACAAGTCTCAAATTCTTTGTATGATATTATCATTCCTCAGACTCATCATAAAGTAATTCACATACCGTATACATGATTATATTTGTTATTTCAGGAAATAATGTACTCTATGTAAAGGACACATCATGAATAAAAACTAGGGTAAAAATTATTCAATCTAAATTTGTTCACAGACTTCCTCAACCCTTAATTATATCTGACACACATCAATAAAGAATATTACTATCATATATCACTATTAAAATATTTTTTGTATTGTATCACATCCTATATTAGCTTCAAACAGTATGTAAAGTATTCAACAGCATTTGAAATAATGTTTCTTCATATCATGTTTTTCTATCCCTAAGCATCATGAAAATCTCAATAGACCAAAGTATAACCTATTTGTCTGCCTTATATAAAGTAGTCATAATCAATTATTTTTATTATAGTGAAATTATAGGGTAAATAGTCTCTAAGGTGTGAAATATTTCTATTAACTTGAATTCTCAAAGGAAAAAAGTAGTCATTTTTCAATAAAGTACTTGAAAATTGGGACTTTCTATGCAAACAAAGTTTCTTTAAGACTCTCCTAGATTCTTCTAGCTAAGGGTTTTCTACCTTCATAGCACATTCAAATGTCTTGGAGAGCTTTACATAATTATGGTGCCTGGGCCACATTCTTCAAATCAGAATCCGGGAGTGGGTGTCAGCACTTTGCAAAACTCCATGAAGTCAAGAACTACTCTTTTAGAGTGAAAATAATGCCAATCATCGTGACATACGTTCTGGCCTTGGGCACATGAGAACCACTAACACAGAGAAACATGCCAGAAAAAAATCCCATCCCCATATAGAAATTCAAAAGCAACTGCCCTAGTTGGTTTCTAGGCCCTAAGCATTTTACAATATTGCAAGGAGGAAAGAACTGTGGGAGGCCAGGCTCCAAACACAGGGACCTGCAAGAGATTGGTAAGTAGCTCATTTGCTACTGAGCGGATTTGAAGACAGTGACAGGGAGAAGGGCAGCCACTGCTGCTTATAGTCAAAAGCCACATCCTCAGATACCCACACAAAAATGATGGGATTAAATATTGATCTTTAGGGTAAATTCACAGAATAATAATAGATCAGGTAAAATGCAAAGACTTTTGATTTTTTCAAAAATTTAAAAATCAGCAGCAGCTGATGTGGTAAAAAAGCAGTGGACAATTATTACACTGCTGACAATGTGGGTGACAGGAAGATCCTAAGAAAAGGTAAGGGATGTGTCCAAGAGTTCACAAATGATGAAAAGCAGCACTAGAACCAATTTGCTTACTTCATTCCCTACTTCATGTCTACTGAACTCTTTGGACAGTGAAGAAATTAATATACTCATCTTGAACGAGAAATTTAAGGTGCCTGGATTTAAGTGTGACTAAACAGTGCCCACATGATAGAGCAGGGGTAAAATCTGGATTGTCCATCTCCATTTGATATTTCTATTTCTGTAGAAGAGAATAAAAACAGAAAACAAAAGCAAACAAGAAACAGAAAAAACTACAAAATCCTAAAGTAGGAAAGCAAAGAATAAAGTAACTAAGCCTTGCATTGCAGGTAAATAAATGTAGCTCTTATATATCAGTGAAGTGGGGACGTTGAGTTTATAAAACAGTAAATCTAGATCTGCATTTTACACTGAAGAAAATCTAAAAGCACCCATTTGTTTTCCTGAATTATGCATCAGAGATAGGGATTTCTGGAATGCTTGGCACTGATTATTGCTAAGGGAATGCTACAGATTCAGCTGTACTATTAGGTGAGATAAATTGTGCTCACAAGGGCAATTACATATACCCCATCCTGCCAAGCTCAATTCTTTCTTTTAATAGATTTGGTGAAAGTGTATAAAGATCATCCATTTCACTTGTAGTTACCTACAAGTTTCATATGCTGTGGTAGCACTATTAACAATCTGTGCAATGGATTGTCAGTGTAAAGCATGATCTTTTACACTCACTTTTGTCTTTTAGATTTCTCTTATAGATGTACCTTCCTGATAAAGAAACAGATGTTAGAACCAAAATGGCATAAGCAGTACTAGTTAGATGTCTTTGCTTTATCCTTCAAGGGAAAGTAGTGTGTTTAGGAAGTAGCAGTGAATTTAAACATTTCCTATGATGTTAATAAATACTATTTGTTCCTAAGTAGAATATGTGTTTTATATATATATATATATATATATATATACACATATATATGTATGCATTTATATATACATTAATTTAAAACATTAAAGATAATTTTTCTTCATTTTTCTATAATTAGAGATGATTATTTTTTCTTAAAGATTAAAAATTCATAAACTCCTCTATGGAATTAGCATCATCAGTGTGAAGTCAAAATTATACTGCCTTGCAGAAAGCAATATCTTTAATCACTCACTGTCTCTTATTCATTTCCAACTCTTTGTTCTCACTGCCTGATGTACACTGAAATTTGTAACTCAATACTATTAAGCTTAATTAGGCACATAAGGAAAGATTTGTAGGGTGTCTTTTGATCAGCATCCTATTATACATAGGCTTGAGCTGGGTTCTTGGAAGTTCATTGTCAAGAATCAACATATTCTTTGGGTTTAATGAACATAAAAGGAAAAGGTTTTTCTGAGAAGCATAAATAGCTGAAACCTAAGCACAATCTGTTGTCAGTGTTCATGGCTCAGGGTACTTCTCTTATATCTACTTAACGGAGAGTTTGTAAACCTGAAACAGAAAATCCTTCAGGTCAGTTTTCTACTTCAGTAGTTTCTGTGTGGATGGAGACTTCTGAGTTGCACAGTGGCATGAAGACTGATTCAGTATTAATGACAGAAAGAAATTCTACAGGACTCCTTGTTGTCGAAATATTTGATAGTTTTCAAGAGTCAGATGTGAAAAGAATCAAATCTGGGATTCTGACCAGGATAGATTTCAAAATCATGTCACACTGTGGAGAACTTCTTGGTGAAGAGTATGCTTGGTAGAGATGTAGTCATTTGGGGTCAAAGAGAAATTTTTCCAGCGCTCAAGGAAACTCAATGAACAGGACCTGATGCAAGAATGAAAAAGACCAGAACTCTTGTGTTCTCATTTGGAGAACATGCTGTGCTTCAGTCATCATTTTATTAGATTATTTCCTAGAATGCTCTTAATCCAAAGTGATAATAAAAAGAGTTTTGCATAATTGCTCTATAAATCAGATTTATTGGGTCATACTTGAGAATAAAGTTGGAAAAAATGAACTCAATCAAAATTTTATTAACTTTTACTAAGGAATGTGAATATATAAAATTAATCTTTACATTATCATTACCATGACTGATTTTATATTAATAATTCTTCAATGAAAATAATTCCTAATAGAAAGATTAAAAATCAAATAAGAAAACTCAAACTATATAAAAAAAGTATGTTAAATAAGAAAAATGTATTTAAGACTCTAAATGGGTTAAATACCATTCTTTCTTCTTGGTGTTTGGATTAAGTACTTTGGAAAACTCATTTAAGAAATATCTTTTCAAAGATAATTTAGACATAGCACTTTTATAGGATTCTTGATAAATATAAATCACTTATATTTTTCAATTTAATGGGAACTCTTCATATGGAAAAAATAGAGCTAGATATATAGATTAGATGGTAGAGACTTCTAGATATAGATAGGTAGATATTCAAAGGTATATAGGTAGATTCATAGATAATATAGACGGATACATAGATAATTATAAAATATTAATATTTAAATTATACAGTGCTAGGGATGGCAGGAGATTCAAGTAACACAGGCTGAGATTTTAGTATAAAATGTGATATTCCTCCAGAACTATTCCCAATCCCACCCCCCCAACCATGTGTACTATGGAGAGTCCTATGACAAGAATCTCAGGCATATCTGAAGATACAGAGGCTTGGATCAGAGCATTTATTTTGATGTGAGACATAAGATATTTCCTGAGAGGTGTTGTCCCAAAGATAAGGAAGCTACAGTAAGATGCAAAATCATTAAGTGGTGACTCTTCATTGATGCCTCTGACCTTGCTATTCTGGTGGTAATTACATGCTTTGGGGAATGATGTTAACTTTCAAGTTTTCACCTTCAAAGCTAGGTAAATTATGGACCTAAATTCCTGGAAAGAGTGGGGCGAACTAGCACTCTGTCCTAAGAAAGATGGGAATGACCATGACAGAATGAGAGATGGGAGTGACTATGATTGACAGTGTCTCTGAATGGTGTCAGTGTTGTTTAACAATGCAGGGTACTGCATGATATAGGTAACAGGACCCAGACAAAGTCACCCAGGTAAACTGAAGACAATCCCAGGCATGTACAGCAGAAGTTACTTTTCAAAGAGAGCATCTGAATTATCTTTTATAGAGGTGGTCATTAATGCAACTAGCAATATTGTACTTTAAATATTTATGTGACCCTATTTGCTAACTACTTAACCCTACAAACCTTACACTTTTATTATGATAGTATTGAAAAAAGGTAAAAAATATAACAATTACCGTGAATAGGCACAGTGAAGTATAAAAGTATGTATAGACTATACATATTAATTAAAGTAACTTATGTAGTCTACAACTACAGAACTAATACTGGTAAAGAAGGGTGAGTGTTATATAATTTTGGCAGCTAAAGAGGGAAATAAAGACAGCTTTATGAATGTGTCAAAAGCTATTAAAGGATGCTCATAAGAATTAAGAATGGCTGAAGAAAAAGAAAATTGATGATATCAAGCATTGGGAAGCAATATGAATGACTTCCAAGTTTATGAAGCCTTTTTCTTTAGATACCAAAATTCAATCAAGCCACAAATATTTACTTTGCATCTGGGATGGATCAAGGCCTACTGTTATGGGCACTGGTGAGGCAGCAACAAACAAAATGGGAAATTCCTGCCTCCAGGGAGCGTGAATCTTCACATGCTTGAGAACACCTTGGAGGAACATTATCAATGTGTTTTCTTTTCTCTTTTTTTTAACATCCACAGATATATTGCTCTAATATTTAGCTTGTTCTAAATCGATGTTTAATATTTCTATATATGTATGGAATATAGTATAATAATTTGATGCATGTACACAATGTGGTACTTAATCAGGGAACTTAACATTTGTATCTTTTCAAACGTTTATTATTTCTACATTTTGGGAAACTTCAAATGCCTGTTCTCTAGGTATTTTAATGTATATCATAAATTGCTATAGACTATGGTCACTCTACTGTGCTATAGAACTCTAGCACTAATGTAACTGTAATCTGGTACCCATTTTCTAATCTCTATTCACTCTCACTCCTACTTCTGAGTCTGTAGTGACCACTACTCTACTGTTTTTTTTTTTTTAATGAGAACAACTAGTTAGCATGTAAAAATGAGTGATAGCATGCAGTATTCATCTCCTTGTGCCTGACTTATTTCACTTAACATCATGTCCTCCAGTTGCATCTGCATTGCCACATATGATGGGAGAAATTGCAGCATTGTGAAAATCCAATAATATAAATATGTATTAAAATTAAAGATAGGCATAAAGATTTGTAGACAACTGTCTATAAATTTTTATTAATTCACTTTTGGTATACATAACATTAGGGTTTATTTTGACATAATTATATAAGCATGGGACATAATTTGCTCTAACTCAATCCCCAGTGCTTCCCCTTTCCCCGCTTCACTCCTTCCCTATTTCCTTTCCTCTACTTCTATACTTTCTAAATTGTGGAAAACTGAAATTCTTTTTGGGTTTTAGTGGTTACTATGGGAACAATATAATCAAAGTAAGGCTTTGTTTTCCGCTGTTCTTGAATCCCAGGACTCCCAAATCAGGGCCCTCTTTTAAATCAATATATGACTTAGGCTTCAGGTTTAAGTAGATCACTACCTCCTTCGATTCAAATCTCATTTGTAGGCATGTTATTTTCAGGTAGATGGAGATGGACTTGAAAACTCAGAACCATCAGCATATTTAACAGTAACATTTTCGGCAATTGGACACACTGAAGTTAGAAAGCAAGCTCTGTCCAATTTAGCTGCCTTATAAAGTCCAAAATAAAAAGGAAGATGTTAAATCTAGAGAGGTCTGTTCTAGGCATCACGTAGTCAATGCCATCATGAATGTCTCTTGTAAGGAACAGTAATTGAATCCGGAATGAAGATGTGACTCAATAAATGTCCTGAGCTTTGTTCAACGAAATAAGCTGTTCTTTTTCCTTTGATAGTGGATGTGTCTAAAGTAGGAGGCTAATGATCCAGAAGTGAGAAGGTAGGAAGTAGCCTCCAGTCCCATAAACTGGTATTTATCAAGTACAAAAACTTGATCCATCCTGAATACTAAATCATTTGGAGTGTTTTTAAACAATTACAGATACCCAATGCTTATCCTGTTTCTGGAGAATCAAAATCTCAAGGGGTAAGAATCATACATTTGTATTTTCAAATAGCTCATGAGGTAATTGTGATGCTAAGACCAAGTTTGCACATCACTATTGTAAAGAGCTTGTGAAAAGTTAACTTTACTTTCAAAACTCATTGGCTTGATCCACAGCAGGGGGTGTAAGAATGACAGCTGAGCCAGGCCTCCCCCTCTCCTGCAGACCTTTAGGGAGAGGCAGAGGACTGACTTGTCAGCAGGTGCCTTGGGCTTTAGCAACCTGTGTGGTCCAGGTCTGGTGGCAGCAGTTGCTGACTCAACCATTTCTTCATCTTCTGTACTAATCCATGTTTTCAGGTGGCTGGGAACCAAACTACACAAAGCAAAAAAATTGGAAAAGAAATCTTTAGCTTTTAGCAGCAGAACTCTGCCCAACTGTAAGATTAAGTACCCGTAATGCAATAGGCTTCTTAGAATAATTGCCTCTCTATTCCAACTTCACTCCCTTGGCTCTTATTCATTGTTTGTTGTTAAAATATTTTATTAATGCAAGTCTCCCTAAGTATGCATTTAAATCAGATCTACCCTAAATAGTATGGGTTTCTTAATTTAAAACTATAATAATGTAATTATGCTCTAAATCCTATAACGTATAAATCAGTTTAACCAAACCAACTGTACAGCTAATGTTTATTATATGGTATTGTCTTATGTGTACTACATTTTAATAAAAGAAAATCAAACTTGGGGAATCTGAGACCTGCCCCAATTTTTTTACCTCAAGAGTTATAAATTTAAGGGAGTTATTTCATCTCTCCAAGTTGTAGTTTAATCACATTCTATTCCAGTGGTAAGAAATTAGTAAATTTTGCATATGTGAAAGAATTTTAAATATTTTTTCAACTAATTGATTGTGCTTTCTAAAAAGGCTTTTAATAATTCATATTATTATTTATTGCTCTTGGAAAGATAGTAATTTATGAAGTTAAATCATGTGACCAGTTGTCATTTTGTATATGCTTTTGCTATTTATGCCAATATTATCTTCCCAATCATTTAGCTTTTTTTTTTTTTTCTTCTAATTCCAGTACTCTCTTCCATTTTCCACATTTTTTCCCCCTTTTCCTCCGCATCTGCTAGTTTGGATGTTATAGATTTTATTTTTAGCAATGAAAATTTTAATGTATATATTTAACTATACATATTTCTAGCATGATTCACTTTTTTTTTTAACCCAAGAATATATACTTGAGTCCCCTCTAAATACTTCTACCACCATCTGGCAAATCATTATTGCCTGAAGATTTAGTTCCTGCATTTTTAAAGGCATTTACAAAATGAGTCACATATTACAGTTAGCAATCAACATTCCTGAAATATTTTACTGATAAATTTGCTCTGCATCACTTATTACATTTCATGTCTTTTCCATGGATTTAACTTTGACTGCGAATGTATCCTTCGTATGTTTCTTTTCAAAGCTCACAGAATTTTATCGCACATTCAAATTTCCATGGGTTCTTTTGTGGCTTCACCTACAATTCCACAAAAATTGCAACTACTGGTGTTATTGACAACTCCCATATCGCTAAACTGGCATCATTACTCATCTGACGGGAACTCTCAGAAGCCGTCACCCAGTGTCTGTGCCTTCTGCTCTGAGCTCGTTTGCCTTTCCTTCTGTAGGTACACCCCTATTTCCTCCAGGTTCTTCATATGAGCTCTAACTGCCTTCCACTTGCCCTTTTATTTTTAAGCCCTTTCTTGACCATCTCATCTATTTCTTTGCCTTTAGATGATACTCAGATTTATACTGATAGTAAAGACAGAGATAGAGGGCTGATCCTGCAACACTGTATATCTTCATCTCTCCACAGGGTTCTCTCCCATTTCTATAAAAATCGGCTTGTCCTAAGTTTCACTCTTGACTTTTAGATCGTCCAAACGTATTTCTTCTCCAACCTTCTTTCTCTGCATGGCTCCAGCATGTGCCCTGCAGTTCAAACTGACCTAGTGATCAATAGTGACACTAGCATCTCACTCCATCCTCATGGCAAGTCCTAATGATCCCAAGTGCGAGTCCTATCCTAACCTGCTCACTCACTCCCGTGTCCATCATCACCTTCCTCATTGGGCAACCCCAGCGGTCTAATGATGGACTCCATAAGCAAATTTCCTATTTCCTCTTATCCTCTAAAAAAATTCTCCACTCAATGGCTAGAATGAGTTTTTGAAAAATATAAATTTGGATCCTACAATCCCTTTGTTAAAACATGAAAATGATTATCACCATTCTGGAGATAAATGTAAAGTCTTTAATATGGCCGGTAAGTTCTTACTGACTCCAATGGTGAGGTTTTCAATATGTTTTTTTCCTTTATTTTTAACATTTTATCTCCATTCTCTTTTGTTTGTTTTTATTAGTACGTTAGAGTTTAACATAACTATGGGGTTCATTTGGACATATTCAAAAATAAATACAACAAAATTTACTGTATTTCAGTATCCAGTACTATCCCCCTTCTTCCATTCCCTTCCTCTACTCTACTGTCTTCCTTCTTTTAATTTATTTTTTTTTAATTGGAGCATTATGTATACATAAAAGTTGGATTAATTATGACATATTCATACATGCACATAGCATAATTTGATCAATTTCATTCTGTAATTCTTCTCCTTTCCCTTTCCTCCTCCCTCCCCCTCAACCCCCTTTCTTTACTCCAGTATCTTCATTTTTGACCTGGCTAAATGCTACACCTTAGGTCTAAGATTCAATGATGAAATGACTTTTTTTAATTCATTAATTTATGTACTTAATAAATATTTCTTGACTTTGTATTTTCTTAAAGCCTTAAACTGAAATAAACTGATAGTCAAGTTAGGAGAGAAAGAATGTAGATAGGTAGATAGATAGTATCATTCTCTTTCTCTGTATGAATATTTGTTAATGACTGTGAAGTGATTTCCAAGAGAAGCCTTGTCTAGTACCAATTTAAATTGGATATTCTTTTTCTTCTTCACAAAATCTTGATTCATTTGTTACAGAATTTATATTTATTTATTAGAGTTCATTTATTTGTTTCTCTGAAATGTTTCCATGTCTCAGGAGGTTAAGGATTTTTATAGGAATCCTTAGAAATAAAGGAAAGTTTTATGTCCCCCAAATTAACTAAATAAATAAACAAATGAAAACAAGGCAGTCTTACCTGGAGTATTCTTCTAAATGTGAACTTACTTCAAAAATCTGACCTATGTTTTATTTGGGAGGCATTTCTCCAAAGTCTCTCACACTTCCACAAGCCTTAGTAGGTCCACCAAGAATGCAAGAATGGTAGTTCTATGCCTTGCCATTCAGGGTTACGTGTACAGTGAGCAATCTGGGTGATGAGGTAACGTCTCCTTTTGGGACAAAGAGCAAACCTGCTTTCTTCCTTCTATGCCAATCACATTCTCCATTTTCAGTATCCTTCTTTTGTAATGCAACTTACCGCATGTATAGCTACCCTCTAAGCCCTCCACATTGGCCCTGTTGGACAAGCGGAATGAGGAGAACCAACATAAACATGATGCTTATGCTGCAGGAGGTCCTAAAGTCCTTTACCTCTGATCCATAGTCTCATGTCTTTTGCCAGATCCTGAAACAGTAATAACTGGCTAACTTATTAACCCTTAAGGAGGGAAAGATCAAATTACAGGGCCTAACAATTTTCTTAAATGTTCAATTGACATATAACATTGACAATTTATAAATACCTTGGATGTGCACTATAGTTTCTAGACCAGCAATAAGGATAACATGGTTATTTCTCTTATTGTTCTTACTTATAGTCATTGAATTATCCCTACTGAGGGCATCAGATGCAGATGATACTCAAATGTGTGTGATATATGTCTTAAGAAGGTATTTGCCTTCCCAGCCTATGCCTGCAGTGCCTGTCAACTCAATTACCTTGATAATTTAGAGAAACTCTATTAGAACAGAAGGGTCATTGGAGTAGGCATATAGTATTTCTAGCAGAAGTATATTGTAAAGCTTTACTGAGTTCTTCATTATTTCCCAACTGTGTCACACAGATTTTATACACATTTATTTCTTTTTATATCACTCTGTTATCTTTATATTCATCTTTTTTAGCAAACTTGAATATTACACTTCAACATCTCTTCTAACTTTACATATAAAGGCCAAATTATTTTCACCTCCTTAGTTTACTCAACTGTTAGTATATACCTCTGGTTAAACCTGAAATATTCCTTTTATGAATGAAAAATGAGTGGTTACCATATTGTACTAAAAAATACTGAGACATTTCAAAAAATATGTTCATCAAAATTCAATCCACTGTATATTTAGTGTAACTGCTGAAAGTATTTATATCTGAAAACTGGGAAATCCCATATCTCATTTTATAAGCTAATATACTACTAGCATAGTTCACAGTCCATTAAGTCACAGAAGTAGTTGATACTGTCTCAGTCAACCTTGGAAAAGAAGGGAAAGATTAAATAAATCTGGAATATTACTCAATTTATACCTATTCTATTCTATATTATATCTAAACTGAGCTTATATAAAAACATATAAAATTGATTCCAAAATTAAACTACTCCTAGGACTATTTTTTTTAATAAAGCAAAGAGTACAGAAAATTGGAGTTAAGAAAAGATGAAATTAGGTTACGAAGAAAATACTGTTTGAAGTATATTTTGCCTTCACTGATTTTTTTTATGGTCAGTTTTTCAGCTTCTTTGACAGGAAGATTAAATGACAATCTGGGAAAAAGTTACATTGTTGTATTTTAGAACAAAACACAGATATTTGATGTTTAGTTAAGCTCTAAACTGAGCACTAAGTGAAAATTACATCCAACACCAGGCTTATTAGTTCCAAACATTTGAAACAATTTAGATTATTTTTTCAAATCATTAATTAGGAAAATAACTCATGTGATCATTTTTTCATCTCCTGCATATGAAAGTTTATGTTCTTTTCCATCTCCTACATTTGAAGCCAAATTGTGCTATGTGAAGTAGTAGTAATTTATGAATCTATGTGTTTGTTAAAATAAATTCTCTCATATTGTCATGATATTGCAGTTTCAATAAAATAGTAAATTAAAATTAATTGCAAATAAGGTACAAGTTAACAAAGTTTGTGAATGTTCACTTTTTAATTTTTATTTCTTGTTAATAAATATAAGCAGTGCACATTACTAAGATTCATTTTAATATGTCCATTCATGCATTTAGAATTTTAAGAGGAAAAAATTCTTAGTCTGATAAGAGAAATGAAAAATTTTCTTCTAAACTATGATGATTAGGTTGGTAATAGCCAGCCACTTCAAACAGTCATCCATTCACATGATTAATATTCAGCTATTCAGTGATGAATCTCATATATAAAAGCTGAGTTTTGGTTTATGTGGAAAGGTGCTTATTACAGTATTTTTAGTAATTAACTAAATAAATTAAAATGCACCATGCCTGGGCAAAGGTAAGAGTGTGTCATTCCACATAATTATTATAGTTCATTGCATAAGAGTTCTAAAGGAGAATCAAACAGACACAATTCATTTTTCCGTAATCAAAGAGGAAGTTTGCTGTCCATATAATTATACATCTTATTTCTTTAAGTGCCTAACTTAGTATTTAATAATTTCTAATGACAAAATCTCAAAAATGCATTACATCTAAATGGAAGATAATATCAACAATTGAATGTTCTCTTGATACACGGTTTAGATTATAACAATAAAAAATTTTACTCCCTATAATTAACCACTGTTATTAATGCATTTTATGTCTTTGTCCCGATGTGGAATGTCTGTAAAACTTAAATATAATGTATAATGTATAACATGTACATTATAATGTATACAAATATAATGTATAATGTATAATATATGATATAATTATATAATATTTAGTATAGTTATATAGCAATATAATATACTAATATTAATTTATATTAATTAATATATAATATATGGATTAGGTTTTTCAAACTATTTTAATTTGTGCCAATTTTGTTGAAATAGTTGAAGAATTGTAAACTTGGGATTTAATGGAATAATCTGTTAGCCTCTGTCAAATTTCCTAATTCAAATTTCCAGAATCTAATGTAGTGTATACTGAGAAATTAGGAAATCCAAGGTTGAGTGTCTAAATTAAGTAAGCACTTTTTGATGAATAACTCAAGTTTCCATTAATTACTGTTTCTCCTGAAAGTGGATTTTCCCCCTTGTCTTATAGTTGCAATAAAACCTAGTGTAAATTCTAAGATAGATAGGCATTTTGTTTTACCACTTATTGGGAAAGGACATAACGTTAGGTCAGCTTTGCCTTAAGTTTGGAGCATCAGATCAATTCAGTCATTAACTGAACTGAGTTTGGAATTTATGTTTACTCTAGTTACCCTCTCAAACACTATCTCTTTTAAGTTTTTAAAATGTGATGATTTCACTCTTATCTTTAAGTATTCCTTTTATGCCACAAACCTGGTCTCTCTCCGTGCTCTTTTAAATCTTATTTTCATTTTTGAATATCATGTATATTAATATGTAATTGTACATACTAATGGGATTTCATGTGATATTTCCATATACACGTAGTGTGCACTGATCAAATTCAGCATCCCTTTTTCCACCCCATCCCTTCCAACCTCTGATAAGCACTACTCTATTCAGGTTGATTTTTTTTTTTTTTTTTAAGACTTCCACAGAGATCATGTGATATTATGCCTGGTATTTCCCTTAGCATAATGCCCTCCAGTTCCATCCATTTTGCTGCAAATGAAGGATTTCTTTCTTTTTTTAATTCACTGTATAATATTCTACTGTGTATACATGTCATAATTTACTTATCTTTTCATCCATTGATGAGTACCTAGGTTAATTCTATAACTTAGTTATTATGAATAGTGTTGCAATAAACATGGGCATAAGGTATGTCTTTAGTATGCTGATTTCAAAAATCAATTAATTTTCTGAGTTTAAATCCAGAAATGGGATAGATAGATCATATAATAGAACTATTTTTAGTTTTTAAAAGAGCCTCATACTTCCCCATAATGGTTGTATAAATTTAAATTCACACCAAGAGTTTATAGAATTTATTTTCCTCGATATTCTCATCAGCATCTATCCTTTGTTTGTTTGTTTGTTTGTTTCATACAGCTATTTTAACTGGGGTGAAATGATATTTCATTGTAGTTTTGATTTGCATTTCCATGATGGCTATTCAGATCACTTACCCATCTTTAATTGGATTACTTGCATTTTTCTTAAGTTTTTGAGTTCTTGGTGTATTCTACACATTAATTCTTTGTCAGATGAATAGTTTACAAATAGCTTCTTCCATTCTATTGTTTATCTATTTGATATGTTGGTTATTTCTTTTGTAGTGCAGAAGATTTTAGTTTGATGTAATCCTGTTTGTCAATTTTTGGTTTTGTTTTCTATGCTTTTGGGGTCATATATAATAACTTATTGGTCATATTCACAGATGCATTAGATATTCCATATCATTTACTTTCTTGAAGAATTCTCGGTATTCTCTTTCAGGGACTTTCACAAGACTATAATCAACTTGTTAGGCATGTCCTCACTCATCTCAAGATTCATCTCTGGCAAATTACTCTTGTAAAGTTAACTCAGGGTTTGTTATTGTCTGAATTTAATTCCTTATGGGTTGATGGACTGAGGGCCTTCAGTTCCTTCTAGGTGTTGATCAGAAGCTGCACAAGTTCTTTGTCACATGAGCCGCTTTGGAATGGCAAGCTGAGAAAGGGAGGGGTGGGAGTGAACAAGAGAAGTGAGAAGGAAGTCACAGTTTTTTGCAACTCAATCATGTAACATAGAAAAATCAGTTTTCTAGAACTCTTTTGCTTGGAAGCAAGTTACTAGGTCCAGTCCTCACTCAGAGGGAGAGAATTACACAAAGAAATAAATTTTGAAAGCAGAGATATTGAAACTGTCACTACTTGTTCAGCTCTCTTTTATGTAAAGTTCTAAGGATTTCTTGAAAAAATATATATATATATACTCATATGAGGGCCAATTTATATACATATATATATATAAAATTTGATTTTTTCTTATTTTTATTCTTAGCTTTTTTAATCAATGATAACTTCATCTGTCTTTATCTTGCTAATTTCTTTATGATATATTATAATTGCTATATTTTATTTTACTGAAGCCATATAAGACAATTCTGTTCTGTCTTGCTGGGGTTAGAGAAAAGATTTAAATAAAGCTATTAGTTTCACTGTTCAATAATTTTGGGCTATGTCCATTGAGCCATCATCTTTATTCCATAGTCTTTAGAATGTATGTACTCTTACATAATTCAAAGCATGTGGCATTATGGTTGTTCTTGATTTAGTGATTTTTTTTTTCTTAGTTTTAGTACTATGGTAAATCAAAATGTTTCCACCCAATTTTGAAAATTTCTAAATCTTTATGTAAGAATTTCTAAATTTTAGTCAATATTTTTGCATATGATATTTAATGGATTCATTATTTATCTATCTTTGTATTTTGGTGGGGGTTTTTTGCTTCTTATGAAAACAACATATTGAAATCTCCTTTCAATAATAATGAATGTGAACCATCATAAAAGCTTCAGTAAAACATCAGGAAGCACTTTGCAACAATAAATATAGTAATGCCACTTAAAATCCATATAGTTGTGGGAATTTTATGACAGAAATAAAAAATCTATTTTGATGGTGTTCTTGCAACTATCCCATTGTATTACATATGTGAACTTTGTTAAGACCATACAAACTTGTTTTTGTTTGTTTGTTTGTTTGCCTTGGGATAGTATATGCTACAATTCAATTTCTATATATTTGCCTTTTGATGTTCCTTTATACTCTAAAACTCAAAATGAAAATATGCTTTCTTACTGATGTCTTTAGGAACTGAAAAGGGACATCTTTAATATATAAAAATGAAGAACTGCTTGTTTTAACTCTTATCTAGTTTGTCACAGTGATTATGTTTGTTTATTAGCTAAACAACTTGAGTGAATGGCAGCTTCTGGGTTTTAGGGTGTCAAAAATGGAATCTTGTCCCTGATGAAAGAGAGAGTGGAGCCTAAGAAGGGAGTAAAATAATTTCAGAGAGAAACTCAGATTTAACCCTACAGGTACTTTACACATATGTACTCCTAACTATGGGTTCCTTAGTATCAATGCATTATGCAAAAAGACACAATAAAAACATGGAACTTATGGAGAAAATGGATTAGGAGCACAACAGGCAAAAAGATCATCAGTGACATACTAAAAATAATGGTAATAAGGAAAAACAAAACAACAGCATAGTCTTACACATTCTAAATGCATAATATATAAGCACTTCAATAATATCACATTCAATCTTGAAAAAGTCCAGTTTGCTTTTGGAAGTGGTCATGAGAACAGTTGAAGCTTGTTACTGTGAAGTGGTAGAAGGGAGCTTACTTGAAATATGAAAGCTGTTACAGGAAATGTAGATGGGTGGGCTCATGGTCCCTTAGCAGAAGGTCACAATTAATTTCAGCTTCCCCAACCTGAAGTCCTAGGGTATTTTTTTCTTCTTCTTTTTTAATATAGTCCTTGGAAATACATACTTATCATAGATACTTATTCATCAAAATTGTGAAAAAATCAGATTTACTGTCTATCCTTTGCATTCAATTAACTTCTGCACCACTGCTGATAATGTTTTTGCTTTTTTGTTTTTTTTTGGGGGGGGGAGTTGGCAATTTTCTCATCTGTGTTAACAACTTTGTCCAGCAGCTGAAATGTTTGGAAATTGAACTGGTATTTAAAACCATTATAGTAAGACCCGGGTAGCACTAAAGTTTGGCAGTAGAATTTGATGATTTCTATTTAAGATTTTCATCTATAAATAGTACTTTCTGTTTGGTTGTGAGAGATGTTGTCTCTGGTTCATTTACTGTGCTGCAAGTCATATGGTCAAGAGTCTTTCCACATCTTTTATACCTTCAGGTCTGGCTTTAATGGACGGTGCCATTCTGCCATAGCCATAGACTTTTATTTGCTTTTCACTGTTTTATCTCTGATAATATAACAAATTGATCCCTTTATGATCACTGCTTGGATGATATCACAGGTTCTCCCAGGTTTCTATTTCTTTTTCAAATATTTTATTACTTCAAGGTTTTCCTTGATACTTAAGATTCCTTTTTGTATCAACTGCTTGGTATTTTTGAACCAGGACTCTAAGATATGGTTGGGACAATGAATGAGTGTTTTTTATCATTTAATTTTTGTTTGGCTCATGCTTGGTTCATTAATCATCTTAGCTTTTGATTTTTCTTTTTTTAATTAATTCATTTATTCATTTATTTTTATTTTTACATATTGCATTTTGATTCATTATACACAAATGGGATACAATATTCCATTTCTATGGTTGTGCATTATGTAGATTCATACCATTTGTGTAATCATACATGTACATAGGGTAATGATGTCTGTCTCATTCCACCATCTTTCATACCCCACCCTCTTTTCCCTCTCATTTCCCTCTATGTAATCTAAAGTTCCTCCATTCTTCTTTCACCCCCCACACCCCACAACCCCATTATGTATCATCATCCGCTTATCAGGAAAACATTCTGCCTTTGTTTTTTTTGGGATGGACTTATTTTACTTAGCATGAGATTCTCCAAATCCATTCATTTATCTGCAAATGCCATAACATTATTCTTCTTTATGGCTGAACAATATACCACAGTTTCCTTATGCATTCATCTGTTGAAGAGCATCTAGGTTGGTTCCACAATCTAGCTATTGTGAACTGAGCTGCTATAAACATTCACGTGGCTGCATCACTGCACTGTGCTAATTTTAAGTCCTTTGGGTATAAACCAAGGAATAGGATAACTGGGTCAAAAGGTGGGCCCATTCCAAGTTTGCTGAGGAACCTCCATACTGCATTCCAGAGTGGCTGCACCAATTTGCAACTCCACCTGCAAAGTATGAGTGTGCCTTTTTTCCCACATCATACCAACACTTATTATTGTTTGTGTTCTCAATAACGGTCATTCTAATTGGAGTAAGATGAACACTTAGAGTTGTTTTAGTTTGCATTTCTCTAATTACTAGAGATGTTGAACATTTTTTCATTTATTTGTTAATCCCCTGTATATCTTCTTCTGTAAAGTGTCTATCCAATTCCTTGGCACATTTATTGATGGAGTTCTTTGTATTTTTGGTGTAAAGTTTTTTAAGTTCTTTATAATTTTTGGAGATTAGTGCTCTAACTGAACTGCGTGTGGAAAAGATTTTCTCCCACTCTGTAGGCTCTCTTTTCACATTATTGATTATATCCTTTGCTGAGAAAAATCTTTTTAGTTTGAATCCATCCCATTTATTGATTCTTGCTTTGGTTTCTTGTGCTTTTGGAGTCTTGTTAAGTAAGTCCGGTCCTAAGGCAACACGATGAAGATTCAGGCCTACTTTTTCTTCTATTTAGTGCAGGGTCTCTGGTCTAATTCCTAGGTCTTTGATCCATTTTGAGTTAAGTTTTGTGCAGGGTGAGAAATAGAGGTTTAATTTCATTTTACTACATACGAATTTCCAGTTTTCCCAAGCACCATTTGTTGAAGAGGCTATCTTTTCTCCATTGTATGTTTTTGGCTCCTTTGTCTAGTATGAGGTAACTATATCTATGTGGGATTGTCTGTGTGTCCTCTATTCTGTACCATTGGTCTGCCTAATTTGGTGCCAATACCAAGTCGTTTTTGTTATTATTGCTCTGTAGTATAGCTTAATGTCTGGTATTATGATATCTTCTGCTTCACTCTTTCTGCTCAGGATTGCTTTGGCTTTTCAAGGTCTCTTATTCTTCCAGATGAAGTTATTTAATTTTTTTTAATATAAAACATGTCAAACTTAAAGAATAGAAGACATTTCGTAGAATAGCATATGTTGACCTAAGGGAACTGGTAGATGTTAACAATGTGTGTACATTTGTGTTTTGTATATTCCAACATAGCTAACTCAACTTAGATGAGTGTAATTTTCTGCATCCACCTAGTTTTATCCCACAGAAGAATTTGTGCATAAATGAATATGAGATTTGCATTATTCTCATATGTTTCCTTCATATATCAATGCACTCAAGCAAATTCACTTCCAAAACAAGCATACAATGGAAGTAGGCCATATATTATAATTAATAAATGACAAATGCTAAAATACAGCTGCACTTAGAAAAGTTTAGATTCTATTCTTATTTTATTATGGATATAATTTCTTTTTTTATATTACCTCCCCTAAAAAAGTATTTTGTCTAATGTATGTTTGGCATCACTTCTGAAATCATTATATCTTTCACCATTTTTTAAGACAAGGAATGTAAGCAGCTAAAATAATATTTTATAGGTTTTTGATTGTTCATGCAGGAAAAAATGATATTTTCATCACAGGTAGAGGTAAACCTATCACCCAAATATCTTTATAACTGAACACAATTTCACAATTATGGATTAAACAATACTGTCAGTGTCAACAGAGTTTTATTTATATGATGAGTTTTCAATTTTGAATGCTGCTGCTGTCAAGATTCATATTGTATCTTGCGTAAGTATTTCCAAGTTTTTACTCTTATTCACTCAAAGAGTCCTCAAATGGGGACCCCTATTTTAACCACCTTCCTCAAGATTATAGATTGGAGATGTGCTGGTAAAATAGAGACCAAGAAAATCAAACAGATGATAGAAAAGGATGTTCTTGTGTGATTAAGGTCAAGTAAAACAAATAAGTGATAGGATGATCTGATTTAAAATTTAGCAGTGTCTCTTCTTCTATTGTATCATCATAAAAATTACAGAAGTAATTTTTCCTCTGCCTTTTCCAGAGAATAGAAATTTTTATTCCCCAGACATCCATATTATGCATTATTTCACAGATTGTTAACGCTCAGTACTGATGTAGTTAAAAATCTAATGACTTTATATATGTAATTATAGAATTAATTTTCTTTTCTCTAACAGAAATTTCAGCATCTTCCCATATGTATATTTCCTCTTCTGATAATTGTTTTTTTCTGGTAATTTGTCTTTTTCATTATTTTTATCAATTTATAAGATTTTATATATATTGTAAATAGTTTGTCAATTTCTTAGTTCCCATATATTGCAGTATCTTTCATGTATATTTTGGGTGGGTATTGGTAATACAATATGTCTATCCTTTATCTTATAGTCTCTGGGTTTTCAGCTTTGCTAAGAAGTGTTTTGCTAACTTTATTATTATAAATATTTAGTGATATAACTTTCTATGCTAGCAAATGTATGACCAATTATTCCAACACCATTAATTAAATATAAAATTATTTTATGAGTTTAAATGCCACATGGAATTTTAAGTTAACTTTCTATTAGCCAATTGGGGATTATTTTCTTGGCAATGAACATAGATTTTGCCCATTTGTCAGTTTCTAAGTCATACTATTGCTGGTATTGGTCCCATTTTAAGCTTTAATATTTTCTATTTTGCTAGGGTACTAGGGATTGAACATGGGGAAACTCAACCACTGAGCTGCATCCCCAGTCCTATTTTATATTTTATTTGGAGACAGAGTCTCACTGAATTGCTTTGTGCCTCACTTTTGCTGAGGCTAGCTTTGAACTTGTGATCCTTCTACCTCAGTCTCCTGAGCTGCTGGGATTACAGGTGTGTGCCATCACACCTGGAAAGTTTTAATATCTTCTAAGACCTGTCCTTTATTAATCTTTTTTAAAATTATTAATATGCATTAGTTCTAGATATTAGTGGGGTTCAGTTTGATATTTGTTTACATGCATATAGCATGCACCAATCAACTTCAACCTCTTTTTTTTCACTCTTCTTCCCCACATTCTTTCCAATCTCTAGTAATCGCTATTCTGCTTTGGCACTGACTATCGGTTTCCACATGTGAGAGACAACCTGCAGTAATTGTTTTTCTATGCCTGGCTTATTTCACTTGCCATTTGTTTTCCAGATCCATTCATTTTCCTGCAAAAGACAGGATTTCACTCTTTTTTATGACTGAATAATACTGCATTGTGTATATATTCCACATATTTATTGATTCATTCATAGGCTGATTCCATGTATTAGCTAGGTGAGTAGCACCACAATAAACATGGCCATGTGTTAACTAGTTTGCTGATTTCATTTCCTTTGGCTATGTACCCAGAACTGGGACAGCTAGATCATATGATAGATTTAAGTTTTACTTTCTTTATTTTTATTTGTGCTTCTTTTTATATTCACTTTGGAATCATATTTTATATACATATACTAATTTGGATTTTACCAAAAAGCCACTAATTTTATATATTAATTTGGAGATTAGTGACATTTTGGTGCTATTGAGACTTCCTTTATGGAAATATATGTTATAATGCTCTATTTGTTTAGGTCTTTAATTCATTTAATAAAGTTATATAAATTTTAACATTTAGGTCTTTTGGATTTTTTTTGTTTATCCATTCCTTATATAATCAAAGATTTTGTGTTATTAATGAAGAGATGCTCTTATTTCTATTTCTAGTTGCTTATATTTAGTAGAGAAAGAAAAAATTAAAAAGTTGGTTTCTGAGGTTTTTTTTTTTAAATATTTTTCTTATTTCTCCCTGGCTTAATAATTTTTCTGTTTAATGTTTCATAACTTTCACTAACTTCTACAGAATTATATAACAATTTGACTTTATTAGTTAGAAACTCAAAATGTTGATTAGTAATTATGGTAGTTAAGTACTTCTGTTTTTAATTTAAATAATTTGGCTTTGCATTTTGTGTTCATGATGCCATTTTTACTGATTTGAGGTACATTATTTCACACTGGAGGAGAATTGAGCAAGGGAATTCCCTTTCTTATCCATAGGCATATGATTAATGGCTAATGCAAACAGATAAGCATTCCTATTTCCATTGCTCACTTTGGACTTGCAAACTTGAACTATCTCAAGAATTTGATATAGAAAGAACTATGAATGTAGTTGAGAATGCATGAATTCAGAGGAGGAAAACAAAATTAATGAATATGTGAAATAGGTATTCTTACCTATTTTCCAACTAATATTGAATTGTTGTAAGAGGAACATAACAATTTTATTTAATTAAAATCATGAGTACTTGAAAAGATGCAATGAGATTATAGAGAAAATATTATGATAAACAATGGTGGAGATTTCCATTAGCAGTTTCATTTGTACAAAGAGTTATAAGTTACTACTGTCATCCTTAAAACAAGTAAAACGAATTAATGAACTAAAAATCAATGGCTCTTCTTAGACCCTTTAGAGGCTGTGGAGCAACTAACCACCACTACATCTGGAGAGAAAGGTGATAATGGGAGAGTGACAGGAGGGGTTGGCTTTCCCAAAGCAGAAGTCACTGGAGTCATAAACTGGTAGAAACATTTCAATGTTAACTTTAGTAAATTTCTGGGGACTGAGAGTAGATTATGCCAATAACTTCTCAAATTCAAATGGGGGGGATATTCAAGATTGTGGAGAAATTCCAAAGTTTATAATGTTACAGAGAATGCAAGACCACCATGCTTATTGAACCAAATTGAAAGGGAAAATGGTCTTTAATGAGCAAACCAGGCAAGCGACTGGGAGCAGACTAGTGCCTCAAAGATGTAGGTCTGTTGAGACAGATATTTTGATTACATGAGAGAATTGTTTCGATTATACATTTCAGAGTCATTTTTGTTATATACCAGGGCCTTCCTTAGTCAGGGCTGCAGGAAGCCCTGTATGTATGATATATGTACATCAACGTAGATACAGATCAGGAAGCCGAAAAGCAAACATTTTAAACAAACATGCAATGGAATCAGGTCAGAACACAATGGCATTATTTTATTTCTTTTACATGTCAGTAATATAAACATTATTGGATGACCAGAAGAGAAAAAATAAAGTAGAAAAAATATTAGAAGTAATTATGGACAACAACTTTCTAAAGTTTATTACTTACATAAAATGATAGATCCAAGAAGATCAGAAAACACAAAGCAAGATTAAAAAAAAAAAATCTATACCCAGGCATGTCATATTCAAATAGCAAAAAACAAAGACAAAGAAAGCATGATTAACAGAGAAGGGAGAAAAATCTTGTCTATGACTGAGTTAAATATGTTTCCCAAAATGTATATTCAAGCCTTTACCCCTGGAATCCACAAAGCAAACTTCATTGAGATAGTATCATTGCAGATAAAATCAAGTTAAGATGAGATCATAATGGGTAAGGGTCAGATCTGATCAAACAACTGATGTCCTTATAAGAAGAGAGAAATCTGGGCATACGCACACAGAAGGAAGTACACCATGTGAAGATAGAGGCAGGGGTTGAAGAGATTCATCTGCAGGCTGAGGGATTCAAAGTTTCTGCCTATCAAGACCAGCAAGAATTTCTACCTTGCTGGAAGAATTTCTACCTTGTAGTCAAAAGGGAACCAATACTGCTAATGTCTGGATTTCAAACTTCTGGACTCCACAACTATGAAAGAAAAATGTATGTTGTTTTAAAAACCACTCTATTTGTAGTAATTCATCATGAAAATCCTAGGAAACTAATATCCATCAAAGCATAAGGATAGAAGCTTCTAGTTAGAAACCATGCAAGTGAGATGAGTACAAACTATTTAAACTGTTAAAAAATAGAAAACCACCAAACTATAATTTTTATTCAGTGAAATTATTATACTTCAAAAGTGCAGAAATAAAAATGTTCTCAGACAAACACTAGGAAAACTTATCATATACAGACATAATCTGTAAAAATTAAAAAGAGCCATCAAAGAAAAGGAATAGTATATAGACCAGAAACTAATGTTTGTAAAGAAAGAATATATAAGAAGAAATAAGGAAATAAGAATGAAATTTCTAAATTTTTTATTTCTAAGTGATCTGAAGTTGGGCTATTTAAAATAATAATAGTAATGATGTTGGCTTAGGATCTAACTTCCTTGACAAGACTCCTAAATTGCAAGAAGTAAAATCAAGAATCAATAAATGGAACAAATTCAAACTAAAATCTTCTTCTCATTCAAGGAAACAATCAATAATGTGAAGAGAGAGTCTACAGAATGGGAGAAAATCTTTAGCACATTTACCTCAGATAGAGCCTTAATCTCCAGGATATATAAGAACTCAAAAACCTTAACACACACACACAAAATAAATAATACAATCAATAAATGGGTTAAGGAACTGAATAGATACAATAAATCAACAAATATATGAAAAAATATTCAACATCTTTAGCAATTAGAGAAATGCAAATCAAAACTACCCTAAGATTTTATCTCACTCCAGTCAGAATGGCAATTATCAAGAATATAAAAAACAATAAATGTTGGCGAGGATGTGGGGAGAAAGGTACACTTATACTTTGCTGGTGGGAATGCAAATTGGTGCAGTCACTCTGGAAAGTTGTATAGAGATTCCTCAGAACACTTGGAATGGAACCACTATTTGACCCAGCTATCCCACTTCTCAGATGCCCAAAGGACCTAAAATCAGCATATTATAGTGATGAGGCTATATCAATGTTGATAGCAGCCCAATTCACAATAGCTAAATAGTGGAACCAACCTAGATGCCTTTCAACAGATGAATGGATAAAAAGATGTTTTATATATATATATATATATATATATATATATATATATATGATGTATATACATAGATGTATATGTATATGCATATATATATATATATACATACACATACACACACATACACACACACACACACACACACACACACAGACACACACGATGGAATGTTTCTCAGTCTTGAGAAAGAATTAAATTATGGCATTTGCTAGTAAATGAATAGAGCTGGAGAATATCATGGTAAGCAAAATAAGCCAATCCCAAAAACCAAAACCCGAATGTTTCCTCTGATATGCAGATGCTAATTCACAATGCAGGGTCAGGCTAGGGAAGAACAGAGTTACTTTAGATTAGGTAGAGGGGATTGAAGGGAGGGGACAGAGTATGGGTATGGGAAGGATAGTAGAGTGAATCAGACACACTATTACTCTACGTTCATATATAACTATGTGACTGGTGGGATTCTACATTATGTATAGCTAAAAAAATGAAAAATTTATACTCCATTATATATGATGTATCAAAGTGCATTCTACTGGCATGTATAACTAATTAAAACAAATTTAAAACTTAAAAAATAATGATGGTAATGATACTATTAGAAAAATGAAATATGAATTATAGTGAGGACAAGGAAGGATGGGAAGAAGAATTGGCAAACAATATAAAAAAACTTCAGTACACCTAAAGCATTCTGTGCTCTCTCCAGGAAGGTCTTAGATTGATTAAAAGTGTATATCAGAAATGCTAAGACAACCATTAAATGTTTTTATGAGAAATACAATTTAAATGTTAACAGAGGAAATACAATAAACATATAAAATCCTCAACTAAAACCACAGAAGGGAGGAGAGAGTTAAGGGATGAGATGACTAAGATCAAAAGAAAAAGTGTAGAGCTGGGGATATAGCTCAGTTGGTAGAGTGCCTGCCTCACAAGCACAAGGCCCTGGGTTCGAACCCCAGCACCGGGGGAAAAAAAAAAAAAAAAAAGAAAGAAAAAGTGTAACAAATAGCAAACATCGTAGTAGATATTAATCCACATATATCAATGATCACTTTGAGTGTGATTCATATAAATATAGCAATTAAATATCAAATATTGTCAGTATAAATTAGAATAGAGTATTAAACAAATAGGATAGATTATTAAACAAATAGGAGTGGACTATGTTGTCTACATGAAACCCACTTTAAGTATATATTTAGATAGGATAAAAGAAGGAAACTAGAGAAAGGTGTATCATATAGTCGCTAATAAACAAAGAAAGTTAGAATAGTTTCTGAACAAGGGCAATTATCAGGGATTAAACACATTAATTAAATGCCGATGAAGGTTCAGTTCTCCTAGAAGACTCAATAGTCCTTAATATGTATGAACCTCAATAGATCATCATGATACAGAGGGCAAAAGCTGTAGAACTGCAGTGGAAAATAGACAAATCCAATATTATAATAAGAGACTTTAACACATCTCTGTCAGTAACTGACAGAGGAACCAGAAAATCAGTAAGGATAGTTGACCTGAATAACACTATCAACCTCCTGATCTAATTTGCATTTATAAAATATTCCATCCAACAACAGCAGAATATGCATTCTTCTCAAACTCACTTAGAATATTCATCAAGACACAATATATTCCCGACAATAAAACAAGACCAAAGAAACTTAAGAGAAATTGTGCAAAGTTTTCTGCAGCCCACAATAAATTAATACATGGATAATCCCCAAATACATGGATATTAAATAACACATGGATCAAAAAGAAGCTTCGAGAGAAATTCAAAGCAAAATTTATGGGATACAGTTAAATAAGAATTAATTAAGCCTAAAGCAAGCAAGAACAAGAAGAAAAGAAATAGTAACAATTAAAGGAGAAAACAACAACCTGTATGCACAGAAACAATCATGAAAGTCAAAAAACCCAGTATCTTGATCTTTAAAAATATCAGTAAGTCTAACCAAAAATGAATTTGCAATTATAATTCTGAAATGAACAGTATCAAAAATATAGGAGGGGGCACAAGATCTTAGGCACTTTAAAAGGATAATAACATATACTATGAACAACTGTGTGCCTGCAGATTTGATAACTTCAATGAAACAGAACAATTCCCTAGAAAACACAAACTGTCCAAACTTCCACAAGGAGAAACAGGTAATGTGTATAGGCCTATTTCTATTAAATAAATTGAACCAATAATTAACAATATTCCAGAAAGGAGTCAGGTCCAGATGGTATCACTGGTGAGTTAAAAAAAAAGGAAGAAATTATAGTCATTCTATATGAGATAGTCAAGAAAATAAGGCAAAAAGACAATTTCTAACTCATCTCATAGAAGCAAAATTATCCTAATACCAACCCAGATAACGAAAGTACAAGAAACAAAAATTGAAAGGACCAATATCTCTCATAAACATCAATACAAATATCCTCAACAAAATATTAGCAAATAGAATTCTAAAATATAATTATATACTATCATTGACATTTATTCTAGTTATTCAAGTCTGGATTCAAGTTTCAACATGTGAAAAATACACAATGAGTTCCATCACATCAACAGACCAAAATAAGATCATCATGTGATCACATCAATAAAGAAAAATCACTTAAATCCCAAAACCCATTTATTATATAACCTCCCAGGAGCTTAAAAATACAGGGGATCCTCCTTATTTTGATGAAACTCTCAATCAAAGGCTTATAGCTCATGAGAGCTACTGATAACTTTTTTGATACAACACCAAAGATGTGATCTGTGAAGGAAATAATTTCTAAGCTGGGGTTTGGTAAAATTAAAAACTTCTGTAAAAGATTATTTGAAAAATGAGAAAATAAGCCACTAACTGGAAGGCAATGTTTTCAAAATATGCATCTGATAAAAGACTATCATCTTAAACATACAAAGAATGCTTAAAATCAATAACAAGAAAAGAACCCAACTTAAAAAAATGAGCAAAAACCTAGATAGTCACCAAAGAAAATATACAGATGGTAACTAAGCATATGTAGAGAAGTTCCACAACATGTCATTAGGGAATTGCAAATTAAAACAATGAACTATCACCACACACCTATTAGGGTGGCCAAAACCCCAAATACTGAAAACACCAAATGCTCACAAGGAAGTGGAGCAAAAACAAAACCTCTAATGTTATTACCAGTGGGCAGACAAAGTGGTTCAGCCACTTTGAAAGACAGTTTGGCATTTCATACAAGATTAAGAATACTCTTACCATATGATCCAGGTTCACACTCCTTGCTTATTTACCTAAATGAACTGAAAACTTATGTCCACATCAAAACCTGCATATGGATGTTTGTAGCAGCTTTATTCATGATTACCTAAACTGGGAAGCAACCAAGATGTCTTTTAGTAGGTGGCAGGATAAATAAACTTGGGTACATCCAGATAATGGAATCTTATTTATGGCTAAGAAGAAATGAGCTATCAAGCTTTGAACAGACATGGTGAAACTTTAAATGCATACTGTTAAAGAAGCCAATCCAGAAAGACCTTGTATTGTATGATTCTGATTATATGACATTCTAAAAAAATCAAAACCGTGGAGGCTGTAAAAAGATTTTCCAGGTGCTGAAGGAGAGAATAAAATTAATATGTGGAACTGAGACTGAAACTGTTCTTTATGGTATTACAATGGTAGAAATATGTCATTATACATTTATTCAAACCTACCAAATGTACAACACCAAGAATGAACCGTAGTGTACACTATAGACTTGGATGCTAATGATGTGTAGTGCAGGCTCACTTCTTATAATATGTACCACAGTGATGCAGAATATTGTTAAATTTTTAAAACCAAAGAACTGAGATGCAGCTCAGTGGTAGTATACTTGCCTAGCATGTGTGAGCTCCTAAGTTCAATTCTTAGCACCACCACCAAAAATAAATAAATAAATAAACCAAAAACACTAAAATTACTCTAAAAAAGGTTTATTAAGCTGAGCATGGTGGCACACGCTTCTAATCCCAGCAGCTTGGGAGGCTGAGGCAGGAGGATTGCAAGTTCAAAGTCAGCCTCAGCAACTTAGCAAGAGCCTAAGCAACTTAGACCCTGCCTCAAAACTTAAAAAGTAAATAAATAAAAAGATCTAGGGATGTAACTCAGTGGTTAAGCGCCCCTGGATTAAATTCCCAGTGCATAAAAAATATATAAAATTTTCTTTAAAAAAATCTACAGCTAATATATGATACTCAGTGGTGAAAGTTGAGTACTTTCCCCCTAATGTCATCATTTTCTAAGAAAAAAAGTATTAAAAGTGAAACTTTTCCAAGGGAAGTAAAGGGAAAAAAAAAAAAAAAAACTTTTAGAGTTTTGAAGTTCCTACTAATATTGGACACACTGGCCTTCAGCTAATTATAGATAAAATCTTTTCTCCAAATTCTTGGCATACTGAAGCAAACTAGGAAATAGGTAAGATGTTTTAGGAGTATTTTTTAAAAGAACATATTAGAAATTGATTTATTAATTACTCTAGTATAGATCTGGCATAACTCCCAAAGACCTATGTGTGCTTTGTCCCCAGTTTGGCACTATTGGGAGGTGTGGAAGTAGGGCCTGATGTTAATATTTAAGTTACTGGAGGTGTCCCTGGAAAGGGCACAGTGGAACTCCAGTCTATTCCTGTCTCTTTGCTTCCCAACTGCCATAAGGCGAGCAGCTTCTTCTTCCACCATGTTTTCCTGCCACGATGTGGCCATAGACCCAAAAGCAAGGTAGCCAAACAACCATAAACTGAAACCACTAAAACTGTGAGCAAAAATAAACCTTTTCTTTTATTAAGTTGATTATCTCAGGGATTTTGTTAAGTAATGCAAAGCTAACTCACTAATACAAAACAATTCAATATTTATGGTATAAGTTTGTTCAAAATGAAACCAAAAGTGCTTTTGAATGAAAACCTTTTTAATACATTGCTTCAATTTGAATGCACACAATAATAAAATAAATTTACTAAAATAAAAAATATATAAGAAAGAAACAGATATTTGAGTACAGTGATTGCTTAGGAGACTTTTATTTCCTGAATATGTTGGAAGCAGCTTTCTCTTCATGATCCACATATATATATAATATGAGCTTAGCTGTTTATGTTTCTGAATTTTTCCATCAGCAACTTATCAGGTGCAATAAAAATATAAAATTACATAATTGCTACCAGTACTAAGCCATATGTCATCTGGTTAGAAGTTGCTAAGGTAAAAAAAGTGTGCGTGTGTGTGGTATTAGAAAACTAGCAATTAGAAGCACTATAGAGCATCAAAATAGCAGATTAAGATTATTAAATTTGTTTTTAAATTAAGTATTACAGATGACATGAAACCTAGCAAAAATAATCATAAATTACAGAAAAACCCTACAACAGAATTAACCCAACAGTTTTGAAAAAAATTTGCCTTAACAATCTTATTGTTTCAGAGATACATTAATTTCATATAAGAAAAAATATAGGACAAATAATCAATGACAAGAGAGATCAGGTTTATAAATTTCTATACTTTTTTCAGAATAAAAGACCTGGATTAAAAGCTAATGCTTGGTTTAATATCCACACAATTCACAAAACCTCTTCTAATAAGTTGAATTTTATGTAGGCTATAAATTTTCATTCTTCGCTAACAATTTATTAGAACAATTTACATTTCAAAGTGCTACTCTTTTATTTACAAATAAGGATGTATTCAGTTGCTTTCCTTTATAAGATTATAAAAATTCAAATTTGAATTTGAAATAATCAGAATTGTCATAGGAACTCTAATTCACAAGATTTACAGAGGATGTTTATTGTCACATGAGTGATAATGAAGGGTGCCTGAACAACAACAACAAAAAGTTATTGCCCAAAAATATAAAACAAATATTGGCACAACTATGTAATGGAATTATTTTCTAAAACACATGAAAAATTTTCTAGAATTTTATTTGATCTCAGAAAATGCTATATATAGTTAAAAAAAGGACAAAAACTTACTTTAACCAAGTATATATATAATACATAACATATATGCACAGTATAGTCACACATATACACACATACGTACATGCACACACATATACATACATGGCAGGGGAATAAAGAGGATAAATGAATTTGAAATGTATTTATGTATATAAAATTTATATATTCCACAATAGAATTCTTTGTAGAGACATGCTCACAGCCGTTTGAGGAAGTAGCTCTAAAATGGTGACTGGCATTGGGCCAAGAGGTGGCACATAATTAGTGTTAACATGGCGTGATCTTTCATGACCTTTTGCCTGATTGGTTGATGTCTCTTCCGCCCTCGTGGTCAACAGATGTTCCTCATTCTTTCTTAATTGGTACTGTGGCGCGTGCTACTTAATCCTAAGCTGATTGGCTGCCTTAGTGTATATAAGACATTCTCTTCACCTGGGAGAAAGACACACCTCTAAGAAGCAGCAGACCTCTAAGGAGGATGCATCTCTAAGAAGCAGCAGACCTCTAAGGAGGACACACCTCTAAGAAGCAGCAGACCTCTAAGTAGCAGCACCTCAGAAAGTGTAGCCTCTCTGAAAGCGTAGCACCTCTAAAAGCAAGCAAGCCTCTCTTCCTCTATAAACTAGGGAGCAAGCAAGCAAGCAAGGAAGCAGCCCAGAAAAAGATAAAGAAGTAGTTTATTCCCAGTTCACCTCTGATTCTTTCTCGTGGTCTAGTTGCTGCAGGCAGCAACAATTCTTGTCTCCTCTGAGCTGAGCATTTTGTTATAGATTGGATTACTCTCCAGGGAAACAGAAACTCAGTCAATGTTCAAAGTGTTGGTTGTATTAGGACTATGGGAATAAAGGTTGCATTGCAATACAGAGTCTATGTCTTCAGCCAGTCCCACGAGGAACTATGGAGCTAAAACTGTCCATCAGAGATGTCCTGCATTGGGACTAAACAACCAAGCTTTTCAAACATTAATACACAATTTTTTAAATAATAATTTTGTCTAAATAACTAAACTGTTTTTTTACACAGATTCCTATATATTCACATGTGTGATCAATAATTAGTATCAAACAGAGAGCAATTATACCTCAAAATTTTTTGTTCCTCTAAAACCTAAGAATGGGGTAATTGGTCTTTGTTGGTGTACTATATATTTTTTTAGCAGGTAACTCACTCAAGGTGACAATGTTTTATTAAACTTTTTCAGTTTTAGAGAAGAACCACCATTTTAAGACATAAGACCAAAGGAATGTTGTTAAAGAAAAGAAAGGTTTATTACAGAAAATAGTGAATGACTCTCTTTAACAAATGCTCCATCCATCATTGTTCCATTTGTCATTGGCATTATCTTTCATGCCAATGTATTTCCTCATATTCTCATTGTATACTAATAAGAGCACAGGCACTGAAATAAGTCTTGCTGGGTGATACTTAACAAAGTATTTGGGTCCTCCCAACTCCAATTCCCTCAATGGTCAAATAGGAATAAGAAGACATATCATCTAGGGTTGTCACCTGTAAAGCATGTACTTTCTTGTGTTTTCATATGGTTCTTACTATTATTTTTAATTTATATCAGTTTCACAAAGAAATACTTGTTATTTTTTAGAGCACATACTCTATGTAATGTAGAAGTAGGGACTTAGTAGTCACCCACTTAGCTATACCATTTCCCTAATTCATGCAGACACGGGGTATCCAGTCATATCACAGCATCTCACTATTTTATATTCACCTCCTGCCTAACATTGAATTAAGACACCAGCGAAGTAACTACAAATATTTTGGAAGTTTTGGTACTACAATGTATTTCAAAAGGAAGTTAATTGTACCTAAGATAGTGTATATATTTAAAGAATACAGTATCTGTTTCTGGTGATTAATACCAAATTCAGAAAAGCACTAAATAACAGTTTACATCAGATTATAGGACCAACAAGCTTGAAGGAAATAGAGGTTTAACAGTCAAGCAGAGTGAGCCCAGATGATCAAAGAATTTTGTCACCTTCAAGGAGCTTTAAAGGGGCCTAATCAAACATTAACAAAGGTTTTCTTTATAACCTACCAGTAGAAGAGGCAATGTTTGCAAAGCGATGCCTTCAGGAGTATTAAACATAAAATGAGATTCCTAGCTGATTCACAGTAATAAGACAGTTTAAATTTGTCAGAATGTTGAACAATGTGTGTATGTGACTTATTGTTTTGGAGCCTCCCTATGCTAGAAAAAGAGAAAGAACTGTCACTCAGAATGCTTTTGAACCTCAACATCCCACTTGTAATTTTCCATGGTTAGGACCTGGGAATTTCCCATACCATTTCGTGTGCTTGAAAACAAATTAATACATTAATTGCTGCTCTGTCTGCAGTGGCTTTCTACTAATTTCTGTTTTAAAACCTTTTATTCAGGTAATAAAAGATGAGGTAAATATTAACACAATGGCTGACTAAATTGATCTAAGTTATAAATTATTTAATGAAAATTGATGTAATGAAAATTTACTTTAATAGATATTGGGATAAATATTTTATTTTTACTGCCTGATATTCTCTGATTCAAATATCCTTTTGGGACCACCAATAGAAATCCATACTATTACCTTATTAGAAAACTGACTTTATGTTTAAAAATTCTTGCATATATAAATTCGTACTTTTCTATAAGATACTGTTATGTAGTCAATATTTTTAGAGTATTCCTATCATAAAACTGTTATAAAAATAGTTTGAGGAGAAAAAACAAAATGTTTAGTGATAATTGTATATGATATTCAATTTTCCTGTCCAGTGAGTGGCCATGTAAACAGAATATTATAGTACATCATCTTATAAATTAAAAACTAAATAAACAAATAACCCCTAGAGTTCACCAAAATTCATGCCTGCATTATTTTAAGATTCTAAAGTCCCAGTGAAAAATGCTAAGATTCTTAACTTGAACTCTAGTTTTCTAAATTAAAATAAAAATTACTGTCCTCTAAAAGGTGTTGCAGAGTTTTGCTTTATACCCTGTTTTCGTCAGCCTTTTCACTGCTGTGACTAAAAAACCTGACAAGAACAATTTAGAGGAGGAAAAGTTTATTTGGGGCTTGCAGTTTCAGAGGTTTCAGTCTACAGGTAGTCAGCTCCATTCCTCTAATGAGGATGATGAGGCTGAACATCATGGTGGAAGGGTGTGGTGGAAGAAAGCAGTTCGCATAATGGTTAGTAAGCAGAGAGAGAGACTCCACATACCAGATACAAATACATATCCCAAAGGCACACATTCAGTGGCCTACCTCCGCCAGGCACACCCTACTTACCTTCAGTTACCTCTCAACTAATCCCTATTAGGGGATGAATTCACTGATTGGGTTAAGGCTCTCCTAACCCAACAATTTCACCTGTAAGACTTGCATTGTCTCACACATGAGCTTTTTGTAGATGCCTCATCTCTAAACCACAACGTGTACGTGAAGACAATCTGACATTTTCCCTCAGGCTATGAGTTTGGAAAACATCCATTATACCCTGTTATGCTCTAGAACTAGCTCCATGAAATGTGGTATGATGGTTCAACATCTGGTTGACCACATGGCTAAATCCAAAACTTCCACAATGCTTCAACTTCATTTTGACAAAATAGCAGCATTAAATGAAAGGTTTCACTTCACCAAATTTTGATTTTGAGCATTAAAAAATATCAAGCTCTCAGTTACCCTCAGAATCACAATTTCCTCTGCCATACCTCATTCCCTGACCACACATTAAAAGACTTCGCTCCATTAGGCAAGAGGCTTTTCCACAAGCATTTTACTGACAATCCTATCAGTACTACTCCTGGCTTCTGCTGAGATGGTGGAGGGAATCCCTAATTCACATGCCTGATCTCTTCAAAGAGTCCTCTGTGCGGTTAAATTCTCTGATCTTTAGATTCCTTCCAGGCACTAATGGAAGGCTGTCCAATCATATCATTAGCTTTCCTTTCAGAGCATGTTTTCCTGACAGTGAATCCCCCCAGAGTAGCATCCTTTGTAATTTCCATATTCTGAGAATCTCTCAAATCATCAAGGACTGGTTCCTTTTTGCTTGTTTTTCTCTCAATTTGTATTTTCATCATATTTTGGTGTAAGTATATTTTATAAATCTAAGGTACACCAACACTTTATATGACATCTCAGTCAAAAAAATAAATAAATAAAATCCATCACTTACAACTTTAACGTTTCCCGCAACCTTAGGATACAATTCAGCCAACTTTCCTGACACTATATAGAAAGAATCCCTCTTTCTCCCGTTTCTGGTAACATGTTCTTCATTTCCTTCTGAACTATAGCACGTTTGATGTCCATATCCCAACCGTAGCACCTTTAATGTCTATAAATGACTCAATACTATGTCAGTTTACTATGCATCTCGCTTCCTTCTGAGCCCTCATGTTATGAATTGAATATGAAGTGTCCCCCAAAAATGAACAATGCAAGAATTTTCAGAGGTTGGGTTTTGGAGCCTTAACCTAATCAGTGGATTATCCATTGATATGAATTGACAGGGCAGTAGCTGTGGGCAGGTGGTGGGGCTAGAGAAGGTGGGTCACTGGGGTCATGCCTTTGGGTTTTATTTTTTGTTCTTGGTGAGCAGAGCTCTCTGCTTTTTTGTTGCCATGTCCCCAACTGCTTTCCTCCATCATACCCTTTCTCCACGATGTTCTGCTTTATCTTGGACCAGAACAATGGAATTGGCCCTCTATGGGCTGAGACCTCTGAAACGACAAGTGCCAAGGAAGTTCTCTTCCACTAAAATTGTTCTCGTTCAGTCTTTTGGTCACAGTGATGAAAAAACTGACTAAAACACCTCACTAGCAGTCCCTTTACTGTCGGTATTTCCTAGTCTGGTCAAATCAGTCTAGGTTTTTTTTTTTTTTTTTCTGTTATGCTCCTCAAATGTCTTTTGACCTCTACTTACTACTCAGTGTTAAAACCACTTCCACAGTTTTTGGTGTGGGTTATCGCAGCATCCTGCTCATAGGTACCCACATCTTGTATTCATTTCCTATTGTTACTGTAACAAATTGACCCATAAAAAGTGCTGCTAGGAAAGTCCTAGAAGAAAAGGAGGTAAAAGTGGTGCAGAGGGAGCTGCAGATCAACTGATGTGTGAATCATAAAGGAGATCTCAACACTACTGAGAAACTTTAAGAATGGGAGGTGACGTCTAAACCAAGAAGATGCAATAGGTCACACACTCCCATTATTAGAAGACACATAATTTGAGGCCCTCAAGGTTGTGAAAGTATGTGGACCAGCCTCATATACACCTCAGTAAGTCTCATATACATATTAGGGAAACTTTTACACCCCTACTGAATGCAATTCTGTAAACTGAACATTTCTTTTAAAATTTATTTCTGATGTTTTATAGATCTGTAACAAGTGAGGTGTATAATGAATCATTGGGAAATATTAACTATATGGCAATATTGTAGAGTAAGAAACTTATTTCTAATACAGTACAAAGAATTTTGATCTGGCTACATAATGAATTTAAAAGCTAATTAGTTAAACCATAATAAAATCCCAACTTTAAATTTAAATAAAAGAGCTAATTGGAACAGACAGCAAACAAAAAGGAATGTAACTGCATACTAATGTATTTAGCCTAATACCTTGAAGAGGACAAAGTCACACAATTCAACATAGATAAAAATCTGGAACTACAAGTCAGGACTAAAATGGAAGAATGCCTGCTAAAAGAAGACCTAGGGAAATGAGGAGATTAAGAGATCATTACTGAAAAGTCCCAATTCTCACTGGTTTGTTGAAAGCTAGAGTGAAAGTTATATTTAGCAGTCAGCAATGCTAATTAGCAAGAAGTCACAGATTTGAGAGGTTAAAGGGCTATAATATGCTGAAGTTAGCCATGATTTAGCATATTCAGAACTTTTTAATGATGGTACAAGCATTTGTTTCAAGTTGACTAACTCACTTATAATATCACAATTCACATAGCAACTGGAAGTTTATTTTTTTAAAACCAGGGATTGAACCCAGGGTTGCCTTACCATTGAGCCATATTCCCTGTCCTTTTAATTTTTATTTTGAGACAGGGTCTTACTAAATTGTTAAAGCTGACTTGAGATCCTCTTGCCCTGGTGGCCAGAGTTTTGATGATTACAGGCATGTGTCACCACACCTGGCTAGAACATGTTGTAAAAGAATGATTTGAACTTTACTTTCCAACAAATCCCATTTTGGGAAGACTAAACATGTGATGGGTTGACAAGTTTGACTCCATGGAAATGTTATAGGCCAGGCTATATATTATGGGCAATGACTAAACAGACTCCATTTTACCCTGAGACTCCATGTTGTGTAGGAAATGCTTCTCCCCTGGGAACACCCACCTCTGTACCCATCAAAAGTGGCTTAACATAGCATGTTTGGCAACACAAAATTCTTATATAATGTAAAATTCTTATATAATGTAAAATTGGTCTTTTTGATTCCTGTTTTTCTTAGATAATGTACCATATAAATAGTGATTGTCTAGATGTTAGTAAACATTCTTGTACCCAACTTAAGTTATTTTGACCCACTTCCCTTTCTGCCTATGATTTTAGATTTCATGATATTATTTTGTAGTTTTGAATCATAGCAAGAGACACTTATGATTGATGTACTAATTTATGGTATAAAAACCCCTGTAACCCTATGAGCTGTTCTCCCAATAGCCAGTTTTAGGGCATTGTGTGAGACAGTCAGCAGGCCGTCTAATAAAGACTCTCCAATTGCAACTTCTCAGTAGTGACCGGTCTGTTCTTAAGTTGTGCCTCACAACAAACAAGCAAAATTATCATTGATTTCTCTTAACTCTCTTAGTTCCACTCTAAGAATCCCTTTCAACTTCCATTTAATTTAAAATTTGCCACAGTTTTTGTTATGGTTTTATTTTTGTAGTTGTGTAGTTAGTAGAAGGTGAAAATGGAGATAGGGGAAATTTATGACAGTATCACAGTACCAGATCTAACATTATTTTAAAATGCTTTAAAGGGAGAAGGCATTTAACATTAGTTGACAGATTTTCCTTCTTTGTCAACAATTTTTCATGAAGCCCTTACTACCTACGATTTTAATAGGTATTTTGTACATTACATGGAATGCAATGGCTCATGAAAGAAACCTTACCCATCTATCTCATTCTCTATATCACACAATTACTTCAATAGTCCACCTCTCTTCCCTTTACTGACCATACCAATAACCATCTAAAATTTTGTCCTGACACTAGCCACTAATTTCCTCAATACATCATCTATATGTCAAAATGGCTAAATTTAAAAAACATGTAGCTGATAAAAATAACTTCCTTGCTATAAATATGTGATGCTCACAGAACCATAGTTAAATTCCTAACCATAACTTGACAAGGGCTATAGTTAACTCCAACCCATTTTTTCATACATACTGTAGTGCACCAAAAGTTTCCACGGTGTTATTCAAACTTGTTCTAAAATTTAATTTACAAGGGAAAAATCTCATTCTTCTTTTCTCAGTGACTTACCTTGATCTTATCACATGGAGTCAAAATAGAAATCATGATTTCTTTATCTACATTCCCACTTCCCTTTTTCATAGCTTTCAAGTATTATTATTGTTATTATTATTATTATTATTACTAGTAATAATAATAAAATGACACCACATGTGAGTCATTCATGTATCTGTTATACCTGATATACTATCACGTGAACTACTTATGGGTATCAAATTTAATCTCTACTGCTCAATTTAATGCATATCAAATTTAGATTCAGTCAATATTTATTAAATGAGTAGTTAAATAAATGAAGAGATAGGTAAATTTATTTATTGAAATCTTCAATAGTAATATTTTTCATAAAAGGTGCTCATGACATTGATAATTTTACTTTTGGTATTTCTGACTCTTTCTATACATGTTTTATTGGGCAACAAAGAGATTTAGTGAGCTCGCACGATTTTTACTTCAATTAACAATTAAAATACCATTATATTAAGAAATGGAAACCATTTCATTGATCTTCCAAAGTCAGTGAGAGAGAGTACTTTTATTGTTGGCCATAACAGAGGATCTGGTTCCAGACTGGCCTTTCTGCTAAAAAAATAAAAGAAGAAAAAATGAAAAAAGAAAAGTCAAGAAAAAAGGAAATGAGATGACTGAATTTCAGGAATTGAATAATAGGGACTTTCATATTTGATAGAATGAAAAATAAAGAGGGCCCATTAATGCCTGGCTTTCCACCTGGAAGCATAATCCTGCCTTAGTGCAAGAAGCCCAAGCATATCATCAATCTTGCTGAACTGGGAAGGTGAATATTAGTGTTCCAGGTAACTGCAACACCTCAAATGAGGTCCAGTACATAAGTGATGGTGTCATGTGGAAGGTGGGGGATGGAGGAATAAATTAACTTGGATCAAACAAGCCCTTTTCAAGGGCTGTCCTGCATACAGGGTGACTCTGGGACATCTAAGGGAGATAGTCTGCCATAGGATAGACAGCATAACAGGGCCAACAAAAGCAGTGCAATGCTAATAGAAATTGAATTCCATGTTAAAATGATTGAAGAAATCTCACTTTAGTGTTATACTTAAAAAGACCTAGTGTTGAGAGTCAAGACTAGGCCCAAGGACCAAACTCAATGCTGAAATAATCCTAATATTACTATAATAACAGCAACAACAAACATACACAACACAAAGGCATCTTCAGTAACTTAACAGTCTATCAGAACAAAATGCAAAAGCATTTTGCATTTTTAAAGGAATCCAGTATAAACTAGACTCTTCCACAAATTCTCCATCAAAAATTTGATAATCAATCTAAACATGTAAAATAACTACACATGTAAAAAATTAGGAAAACATGAATTATTCAGAGAATCAATCAATAGAAACAGGCTTCAGATGTGTCAGAGGTTGATGAAATGAGTCTAACAAGCCGAGGGAAGCCACACATCAATGTGGACCTCCAGGAGCTGGATGAAAGGCATGGAGCAGACTCTCCTTCAGAGCCCTCAAGAAACCAATCTTGTGACATCTTGATTTCAAACTTCCAGTCACCCATGCTGTGAGAGAACAGACATCTGTTGTTTTAAGTTTTTGAGTTTGTCGTAGATTGTTACAATAACCTTAATGAATCTACCATGAGGTAATGATTTTGAAAAAATATTTGAGTAACATACCCTCAGTTTTTTTTTGAAAAAGAAAGTTGATTTTCTTAACTACAGTTTAGTCTAATATACATTTAAGTATAGCCCTTTCTTCAGAGTTAGGGTCAATGAAGAGTCAGAGACTAATGAAACTTCTCAAACATATACTTTGATATAGTGAACCAAGTACTTATTCTAAAGATTTGTCAGACATTGCCTTTATTTGACAAGGGCATTACAATACCTATTATATTCAGGGATTTTAAGGAAGAGGTTTTATAATGAACAGGTATAGAATTGAGCATAAAATGAAAATCTCTATAAATAAGAAAAACTGGGAAATTTAAGAATTAAAGATGTTCATTTTCTATTCAATTTTTGTAAAGGAGATCCTATGCAATTAAATACGGCAAGTATTATTGTTTGGATATGAGGTGTCCTCCAAAAGTTCACGTGTGAGACAATGCAAGAAGGTTCAGAGGAGAAATGATTGGGTTGCAAGAGTCTTAACCTAATCAGTGGATTAATCCCTGATGGGATTAATGTAGAAGTATCTAAAGGCAGGTGGGTTGTGACCAGAGGAAGTGGTTAATTGGGGTATATATTTTATCTGGAGAGGGAATCTCCTCTCCCCCTCTCCTCCTCTCCCCCTCTCCCCACTCCCTCTCCTGTTTCCCTCTGGCACACTCTTCTATGATACACTGCCTCACCTCAAGCCCCAAGGAATGGAGTTAGCCTCCAACAGACTAAGATCTCTGAAACAGTGAGCCCTCAAGTAAACTCTTCCTCCTCCCTAGTTGCATGGATCAGGTCATTTAGTCACAGCAGTGAAAAGGCTGATTAAAACAGCAAGAACAGATTTAAAAATTAGAAATGAAGAAGATATGGTTTTCTGTTTAGATATCTTCCAACATAACTACAACCTCTACTAGAAAAAATAAATGAATTTATCAGGGGCCTGGAGCACAAGTTCACTATAAAAAAAAAAAAAGAGTACATTTCTATGAACTAGCAACAAATGACTAGAAAATGAAGTTTTGAAATACTATTTACAGAACTAACTGATAACCTGAAATATCTCTGTATACATTTAATATATGTGTGTAGGATTGCTAAATTAAATTACCAAATACTGCTGAGAGAAGTTATGGATTGAAATGTTTCCCTCAAAAGAACACAGTATTCAAACTATAAACCTGAGTAACTATGAATGTGACTTCAGTTGGTAGTACAGTCTCGGCAGATGTAAATCAAATTTAATTATATCATATTTAATTAGGATTGCCCCAAATCCAATTACTGATGTCCTTATAACAAGAGGGAAATTTGGAAACAGACACACTGGAAGATTGTCCTGTGATGACAGAGGCCGAGGTTGATGAAATGAGTCTAACAAGCCGAGGGAAGCCACACATCAATGTGGACCTCCAGGAGCTGGATGAAAGGCATGGAGCAGACTCTCCTTCAGAGCCCTCAAGAAACCAATCTTGTGACATCTTGATTTCAAACTTCCAGTCACCCATGCTGTGAGAGAACAGACATCTGTTGTTTTAAGTTTTTGAGTTTGTCGTAGATTGTTACAATAACCTTAATGAATCTACCATGAGGTAATGATTTTGAAAAAATATTTGAGTAACATACCCTCAGTTTTTTTTGAAAAAGAAAGTTGATTTTCTTAACTACAGTTTAGTCTAATATACATTTAAGTATAGCCCTTTCTTCAGAGTTAGGGTCAATGAAGAGTCAGAGACTAATGAAACTTCTCAAACATATACTTTGATATAGTGAACCAAGTACTTATTCTAAAGATTTGTCATTCTCTGCATTTGTAACCAAGAAAATGAAAGGGTAGGCTATATAATAAAGTATAAGTTTATTTTTTGCCTTCTTTTTTGATAGGATAAAAGATGGTATCTGGCACATCAAAAATAATTTGCTTTAAAGTCTGGTAATCAAGATTAATTGTCGGAGAAGATCATTTGGAGTAGCTGTAAAAACAATCAATCATAATTAATATCGAAATGCATTGATCAGGTTTCTCCTTTTCAGATGATCCCTCCTCAAACTGGATTTTATTAATATTTTCCCATTGTGGTTAAAACATCAAGGTTTACTGAAGAGATGTTGGTTACTTGATTGTGCCTTAGCAGAAGACAAAAATTTCCTTTAAACAAAACCACCTTGATCCTAATGAGTTAGTTTCTTTTTGCTCAGTGATAAATTACATCTGTTTTCTGGAGTTTATTTCCACATTTCTCCAATGAGTACCTCAAATCTGGAACAGATATTAGTTCAGGCAATGATTCAGATAAAGGTTGATCAAGGAACCATGTGAATGAAATAGCTTGGCTTGGTTTGGAGAATGAGGACACTGTGTGCTATTACTTCTGTTCCCAGCCTGCCACATTCTTTTCACATTAGCACCTGGGAAGCATAGTTACTAGTCTTTGCCCAGATATCTGCATATCCAGCTTATTTTTGTCAATGAAACTTAATTTACTTTACTGAGATAATATTTGGAGAGTTCTGAAGATTCATTTTAGAAGAAAGTAAAAAATATATCTGAGAAATAATAATGAAGTTGTATTTCAGTGTTTATAGTACACAGTCAAAATGTACTCAGTGGAAAATCTGTAGGTTCATAAATGTTTTCTTTATTAAAAATAAAAAGAATAAAGCATATTTGTCATATATTCAAATCATTCAAATTATTAAATTTTTAAATAAACCCAGTTCAAATAAAATGTAGAACTAGAAAATAAGGATAACAGTTAATATTAGTCAGAAGAAATAACTAGCAGAATACTTTAGTGAATTTCTCCAATCAGAATGATTAAAATCAGAGAGTAAGAAAGGGAAAAGAAACGACTTAGAATTAAGAAGAGATTTTACAAAGGGTGAGATTTTTTAAAAATATTAGCATAGCTGATTTTTTGTGTATATTATGTTATAAACATAAATATAGGTATATTTCATGTTGCCAGTTGCCAAAATTATGGAGGTATATAAGACTGTGCTGGAGTGCGCCTGAGCTGTGGACAGTTCCTATTGAGTGTGACTCAGAGGGAGTCCCAAAATATTACTCTGACATTTACTATAATGCCTGAAAACATTATCCGTAACCATATACTTTCACTGAGGTAATTCTATCAAAGAACAACCAGAATTCTTCCCTGACTTGGGAAATGTTCTCTTTCTATGACAATTTCTAGGGTATTTTCTTTTTTTATCAAGTTGCTCACTTGTTCTGTTTACCCACAGGCAATCATTGTTTTCTAAATCAACCTGCAGGGTCAATGCTCCCAAACTTGTCTCATTCAAATGCCAAGGGATTTTTGTCAACCCACCAAGCAATTTTTTTTTCTGGTTGTATTATTATCTGCTGTTGCTTAAGAAATTAATAAAAATCTCACGACTTAAAAATACCAACTTGTTCTTATCTCATAGTTTCATTAGGTAAGAATTCCAGGGAGCATTTGACTGAGTTCTGTCCTCAGAGTAGCACAAGACTGATGACAAGGTCTGAATTTTTATCTTGGACTTTGGGAGAAATCCGCTTCCAAGTTCATTCTCCAGGTTATTAATAGACTTGTTACTTTGTGATCATAGTTGAAGTTGTCCTTTTCTTCCTGGTTGTCAGATACAGACAGTCTTTGTCTCTGAGGCCCTTGACCTGTGTCACCTTCAGTCATGACAGTGGAAAACCTTCTTCACATCACATCCCTCTTTCTTTGAATCTGCCTGGCTTCTGCTACAAAGAGCCAAAGAAAACTCTGCTTTTTAAAGGGTTCCTGTGATTAAGTTAGGCCCACCTGGATAATCTCCCTTTTTGATTAACTCAAAGTCAATTGATTAAAAACCTTAATTACATCTTCATAATCCCTTTGCCATGTAATATAACATAATCAGGGGCTTAACTGGAGGGAAGAAAAATTACGGGGATCATCTTATAATTCTGCCAACCACACTGATTAACTTTATTATAGTTTTAATTAAAAGGAAATCATAGAATTTTTTTGTTGACATACATATGCAAGGAAAGTTCACTACCTGAAGATCAAAGAATCTAAAAGAGAGAAACAAAGTATAATGTGCCTAGACCATGAGCCATAAATTCAAAGTTTTGGATATTTCTTTAGCACTGATAAATATATCAAATAGTGACAGATACCCCATAGTCTAGAACCTCACAGATTTTAGAAATTATTACTAAATATTTTTAAATATTTATAATATTACCAAAAGTATTTAATTCTGTAAATTTTTCATCAGGCCTCAATATAAGTCAGTTTGAAATATGTATGTGATTTCTGTGATTATAAAAAAAAGAACCAGAACATGAGCCAAAATAATCTTTTCTTTATAATTTACTTTATCTGTGTATTTTTGTTATTAAAAGTAACAGAAAATGCACTACTATACCAATGAAAATTTAATGGAAATTGAGATTTTACTTTAAATGCCATAATATTTTAGTTCAGGACAAAAGAAAGAATAGAAGAAACATTATGTACATATAATGGTTTCCATAATCTCAAAGCAATGTATTTTCACATTCGTACCTGATTTTACCTGATTTATGTTTTAATTTCTTTCACCTGATATTTACTCTCATTATATGCTATATATTTTATATGAATCTTTGACCCAGAACAAAAAGAAACTGGCTTTTCATTTCATTTTTGTCAGTAGCTAGATTCGGATCTTGTACTATTCACTTTATTTTTGTACCACACATGAGTTTTGACAGCAAAAAAATGAAGGGAATTCACTAGATGATTTCAATACCAAATATTCATGTGTCTTGGATGGCCTATACAAATTTTCAGACTCAAGAGTTAACTTTAAGTAATAAACAAACAGCCTTTGTTAACGAGTCTGTACCCATTAGCAAATTTCTTTTTTAGGGTAATAAAATGTTCTAAAATTAAATGTGACAAAATTTCCTAACATTCAATATACTAAAGTCATTGAATTACATGCATTAAATGGGTATGGATTATGTGAGATGTGAGCTAAAATCTCAACAAACTTGTTTTAAAAACTAGTCATGAAAAAAAAAAAGAGAGATGTCAACTAAAATGATGAGACAAAAAGAAGTCATAGGAGATCAACATGTTGACATATTATTAGCATAATCTATAATCACAGGATGGATAAGAGTAGAAATGAAAATTATAATAAGATTAACATAGAAGTTCCATAACTATATAAGTTTAAGTAAAACTTAGATATAGCTCAAGAGAAAATAAATGATCTGGAATCTTTTAAGACCAAAAATTAGGTTGAAGTTTGCAGAAAACAGTTTTTTTGTTTGTTTATTTTTTGTTTTTAGGCCTTTGGTGGTACTGGGGATTGAACTCGGGTACTCTACCAGTAAGCTAAATTCCCAACCTTTTTTATTTTGAAATAGGGTCTTGCTAAATTGCCCAGGCTGGCTTGAAATTGGTGATGCCTTGCCTCAGTCTCCTGAGGCCTGGGGTTTCAAGGTATGCACATCAAAAAAAAAAAAAAAAAAAAAAAAAGAAAACAGTTTGAGACATAAAAGACACCATAAAAAGGTCAAGCACCTTTGTAATTCGAATCATAGAGGGACAGGAAAGAGAATTGGTCAAAAGCTACATTCAAGTAGGTAATATTTGAGAGTTTTCCATGCCCAACAAAAAATAGCAGTCAAATACTCAAGAAGAATTGTGAACACAAAGTCAGGTAAAAAGAAAAGTAAATCACATGAAGGCCTGTCACAGAAATCCTGGAAAATAAAGACAAAAAGAAAATCCAAAGCCAGCAGGGAAATTGAGATGAATCACATTTAAGGTAGAAGTAGTAAGTCTTAGAGTATATATTTATGGAAAATAATGAAAACTAGAAGAAAATGAAAGAACATCATCAGAGTACAAAAAAAAAATTAAAAACAGAAACACTATATTCATAGAATGAAACACTTCCAGAACAAAAAAACTGAGAAATAATTACTAAGAGTTTCTCAATGAAAGAAATTGAAAATAAATATGTTCTGAAAAAATAAATGTGTTTTCAAGAAAAAATGGAGATGAAAAGAGGAATAAAGACCAACACCAAGTTCAAATGTATGCATTTAATTGAATGGATAGTGTATATAAAAAAATAATGGTAATAATAAAAATAACACTTTATGCTGCTTGAAATATTGGAGAAATCAAATTATTATAAGAAGAACACAAATTTTAGCACTATTTAGGATACTAAATGGTGTTCAAGTTTTTAAAGATCTTTACATTTAACCACAATGTAACTAAATACTCAGTGGTAGTATATTTGAATAAAACAAGGGTAAACACTAGAGTCTCTAAAAAAAGTTCTACAGAATATTAAAATTTTTCATTATTAATAACTCAGTTGGGATAGAAATGCAACAATTAGTATTTAATCCTTCAGAATAGAAAAAGTAATTGAAGAAAGAGAAACATAACAAAAGTAAAAGAAGATGGAGACCAATATTGAATCAAGAGAGATTTAAATACAAACATAAATGAACTAAATATTAAGCCAAAAATAAAAATTATCAAAGAGGACATACAATTGAAATACATATACAAGATATTTAAGTTGATGTGTATTAATACATGGACACAAAAGGGCTGAAAGAAAGAAGCATGAATCTCTAATCAATAAAAGTCTAGCTCAATTAATAGGAGGCAAGTGAATGGTAAATTTTCAATTCACAAGGATAACTTGGTAATTTTGTACGTGTTGTAAGTAGACAAAAAAGCAGTAAAGGAATATAAGAAAAACAGAATTAAAAAATAATCTATTTGACATGTGTATAATTCTATACCCTTAAATATAATTTATACATAGCTATCATTTATAAAAGAAAAATTCATCAAGATTCATTATATTCTGAACCATGAGGGAAATACCAACAAATTTATAAGGATTACCCTATACATAGTATTTTCTCAGAACTCAGCTGAATCAAGCTTGAAATCAGTAACACACAGAAAATTATTTTTCAAAATTAAGAAATATTTTAAATAGCTCATTGATTAAATAGAATTTTAATAAACATAATATTCAACAGAACAATAATGAAAATTAAATATATAAATGCGTGGCAGTCAGCCATAAACCTGTCTAATGGGAAATTGATAACATTAAGCACAAATTTAGGAAAGAATAAAGTCTGAAAAATCAATGTTTCAAATATACATCTAAAGAAGTTCAAGAAAAAAAACTAAACTCTAAAATAGAAGATAATACATAAGAATACATGAAAAGGACCAACAAAGGATTGATACTTTAAAGAGTAATGAAATCAATAAAATCCAGGCAAAATGGATCAGGTTGAGAAGGAATATATTACTAAGTTCTTATGATTTTTACTAATTCTACAAATATGGAAAATAAGAGGATTTTTTAACTGCTTTATGAATATAAATTCTAAAATTTAAGTGAAATGGGGATACTGGAAAAAAACAACTTGATGAAAACATATAGAAAAATTCAGAGCATGCATGTTAGTCAGCTTTCTCTTATTGTAATAAAATATCTGAGAAAAATAAATGTAAAATGAAAAATGATTTATTCTGTCTTATGGTTCACTTGGTCTATTTATGTCGGGACTGTTGCATCACGGTACATGAAACAGCAGGAGTGTAGGGTGAAGAAAAACTACCTCATGGAGGCCTGAAAGCAAAGAAGAGAGGAAAATGCCAGGGTCCCAATACCCACTTCAAGGGTACTCCTTTAATGACCTTCCCTCTTTCACCCCTGAAACATTCCACCACCTCCTAAAAATTCCACAGGCTGGAGGTCAGGCCTTTAGCATAAATATCTGTGGGAGACATTTAAGATTCAAACTGTATGAATGTATGGATATGTGCATGTGTGTATTACACATTATATTATATATACATGTATAAAATTAAGTTAAAAATTTCCCTAAACACACACACACACACATACACACACACACATATCACTAGACCCTCATGATGTCTTCACAAATAAATTCTATGTAGTTAAGGAAGAAATAATAGCAATCTTTCCTAGAAATAGAAAATGGCATTATACTTCCCATCTTATTTTATAAAGACAGTAAAACTCAAGTAGCAAAATATAACAAATATTGTACATATTTCTGAAGTATCAAGGCATATTTTTTTCTTGAAAACTTAATCAGTGCACTGCACCATAGAAGCAGAATAAAATAATAATACTATTTAACTATCTCAATGAAAAAATAATTTGATAAAATATAATATTCACTCATAAAATGCTCTCACTAGGCATAAAAGGTAACATTTTAAATCTAATGAAAGGTAAATACATTTTTTTCAAAAACTAAAGCACATAGGTAACAACAGTAAACATCCATATAATCTACAGACCACTGTAAATCAATGTATATAAACTTTCATAAACTAGAAGACTTAATACTATAAGGCTCTGAGGATAAAGTAAATATTTTAATTCCCTAAAATGTCTCCTTTCTCCAAGACTCACTTGCTTATCACCTTTCCAGAGTATTGGACTTAAAATTATTTGTCTCCTTTATGATGGAGCGCTCTCTTTTCAATCAAACAGTTAAGAAGTGTTATTTTCCTGTGAGTCAAAAGTTTGCATTTCAGGTTAGAAGCATTTCCTTTTCTCCGTCCAGACAGAATTCATTTGCACTAGCAATATAAGGTTTCTCTCTCCCTCTCAGGAGGTGAGAGGTCAGACAGCTGTCTAGCTCTTAAACTCCCAGATTAATAATTTCTGTATTTCCCTTCTGCAGTACAGACCCTTATATACACAACTTGGCACCCATTCTTGTCACATCTCCCAAGGAAGCAGAACTGGAGTAAGGAAAATTGGTGCTGTTATTGCTATAAATAATAAGCTGTATCTCTAATCCAAAAATCCTATGCTTGCTTTCCTAGCAAAATAAATAACTGTCTCTCTGAGAGATGAGATTCCATTTCTAAATGGCATAATTTTAAAAAATACAGAAGGCTGCTTGTAAGATTTATTTAAATGTACCTTAAAGGTCATTCATTCAAAGCATCCCACCATAGATTTTATAGTTCTCTAAATTCTTTTTTTATTTCAAGTAGCACTGTCAGGATTACTATGGGGAAAAAAAAACCTGGTTTTTAAAATCTTTTAAATTTTTATAAAATAGAAACTCTGAAAGACTTTTAAATGAAAAACAAGATTCTGTATTTTCATTGAGTTTTCCACAAGAGGTAAGAAAGTGAATTGCAATACAACTTAAAATATCAAATGTAGTATTGAAATATTTGTTCTTTTTTATTTTTTTAAGCTTCCAAATCATAGAAGCTTAACTTTGGAAGAGACCTAAAGCTTTTTATAAATGTTTGTGAAATAATAATAATAATAATAATAATAATAATAATAGTAATCCCTAAATGTGGAAAACTCAAATTCATTGTTATTTGTTTTCAGCACTGATTAATGAAAAAATAAATTTTCATAGTTTTAGATATCTTTAAAATCACTGTGTATAAGGATATAGAGTGAGCTAGGTTCTCTTTTTTACATAGAAATAAAAGAGAGTTTCAAACTTCTTTAAAAAAGAGAAATATAGAGAAATATGCACTCTCTCTTCATAAACACACACACGCACACACACACATGCACACAGACCTATAATATGTGCACATAGTATATTCTATATTTTAAAAATTTACAAAATTCATAGGATATTAACTCTCCAAAATGTTCCTAGAATATGGTTTTTACTCTACAATATTTTATTCTTATTTCTTTCCAATGTTTTCCATAATATTTACTCTAATAACACATACTTTAATAAATTCTGACAAGGAGTAAGTACAGTAAGGCATAAACATCATAATACTTTAAAGAAATAATAAAAATAATAAAAAGATAGTAAATTACATATACAATATGCATATGATACATAAATTGTACACACACATAAATACAAGCAAACATATATACTAAAACATTAACTTCTGTCAAATTTCACAATGGAGGGCTATGAAATACTGAGAGTTTTAAATATTAACTGTAATGAATCTATTCTTTAAAGATAAATTTACATATTTGATAATGTTTCCACATTTTCTAGAGGGTTACCCTAAAAATTGCTTTTAAAACTATATTCCCAGGAAGCACATTACCCTGTTTCTCTAAATGACTAACACACTAACCCAGTTCTTAGAAAAAAACAAATAACAAAACACTTAAATAAATAAGCAGTTGATGAATTTGTTTTAATCCATGATAGATCTAAAGGATTATTTTAATAATCAAATCTGTGGTAGATGCAAAAACTGAGAGTTATACAAAACAATGAGAATTCCTTGTTTGGAAGTCATCAGACCAGCACTGAACAGGTTGACAGGTTGAACACGGAATCAGTTGATTGGGGATATATCAGTAGAAGAAGAGCTGAATCAGTAAATGTTGGGTTGGTCAGCAGGGGCACAGGATCTCACACTAGAGCCCTGAGATAACCTTATGAAGTACTACTACCAAGTGGAACGATTCCAAAAGTTTTACATGCCTTTGTGTTTCAGCTCAAAACTCAAAACTTCAAGAGGCAAGTCTCCTATAGTAGAGGGGGGTAGAAGGGTGAATGTAAATTTGAATGCTCCAATTAAATCATTTAAAATGGGGAAAAGGATGAAAGTGAATAGAAAAAAAGGAAATTTAAATATATGATTTAATCACAGTAAAAAATGACATCAGTGGGCCTGAAATGGTAACAGACCCAAGATAAAATAATTGGGGATATTTTCAGATGAGCCTAAAAGAAGTCAGAAAACTTATCTAAATAGCATTTCATGGGGAAAGAAGCTGATGGTATTAGTTAAGCTTGCAGTCACTATAAGCCCCAAATTTGATATGATTTCAAAATTTTCAAAATGCAAATTGTGTGCTAAACTGCATTTAAAATGGCAAATTGTTCTGATTTCTGAAAATAATTCCTGCTTTGACTAAATTATATGTGGCATAATGTGCTCAGTTCTTGATGTAATATTTCAAGGGAGGATCTCACATGATGGGTTGCAGTCATGTAAAAATAACAGGATAGCGAATGTTAAAGTCAAATAGATAAGGAAAAAGGAAAGGAAGAATTAACATGTAGGAAGTCCAGGAAGTCCTACCTGAATGTGCTCCATATTGACCAAGAGAACAGAACTGAGATAAAGTTCCAGGGACAAACATTGCAGTATAATTATCTAAAAGTTGGACTGTTTCCAGAAGTGAACATCTTCTGGGATGTAATCAAGCATAAATTCTGTGATTTTCATAGAGTTCAGATCATCATAACTTTTGGATTTTAGACTATTTTTAAGTAGGCTGGGATAGGTAATTCCCAAACATGTCTCTAGAAGACTCTGGATTACAGGTATAATGGCAATAATAATAATAATAATAAGCATAAATTCTTTAATATGTTCTCCCATAAAAAGATAGCACAGGTATGTGTTACCCACTCTCTTTTTATTGGTATATTTCACCATCTATGTAATTTAGGGTTCCTGAGTTAATATTTTGTATGGGATGTTCCTAAACTACCAAAGGAACATACAATTCAGGGATTATTCTGTCCTCAGTAACATTCAGTGCCTAAGAGCAGGACAGATTGTATAAAGAAGTCTTTAGACAAAAATAGCTCAAAGCCCTCATGACTACAAATGACAAAAATGTATAAATAGATGCAGTGAGTGAATTGGTTATACTGCTCTATTTAAATGACCTTCAGATGCTTTCCTCTTTCACATCTACTTAGGAGAGTGTCAGTAGGTTGAACCTGAGTTGTGGAGGATACAGTGAGAAATGACCAGTTCTCCATTTTAAAAATATTGTGTGTATTTATGATATGCAGCATGATAGGTTCATATGTGTATGCACTCTGAGATGAGTAAATCAATAAAATTCACATCTCTATCTTCTGGCTGCTTACTTTCTGTATGTGTGTGGGGATAGAATAGATAAGGAAAAGCAAAGGAAAGTTCTTGTAGGTGAGGTTAGGAAGAACCGTGTTTAAAATCACTTTTTTTTTTTTTTTTTTGCAGTGCTGGGGATTTGAACCCAGGGCCTTAGTGCTTGTAAGGAATACACTCTACCAACTGAGCTATATCCCCAGTCCTTTAAAGTTACTTTTAAGATCACATTTAAAATCACTTTCTTAGCAGTTTTCATTATACACCATTATTATATAGGATTACTATGCTGTACAGTAGATCTCCTGAACCTATTCTTCCTGTGTGACTATACTGTACTCTTGGACTGCCCTTTCCCCATTTCCTTTCCCTCTCTCAGCTACCAGTATCCACCATTCTACTCTCTGTTTCTGTGAGTTCATTTTTTAGATTCCACATATGGGAGTGGCTGTCTTTCTGTTTCTGTGTTCCTTCACTTGTTCACACATGTTGTTCTTCTTTAAGTTCACACATATTGTTGCAAATGACAGAATTTTCTTTTTTTAAGGCACAGTAGTATTTCATTGTGCCTACATACTACATTTTTAAAATCCCTTATTCCACCGTTGGACACTAGGTTGACTTCACATCTTATCCCTTGTAAGTAGTGCTGCCACAAACCTGGAAGTACAGAAATCTCTTAAACATACGGATTTCCTTTCCTTTGAATATATAACCAGTAGAGGAATTGATGGATAATACTATTAATTTTTTGAGGAACCTCTCTGTACTGTTTTCATAATGGTCGTACCAAAAATGTATAAGGGCTCCTTTCCACCACATTCTCTCCAAAACTTTTTATCTTTTTTTTTGTTGTTGTTGTTCTAACGTGTGAAGTGAGACCTCATTGTGATTTAACTTTGCATTTTTCTGAAGATTAATGATGTTGAGCATTTTTGTCACACATCCATTGGCCATTTGCATGTCTTTTATAGAAAAATTTGTATTCAGATCCTTTGCCCATTTAAAATAAAATTGGGGTTGTGTTCTTGCTATAGAGACGTTTGGTTTCCTTTTATATTCTGTACTTTATTCCCTTTTATGATAAAAGGTTACAAGTATTTCCTCCCATCTTGTAGTTTGTGCCTTCATTTTGTTGACAATACCTTTGCTATGCACTTTTTAGGTTGACACAATAGCATATTTATTTTTTGTCTTTGTTGCCTTTACTTTTAAAGTCATTTAAACTTCAATGCCTGCATAAATGTCAAAAAGTGTTTTTCCTATGTTTTCTTACAGCATTTTAGTTTCAGGTTTATATTTAAGTCTATAGTACATTTTGAATTGACTTTTGTATATGCTGTGAGATAAGGATCCAAGTCATTCTTCTGCATGTCAACATTCAATTTCCCAAACATTATATATATTTTTAAAATACTGTTTCAATAAATAGTTTTTAACTTTTAACACTGTACTTCCTTCACTCAGTGTTCTTAGAATTTTGTTAAAGATCAGTTGATCAAAAACGTGTGGATTTATATCTGGGATATCTATTCTGTTTCACTAGTTGTATTTTTGTTCCCTTAATTGACCTTTTTTTTTTTTTTTTTTTTTTTTTTTTTTGCTACCAACATGCTGTTTTACTTACTGGGACTTTGTAGTGGATTTGATGTCAGGTAGAGAAATAACTCTATCTTTGTTTTTTTGCTCAAAAAATTTTTTTGGCTATTTGAGTTCTTTTGTAGTTACATAAAAATTTTAGGAAAAATTTTTCTTCTATTTCTATAAAAAATATCATTGGAGGGCTGGGGAGATAGCTCAGTAGGTAGAGTGCTTGCCTTGCAAGCACAAGGCCTAGGGTTAGATCTCCAGCACCGCAAAAAAAAAAAAAAAAAAAAAAAAAAAAAAAAAAAATCATTGGAATTTTGAAAGAAATTGTACTGAATCTATAGACTACTCTGAGTATTATGGATATTTTAATAATAGCAATTATTCCAATCAAACACCAGATTTCTAGTAGAAATCTTTCTACTAGATTTTGTACTCTTCAGTTTTTTATTTAATCAATATTTTGTAGATTTTGGTTTATAGATCTTTTAGCTCCATGGTCCAATTTATTCCTAAGTATTTTTTATTATGTTATACATGGGATTGTTTTCTTGATTTCTTTTTCAGACGAGTACTAACCAGGCCCGAATTGATTTCTTTTTCACATAGTTTATCATTAGTGTATACAAACTCTACTGATTTTTCATGCTGATTTTATATCCTGCAATATTACTAAATTTGTTTATCAGTTCTAATAGTCTTTTGTGGGAGTCTCTGGGGTTTTCTGAATAGAGGATTATGTCCAGAGTTTACTATTTATGGTTTTTTTGGTGGATTCTTAAAATTTTGATACTGAAGTTCATGTCATATTCAAACAAAACCAAATAAATTTTTTCCTTTCTAATTCATATTACTTTACATATTTTTCTTGCCTAATTGCTGTGGCTAGAACGTATAATCCTGTCTTAAATAGAAGTGGTGAATATGAACATCCTTGCTTTGTTTCTGAACTTAGAATCAAAGCTTTTAACTTTTAAAAACTGAGTATGAAGCTAGCTAAGGGATTGTGATATTGGTCTTCATTATATTTAGGTACACTCCTTCTAAGCCTGAGTTTTTTATTTGAAAATGGATTTTTGAGCTGAAAATGTGGAGAGTGAATGAGCCCCTGTCATTAGTTGATCCTGCTGTGTAGGCAAAAGCCAATCCTGGGAAACATTCCTTGCCAAAAGGCAAGGATGTGAACAACCTTGATACTCAGCTCTGACATCAGTGGTTATATGTTACAGTATAATGGGTTTTCTGGGTAAGGCAGGATAGCCATGTGTCTGACTCTGTAACATTTTAGTGCACAAAGAAGTCTCTTGATAACTCACAGGCCTTGAATAATTTGCAGAGCTTCTGTAGTTTAACTTCCTGATCATGAGACCCAATATAATAAACATGCTGAGCTAGTTCTGGGTCACTGTTCCTCCATCAAAGAGCAGTGCCCCCACCTGACCCTACCTTTGCTTAAAAATGTCTCTGTTTTCCTTTGTCAGTGTTTTTCTTAATCTCTGGTCACCCACCCTGGAGATCTTTTGTTTGTTGCTGCGCTCAACCAGCATGAAAATATGTTAGATTTTGTGAAATACTTTGCATCTATAGAGAACATATTTCCCCCTCTATTTTAGTAATGTGGTGTATTACATTTATTAATTTGTGTATTTTGGCTAACCCTTGTATTCTAGAATAAAAACTCACTTTATCATGGGAGGGGTCCTTGGTGTGCTATTGAACTATTTGCTAGAATTGCGTTAAGGATTTTTACATATTTGTTAAATGACATGGAATTTTCTTTTTCTTTTGTTCTTTTATTTCTTTCCTTTTTTTGTTTTTTGTTTGTTTGTTTGTTTGTTTGTTTATTTGTTTTTTGGTCTTTCCTGGATTTTTTTTTTTTTGGTAGTGTTCTTTTCTGATCTTGGAATCAGGGTAATAAAAGTCATCAAATTAGATTAGAAATATTTCCTCCTCTTTAATCATTTGAAAAAATTTGAGAAGAACTAGTATTAGTTCTTATTTAAATGGTAGTATTTCACATGAAACCATCAGGTCCTGAGCTTCTTTCATTGGAAGTTTTATTTTATTATTAGTTTTTCAGTCTCCTTAGTCATCATTTGTGGGTTGTGTATCTGTATGAATTTATTCATCTCTCCTATTAATATGTTGGCATGTGATTGTTTAATTGTTTATGGTGGCCCCTTATTCTTTTGCTTTCCGTGGCATCAGCTTTGGTGTTTCCTCTTTTGTTTCTGATTCTATATGTTTGAAAGTTTTCTTCTTTGTCTTCATAGTCTAACTAAAAATTTGCCTTAAAAAAAAGAAAAACAAAAAAAACCCCTCTGGTTTCCTTGATCTTTCCTATTGTTTTTTTTTTTTTTTTTAGTCTTCATTTTATTTATTTCTTCCCTGATGTTTGTCATTTCCTTCCTTTTACTAACTTGGACTGACTTATTCTTTCTCTAATTTCTGGTAACATCAGAGTGAGATCTTTTTAAATTTTTAATGTAGGTTCTTTTTGTTTTAGATTCTTAAAGCTCTTACTGCTCCCTGTAAATTTTGACATGTGTCTCCAAATACTAATTTCCCTTTAATTTCTTCTTTGGCTCATTGATTATTTAGAGCAATGTTTTTAATATCTAGCTATTTTCAAATTTTCTGAGACCTCCTATTATCACTTTCAGTTTCCACTGCTGTGTTCAGAAAAGATACTTGATATGCTTCCAGATGTCTTAAATTTGTTAAGAATTGTTTTGTGTCCTAACATAAAATTTAAACTGGAGAATGTTCTTCCTGTGTCTGAAAAATGTGTATTTATTCTGCTTTAAGATGGATTATCCTGTGTATGTCTATTAGTTCTATTTTGTCTACGGTATAGTTCAAATGCTATGCTTCCTTTATAATTTCTCCCTGGATGATCTGCCCGTTGCTGAAGGAGAGAAAGTGAGTTAGTGAAGTGCCCTACTACTATTTCAAAGCTGTTTGTATTGTCCTTCAGATTTATTCATATTTAGGCACTCCAATGCTGGGTACATCTATCATTATAATTGCTATATTCTCTTGATTAATTATCATTACACAAAACCACCTTTGTTTGCAAGTTTGCATATAAAAATTCTACAGTTTTATTCTCACATAAACACACTATGTTTTTGATTTCATAATTTACATATTTTTTCATGTTGTGTATCCCTTAAACTTATTGTAGCTATAGTTGTCTTAAAGTTTGTGTTTTAATCTTTATATTAGAGATAAAGTGATTTGAACACTTCCATTACAGTATTAGACTATTCTGTATTTGACTACATACTTACATTTATCATTGAGTTTTATATTTGCATACTCTTTCATGCTATTATTATCAAAATTTTATTTAATCTGAAAGAATTTCCTCATCATTTCTCATGAAATATGTCTGGTAGTCATAAACTCCCTCAGTTTTGCTTGGTCTAATAAAATCCTAATCTCTACTTCATTTTTGAAAGACATCTTTGCCAGAAAAAAATATTCTTGGTTGGTAATATTTTCTTTTTCATTTTGATTATATAATCTCACTATCCCTTTGTTTACAAAGTTTCTACCGAGAACTTTAGGGAATCTCCTGTGAATGCAAGAATCCTTTATAATCTTTCTGTCTTCAAGATTCTTTGTCTTTGGTTTTTGATGCTTTGATATAATATGTTTTGACATAATCTTCTTTGGTTCATATCAGATTTTGGAATTTTGAGCTACCTATACCTGGTTATTTATCTTTCTTTAGGCTCGAAAAGTTTTAATCCATTATATATTTTTTTGTTCTAATTAGTTACATGACAGTAGAATACATTTCAATTCATTGTATACAAATGGAGCAGAACTTTTCATTTCTCTGATTGTACAGGATGTAGAGCCAGACCATTTGTGTGATTATATATGCACCTAAGATATTGATGTCAATCTCATCCCAGCATCTTTCCCACTCCCATGCCCCTCCCCTCCCCTCTCTCCCCTCTCCCCCATCCAAAGTTTCTCCATTCTTCCCTTGCCCCTCATCATTACAGATTGGCATTCACATATCAGAGAAAACATTTGGCCTTTGGATTTTTGAGATTGGCTTAGTTTGCTTATCATGATATTCTTCAGCTCCATCCATTTACCTGCAAGTGTCATAATTTTATTTTCCTTTAAGACTGAATAATATTCCATTATCTGTATGTAGACCACAGTTTCTTTATCCATTCATCTACTAAAGAACTGCTATTTGGTTTCATATCTTAGCTATTGTGAGTTGAGCTGCTATAAACACTGATGTGACTGCATCACTGTAGTATGTTGATTTTAAGTCCTTTGGGTCTAGACCAGGAGTGGGATAGCTGGGTCAAATGGTTCCATTCCAGGTTTTCTAAGGAATCTCCATACAGTTTTCAGAGTGGTTGCACTAATTTCCAATCCCACCAGCAATGTATGAGTGTACATTTTTCCCCACATCTTTAACAACACTTATTGCTGCTTGCATTCTTGATCATTGCCATTCTAATTGGAGTGAGATGAAATCTTAGGGTGGTTTTGATTTGCATTTCTCCAATTACTACAGATGTTGAACACTTTTTCATATATTTGTTGATCAATTGCATATCTTCTGTGACATGTCTGCTCAGTTCCTTATTGATTGGGTTATTTGTTTCTTTGTTGCTGTTTTTGAGTTCTTTATATATAACACTCTATATGATGTGCCTGTGGTCAAGATTTTATCCCACTCCATAGGCTCTCTCTTCACATTATTGATTGTTTCCTTTGTTGAGAAGAAACTTTTTAGTTTGAATCTATCCCACTGATTATTGATATTATTTCTTGCACTTTAGTAGTCTTGTTAAGGAAGTCAGGTCCCAAGCTGACATGATGAAGATTTATTTGGACCTACTTTTTCTTCTATTAGGCACAGGGTCTCTGGTCTAATTCCTAGGTTCTTGATCCACGTTGAGTTGAGTGAGTTTTGTGCAGGATGAGAGATAGGGGTTTAATTTCATTTTGCTGCATATGGATTTCCAGTTTTCCCAGTACCATTTGTTGAAGAGGATATATTTTCTCAATTGTATGTTTTTGTCACTTTTGTCTAGCATGAGATAACTATATTTAGTGGGTTTGTCTCTGTCTTCTCTTCTGTACCATTGGTCTACCTGTCTATTTTGCTGCCAATACCATGTTGTTTTTGTTACTATAGCTCTGTAGTACACTTTAAGCTCTGGTATTACAATGCCTCTGCTTCAGTTTTCTTGTATGACCATTTTGACAATATTAATTCTGCCTTTCTAAGAACATGGGCTATCTTTCCATTTTCTAAGATTTTCTTTAATTTCTTTCTCTAGTGTTATGTAGCTTTTATTGTAGATATCTTTCACCTCTTTTGTTAGATTGATTCCCAAATAGTTTATTATTTTTGGAGTCTATTGTGAATGGGATAATTTTTCTAATTTCTCTTTCAGAGGATTCATCACTTATGAATAGAAATGCATTTGATTTATGGGTGTTAATTTTGTATCCTAGTACTTTGCTGAATTCATTTATTAGTTCTAGAAGATTTCTGGTGGAATTTTCTTGATCTTCTAAATACAGAATATGTCATCAGCAATAGTGATAGTTTGAGTTCTTTTTCTAATCATATCCCTTTAATTTCTTTCTTCTAGTTGTTCTGTCTAGAGATTCAAGGATAAAGTTGAGTAAAAGTGGTGAAAGTGGGCATCCTTGTCTTGTTCCAGTTCTTAGAGGGAATGCTTTCAATTCTTTTCCTTTTAGAATGATGTTGACCTTGGATTTAGCATAGATTGCTTTTATAATGTTGAGGTATGTTGCTACTGTCCCTAGTTGTTCTAGTGTTTTGAACATGAGGGATGCTGTATTTTGTCAAATGCTTTTTCTGCATCTATTGAGATGATCATATGATTCTTGTCTTTAAGTCTATTGATGTGATGAATTATGTTTTTTGTTTTCTATATGTTGAACCAACCTTGTATCCCTGGGATGAACCTCACTTGATTGTTGTGCACTATCTTTTTAATATGTTTTTCTATGCAGTTTGCCAGATTGATATTAAGAATTTTTGTATCTATGTTCATCAGGGACATTGGTTTGAAGTTTTTTTTCACTGATGTGTCTTTGACTGGTTTTGGTATCAGACTGATACCAGTTTCATAGAATGAGTTTGGAAGGATTCCCTCCTTTTCTGTTTCATGGAATACTTTGAGGAGTGTTGATATTAATTCTTCTTTGTAGGTCTTATAGAACTCAGCTGAGAATCAGTCTGGTCCTGGGCTTTTCTTGGTTCGTAGGCTTTTGATGGCATCTTCTATTTCATTGCTTGAAATTGATCTGTTTAAATTGTGTATATCCTCCTGATTCAGTTTGGGTAGGTCATATGTCTCTAGAAATTAGTTGATATCTTCAGGATTTTCTGTTGGAATACAAATTCCCAAAATAGTTTGTAATTTTATCTTCTGTATTTCAATAGTGTCTGTTGTGATATTTCCTTTTTCATCACAAATTTTAGTAATTTTAGTTTTCTCTCTCCTCTTCATTAATGTGGCGCTAGGGGCTTATCAATTTTATTTATTTTTTCAAAGAACCAACTTTCTGTTTTGTCAATTATTTTGATCATTTCTTTTGTTTCAGTTTCATTGATTTCAGCTCCGATTTTAATTATTTCCTGTCTTCTACTACTTTTGGTGTTGATCTCTTCTTCTTTTTCTAGGGCTTTGAGATGTAATGTTAGGTCATTTGTTTGTTGACTTTTAATTCTTTTAATGAATGAGCTCAATGCAAGAAATTTTCTCTTAGCACTGCCTTCACAGTGTCTAGATATTTTGATATGTTGTATTGGTATTCTCATTTACCTCTAAGAATTTTTTAGTTTCCTTCTGATATCTTGTGTTATCCATGCATCATTCAATAGCATTTTATTTAGTCTCCAGGTGTTGGAGTAGCTTCTATTTTTTTATTTTAGCATTGATTTCTAATTTCATTCCATTATAATCTGATAGAATGCAGGGTAGTATCTCTATCTTTTTAATTTGCTAAAGGTTGCTTTGTGGCATAACATATGCTCTATTTTAGAGAAGGATTCATGTGCTGCTGAGATGAAAGTGTACTCGCTAGTCGATGGACGGAATATTCTATCTGTCTGTTAAGTCTAAGTCTAAGTTATTGATTGTATTATTGAGTTTTATAGTTTCTGTGTTTACTTTTGTTTGGAACATCTATTTGATGATGAGGGAGGTGTGTTAATGTTACCCAGTATTATTGTGTTGTGGTCCTGAAATTGATTTCTGGAATTGTCGATTCCTGAAATTGAGCAGGGTTATTTAATATATGTAGATGCTCCTTTGCTTGGGGCAATGTTATGTCTTGTTGGTGTATAATGCCCTTAAGCAGTATGAAATGTCCTTCTTTATGCCTTCTGACTAACTTTGGCTTGAAGTCCACTTTATCTGAGAATGGAAACCCCTGCTTTTTTTCTCAGTTTGTGTGAATGATATGTTTTTTTCCAACCTTTCACCTTTAGTTTGTGTGTTTCTCTTTCTATGAGATAGGTCTCTTGAAGGCAGCATATTTTGGGGTCTTTTTTGTAAAATCCAATCTACCAGTCTATGTCTTTTGATTAATGAGTTTAAGCTGTTAACAATCAGGGTTATTATTGAGATATTATTTGTATTCCTGGTTGTTTTGGTTTTTTTTTTTTTTTTTTTGGTTTTTAACTTGACTTGGTTTCTCCTTTAGTTGGCTATTCCTTTAGTGTAGTTTTTCCCTTTGCTGTCTTTCATTTTTGTTTTTCATTTCCTCCTCATGGAATATTTTGCTGAGAATGTTCTCTAAGGTAGGTTTTCTAGTTGGAAATTCTTTTAATGTTTGTTTATCATGGAAGGTTTTTATTTTGTCATCAAATCTGAAGCTTAATTTTGGTGGGTATAAGATTCTTGGTTGACATCCATTTTCTTTCAGAGCTTGGTATATGTTGTTCCAGGTTCTTCTAGCTTTGAGGATCTGGGTTGAGAAATCTGCTGATATTCCAATTGGTTTTATTCTATATGTAATCTGATATTTTCTCCTGTAGACTTTAAAATTCTATCTTTTTTTGTATGTGAGGCATTTTTTTTATTATGTGCCTTGGTATGGATCTGTTGTAATTGTGTACATTTGGTGTCCTATAATTGTCTTGTATTTGATTTTCTATTTCATTCTTCAGGTTTGGGAAATTTTCTGAGATTATTTCATTGAAGATATTGTGCATTCCTTTGGTTTGTGTCTCTGTACCTTCCTCTGTCCTGATAATTCTTACATTTGGTCTTTTTGTGTTATCCTATATTTCTTGGATGTTCCGTTCATGGTTCTTCACTGTGTGGTCAACTTTGTTTTCAAGATTAAATATTTTGTTGTCATTGTCTGAGATTCTGTGTTCAAAGTGATCTAGTCTGTTGTTGATGCTTTCTATTGAGTTATTAATTTGGTTTACTGTTTCCCTCATTTCAAGGATTTCTGTTTGGGTTTTTTTCCCCCAGAATACCTCTTTATTGAAGTAGTCGTTTTCTTCCTGCATTTGCTCTCATAGTTCTTTATTGACATGATCTTTTGTTGTCTTCATTTGCTCTCTGACATCATCCTTTACTTTGCAAATTGGTAAACTGTGTACATTCTGAACTTCTTCTATGACATTACTTCTACTGTGTTGTCAATGGATTCTATTACTGTAGTGTCTTGGTTTGTTTGGGGTACTTTCTTCCCTTGTCTTATCATGTTGTTCATGTGTCTTCCCCTCTATCATTGCAGATCCAAATTATTACAGTTTCCACCCTAGAGATGTATAATGTCCCTGCAGGTTTCCAATACCTTGCCTTTAAGGGGGAGATTAGTATTAACAGCACCCAATGCAAACAATATGCCTTAAATTAAAACCCCTATTAAGAAATTTATAGTTTTGTCACAATAAACAGAAATGATGTGTTTGATTATTATCTACAATATAAATAGAGTAGGTTTGCAATAGTGTCTACAGTCCCTAATGGTGGACAAAGAAAGAAGGAGGGGTGTGGGGTATGATGTTTATGAGGTAGGAGGTGAGAATATAGAGTTATTATAGCATAGTAAGAATGAAAGGGGAATCAATGGAAGTTGGCTCTTAGCAGGAGAGAAGTGAGAAAGGGATCCTCAGGTATAACCAAGCCTGCAGGGAATTGGTGATGATCTTCCAGGTCATGGCTGTTGTCCCTAGATGGAAGCAGCCATGTCCCTAGTGGGCTGCAGGGCAGCATCAAGCCTGGTAAGCACCTTGGTTTGGGCTTCCAGGCCCAGGCTAATGTCCCACAATGGAAGCTTCCCAACTACAGATGGCAGTGGCATCAGCAGAAGTAATCCAAGATGGCGGCAGAGGTGTCCCAGGATGGAGAAGACTGCTTCGGAGATGGGCTGCCAGGGTGGGCCATTGGTGGTATTGTGTGGCCTGTTTGGATATTCAGTACTGTGGGGGGCATTGTCGCAGTGGGAAGTTGCCTCCAGGCCCTGTCCTTTGTCCTGAGGTGAAGGCTACCCTGTCAGGGGGACTGTGTGATTGACCACATTATCCAAAGGTAGAGGCCGGCTTGGGGATCCACACATTGGTAGAAGGGGAGTCACAGTAGGGATCTTCTCCATGGGGGCATGGCTGTTCCTCCTCACATGGCAGGAGGGTGTGGTCACTAGCCATTATTTTTTAAAAAGTAAGTTTTTGTTACCTTTTTCTCTTTGCTTACTTTCAATATAATGCAGTAAGTTGCTTTCTTGTTATTTAATAAATACTTCAGGATTTTTTCATTCTTTGTTCTTATTTCTCCTCTGGCTGCATATTTCAAATAACTTGTCTTCAGGTTAACATGTTATTTCTTTTGCTTAATTAATTCTGCTATTGACATTCTCTTGCATTGTTATTTTATCTATCATATTTTTCAGCTCCAGAATGTTTTTGTTCTTTCTTTATGATTTCAACTGAGTGTTGATGCTAGCTATTAATCTTTTTGTGCCTTACTTTTCTTCTGTAAAATAAAGGTACTAATAGTACCTGATTTAGAGTTGTGAGGATTGAATGATAAAGTATGGTGCCTGCTTCATGAGAAGCACTTAAATGTTAGCTATCCAATTATGAGTTCAAATTTTACTTCTTATTCAGATTATGAGTTCTGTATTTTGAATTTATTATCAAACACATTTTGACATGTCATGACTTATGGGAATAAATTCTTTAAGTGCAAGAGTTCTGTTGTACATTAATTTGTTAGAAATATTGAAAAGCTTCACTATTTTTAGTGTAAACTGCTAAAGTAACCTTGACTTCACTACTTAAAATGTGACTAACCCCTTTCAAAGGAAGAATATTTTCTATTGCTCTGTTAATCTTGTTTCATTTATGTACTTCTTTTTTGACTATCAATTTGTCTCTATGTTTGAAGATTTATGAGTTTCCTCTGCACAATGATTTTTAATTCTTTTTCATTCATTGTTATGGTTTGGATATGTGTTAGCCCCCCATAGCTTATATGTGAGACAATACAAGAATGTTGAAAGGAAAAATGATTAGATTATGAGAGCTATAACCAAGTTGGTGAATTAATCCACTTGAAAGGATTAACTGTCAAATAAAAATTATAAAATAATGTAAAAATTCTATTCTAGTAAAGAGTCACAAAACCAGGTAACATTTAAGTATTCATTTAACAAAATATGTGCAAGAAAACTTGCACAAAAATGCCCATAGCAATTTTAATTGTAATATACAGAGTCAGGAATCAAGGCATATAAAAAGGTGAATAGATAATGCATTCAAATACTATTTTTCAATGCAAATTAATGAAACAAAAATCAATATTTGCAATTAAAATATCAAAAAACACAGTCAAATAAAAAAAATTAGACACAAAGAAGCATATGTTGTTCCATTGTATGCTTCTAGTAATTAAATTTATAGTGATACAAGTGAGATTTTTATTTGCCTGTGAGCTGGACACAGAGAGCAGAATTGACTATAGGGTAGAAGGAAATTTTTGAGGTGCTTGAAACTTTTAAGAAAAAAAAAACAATTTTTCCTTTACATATTCCAAATGAATGGAATGAAGGAGAAAGATCTGAGTTATGTTACATAATATTTTTTTTTTCATTTTGTTACAGCAGAAGTTATAAAATTCCTGGCAACTATCAGAGGAAAATAGATGTATAAAAATTTTAGAAACAGGAAAATAGCATGAGTCAAGATTAAATAGCAATATCAACATCAGATAGCTCCTGCAAAGGAAGGAGAGTATATTGATGTGTAATGTTAAAATTTAAACTGCTCATGTTGTTCCTTTGGAATTTTGGTTGGTTTCTTTTGTTTAAGCTACAGTTTGATTAAATACCCATTCACTTGCAGGTAATCATTGAAGGTCTTCCAACTACCATGTCTCCGTATTAGTCGTATCATGGAGGGCTTAAAGGGAGGATGCTAAAAGGGAATGGAATTTTCTGCATTGTTCTTTGAGTCAGACCACTATGGCATTGGCAACATTGTCCTTAGGAAGGTAATTCTAATATCCTTGGATGAGGCCAGCATTAAAGTCGAGGGGTCCAAGACAGGTGAGAGCTGCCTGAAGGACTCAAGAGGCAAGGCAGATGCAATGTGTATGGACTCAGTGGACTTAAAATGACTGTTGTTCAAATATACTAGAGGAAGTGACTCTTGACCAAGGAGGCAGAGATGAAGGGGAGGGCTAGTAGTAGTGAATTACACAGAGGTCAGGCCTCCTTCATTAGTCTTTTGCAATGCCTCTAGTCACAGCTTGCAGCAGTGGTTGATCTGTGGTTACCTGGAGCTGCTTTCCAGTACACTGCTTTCTTCAAGGCCTTTTCTACCAGAGGCTGCATAAATGACATTTGACATTTTATCTCACTCAAATTATGAGGAAGTATAGAGACAGTTCCACTTCATCTACCCACACAGCCACACTTAAATTATGTTAGCAGTAATGGGATACAGGAGATAGTAGATAAATGAATTCTTAGATACTTGGTCATGATGTAGATGAAGAAAAGTTAAAATAAATCTAATCTCAGATGAAAAGATTTTAATAAACTTTCATTTGGCCAGTACACATTTTAACTATAATGATGAGCTGAAGGAAAACTAACAGAAGCTAAGAAATCAATAGTTTATCTATTCCAAAATAGATAATCCATCCTCTGTACAATTGAGTTTCTATTAAACCAAAAATAAGCACTTATTTTCTACGTTTCTTCAGTTTACTGACATATAAATTGTTAATTCCATTATTTACCTGTGTAGATAAACATGAATTCTAATCAAACACTTATTTGGCACTTTCTGAAAACCTAAGAGAAACAACAGAGAAGTTTTGCTCCTCTAAAATGGGCTGACATAGAAGTACCAACATTTCCTCAAAACTATAGTCATTCATGTATTTGTAAAGTAGTAATTTCTTTCCACTGAATGTTTTTTGATGATGCAAGAAATTCTATGCAATTCACAATAGATAAACCATAAATACTGCAAGAACACTGTAAATGTTTTAAAAAAGTTCTTAAGAAATTTCTTTGTCAAGAAAAATGTAGAAAATTATCATATGTCTGCAGATGGCTTCCTTATTACATAAAAAATAATCATGCCAGAAATAATAGAAAAATTTCAGATTCAAAGGAATCCCCTTACATGTTTTTTGTCAAAGCATTTTTCTTTCTTTACCATCACAAAACTGCTCTGTAATACAGTCTTCTTTGTTTAGTTAAATAAAAACCAGCCAGAAGAAAGTACTTTATAGGTCAATGAGTTTTCAAATTGAGTATGAGATTTAATTTCATTTATCTCTATATTTATTACATTATTCACTAGTTCTAGAATTATTAGATTTTCTAATAAGCATATGTAAGTGTGCATGTGTGTATAATATATATAATGTGTATATGTGTGTATATATATATATTTTACATATATATAATTTGTATTTGCACTTTTGTATTTTTTGAATTTTGTAAGCACTTTTTTTCCCCAAAGAAATTATCTCTGGTCAGCAAAATCACTCATACTCCTGGATTTAACTTATTCTACAGAATTCTAAGAAGGACAAATTTAAATGTATATCTAGAATATCTGACTAATTCACATATTTCAGGTTCCTAAACCTCTTAATAATACCTAGCCTCATTTCAGCTGTAATAACTTCACTGCCAATCTTTTTGGTCAGCTTCCCCATTTCACTTCTAAGCCACAGATTTTTTTATACTTCAGAATTGACTGCAACCCCATTAACAAGAGAAGGGAAAGTGTCCCAACCACATTAAAAAAGTCACAGTCTTGCTCAGTGCTGAGTCACAACTCCCTCTTTTACTGAAACTTTTTCTATTGGTTCTTTTTAGTTATACATGACAATAGGATTCATTTTGTCATAAAAGCATGGAATACAATTTGTTCTTCTTTAGTCCTCAGTACTTCCCCCTTCCCTTCTCTCTTCTCTCCACCATTCCATTCCCTCTACTCTGCTGATCTTTCTGCTATTTACTGAGAGTTATTTTTTTTAGTTAGTGTCTTGTGGATTAATGATGGTGAAATTCTCTGTGGTATGTTCATGTATGTATATAGAAAAATTAGGTCAGATTCATGCCACTGTTTTCTCTCTTCCATCGCTCATTCCGTCCCTTCATTTCCCTTGGCCTATTCCACTGATCTTTTTTCTATTCTTTTTTTTTTTTTAATCCTCCCACTCCTATTTTGGATTTTCTTCCCTGTATCAGAAAAAAATATTTGACCTTTGACTTTTTGTGACTGGTTTATTTCACTTAGCATGATAATCTCTGGTTCCATTCATTCACCACAAATACCATAAAGTCATTCTTCTTTAAGGCTGAGTAATTCTCCATTGAGTATATATACCATATATTCTTAATCCATGCATCTGTTGAAGGCCACCTAGGTTGGTTCAATAGCTCAGCTATTGTGAATTGTGCTGATATAAACATTGAATCATTGTAGTATGCTGATCTTAAAACCCTTGAATATATATCAAGGAGTTAGGTAGCTGGGACATATGGTGGTTCCATTCGTATTGTTTGAGGAATTTCCATACTGCTTTCCAGAGGTTTGCACCAATTCTGCAGCCCCACTGAAAATTTATGTGTTCCTTCTCCCCCACATCCTCACCAAAATTTATTCTTGTATTCTTGATAATTGCTATTCTGACTGTAGTGAGATGAAATCTCAAAGTAGTTTTAATTTGCATTTCTCTAATTTCTAGACATGTTGAATATTTTTTTATATATATTTGTTGACCATATGTATTTTTTCTTTTGAGAAGTATCTGTTTAGTTCCTTTGCCCATTTATTGATTGTGTTATTTGTTTTCTTGGTGTTAAGGTTTTGAATCTTTGTATATCCTGGATATTAATGCCCTATCTGAGGAGCAGATGGCAAAGATTTTCTCCCATTCTGTTGGATCTCTTTTCATGCTCTTGTTTGCTTTGCTGTGAAGTTTTTAATTTGACACCATCCCATTATTGATTTTTTATTTTACTTCTTGCATTTTAGGAGTCTTATTAAGGAATTCATTTCCTAAGCTGACATGTTGGAGTGTTGGGCCTACATTATCTTCTAACAGTTGCAAGATTTCTGGTCTAATTCCTTTGATTCACTTTAAGTTGAGTTTTATGCAGGGTGAGAGATAGGAGTTAAATTTCATTTAGCATATGGATTTCCCTATTTTTCTAGCACCATTTGTTAAAAAGTCTGTCTTTTGTTCAATATATGTTTTTGGCATCTTTGTCTAGTATGAGATAACTGCTTTTATGTGGATTTGTTGCTGTGTCTTATATGCTACTCCATTGTTCTTCATGCCTGTTTTGGTGCCTGTACCATGCTGTTTTTGTCACTATTGGTCTGTAGTATCATTTGAGTTCTGGTATAGTGATACCTACTTTTTTGCTTATCTCAGTAAGAATTGCTTTGGCTATTCTGGGTCTCTTATTTTTCCAAATCAATTTCATAAGTGATTTTTCTAGTTCTGTGAAGAACGTCATTGGAATTTTAATGGGTATTGTAGTGAGTCTGGATAGCACTTTTGGTAGTGTGGCCATTTTGACAATATTAATTCTGCCTATCCAAGAACATGGGAAGTCATTCCATCTTCTAAAGTATTCTTCAATTTCTCTCTTTAGTGCTCTATAGTTTTCATTTTAGATGTCCTTCATATCTTTTGCTCTGTTGATTCCCAATTTCTTTGGAGACTATTGTGAATGGGATAGTTTTCCTCATTTCTTTTTCAGAGATTCATCACTGGAGTACAGGAATGCAATTGATTTATGGGTGTTTATGAACTCCAGAAGTTTACTGGTGGATTTGAATATTTTCCATCTTCTAAATACAAGATCATATCATGAGCAAACAGAGATAATTTGAGCTCCTCTTTTTCTATTTGTATCCCTTTAATTTCCCTCTCTTGCCTGTATGCTCTAATAGAATATCAAGGACCATGTTGAATAGGAGAGTTATAAGTGGACATCCTTGTCTTGTTCCTGTTTTTAGAGAAAATGCTTTCAGTTTTCTCCATTCAGGATAATGTTTTCCTTGAATTTGTCATATATAATATATAACTTTTACAATGTTGAGGTAAGTTTCTTCAATTCCTGGTTTTTCTAGATTTAAACATGAATGCATGCTATATCTTGTCAAATGCTTTTTCTGCATCTATTGAAATAATCATGTGCTTAAAACTATTTATGTGGTGAATTACATTTATTAATTTCTGTACTTGAGCCATTCTCCAATCTCTAGGATAAAACCCATTTGATCATGGTGCATAATATTTTAATGTGTTTTTGTATGTGGTTTACCAATACTTTATTAAGAATTTTTGCATCTATGTTCATTGAGGATATTGGTCTGAAGTTTTATTTATTTGACAGGTTTTAGTCTGATTTGATGTCAGGGTGATACTAGCTTCATAGAATGAATTTGGAAGGAATCCTCCTTTTCTATTTCATGGAACAATTTAAGGAGGATTTGTATTAGTTCTTAGTTCTGATAGAACTCAGCTAAGAATCCATCTAGACCTGCTCTTTTCTTTGTTGGAAGGCTTTTGATATCTACTTTAATTTAGTTTCTTGAAATTAATCTGTTAACGTTTCCTATATCCTCATGGCTCAATTTGGGCAAGTCATTTTTCTCTAAAACTTTGTCCATATCTTCAAGATTTTATACCTTATCGGAGTATAAATTTTCAAAATAGTTTTTGACGAACCTCTGTATTTCTGCGGTGTCTGTTGTGATATTTCCCTTTTCATCCCATATTTTGATAACTTGAGTTTTTCCATCTTTCTTTGGATTAGTTTGGCTAAGGGTTTAACAATTTTGTTTTTCCTTTCAAAAAAACAACTCTTTATTTCATTTTCATTTTGTTGTTGCTATTGTTCTAATTAATTATATATATAAATGGAATGGATTTTGACACATCATACATAACGGAGTATAACTTCTCATTCTTTTGTTTGTACATGCTCTAGCATCACACCAGTCATGTAATCATACACACACACACACACACACACACACACACACAGGATAATGATGTCTGATTCATCCTACTATCTTTCCTATACCCATACTCCCTCCCTTCCCTTACCTGTCCTCTGTCTAATCCAAAGTACCTCTATTTTTCCCTAGCCCCCCACTTATTGTGAATTAGTATCAGCATATCAGAGAAAACATTTGGCCTTTGGTTTTTGGGGAGTGACTTATTTTGCTTAGCATGATATTCTCTAGCTCAATCCATTGACCTGCAAATGCCATAATTTCATTTTTCCTTAAGGCTGAGAAATATTCCATTGTGTGTCTGTATGTTTATATATATATATAAACACATGTTTTCTTTATTCATTCATCTGTTGAAGAACACCTAGATTGGTTCCATAGTTTAACTATTGTGAATTGGGCTGCTATAAACATTGATGTGGCTGTGTCACTGTAGTATGCTGATTTTAAGTCCTTTGGGTATAAACCTAGGAGTGGGATGACTGGATCAAATGGTGGTTCCATTCCAGGCTTTCTGAGGAATCTCCATACTGCTTTCCATAGTGCCTACACTAATTTTCAATCCAACCAGCACTGTATGAGTGTATCTTTTTCCCCACATCCTCACCAACATGTATTGTTGCTTGTATTCTTGATAATAACCATTCTGACTGGAGTGAGGTGAAAACTTAGTTTTGATTTGCATTTCTCTAATTGCTGGAGAAGGTGCCAAAAACATTCATTGGAGGAAAAATAGCCTCTTCAACAAAAGGTGCTGGAAAAGCTGGAACTCTATATGTAACAAAATGAAATTAGACCCCTATCTCTCACCCTACATGAAACTCAACTCAAAGTGAATCAAAGACTTAAGCACTAGAACAGAGATCCCTCACCTAATAGAAGAAGTAGACCCAAATTGTCACCAGGTTGGTTTAGGATCTGACTTCCTTAACAGGAGTTATAAAGTGTAAGAAGTAAAAATCAAGAATCAATATATGGAATGAATTCAAACTGAAAAGCTTCTTCTCAACAAAGGAAACAATCAACAATGTGAAGAGAGAGTCAACAGAATGGGAGAAAAATCTTTACCACATGCACTTCAGATGGAGCAATAATCTCTAGGCTATATAAAGAACTAAAAAATCTTAAAAACAACCAAAACAACAAAACCCACAAATAATGAAGTATATAAATGGGCTAAGGAACTGAAAAGATACTTTATAGAAGTGTCAACAAATATATTTAACATTGTTCAACATCTATAGCAATTAGAGAGGTGTTTCATTGATTTTTTGCAGTATTCTTTTAATGTCAATTTCATTGATTTTGACTCTTATTTTCATGTTGGTTTATTCTTCTTTTTCTAGGGCCCTGAGATGTTATCTTAGATTACTTATTTGGTGTCTTTCTATTTTTTTAATATATGAGTTCAATGCTATGAACTTTTGTGTTAGAACTACCTTCATACTGTCCCAGAGATTTGGATATGTTGTATCACTATTCTCATTTACTTCTAAGATATTTTTATTTCTCCCCTGATTTCCTCTACTAATCATTGATCAATCAAAATGTATTATTTAATTTTCAGGTGTTAGAGTGATTTCTGTTTTTCATCCTATCATTGATTTTTTTTTTATTGTAAACAAATGGGATACATGTTGTTTCTCTGTTTGTACATGGCGTAAAGGCATACCATTTGTGTAATCATAAATTTACATAGGATAATGTTGTTTGATTCATTCTGTTATTTTTCCCCTTCCCCCCACCCCTCCCACCCCTCTTTTCCCTCTATACAGTCCTTCCTTCCTCCATTCTTGCCCCCCTCCCTAACCCCAACTCTAACCCCAACACTAATCCCTCCCACCTTCCATTATGTGTCATCATCCACTTATCAGCGATATCATTCGTCCTTTGGATTTTTGAGATTGGCTTATCTCACTTAGCATGATACTCTCCAATTTCATCCATTTGCCTGCAAATGACATAATTTTATCATTCTTTATGGCTGAGTAATATTCCATTGTATATATATACCACAGTTTCTTTATCCATTCATCAATTGAAGGACATCTAGGTTGGTTCCACAATCTGGCTATTGTGAATTGAGCAGCTATGAACATTGATGTGGCCGTATCTCTGTAGTGTGCTGATTTTAAGTCCTTTGGGTATAGGCCAAGGAGTGGGATAGCTGGGTCAAATGGTGGTTCCATTCCAAGTTTTCTAAGGAGTCTCCACACTGCTTTCCAGAGTGGCTGCACTAATTTGCAGTCCCACCAGCAATGTATGAGTGTACCTTTTTCCCCACATCCTCGCCCAACACCTGTTGTGCTTGTATTCTTGATAATCGCCATTCTAATTGGGGTGAGATGGAATCTTAGGGTGGTTTTGATTTGCATTTCTCTTATTACTAGAGATGTTGAACATTTTTCCATATGTTTATTGACTGCTTGTAGATCTTCTTCTGTGAAGTGTCTATTCATTTCCTTAGCCCATTTGTCAATTGGATTATTTGCATTCTTGGTGTAGAGTTTTTTGAGTTCTTCATATATTCTGGAGATTAGTGCTCTATCTGAAGTATGATTGGCAAAGATTTTCTCCCACTCTGTAGGTTCTTTCTTCACATTGCTGATAGTTTCCTTTGCTGAGAGAAAGCTTTTTAGTTTGAATCTATCCCAGTTACTGATTCTTGTTTTTATTTCTTGTGCTATGGGAGTCCTGTTTCATCCCAGGGATGCAAGGTTGGTTCAACATCAGGAAATCAATAAATGTAATTCACCATATCAATAGACTTAAAGTCAAAAATTACATGATTATTTCAATAGATGCAGAAAAAGCATTTGATAAAATACAGCACCCCTTCATGCTCAAAACACTAGAAAAAATAGGGATAGTGGGAACATTCCTTAACATTGTAAAGGCCATATACGCTAAGCCCATGGCTAATATCATTCTAAATGGTGAAAAACTGAAAGCTTTCCCCCTATAAACTGGAACAAGACAGGGTTGCCCTCTTTCACTACTTCTATTCAATATCGTCCTTGAAACTCTAGCCAGAGCAATTAGACAGACCAAAGAAATTAAAGGGATACAAATAGGAAAAGAAGAACTCAAACTATCCCTATTTGCTGATGATATGATTATATACTTAGAGGAACCAGGAAATTCCACCAGAAAACTTTTAGATCTCATAAGTGAATTCAGTAAAGTATCGGGATATAAGATCGATGCACATAAATCTAAGGCATTTTTATACATAAGTGATGAATCTTCAGAAAGAGAAGTTAGGAAAACTACCCCATTCACAATAGCCCCGAAAAAAATAAAATACTTGGGAATCAATCTCACAAAAGAGGTGAAAGACCTCTACATTGAGAACTCCAGAACACTAAAGAAAGAAATTAAAGAAAACCTTAGAAGATGGAACAATCTCCCATGTTCTTGGATAGGAAGAATTAATATTGTCAAAATGGCTATACTACCAAAAGTGCTATACAGATTCAATGCAATTCCAATTAAAATCCCAATGACGTACCTTTACAGAAATAGAGCAAGCAATTATGAAATTCATCTGGAAGAATAAAAAACCCAGAATAGCTAAAACAATCCTTGGCAGAAAGAGTGAAGCAGGGGGTATCGCAATACCAGATCTTCAACTCTACTACAAAGCAATAATAACAAAAACGGCATGGTATTGGTACCAAAATAGACAGGTGGATCAATGTTACAGAACAGAGGACATGGACACAAACCCAGATAAATACAATTTTCTCATACTAGACAAAGGGGCCAAAAATATGCAATGGAGAAAAGATAGCCTCTTCAACAAATGGTGCTGGGAGAATTGGAAATCCATATGCAACAGAATGAAACTAAACCATTATCTCTCACCATGCACGAAACTAAACTTAAAATGGATTAAGGACCTCGGAATCAGACTAGAGACCTTGCATCTTATAGAAGAAAAAGTAGGTCCAGAGTTTTAACATGTCGGCTTAGGACAAGAATATCATTGATTTTTAATTTTATTCCATTTTGATCTGATAGAAAGTAAGGTACTACTATACTTTTTTGTATTTGTTAAGTTTTGCTTTATAGTCTATTTTAGAAAATGGTCCCTGTGCTGCTGTTAAGAAAGTGAATTCAGTTGTTGGTAGCTGAAATATTCTATAGATGTCTGCTAGGTCCATATTATTAATTGCATTTTTTTGTTCTGTAGAATCTTTATTTATTATTTGGATATCTATTCAGTTGTGAGAGAGGTGTGTTAATGGCAGCCAGTATTATTATATTGTGGTCTATTTGAGTCTTCATATTGAGAAGGATTTGTTTGATATATGTAGATGTTCCAATGTTTGGGACATAAATATTTATGAGCATTGTATCTTGTTGATGAATGATTCCCTTAAGCTGTATTAAGTAACATTCTTTATATCTTCTGATTAATCCTGAGTTGAAGTCCACTTTATCTGATATGAGAATAACAATCCCTGCTTATTTACGAGTTCCATGCAAGTGGCATTTTCCCCCATCCTTTCACCTTCAGTCTGTGAATGTTTTTGCCTATGAGATGAATCTCTTGCAAACAGCATATTGTTGGGTCTTGTCTTTTATCCAATCTGCCAAATTACATCTTTTGAGTGAAAAAGTTAAACTATTTATATACAGTGTTATCCTTGAGATATAATCTTTATTTCCTGCCATTTTGATTTATTTCTAATATTTAAATTAGACTTGATTCTCCATTAATTGACTAGTCTTCTAGTGTTATTCCTCCCTATGCTGGTTTTCATTTTTATTTTTCATTTCTTCATGAAATATTTCATTGAGTATGTTTTGTAGTACAGTCTTTCTAGTTATGAATTCTTTTAGCTTCTGTTTATCATAGAAGGTTTTCATTTCATCTTCAATTCTTAAGCTTAATTTTTTGGGGTATGGTATTCTTAGTTGACATCCAACCAAGAGCTTGATAGATATTATTCTAAACTTTCCTGGCTTTTAAGGTCTGGGTTGAGAAATAAATTGAAATCCAGATTGGTTTACTTACAAATGTGACTAGTCATTTTTCTCTTGCCAATTTAAAAATGTTATCTTTTTTCTGTATGTTAGGCATTTTCATAATAATATATCTTGGAACAATCTATTGTAATTTTGTAATTTGAAGTCCTGTATGCCTCTTGCATTTGAATATCCATCTCATTCTTAAGGTTTGGAAATCTTCTGATATTATTTCATTGAAAAGTTTGTGCATTCCGTTAGCTTGCATTTTATCTATCACCTGAGACTTCATCTATCCCAATGAATCTTAAATTTGGTCTTTTAATGTTATCCCAGATTTCTTTAATATTCTGTTCATAGTCTCTTAACATATTTTCTTTAAGGTTGACTTTATTTTCAAGATTATATGCTTTGTCATTGATGTCTGAAAATCCATCTTCAAAGTGGTCTAATCTATTGGTGACATTTTCATTGAATTTTTAATTTGGTTTATTGATTCTTTCATTTGGAGAATTTTCATTTGGTTGCTTTTCAGAATCTCTACTGAAGTGATCTTGCATTTCCTGTATTTCTCTCTAATTTCACTCCTTACATCTTCTTTTAGGTCATAGAACAGTTTAACTTTGAACTTTCTAAATTCCTTCTCTGACATTTCCTTCACTGTGGTGTCAATAAATCTGCTGTGGAAGCATTTGGGAAGGTTTAGTTCCTTGCTTTTTCATATGGTTTATGTGTCTACCCCTCTATCGGTACAGTTCTGATTTCTTCTTTTAAGCAAAAGACTACTTTGTGAGTTTCATTCTCTTAAGAGTCCTGGGTTAGGCTAATATCCAAATAATGATATTTTAAGTCAGTGTGTGACCTCTGCTGATACAAATCTCAACATCACTTTAAAAGATTCCAGTAAGCTTTTTCTGCTATAATCATTTCAGAGTTCAAGCCTGGTTTATTCAACCTTATGAAAAACAAAAACTTGCTGAAATTGTTCTCTGTGGTTCCTTAAATTCAGGTATAAAACTATAATAAAGTTATGTAATAGGTAAAAAAAATAGTTGTTATATTTCATAAACTTACTATAACCTTACAAGATGGCTAAAAGGGGGGAGGAAGAAAGCTTGGACAAAAAGGAGAGGGAGAGAGAGAGAGAGAAAGAGGGGGGAGGAAGGAAGGAAGGAAGGAACGCAGGAAGGAAGGAAGGAAGGAAGGAAGAAAGGAAGGAAGGAAGGAAGGAAGGAAGAAAGACAGAGAAAGAAAGAGATTCATGTATAATTTACATCAAGGTAGAAAGGGTGAATGGTTGCATTTGAGGTAGCAGATAATGCAAGAGGATGAGTAGACAATAGGAGGATCAAGTATAAACTGGAGCTAGGAAAACAAAAATAGGAAGATTCATTCTAATTAATTCTTTAAACTATTAGACAAAATACATTCAAATAGGTTGAAGATACAATGCTGGTATTTGGGTTAACAATAGTCATTCAAGTTAAGAAGTTATTGATATGATCAAAGTGGACATTAGAGTTTTTTATAGTATACTATGTCTAGGTGAAGAAAGTTCTTGTTGAAAGATTAGATTTCATTGGTGTTTGGACATTTTGCAAATGCCCATCAGTCTTTGGCTGTGGATCTCTCCTGAGTTGCAGGGGCATGGGAACCAGTTTCCTAGCTGCTATGAACCTCCTGTAGCAACTTCTGGTTTGTCAGTTCAGGTGCCTACGGCCAACTGCTCCATGTTGTGTGTTTACTGTTTCTATTGTGTGCAGTAGTTTAGGATGCAGAGACTCTGGAGTGTTGCTGTGATTGCTGTATAATTGCTCCCTTTTATAGGATTCTTTCTGTATTAGTGAAGTCCTACTGCCTGTCTGTGAGTGTAGGAACTCTGGTTGTGGGTTTCCCATGGGTGTTCTGTGGTGCAGAAGTATTCCCCAGACCTTTCCACTCTCTGAGGTACAATAGTAAAGGGTCTCAGGTGGTTCACCTTGGCTCTAGTTTCCACTGCCCTATGTTGTGAATTGCAGATGTTGATTCCCTCTGTTTACGATGTCTGATGCAAGGTCCTACAAGTTTTCAATAATGTCCTGACACTTTCCAGTTGTGATCATAGGTCAGGCTGCACACCAGTTAAGGCTGGGATCAGTTCCTTCCTGCTGCATAGACTATGGTAATTTTCCACCAGTCTCTATGTCTCTGGATATTCAGGCATCTTCCCTCTGGTATGGCCCCATGGCCCTGGAACCAACTCCAGGCTTCATACAGTACCTCACCCTAATGCTAGTCACTGGGTCCTGGTGACTCTGCTTTTCTCTATTTGGGGCTAAAGCTATGTTGTTGCTGTCTCTGTCTGAGTTGTGTGAGTGGATACTGTGCACAGATTTCCACCCTTGCCTACAACATAGAGACTGAGGAGAGTTGGTTCAATCCCCACCAGACCATTCAGTTCCCCTTGTTTATAGTGAGGGGGAGCAAGAGGAGTTCACAGTAATATTTGGCTAGTAGTGGTCCTTCCAGAAGTACTTTCTGGCTGAATTCTTAAGAGGTTCCAGTGCAGGACTTCCCTGTTTTAATTGCAGCTCTGTGGGCATGAGAAGATGCAGTGTTGATTTTAAGCGGTGACAGGTCAGGTGAGGGCTCCACAAGATGACTGTGAATCCCCCTACCCCTGCCTCAGTTTTCTTTTCACAATTGATTTTAAGCTGATTACTGTTTTAAGGACCCTGCTGTTATCATCACACTTTAAATTTTGTCTGACTATCCAAATGTTTTTATGTGGGTGAGCTTAAGAAAGTTTTCACTCCCTTTCTCTTCTCTTCCTATTGCTTCTCCCCACTCCTAATCCCCAGGTTCAGGTTCAAGGGTAGGGGACTCTGAGTTTTTTCCTACTCTGATAGCATACCTCCTAATCTCTCCAAGACTCAGACTTTATAATACATTTTAGAGCATGTATTTAGTCACCCACTTCTCAATTTGGCTTTTCCTTTGCTGCCGCCTTTCTGTGTTGTGAGGAGATCAGGACTTGCTGCCTAGCTCACTTCTGCCATCTTCCCGTCTCCTTTCCTTATCTAAACGTTTTGCTTAATTTACTGCTTGCTTAATTTCTGTTCATTTTTTTAACTTTCAATTTCTGTACATACCTGAACTTTTCCATGAGTCAAATTGCAGCTAAACTTAACCCAGGCTTGCAGTCTTGCCTTGTCTTATTTTCTGAACAGCAACCCCTCCCATCTCTGTGACCATTTGTTTTCTTATGATTCTTGCTTTTTCATCCAATAGAACTTTGCCTTAATCATACTATAGATTTGACTCAAAAACTCTAATTCCAGTTTGCCTTTACCTATGTGAGTGGTAACTTATAGCATCCAACCTAACTGGATATCTATGCCTGGATTTCTGATGGGCATCTCAAACTCATTTATAACTAGACAAAAGTCCACTCCTGATTTCATCTTTGCTTAAATTTCCTCCCCTATAGTCTTTGCCATCTCATTGTCCTGTTGGTGAAGTTGAATTCCAGAAGTCACTCTATTCTTTCTTTCTTTCAGTCCCTGTGTGAAATTTTTCAGTAAGTCTTATCAGCTCAAATTCCAAAATACTTTCTACATCAATTCGCCTATTTCCATCACTAATTCTTTAAATCTCATATTGGTCAAAATTACCTATCGCATAAGCACACAAATAGATTCTCAATGAATCTCTGTCACTTTTTGATTCCTCTTCAATCTATTCTCCACATTACATTCAGGATGGCCCCATTCATTCTTCAAGTGTAAATCAAACTATATAGTTTCCTAAAGTGAAAGCTTCAAATGGAATCTAACTCTTTGGCTTATACTACAGGCCTATTATGAAGACTCTTCTGCTTGATGTTGTGTCATCATCCCTTACAAAATTCCAATCCCATCACAATGTTCTCTTTCCCTTTTCTTAAATGCAGATTCTTTTCTGTTTTTAATATTTTTTCCTCATTAGATACCCTTCTATTTTCTTTTTGTCTGTTCTAATTAGTTATACATGACAGTAAAATGCATTGTGACACATCATACACAAATGAAGCACAACTTCTCATTCCTCTGGCTGTACATGGTGCAGAATCACACCTGTAGTGTAATCATACATGTATATAGGGTAATAATGTCCATCTCATTCCACCATCCTCCCATACCCACATCTTTTCCCCTCTCTTCACTCCCCTCTGCACAATACAAAGTTTCTTCATTCTTCCATACCCTCACCTAACAATTATGTATCAGCATCCAGTTATCAGAGAAAACATTTGACCTTTTGTTTTTTGGGTTTGGCTTATTTCGTTTAGCATAATATTCTACAACTCCATCCATTTACCTGCAAATGCCACAATTTCATTCTTCTATAAGGCCGAGTAATATTCCTTTGTGTATATGTATCACTTTTTTTTTTTTTTTTATCCATTCATCTGTTGAAGGGCATCTGGGTTGGTTCCATAGTTTAGCTATTGTGAATTGAGTGGCTATAAACATTGATGTAGCTGTGTCACTGTAGTATACTGATTTTAAGTCCTTTGGGTATATATTGAGGAGTGGAATAGCTGGGTCAAATGGTTTTTCCATTCCAGGTTTTCTGAGGAATCTCCATACTGCTTTCCATAGTGGTTGCACCAATTGGCATTCCTATCATCAATGTTTGAGTGTGCTTTTTTCCCCACATCTTCACCAACATTTATTGTTGCTTGTATTCTTGATTGTTACCATTCTGAGTAGAGTGAGATGAAATCTTAGTTTTGATTTGCATTTCTCTAATTGCTGGAGATGATGAGTATCTTTTCATATATTTGTTGATCTATTCTGTTTCTTCTTCTGTTAAGTGTCTATTCAATTTCTTAGCCCATTTATTGATTGGGTTATTTGTTATTTTGGTGTTAAGCCTAAATGCCAAATCTTCTTTCCCCAAATAGGGCTTCCCTGAGCTTCCCTCTGTAGTATTCAACTCCTCATCAAACTATCTCTATGTATCATCCTTATAGCTCTTGTTAATATCTGAATTCTATTTTTTGGGGGGATATCAGGTATTGAACCCGGGGATGTTTAACCACTGAGCCACACCCACATCTCTTTTTATGTTTATTTTTTTATTTTGAAACAGGGTCTTGCCAAGTGGCTTATGGTCTCCCTAAGTTGCTGAGGCTGGCTTTGAACTTGTGATCCTCCTGTCTCAGTCTCCTCAGCCACTGGGATTACAGGCATGAGCCACTATGCCTGTCTTAATATCTTAATTTTATTGTTTATTCATTACTCCTCTTGGGCACAACCCAATGTATACTCCAAGAGACCAGGGAGCTAAATTGTTTGTTCACTGTTTTATCCCATGTCTTGAATGGCCTCAAGCAATAGTAGGCGAGTAGTAACAGTTTTAACAAATCATGAAAATAGTATTTTAACCCATACTTGAACTGTCATAGTCCAATAAAAAAATGTGGTACTTCAAACTTCTACATTACTGCAATCATTTATCATATATCAATGACTTTCAAACTTGGCTTTACCCTAATATCAACTGGAAGGTTCTATAAAATACAGATGCCAGGTCTGTATCCCTAGCATCCTCATTTCATTGGTTTGGCACACACATTGATTCTTTGTGAAAGCACCTATAGGTGAATCTAATGTTCAACTATGAATGACAATCTCTGATATAAACATATATAATTATATAAAATTATAATATGTATAATATTTTATGATAAACTAGTATACTGAAATTGCTACTGAACTACCTTGTTTGAGTAACCTTTGTAAGTATTGAATTGATCTTTAAATTATCTTAGGAGAAAAAGAACACTAACTATGTATGTAAATGAGCATTTTGCATTTCTCCTAGGTTTGTTACAAACTTTATGCATTCAGTTATTTTAGTAAAAAAAAAAAATTCCTACCTGATATATTGACAATGGCTACATAGGGACTTTTTAATCTTAGAAATAAATGTCTACAGGGGGACACTAGGTTTTCTCATTTTTCACATAAATGTTTGATTGTTAGTTTCTTGCCTATTTAACAATTTATCATATCTCCTGCTCAAACAGTAAAATCAAGAGTCCAAACCACAATCTGAAAAAGAATGTAATTTACAAATTAATTAATGACCTACTTATAAGTAAAAAATATCATATTTATGTTCATTTTTTGCTCATCTCCTGTTACACAGAAATAACTGAATGAGTTTAAACTAAATTTGCATTAAGAAATAGAATACTCCAAAGTCAAATCCCCAGGTATTAACTTTCTGTCTTGGAGCCTGTTTTATAGCTGAGTTACAAACTCCAAAGAAAATTTACAATGGAACATGGACAAACTCATTTTGTAATGGGGAGTGGTATTCACCAGCAGTGAGGGAATTTATTGTGCTTTGCTGTCAACCTTTTTACCTTTCTAAAATGGTGAGTTTGAAGTTTAAAAATCAATATCTATATTTTTCATTTCATATACCACTTAGTCATAACACAATATTTTTCCCTGCTGAGGTTGAAAAAAACTCTAGTTTAGTAATAAAAAATATGTGGACAGGAATTGTTAGATTATTTACAACTCTTCCTACAACTAAATTGAATGCCATATAGTACATATAAAAGAGAGAAAGAGTGAAATGACCAATAGATTTGGGTATTACACAAACTTGAAAATGTAAGAAATGAAAATCTAAAAAGTTTGTATGTTTAAATAATGCCAGATTATCGAATAGGATTATTTTAGTCAATTTCTAAAATGATACATAATAATAGCAAATTATAGCAATACTTGTATTAATGAGAAATTGTTTTTATTAAAAAAAATACAGAACAGCTATGTATTGGATAGAGGATTAATATAGTTATAATGTTATAAGACAGAAATATAACATCTGTAATGTTCATTTCATTCATACAAGTATTCTTTAATATTTGCCAAAAGACAGTCATCATGGTATCAGTCTATTAGTCTAAGTTATATATTTGAATCTAAGCATTTTCTATTATAATACACTACGATACAAACTTTCTAATCTCTGTAATAGCACTTAACTTCTTCAAGGTCATTTTATAGCTTTTTAGAATTTAATTTATTGGCATAATTTTCCTTGACTTTAAAAATTTTCTATAATCCAGCAAATTGGAATGCTTTTTTTTCTTATTTTAAAGCTAATTATGAGAAATAAATGGAAAAAAATTCTTCCCAGTATTCCACAAAATGATATTTTATGAAAGTGAATTTCTAAATCCCCAAGCAATCAAAACTAATGATGTTTGACGTTGGCGATTGAAATTATGTCTAACAGGAAAATAGTTGTTACATGTCCTTATTAGATTTGCCATCTAATGTAATCAGATTTAAAATATGTCTTTAACTCAGCCAGGCCATTGATTTTGCACTGGACAATGACTTTCTTTGCCATTAAATTTTACCTCTGAAGCCATTTGAACATTTGGTTAGGTACTGAAATAAGCTTTAATTTTATTGTTAAAGAATCCCTGCTTAGCACAGAAGAGGAGAGCAGGGGAGAAATGCTATTATTCAAAATCCCTTTTGGCTTCTAATAACATAAAGTGAAACAGTCCATATGGATTAGTTTTTCAAATGCCCTCCATATATTTACTTGATTTTTAACCTCATTGGAGAGAAAAAGAGAGTAGTGTTCAAAATTGTTTTTCATAAAGACACAGTTCTTCGTTTTGTATTTCTTTTAAATGATGTAGACACTGGATTATTTATACAACATGGCATGTGTTCCCTTAATAAAGATGTGTGCATCCTTTATCACATTTTTTCCTTATCAATATTTTAATAAGCAAGTGAGTGCTAACTGGAATCTTCTATCAAGATAATTTAAGTGATAAAATATCTTCCTTCACTTCAATCCTTGATGAAAGCTGTGAAATGAAGACTTACTAATACCACTAACATTTTTAAAATAGTTTGATTAGGAATAGTTATAATATATTTCACTTTTGGATATGAAAAGAGTTAATATAACTTTATAGATTAGGGCTAAATTTAGAATACTCTATTATTTGGTCTGTTCTGATAATTCCCAATCTTTCATCTCATATTCTAGTAAGTTTTATTTTTTAAAGATTAAATAACAAGGACATTTACTTTACCATGATCTAAATGCCTATAAACAATGCCTTTTCTATAAGTACTGAGATTACATTTTTGCATCTTGCATTTAATAATTATAAAGATTTACATTTATTTTTGTTCTTTTGAGGACATACCCAAGCTATGACACTAGCTCTTACTTTTCTTTTCCTTTCTGAGATGCACTGGTCTCTTCCAAGACAGCAAGACCATAAGGCCTGCTCTCAAGTAAAAGCAAGGTCCTTTCATTCAACTCCATCTCTTCTTTATGAGCCAAGTATAAAGAAAGAAGGAGAATGCAGGCTGTACTCACTTCCTTAAATTTGCATATGTATTTTTTTTTAACATTTAGGATCCAATCACATGTAAATAATTTTAAGAATGAATAAGAAACAGATCTCAAACTTGATTGGAAGTTTACAGAGCCAATAACATGATGTAGCATAAGGGACATATCATTATGTAAAGATTGACAATAGCCATTTGACCCCAACACCCCACAGGGACAATACTCCATGTCCCTTAGCAGTACAATGTAACCTGACCTGGGGATTTCCAGGAGAAAAGAACACTGATAAAACTCTCACCAACCTTAAAACAGCAATTATCCCTATAAAAATAACTGGTATCTAACCCTGAATGAATACAGTTGTGAAAAAGAGGGAAGATTTCAACAAACTCTGAGAATGATCTCCAGAGAGGGACCCTTTGGGTCAAAGGGTCATCTGTTCTTGAACTGTATTGGACTCAAGCTGCTATCAGAGTAAACTGCTTGAATACCAAATGGAGTCTAAGACTCATCTCTGAATGAATAGGACTGAAGGGGAAGAGTCATCCCTCAGGAAGCTGGTTAATTGGAAGGAACTGAAGCTCCCAAGCACCATGTATCATCAGATTTTCATCTTTAAAAGTTGAATCAGACATTAGGAAGGAAGGAGAAGGCAAAGGAGAAGACGAAGAAAGAAGAAGAAGGAGGAGGAGAAAGAAACAGAAGAAAAGAAGGAGGAAAGGAGGAGAAGGAGAAGAAGAGGAAGAGGAGGAGAAGAATAAGGGCATGAGTATATGGAGAAACAATACAAAAAGTAATCTGACAGCTTTGATGTGAGAAGGAGAGAAATAGACATACAGAGAACATGTTTTGTTTTGTGTGGTGGGCGAGACCCAGGGCTCAGGGTTATGCCACATGCATCCAAGATGGCGACTGACAGAGAGCCAAAGGGCATGCTGAATGCACCTTGAGAAAAACAGGAAGTGTTTACCATTGGCCGTATGATAATTAGTTCAGCTGCTTAGTGCGTGGACAGATATATCTTACATGTATTCTTGAACTCGTGATCGCTTGACCTTTAATAGGATTGGATGGACATATCTGATTACAATTGCTTATGCATGAGACTGCTTATATATTGAGGGTGTTATCTGAATAAATCGGAAGCTGCTTCATGAACTTCTGAAGTGTACGTGTCGTTTGTCCTGCTGGTTGTCGGCAAGCGGCAGTTTTGGATATCTGGAGTCCGAAGTAATTTTAAGCAACTAAGTGGTAATGCCAAATATGCAGTTGCTTGTGCTCTGAAGTTCAGAGGACAGCTTTGGAACAAAAATTAATTTTCAGGTTATGAACACCCAAATGACCTCATTTTATCAGTGTCATAGATTAATTCTTAATGCAAAAAGAATTATAATAAACAATTTCCTATTCTTATTTAAGACATAGTATCAAAATGTATAAATGCATTCTACTGTCATATGCCACTAATTAGAACAAAAATATGAAAAAATTTTAAAAATTTAAAATAAAATAATAGAGAAGACATCATAAGCATAAAAACACACAAAAACGCACAAGCACAAAAGATGGATGTATTTTTAGCTTCATGTCACTATAATGAAATGACAAATATAGATACTTATGTAGTAAAGATAAATATATTTTGGTTCATGATTGTGGAGGATCAAGTCCAAGACTGTGCCGTTCCTTTGTTTTGGGCCTCTGATGAGGGCTAAATGACAATGGTGGACGTATGTCTTTTAATAATCACTCAAAAGTTGCTTCTTAGTCTTTTAGCTAAAATCAAGTGTAGTATCTGTTCTTATCAGAAAAAAAGCAGTCATATCCTGAGCTAGGAAGAAAAGAAAGAAAGAAGGTTGGGAGGGGAGGAGAGGGAGAGAAAAACAGACAAAGAGTAGAGAAACAGAGAGAGAGAGAGAGAAGGGTATGGGTCAGGGTCTCACAATCCCCTCAGGGACAAACCTCTCTGACTTAAGGGCCTCCCACTAAGTCCCACCTCTTAAAGGTCCACAGCATTTCCTAATACTACCAGCCCCAGGGACAAAGGTATTACATATGGACCTTTAGGGAACACTCAAGTTATACCCATAGCAGTAGCTCAAACACTGACTAACTTTTGAAAACTACTGAACTAGCCATCCATTTGCTTTAAACTTCAGTCCTTTTCTATATTACACTGAGGGGGAGAAAGTGTTTGTCTTCATAATATTAAAAAAAGAAGAATGCTGGTAAATAGCTAAGCCATGAAAGATGGAATAATTATGACTTTTAATTTAGAAATGCTCAACGAATTGTTTCACTAAGGCCAAAGAGAATCTTGGAAATACAGGTTTATTTATTTATTTTTTTAAGAAATCATTCATTCTACCTTTAGCCAAGTGATTATCCATGTCACACTCAGTTAACTGATTGGAAAGATATTTTTATACATATCAAGTCAGAGTCTGAAATAGCTTGAAAATAATTTCTATGTAATTTTCTGTCTTCTATCATTCCTTTACAGTGAGTGATATATTCTTCCAATGTAATTTTAGATATCATAAAAAACAAAAGAAAAATATAGTCTGATACTTGGTGATAACGGTCTTAGTTTTAGATGAAGTAATTTAGGATTTTCACTGTTGTATGGTATGCAGAGCATTGTCTATTACAGTATATTAAAACTATAAAACTGATGTGTTTAGTTTCTCTCCTCCTTAATTAATCTTTGTGCTTTCTAAAGTGTACTGCCTAAAAGCTCTGCTGCAGAAGTCACTGAAGTCGTGTGCTTCTCTGGACCAATCATTTGAGTGTCATGATACATGAACTAATTTGCACATGTGGCTAGAGGCTTCTAGCATTAGTGTCTCTCAGAAATCATCACTGTCATGTTAGCGGCAGGGAAGGAAGGTTATTGCAGCTGAAATAATTATTGAATTAATGACATAAACCATTGGTGAAGATTTTGCTTTCAACACACAAGTCAGTCATTAATTGTAATAGAACACAAATTTTATCTCTTCAGATTAAGTTAAGAAACTGCAATTCTTCAGGAGAAAGAAGCAATAGATATAAATCTACATTACGAATTATATAAAAAAGATATTAAGTCCCAGTCTTGGAAGTAGTCACTGGTGAGCCAATCTGGAATGCACGACCTGATTACCACTTAATCTACAAAGTACAAGTAACTTGCTATATTATTATAACAAAATACCTCGGTCTGGGGATTTTAATTTTTAAAAGGACTCTAGTTTGGAGTTTCAAGAACAGAGCATCAGCATGGTAAGGCTCTCATGGCAGATAGCATCATGGTAGGAGTGCATGTGAGATGGAGAGGTTTCATGGCAAGACAGGAAACCAAAGGGTGGAGAGGAGCCAGTTTTATTCTTTTATAATAACTGACTCTCTTAAGGACAACTTATACTCCCATGAAAACTACCTTAATCTCTTCTGAGATCAGTTTCCCCAGCAAGACCTAATGAACTCCAACTAGACTTCATCTATTAAAGATCTCACCACCCCTTAACATTACCACATGGGAGGACAAGCTTCCAACATGTGAATCCTGAGTAGACACCATAACACTCACCAAGAACATACCATAGAATTTATCTGATCTTATTTTTCCTACATAAATGCAATCAAAATCTTGACTTTCTATCTATTTATCTGTCTTTTCATTATAACAGCAAACAAAATGTTTGTTTAAAGTATTGGCAAATATAGGAGTAACCGGGATGGTTCTGTTTCTGGTACAGCTGCTTTACATATGCCATGCACCAAGGTATCTGGCCACAGATGTACTTTCGATGTTTCGGAGCGAAAAGCAGAAAGGATTCATTAACAGTTCACATCAACACTGCCAGATTTTCCAGCTAGGAATGGATATAATTGTGCTTCCAAAGCATTTCCCTATAAAATGTGACTTAGTATTAAAGGGCTACTTTAGATGTATTCTTGAATTACAGAGATATAAGCAAGAAAACATACCAAGAGAAGACTAGTAGTGAGAGAAAAACAGGAAATAGAAAGTAGGTTTTGTCAGCATGTAGTTAGGACTCTCCAGAGCAGAAAGACAGGCCATCTGGGGACTGTGACTGTTAACACATGTTGAATCTGGAAAAAATCCTCCAGGATGACCCACTTTCTTCGACTAATACCTGTGCTTATGATAACATTTTATTTGAAAATATTCTATTTCTTGGTTAGATCTCACACTGATACTATAGTAAATCATACATATAGTTTGAATGTATATTAAGTAACTATTTTATGTCAGGAATTGCCTTGAGTTATGGTGCTCTACGCATGAAAAATAAAGCATTTACCCTCAATGAATCATAATTTAAAAATGAAGATAAAAACAGTATAATTATAAAATACCTGAGGTAAATGTGTGCACAGTGGGACCAGGAAGAGCAGGAGACTCTGAGAGCTCTCAGCAAGGGTTTCCCAGAGGATCTGTTGTCTGAGATGAATCATACACTTCAGTTACCACTGTATGTACAGTTACAGACATCTGTATGAGAAACAGATTTCCTCTTTAGAACAAACTGATTTGCTCCTGGGCCTGAAGCCATTTAATTATCCACACTAATTCACTGATCCTAATTTGCTGTGAAAGGCATAAAAAGATGCCTTATTCTTTTCTTTCTGAGTTGTTTTATTTACCTATTCCTGTTTAACAAATTATTCCCAAACACATACACTTAAAATAACAAACATCTACTACTTGACACCTTCTCTGAGGGTCAGGAATCTGGGAATGGCTCAATTGAATGGTTATAGCTCAGAATCTCTCTTGAGATTATAATCAACCTAGGGACTAGGGTTGCAGTCATCTAGGGCTGGAAGGTCATCTTCTGAATCACTCACATAGCTGTTGGCAGCAAACTTTACTTTCCACATGGGCCTCTTCCATGAACTGACCATGACATGGTAACTCACTTCTCTCTGGGTGAGCATTCCTGAAAGGAAAGTCAGAAAGCATGCTCAAGAAAGAAGTTGAATATTTTATAACTTAATCTGGGAAGTGATACCATTTCTGCTATATTCCCTTGATCACACCAACCATATCTGGTGTGATATGGGAGGGCGTTACACAAAGATGTAAACATAGGGAGGTGTGGATGTTGGGGGCCACCATACAATCTGATTAACACGTGAATTAAATTACATCTTTAATTTCAAAAGCCCAAAAAGTCTCATTTAAAAAGCCTGTGAGGCAGACCTTTGGAAAATTGAAAGGGACTTTGAATAATATCTAGTCATCATCAGATTCAGAAAGAAGACAAGAACAAAGCCTCATATTTGGTCCAAAGAGTTCAGTATTTTCATCATTGACTTACATCCATATTGTAGATACTTATACTTTGCCTAGTCTCAAAAGAATTTCAGATACATTTATATTGACATTCAGTTTTTATGCTATCATACTTGATGACATCTTATTCCTCTAAATAACTTAATACTATGTCTATGAAGATGAGAGTTTCTTCTGTACAATGCTGTATGTAAGCAAAAGTATGTAATATAGAGGCTTTTTCCACAGGGCGATCCAAGATGGTGGACTAGAGGGTGACTGCATCTCCAGTCGCTCCAGAACCCAGGATTCAAGAAGGGGAGGCATTGAGAGACTCGGACTAAAATAGAGCCACGGGTGAGACTCGCCCACCGGGTAAAGCTTGGCCTGGGCGGCAGGCCCGGATAGAGGTGGCTTATCGGAGCAGGGCAAGGCAGTTACAGTCTTCCCCAGGCAGCCCTATGCACTCAGGCAGTGGGCCCCTCCCACACGGCCAGCTTCTCCAGCTTCTCGGAACAGGCCCCCCAGTGAGAGCCTTTCTGATCAGAACCAGTTCCAAATCCCAGAGCCAGCGTGCATGCTCCGGCCCGCAAGTGGCTTCAGGGAATAGGACAGGGCACCCAGGGACTTCCCCAAGCAGCCCGGCCCCCTGCGGCGGGAGACGCCTTTCAAGGCTAACTTCTCGGAGCAGACCGCCCAGTGAGAGCCTTTCTACACGGAGCCAGCCACAAGTCCCCGAGCCAACGGAGAGCTTCAACCCGCAAGCAGCCTCTGGGATCAGGGCAGGGCAGCCAGAGACTTCTCCAGGCAGCCCTGCCCCCTCTGACCACAGGCTCTTTCCACCGGGTGATCCAAGATGGCGGACTAGAGGGTGACTGCATCTCCAGTCGCACAAGAACCCAGGACTCAAGAAGGGGAGGCATTGAGAGACTCGGACTAAAATAGAGCCACGGGGTGAGTCTCCGCCACTGGGTGAAGCTTGGCCTGGGGGGCAGGCACGGGTAGGGGCGGCTTATCAGAGCAGGGCAAGGCAGCTAGAGTCTTCCCCAGGTAGCCTTCCACACTCTGGCGGCGGGCTCCTCCCACACGGCCAGCTGCATGGTGCAGGCCCCCAGTGAGAGCCTTTCCACACAGAGCCAGCTCCAAACCCTGGAACCAGTAGGGAGATAGGGGCAGCTTTCTTTGGATGCACTGCATTATCAAACTCCTCCAAGACATCAGGCTACTGAAGGCTGGGAGGTGATACACTGGAAATCTACAATGACACTATAAGCCAATAGAGGAAATCTGCAATATCTCAGGGTCCCACTGACAACTGACCAATATGAGAAAACAAGGGAAGAAAATGTCCCAAACAAACCTAGACACTATGTCAATAAAACCCAATGACAGCACAGCAGAAGAAATGTCAGAAAGGGAGTTCAGAATGTACATAATTAAAACAATCAGGGAAGAAAATGAGGAGATGAAAGAGCAAATGCAGGCATTGAAGGAGGAGATGAAAGAGCAAATGCAGGCATTAAATGATCGCACCAATCAACAGTTAAAAGATCAAATACAGGAAGCAAGATATCATTTCGATAAAGAGTTAGAGATACTGAAAAAAAAAACAAACAAACAGAAATCCTTGAAATGAAGGAAACAATAAACCAAGTTAAAAACTCCATAGAAAGCATAACCAATAGGATAGAACACCTGGAAGACAGAACCTCAGACATTGAAGACAAAATATTTAATCTTGAAAACAAAGTTGGCCAAACAGAGAAGATGGTAAGAAATCATGAACAGAATCTACAAGAATTATGGGACATCATGAAAAGGCCAAATTTAAGAATTATTTGGATTGAGGAAGGCTTAGAGAAACAAACCAAAGGAATGAACAAACTATTCAATGAAATAATATCAGAAAATTTCCCAAATCTGAAGAACGAAATGGAAAACCAAGTACAAGAGGCTTATAGGACTCCAAATATACAAAATTACAACAGACCCACACCAAGGTACATTATTATGAAAATACCTAACACACAAAATAAAGACAGAATTTTAAAGGCCGCGAGAGAAAAGAATCAAATTACATTCAGGGGGAAACCAATAAGAATATCAGCAGATTTTTCAATCCAGACCCTAAAGGGCCTGGAACAACATTACCAAGCCCTGAAAGAAAACAGATGCCAACCAAGAATCTTATACACAGCAAAACTTACTTTCAGATTTGACGACGAAATAAGATCCTTCCATGATAAACAAAAGCTAAAGGAATTTACAAAAGAAAGCTGGCATTACAGAACATTCTCAGCAAAATATTCCATGAGGAAGAGATGAAAAACAACAATGCACATCAGCAACGGGAGGAACTAGCCTAAAGGAATAGCCAAATAAAGGAGAAACCAAATCATGTCAAAAAACAAAAATGAGTCAAATGACTGGGAATACAAATCATATCACAATAATAACCCTGAATGTTAATGGCCTGAACTCATCAATCAAAACACATAGACTGGCAGATTGGACTAAAAAGAAAAATTCAACAATATGCTGCATGCAAGAGACTCATCTCACAGAAAGAGATACCCATAGACTGAAGGTGAAAGGATGGGAAAAAACATACCATGCATACGGACACAGTAAAAAAGCTGGAGTATCCATCCTCATTTCAGATAATGTGGACTTCAAGCCAAAACTAGTCAGAAGGGATAAAGAAGGACATTACATGCTGCTTAAGGGAAGCATAAATCAGCAAGACATAACAATCACAAATATCTATGCCTCAAACATTGGCTTATCCACATACGTCAAACAAATCCTTCTCAATTCCAGAAATCAAATAGACCACAACACAATAATACTAGGCGATTTTAACACACCTCTCTCACAACTGGATAGATCTTCCAAACAAAAATTGAATAAAGAAACCATAGATATCAATAACACAATCAATAATTTAGACTTAACCGACATATATAGAATATACCATCCAACAAAGAACGAATACACTTTCTTCTCAGCAGCACATGGATCCTTCTCTAAAATAGATCATATTTATGCCACAAAGCTACTGTTAGCAAATACAAGAAGATAGAGATACTACCTTGCACTCTGTCAGATCATAATGGATTGAAATTAGAAACAAATGACGGAAAAAAACAGAAACTTCTCCAATGCCTGGAGATTAAATAATACAATATTATATGATGAATGGATAACAGAAGACATCAGGAGGGAAATAAAAAATTCTTAGAAGTAAACGAGAACAAAGACACATCATATCAAAATCTGTGGGACACTATGAAAGTAGTACTTAGAGGAAGATTTATTTTATGGTGCGCATTCAACAAAAGAAGTAGAAATCAACAAATAAATGACTTAACATTACAGCTCAAAGCCCTAGAAAAAGAAGAGCAGACCAACACCAAAAGTAGTAGAAGACAGGAAATAGTTAAAATCAGAGCCGAAATCAACGAAATTGAAACAAAAGAAACAACCGGAAAATTAACAAAATAAATGGTTGGTTCTTTGAAAAAATAAACAAAATTGATAAACCCTTAGCCACACTAAAAAAGAGAAAGAGGGAGAAAACTCTGATTACTAAAATTTGGAATGAACAAGGAAATATCACAACAGACATGAGTGAAATACAAAACATAATTAGAAGCTATTTTGAAAATCTATACTCCAACAAAACAGAAAACCTCGAACACATCAACAAGTTTCTAGAGACATATGAATTACCTAAACTGAACGAGGAGGACATACACAACTTAAATAAATCAGTCTAAAGCAATGAAATAGAAGAGGTCATCAAAAGCCTACCAACAAAGAAAAGTCCGGGACCAGATGGGTTCTCAGCCGAGTTCTACAAAACCTTTAAAGAAGAGCTCATTCCAATACTCCTCAAACTATTCCATGAAATAGAAGAGGAGGGAACCCTCCCAAACTTGTTCTATGAAGCCAGTATAACCCTGATGCCTAAACCAGACAGAGACACATCGAGGAAAGAAAATTTCAGACCAATATCCATAATGAACATCGACGCAAAAATTCTCAACAAAATTTTAGCAAATCGCATACAAAAATATATTAAAAATATATTAAAAAGATAGTGCACCATGATCAAGTGGGTTTTATTCCAGGGATGCAATGTTGGTTCAACATCTGGAAATCAATAAATGTCATTCACCATATCAACAGACTTAAAGTTAAGAATCACATGATTATTTCAATAGATGCAGAAAAAGCATTTGATAAAATACAGCATCCCTTCATGCTCAAAACACTAGAAAAATTTGGGGTAAAGGGAACATTCCTTAACATTATAAAGGCAATCTACGCTAAGCCCATGGCCAATATCATTCTAAATGGTGAAAAACTGAAAGCGTTCCCCCTAAAAACTGGAACAAGGCAGGGATGCCCTCTTTCACCACTTCTATTCAACATCGACCTTGAGACTCTAGCCAGAGCAATTAGATAGATCAAAGAAATTAAAGGGATACGAATTGGAAAAGAAGAACTCAAACTATCCCTGTTCGCTGATGACATGATTATATATTTAGAGGAAACTGGAAATTCCACCAGAAAACTTTTAGAACTCATAAGTGAATTCAGTAAAGTAGCAGGTTACAAGATCAATGCTCATAAATCCAATGCATTTTTATACATAAGTGATGAATCTTCAGAAAGAGAAATTAGGAAAACTACCCCATTCACAATAGCATTGAAAAAAATAAAATACTTGGGAATCAATCTCACAAAAGAGGTGAATGACCTCTACAATGAGAACTAAGGAACACTACAGAAAGAAATTAAAGAAAACCTTAGAAGATGGAAAGATCTCTCCATGTTCTTTGATAGGCAGAATTAATATTGTCAAAATGGCCATACTACCTAAAGTGCTATACAGATTCAATGCAATTCCAATTAAAATCCCAATGATGTACCTTGCAGAAATAGAGCAAGAAATTATGAAATTCATCTGGAAGAATAAAAAACCCAGAATAGCTAAAGCAATCCTCAGTAGAAAGAGCGAAGCAGGGGGTATCGCAATACCAGATCTTCAACTCTACTACAAAGCAATAGTAACAAAAACGGCATGGTATTGGTACCAAAATAGAAAGGTAGATCAATGGTACAGAATAGAGGACATGGACACAAACCCAAATAAATACAATTTTCTCATACTAGACAAAGGGGCCAAAAATATGCAATTGAGAAAAGATAGCCTCTTCAACAAATGGTGCTGGGAAAACTGGAAAACCATATGCAACAGAATGAAATTAAACCCCTATCTCTCACCCTGCACAAAACTCAACTCCAAATGGATCAAGGACCTCAGAATTAGACCAGAGACCCTGCATTTTATAGAAGAAAAAGTAGGTCCAAACCTTCAACTTGTTGGCTTAGGATCAGACTTCCTTAACAGGACTCCCATAGCACAAGAAATAAATGCAAGAATCAACAACTGGGATAGATTCAAACTAAATAGCTTTCTCTCAGCAAAGGAAACTCTCAGTAATGTGAAGACAGAGCCTACAGAGTGGGAGAATATCTTTGCCACTCATACTTCAGATAGAGCGCTAATTTCCAGAATCTATAAAGAACTCAAAAAACTCTACACCAAGAATACAAATAACCCAATCAACAAAAGGGCTAAGGAAATGAACAGACAGTTCACAGAAGAAGATCTACAAGCTATCAACAGATATATGAAAAAATGTTCAACATGTCTAGTAATAAGAGAAATGCAAATCAAAACTACCCTAAGATTTCATCTTGCCCCAATTAGAATGGCGATTATCAAGAACACAAGCAACAATAGGTGTTGGCAAGGATGTGGGGAAAAAGGTACACTCATACATTGCTGGTGGGGTTGCAAATTAGTGCAGCCACTCTGGAAAGCAGTACGGAGATTCCTCAGAAAGCTTGAAATGGAACCACCATTTGACCCAGCTATCCAACTCCTTGGCCTATAACCAAAGGACTTAAAATCAGCATACTACAGAGATACAGCCACATCAATGTTCATTGCTACTCAATTCACTATAGCCAGATTGTGGAACAAACCTAGATGCCCTTCAGTTAATGAATGGATAAAGAAATTGTGGTATATATATACAATGGAATATTATTCCACAATGAAGAATGATAAAATTATGGCATTTGCAGGCAAATGGATGAAATTGGAGAATATCATGCTAAGTGAGATAAGCCAATCTCAAAAAACTAAAGGACGAATGATCTCGCTGATAAGTGGATGAGGACATATAATGGGGGGTGGGAGGGGTTAGCGTTAGGGTTAGGGTTAGGTTTAGGTTTAGGGATATGGATGGTGGTAAGAATGGAGGAAGGAAGGACTGTATAAAGGGAAAAGAGGGGTGGGAGGGGTGGCGGGAAGGGAAAAAATAATGAATCAAACATCATTGCCCTATGTAAATTTATGATTACACAAATGGTATGTCTTGACTCCATGTACAAATAGAGAAACAACATGTATCCCATTTATATACAAAAATAAAAAAAAAAAGACCACCACCAAAAAAAAAAGGTATGTAATATAAAGAAAGGATTTGATTATCAAACTTTGAAATAAATGTTTGCAATAAGTGCAATCACATTCAGACATGGAATCCATGCTTCTGAATGGTTCTGAATAATTTGATTTAGTTTATGTTTTGTACTTTATAAAATTTTTAGAGATTTTTCTGTGTTTTATTGGTATGACCCATTTGGATAATTTTGTAGACTGACACATGGTACTGTTATAAAAGCATTAAGAGAGATCAAGAATATGTATACATAAAAGGGTCTCATGACCATATTGTCTACAATATAATTCATTACATTTCCAATTATTTTTAATATCAGCTAAATATCAAGTAAATTAAATTGGAGCATTTTTAATATAAGCTCTATTAGAAGGACACATATTGTATTTCACAGAACTTCACCTAAATAATGCTCTTACTTATATCAAAATTAACTATTAATTATAAATGTCTGTTTTACTTATTATTCTAAATTTTAGCAGCTGTTTACTAGCACTAGAAAGCAAAAAGAGAACAAGAAAATGCTGAAATCCCTGCTTCACCAAGTCATTTTAAAACATTAAATTTATGAGCCTATTTCTTTCTACAGTTTTTGTCCAATCTTGCATACTATTTTATAACCACAATCTATGAAACAAGCAATAAAATGGAATTTCAAAAACAGATAACAAATGTCAGTAGGACGTTATATAAAATCATTGAATAAAGAGTTATTTGAGTTGCATAAGGAACTCCACTTTAATGTTATATCGAAGATATTACTTAAAAATCAATATTCAAGAAGAGAACATAGTGTGTTTGAAAGGAATAATTATTTTATAAATATTAACATATAAGGACATTTTACTGTTATGTTAAATTGATTTCTGAGATGGGAATTTTAAACAAATATTTTGCCTTTAAAAGGTAAGAAAATCCTTTGTGTTCATCTCTATAAAGACACAGAGAGTTTCCTTTCTCAAAACCATGGGAAGGGGGAAGTGGCAGTAACAGCAATAGGAACCATTTTTCCCTTTCCATAAACATAGACAGAGTCCAAGGTCAAGGATAACTTTAGCACAGCAGTCTTTTAAGTTTAGATGTAATCATCATTCATTTCCTCCAAACATGAAATTCTAAATCACCATTTAATGGGGTAACTGGGCACAGTGGTAAATGCCTATAATCCTAGTGGCTTGGGCAGCTGAGGCAGGAGGATCACAAGTTGGAGGCTAGCCTCAGCAACTTTCAGAGACCCTTAGCAGTTTAGTGAGACCCTAAGCAACTTAGCAAGACCCAAAACAACGCACCAAGATGCTGTCTCTAAATAAAAAATTAAAAAGGGATGGGGATGTGGCTCAGTAGTTATCACCCCTGGGTTCCATCCCTGGTATCTAAATAAATAAATAAATAAGTAGTGGTGAAATAATTGACTTTTTTTTTTTTTTTTTGGTACTGAAGATTGAAGCCACTTAACTACCGAGCCACATCCCCAGCCCTTTTATTTTTTTTATTTGGAGAAAAAGTCTTGCAATTGCTCAGGCCTTGCTAAATTGCTGTGACTGGCTTTGAATTTGCAATCCTCTTGCTTCAGCCTCCTGAGCTATTGGGATTATAGGCATGCACCACCAGGCCTGGTTATTCAAACATTTTAAAGCTGATCGTGCTAATACCACCTATCTGTATTAGCAGTTTCTGACTCATAATTTCTAGTATCTTTGCTGAAAAATTTTAATGGTAGTTTAACATAATGTGGAGCAATTGCTACATACATGGCATTGCTTTAGTGCTTTTATGAGCTGATCCACTTAATCTTCACATCATTGCTATATTTGCAAGGAAAAAGCAGAGATGTTGAGAATGTGCATTACTCAGGTCACACTGCTATATTCATGGTGGTGCTTGGTTTCATAGCTGGGAAGACTTATTCTAAGCCCCATCTTTCTACTATTTCACCATATGATCATGTACAGCTAACAAATTGGAATTTTGGTTGTGGTATTGTTATTCCAACTTGAAAATGAGGAAAAAATGGTACTCGGAGATAAAATCCAATTGCTGTTAAATGGAAAATGCAGACTTTTATCTTAGTTTCCTGCCACCAAGTCTACTGCAAAGTTTTCCTTTGACTCATAAGGAACTTATCTTCAGGGCAAATATACACAGACGCAAAAAACTACAATACAGTATAATCAGTGATATAAAGGAAGTATGTTCAAGGTGCTACTAGATTTTATAGGGGGAAGAGAATCTCTTGTTGGGAGTCAGTGATTTAAGGAAGCTCTTGCTGGGAGTCAGTGAGTTGAGACTAAACCTTACCTACAGGGCCAATCATAAATTCAAGGAAAATAGATATCCGGTTCAACAGGACTCAATCCCAGGAACTTTTAGAAACACCCATGATTAACCACTTTCACCCATTACCCAGTCTGGAGTTGGAATTGCCTTTAAATAGCCACCCATTTGTCAGGCACCATGATGCATGCCTGTAATACCAGCAGCTTGGCAGGATGAGGCAGGAGGATTGCAAGTTCAAAGCCAGCCTCAACAACTTAGTGTGGTCCTAAGTAACTTAGTGAGATCCTGTCTCTAAATAAAATGTAAAAAAGGGTGGGAATGTGGCTAGGTGGTTAGGTGCCCCTGGGTTCAATTGCTGATACAAAAAAAAAAAAAAAATCCTTTTCAATAGTTAACAGCAAAGTCTGTTAAATACAAATATGGCACGCCTTGGAGAGAAGTGACTTAAGAACTTGTAATAGCTAACATCATCAAGAGTTTGCTGTGCCTCAGTACTATTTTATGTATTGTAAGTATTTCTCTCAAATCTCACAACAATTTGTAGCATAGTTACCCCAATCTTGCCATTTTATAGATGAAGAAAACAATGTGCAGTTTTCCTAGATCATAGGTGTTCATGCAGTGTCTCTAGGCCCCTTTGAGGAAGACCGTAGAGATGGTCACTACATATATATTTGTGATGTTCTAGTGAGGTCCATCTTCCAAGACAGGCAGTTCTATCTACATTCAAGACCCTGGGGTTGCTGAATTCACCAATGTGTAAAATATGATTGAGTTTCTGTAATTCTTAAGTTTACTATCTGAGATCTGTCTTTTTGATAATTTTTAAAATTCTTTTTAGTTATACATGACAGTAAAGTATATTTTGACTTATTTATACAAACAAGGAGTACATCTTAATCTAATTAGTATCCAAGTCTTGAGGTTGTACTTGATGTGGAGATTCACTTTCGTCTACTCATATATATACAAAGGAAAGTTAAGTCAGATTCATTCCACTGTTTTTCCTATTTCTATCACCACTCCCCTCCATTTCCCTTTGCCTAATCTACTGAACTTCAATTCTTCCCTTTCCCACCTCCATGTTGTGTGTTAGTATCCACATATCAGAATGAACATTCAACCTTTGATTTTTTGGATTGACTTATTTTGCTTAGCGTAAGTCTCCAGATCCATCTATTTACAGGCAAATGTCATAAAGTCATTCTTCTTAATAGTTAAGTAATACACCACGGTGTATATATGCCATATTTTCTTTATCCATTTATCTGTTGAAGGGCACCTACGAAGGGCTATTGTGACTTGAGCTGCTATACACATTAATGTGGCCGTTGTCACTGTAGTAGGCTGATTTTAAGTCCTTTGGTTAGATACCAAGGAGTGGGATAGCTGGGTCAAATGGTGGTTCCATTCCAAATTTTCTAAGGCATCACCATACCACTTTCCAGAGTGGTTACACCAATTTGCAGTCCCACCAGCAATGTATGATGTACTTTTTCTCCCACATTCTCGCCAACATCTATTATTACTTTTGTATTCTTGATAGTTGCCATTCTGACAGGAGTTAGATGAAATCTCAGTGTAGTCTTAATTTACATTTCTCTAATTACTAGAGATGTTTGACATTTTTTCATATACTTGTTGGTCACTTGTATTTCTTCTTCTGTGAAGTGTCTGTTCAGTTCTTTTACCCATTTATCAATTGGGTTATTTGTTGTTGGATTTTTTTTTTTTTTTTTTTTTTTTGTGTGTGTGTGTGTGTGTGTGTGTGTGTGTGTTAAGTTTTTGGAGTTCTTTATATATCCTGGAGATTAATGCTGTATCTGAGATGCAGGTGGCAAAGATTTTTCTCCCATTCTGTTGACACTCTCTTCAGGCTCTTGATTGTTTCCTTTGTTGTGAAGAAGTACTTTAGTTTGATATTGGGTCTGTTCTTTTGTTTGCAAAATCTGGAGTGTTTTTGGCTATATAAATCAAGTAAGCCCTTGGAGACACATTGGTTTTATTCTTAGGGACCCCATGAACAATTAACTGTAAGCTGACATGGTGATTGGGCTAAAAGGTTCTAATACCACTCCTACCCTGCTACATATTATGGTAGTCATGTCTACTTTTGTTACTTCCTGGGCTCAGCCACCTGGTGCTCTCCCACATCTCCTGAGATGAGTTTTCAATTCCCTTCTAACTACATTCTTAATGTAAATAAACTAATCAATGAAGCATTCTCTTTTCTTTCCCCTGCCTCCTTTTAAATAATACTGTGTTTTCCCTGATTGACCTATCCCCTAAACCCTGTATGGAGGGAACGAACTTTGAGATTTCTTGATAGAGTAATTAAGGAATAAGTGAGATAGACCCAGATGGTAGACCCAGCTTGTAATCCTACAATGTTGGATTAAGACTTGCATGAAGACATGGTGGCTTGGTTAGTTCACCATTATGAATAAATTCACCATGAGCTAAAAATGTTATTCATCCCTTCCTTATTTCAGCAAACTTAAATTCCATTTCTGTAATGAAGGTTTTGATTGATGTGATTAGCAAATTCCTGCATTGTGTGTGTGTGCATGTGTGTGTGTGTGTGTGTGTGTGTGTGTTTTCTCTTTATTTCTTGTTCTCATTTAGTATTTTAACTTTTAGAAATATTGTTTTGAATCTGAATTTTGGCCTAAAAATATGAGTATTGGAATAAGAGGGAATGCCCCACTATTTCCTGCAACTGACGAACAACTTTCTTGACTAGACATTCACCAAGAGGTTCTATGGTGTGTAGGAGTCTGAGGTCACCCAAATCCATGACTCTATCAAGTACCCCTGTTTTGATTGCTATAATTTTCTTCTTTGGTGATCAATGCACTATCTTTCAATTTAAGCCTAATAAATTCACATGGTTTTAAAGTTCAATGTCCCAAATAATCATTCATCAAGGTATTGTTATATTAATTTATTATTATTGTTGTTTACTGATCTTAACTCAGGGTCATAAAACCTAAAAAATTCATTCAGTATTTTCAAATACATCCTCAAAAAGTCTTTGAACTTCATTCTGGACCTTGAAATAAAAATCATGTGCCTTTAATTCACTATTTCTCATTCTACCTCATTATTCTGGGAAATAAGAAATATTCTTCTTTTTTTTTTTAATCATTTCAAACCAGGAGTTTCACCTAGTTTCAGTTCAGTAATCAATTCAATATTTTTGTTAAGGTCTCTTGCCCACCCCATGATTTATTTTTCTGTTAGTTAAGTTTTTTTTGTTTGCAAGATGCAGGCAATAGCTATCTAAAATAAGGCAGAAATCGTTTTATTATAAAAACCACAGTAAAATTAATAGAATCAAAGGAAAAAAAATGAATAGCATACATCAAAAAGGACTAGTTCTACAATCCATATAGCAGAAACTAATCAACACTATAGTTTATGCTTTGACATTATGAATTCATGCTGACAATTTTCTGTCCTTATCACTTCTCAGGAGAAAGAGTTTGAATTATCAAACTCAAGTCACAAACTCATTCCTTGGCCAAGAGAGTACTAAGCTACTCAAGTGACAATTCCACTAACATATAAGTCATTAAGATAATTGGTAAAATGAAAATTTAAATAACTAGAAGAAGTAGAAAGTTGTTCAGGCAAAAGCAATGTTTGGTTTCTATTTCAAGTCAATGAGATTGCATTAGACTTGAATAGAAAGAAACACCAACCATGGCAAAAAGTCTTAGAGACTTTCAAACTGTGTTACAATTTTTAAAAAGAAAGAAAACCAGAAAAAAACTTCAGAAAATTATTACAAACTGTTCACTGTGATATTCTCAGTGGTATATTCATAGATATTTTAATCATATATTGATATTTTTCTATAGATTCTAATTATTTATAAATAAATGTATGTTACTTTTATAATAAAACAATTATTTTAAAAAAAAAATCAGGGAATGCCAGGTGTGGTGGGGCACACCTATAATCCCAGCAGCTCGGGAAGCTGAGGCATGAGGATCACAAGTTCAAAGCCAGCCTCAGCAAAAACGAGGTGCTAAGCAACTCAGTGAGATCCTGTCTCTAAATAAAATACAAAATAGTACTGGGGATGTGGCTCAGTGGTCCAGTACCCCTGAGCTCAATCCCAAGTACCCCCCCAAAAAAAAAAAATAGGGAACTTTCATTTCTGTGTAGGACAGAAAAAGTACTACTGGACTTATTCCTTAATCATAAGCAATCATAGAATAGGACAAATTATGCAAGGCAAATGTTTTTAGAAATTGGTGAATGGGTAGTTTAAAACAGTTAATCTTAAAATAATTTGATATGAATCCAGAATTTTCCCTGGAAATCTGAGGAAATGGAGCTTAAACTTTGTAACTGCTGAAATGGCTGGGATTTACACATTATTTTACTGGAGATTAGGGAATATGCATGGGGCATCCCTTAATTCTTGGAAGATTGGGCTACCCTTGCTATATCTATACAATAAGTTTTTAGAGAGAGTAATTACTACATTTTTAAGATCTAAAGAAGATATCAGAAACCATGTAGTGCTCAGAGAGTTTATGGAATGCTGACTTAACAAGATTGGAAAGATGGCACTAAATACCTTGAACAATTGGTTGAGATACCAGATAAAGCAGTATATGAATAAGTATCATGTTCCTTATCAAGAGCTGAGTCCTGAGACTATGGGGAAAAAAATCCAAAATATATCATTCCCTAAAAACAGGCCTGACAGTATCAAACACATCTACTGGAAATTGAATGCTTTCCAGAAACAAATTTCAACACAATTTAAAAGGAAACCAATATAGCTTATTCCAACAAGGTAGTATCAAAAGATGCCCAGCACACAATAAAAATTACCAAACATCTGAAGAAGCAATAAAAATGTAACCCATAATCAAGGGAAAAAAATAGCCAATAGAAAATGAATGCAAACTAACTAAGGTCAATTAACAGCAGATCTCTAAAACAAATATAAGAATATTCAGCATTATGAAGGAAAAGATGGACATAATAGAGAGTTGGAAAATTTTAGAAAACAACTAAAATGATTTTTAAATAGAATTCAGAATGCCAGGCATGGTGGTACATGCCTCTAATCCCAGTGGCTCAGGAGACTGAGGCAGGAAGATCTCAAGTTCAAAGTCAGTCTCAGCAAAAGCAAGGCACTAAGCAATTCAGTGAGACACTGAATGGATAAAAAAAGACTGTGGTATATATACACAATGGAATATTATTCAGCCATAAAGAAGAATAATATTATGGCATTTGCAGGTAAATGGATGGAGTTGGAGAATATCATGCTAAGCAAAATAAGTCAATCCCAAAAAAACCAAAGGCTGAATGTTTTCCCTGATAAGTGAATGATGATATATAATGGGGGTGAAGGGGTGAGGAGTGAGAGAAGAATGGAGGAACTTTATGTAGAGAGAAATGAGGGGGGTATGAAAAATGGTGGAATGGGACAGACAAGATTACTCTATGGACATGTATGATTACACGCATGGTATGAATCTACATTGTGTACAACCATAGAAACAAAATGATGTACCCCATTTGTGTACAATTAATCAAAATGCAGTCTGTAAAAATTAAAAAAATAAATAATTTTAAAAAATAAAAAATTTAAAAATTAAAAAAAAAAAATAAAATACAAACTAGGGTTGGGGTGTGGCTCAATGGTTGAGCACGCCTGAGTTCAATCCCAAGTACCAAAAAAAAAAAAAAAAAAAAGAAATTCTGAAAATTTAAATTAAATATCTGAGATGAAACTTCATTGAATGGGTTTAATAATGACTAAGAATAGAATAGAAAATCCTGAGATACACTTAATTTACTACCTACAAAGGCATAAAATTAAATGAAGAGGTGAATGTCTTTTCATAAATGTTGTTGAAACAACTTGACAAAAAGTAGAAAAAAAGACAAACTTCTATCTTTATGTCTCATCAGACACTGAGATTAATTTTTTTAAAATTTTTATTGTGAACAAATGGGATACATGTTGTTTCTGTTTGTACACGGAGTAACAGCATACCATTTGCGTAATCATATGTTTACATAGGATAATAGTTTTTGATTCATTCTGTTATTTTTTCCTCCCCCCCACCCCTCCCACCCCTCTTTTCCCTCTATATACTCCCTCCTTCCTCCATTCTTGCCCCCATACCACCCCCCATTATGTGTCATCATCCACTTATCAGTGAGATCATTTGCCCTTTGGATTTTTGAGTTTGGCTTATCTCACTTAGCATGATATTCTCCAATTTCATCCATTTGCCTGCAAATGCCATAATTTTATTATTCTTTAGAGCTGAGTAATATTCCATTGTATATATGTACCACAGTTTCTTTATCCACTCATCAATTGAAGGACATGTAGGTTGGTTCCACAGTCTGCCTATTGTGAATTGAACAGTTATGAACATTGATATGGCTATATCTCTGTAGTATGCTGATTTTAGGTCCTTTGGGTATAGGCTGAGGAGTGGGATAGCTGGATCAAATGGTGGTTCCATTCCAAGTTTTCTAAGGAGTCTCCACACTGTTTTCCAGAGTGGCTGCACTAATTTACAGTCCCACCAGCAATGTATGAGTGTACCTTTTTCCCCACATCCTCTCCAACACCTGTTGTTGCTTGTATTCTTGATAATTGCCATTCTAATTGGGGTGAGATGGAATCTTAGTGTAGTTTTGATTTGCATTTCACTTATTACTAAAGATGGTGAAAATTTTTTCATATGTTTGTGGATTGCTTGTAGATCTTCTTCTGTGAAGCGTCTGTTTATATCCTTAGCCCATTTGTTGATTGGGTTATTTGTATTCTTGGTGTAGAGTTTTTTGAGTTCTGTATTGATTCTGGAAATTAGTGCTGTATCTGAAGTATGAATGGCAAAGATTTTCTCCCACTCTGTAGGCTCTCTCTTCGCTTTGCTGATAGTTTCCTTTGCTGAGAGAAAGCTATTTAGTTTGAATCTATCCCAGTTATTGATTCTTGCTTTTATTTCTTGTGCTATGGGAGTCCTGTTAAGGAAGTCTGATCCTAAGCCAACAAGTTGAAGATTTGGACCTACTTTTTTCTATAAGATCCAGGGTCTCTGGTCTGATTTCAAGGTCCTTGATCCATTGTGAGTTGAGTTTTGTGCAGGGCAAGAGATAGGGGTTTAATTTCATTCTGCTGCATATGGATTTCCAGTTTTCCCAGCACCATTTGTTGAAGAGGCTATCTTTTCTCCATTGCATATTTTTGGCCCCTTTGTCTAGTATGAGAAAATTGTATTTATTTGGGTTTGTGTCCATGTCCTCTATTCTGTACCATTGATCTACCTGTCTATTTTGGTGCCAATACCATGTCATTTTTGTTACTATTGCTTTGTAGTAGAGTTGAAGATCTGATGTTGTGATACTCGCTGTTTCATTCTTCCTGCTAAGGATTGCTTTAGCTATTCTGGGTTTCTTATTCTTCCAGATGAATTTCATGATTACTTGCTCTATTTCTGTTAGGTACATCATTGGGATTTTAATTGGAATTGCTTTGAATCTGTATAGCACTTTTGGTAGTATGGCCATTTTGACAATATTAATTCTGCCTATGCAAGAACATGGGAGATCTTTTCATCTTCTAAAGTCTTCCTCAATTTCTTTCTTCAATGTTTTGTAGTTTTCATTGTAGAGATCTTTTACCTCTTTGGTTAGATTGATTTCCAAGTATTTTATTTTTTTTTTTTTTGAGGCTATTGCAAATGGAGTTGTTTTCCTCATTTCCCCTTCAGCTGTTTCATCGCTTGCGTATAAAAATGCTTTAGATTTCTGCGTGTTGATTTTATAGCCTTCTATTTTGCTGAATTCATTGATGAGGTGTAAAAGTTTTCTGGAGGAGGTTTTTGGATCCTCTAAATATAGAATCATGTCATCAGCAAATAGTGACAGCTTAAGTTCCTCTTTTCCTACTCGTATTCCTTTAATTTCTTTGGTCTGCCTAATTGCTCTGGCTAGAGTTTCGAGGACAATGTTGAATACATTTGGTGAAAGAGGACATCCCGGTCTTGTTCCCATTTTTAAAGGGAATGGTTTCAGTTTTTTCCATTAAGAATGATATTGTCCATGGGCTTAGCATAAATAGCCTTTACAATGTTCAGGTATGTTCATTCTATCCCTATTTTTCTAGTGTTTTGAGCATGAAGGGGTGTTGTATTTTGTCAAACACTTTTTCTGCATCAATTGAAATAACCATATAATTCTTATCCTTAAGTCTATTGACATGATGGATTATGTTTATTGATTTATGGATGTTAAACCATCCTTGCTTTCCAGGGATGAAAACCACTTGATCATGGTTCACAATTTTCTTAATATGTTTTTGTATATGGTTTGCCACTATTTTATTAAGGATCTTTGCATCTATATTCATCAAGGATATTGGTCTAAAATTTTCTTTCCTTGATGTGTCTTTGTCTGGTTTGAGAATGAGGGTGATATTAGCTTCATAGAATGAGTTCAGTAGGGTACCCTCCTTTTCTATTTCCTGGAATACTTTGAGAAGTATTGGAATGAGTTCTTCTTTGAAGGTCTTGTAGAACTCGGCTGAGAATCCATCTGGTCCTGGGCTTTTCTTGGATGGTAGATGTTTAATGGCTTCCTCTATTTCATTGCTTGATATTGATCTGTTTAAATTGTGTATGTCCTCCTGGTTCAGTTTGGGAGGAGCATATGTCTCAATGACATGTGTCAATGTCTTCAGTAGTTACTATTTTGTTGGAATACAGATTTTCAAAGTAGCTTCTCATTATGTTCTGTATCTCAGTGGCATCTGTCATGATATTTCCTTTTTCATCATGAATTTTAATAATTTGAGTTTTCTCTCTACTTCTCTTTGTTAGTGTGGCTAAGGGTTTGTCTATTTTGTTTACTTTCTCAAAGAACCAACTTTTTGTCTTTTCAATTTTTTTTTTTTTTTGTAACAAATGGGATACTTGTTGTTTCTCTGTTTGTACATGGTGTAACGGCATACCATTTGTGTAATCATAAATTTACATAGGGTAATGTTGTTTGATTCATTCTGTTATTTTTTCCCTCCCCCACACCCCTCCCACCCCTCTTTTCCCTCTATACAGTCCTTCCTTCCTCCATTCTTGCCCCCCTCCCTAACCCTAACTCTAACCCTAACACTAACCCCTCCCACCCCCCATTATGTGTCATCATCCACTTATCAGCGATATCATTCCTCCTTTGGTTTTTTGAGATTGGCTTATCTCACTTAGCATGATATTCTCCAATTTCATCCATTTGCCTGCAAATGCCATAATTTTATCATTCTTCATGGCGGAGTAATATTCCATTGTTTATATATACCACAGTTTTTTTTATCCATTCATCCATTAAAGGACATCTAGGTTGGTTCCACAATCTGGCTATTGTGAATTGAGCAGCTATGAACATTGATGCAGCTGTATCTCTGTAGTATGCTGATTTTAAGTCCTTTGGGTATAGGCCAAGGAGTGGGATAGTTGGGTCAAATGGTGGTTCCATTCCAAGTTTTCTAAGGAGTCTCCACACTGCTTTCCAGAGTGGCTGCACTAATTTGCAGCCCCACCAGCAATGTATGAGTGTACCTTTCTCCCCACATCCTCACCCAACACTTGTTGTTGCTTGTATTCTTGATAATCGCCATTCTAATTGGGGTGAGATGGAATCTTAGGGTGGTTTTGATTTGCATTTCTCTTATTACTAGAGATGTTGAACATTTTTCCATATGTTTGTTGATTGCTTGTAGATCTTCTTCTGTGAAGTGTCTATTCATTTTCTTAGCCCATTTGTCGATTGGATTAATTGCATTCTTGGTGTAAAGTTTTTTGAGTTCTTTATAGATTCTGGAGATTAGTGCTCTATCTGAAGTATGATTGGCAAAGATTTTCTCCCACTTTGTAGGCTCTTTCCTTGCATTGCTGATAGTTTCCTTTGTTGAGAGAAAGCTTTTTAGTTTGAATCTATCCCAGTTATTGATTCTTGATTTTATTTCTTGTGCTATGGGAGTTCTGTTTTGAATTATTTCTTTTATTTCAATTTCATTGATTTCAGCTCTGATTTTAATTATTTCCTGTCTTCTACTACTTTTGCTGTTATTCTGTTCTTCTTTTTCTAGGTCTTTGAGCTGTAATGTTAGGTCATTTAGTTGTTGACTTTTCATTCTTTTCTGGAATGCGCTCCATGCAATGAATTTTCCTCTTAATACCGCTTTCATAGTGTCCCAGAGATTTTGATATGTTGTATCGTCATTCTCATTGACCTCTAAGAATTTTTTTATCTCCTCCCTGATGTTTTTTGTTATCCATGTTTCATTCAATAGCATATTATTTAGTCTCCAGGTGTTGGAGTAATTTCTGTTTTTTATTTTGTCATTGATTTCTATTCTTAGTCTATTATGAGTTGATAGAACACAAGGCAATATCTCTATTTTTTTGCATTTCCTAAGGACTGCTTTCTGGCATAACATATGGTCTATTTTTGAGAAGGTTCCATGTGCTGCTGAGAAGAAAGTGAATCCACTCGTTGATGGATGGAATATTCTATATATGTCTATTAAGTCTAGGGTATTGATTGTGTTTTTGGGTTCTATGGATTCTTTGGTTGGTTTTTGTTTGGAAGATCTATCTAGTGGTGACAGCGGTGCATTAAAGTCACCCAGAATTATTGTGTTGTGGTCTGTGTGATTCCTGAAATTGAGAAGGATTTGTTTGATGTACAGGGATCACAATTATTTGGGGCAGAAATATTTACTATTGTTATGTCTTCCTGATTTATGATTCCTTTAAGCAGTATGAAATGTCCTTCTTTATCCCTTCTGACTAACTTTGGCTTGAAGTCCACTTTATCTGATATAAGGATGGAAACCCCCCTTTGTTACTGAGTCCATGTGCGTGGTAGGTTTTTCCCATCATTTCACCTTAATCTGTGGATGTCTTTTACTATGAGATGAGTCTTTTGCAGGCAGCATATTCTTGTGTCTTTCTTTTTAATCCCTTCTGCCAGTCTATGTCTTTTGATTGATGAGTTTAGGTCATTATCATTCACGGTTATTATTGAGATATGATTTGTATTCCCAGTCATTTGACTTATTTTTGGTTTTTAAGTTGACTCGGTTTCTCCTTTGAGTGGTTTTTCTCTAAGGTAGTTCTTCCCTTTGCTGACCTACATTGTTGTTTTTCATATCCTCCTCATGGAATATTTTGTTGAGAACATTCTGTAGTGCAGGCTTTCTATTTGTAAATTCTTTTAACTTTTGTTTATCATGCAATGATTTTATTTCATCTTCAAATCTGAAGGTTAGTTTTGCTGGGTATAGGATTCTTGGTTGGCAACCATGTTCTTTCAGAGCTTGAAATATGTTGTTCCAGGCCCTTCTAGATTTTAGAGTCTGGGTTGAGAAGTTGACTGCTATCTGTAATTGTCTCCTCCTATATGCAATCTGATGCTTTTCTCTCACAGCCTTCAAAATCCTATCTTTATTTTGAATGTTAGGCATTTTCATTATAATGTGCCTTGGTGTAGATCTGTTGTGATTTTGTGCATTTGGTGTTCTGTAAGCCTCTTGTATTTGATTTTCCATTTCATTCTTCAGGTTTGGGATATTTTCTGATATTATTTCATTGAATAGGTTGTTAATTCCTTTGGTTTGTATCTCTGTGCCTTCCTCAATCCCAATAATTCTTAAATTTGGTCTTTTCATGATGTCCCATAGTTCTTGGAGATTCTGTTCATGATTTCATACCACCTTCTCTGTTTGGGCAACTTTATTTTCAAGATTAAATATTTTGCCTTCATTGTCTGAGGTTCTGTCTTCCAAGTGGTCTAGTCTTTTGGTGATGCTTTCCATTGAGGTTTTTATTTGGTTTATTGTTTCCTTCATTTCAAGGATTTCCATTTGGTTTTTTTTGAGAATCTCTATCTCTGTTGAAATGATCTTTTGCTTCCTGCACTTACTCTTTCAGCTTATTGGTATTATCATTCATTGCCTGCATTTGTTCTCTAATCTCATCCTTTGCTTCACGAATCATCTTAATCATGTATAATCTGAAGTCCTTTTCTGACATTTCTTCTAATGTACTGTCATTGGATTCTATTACTATAGAATCTAGATTTGTTTGGATCATTTTCTTCCCTTGTTTTTTCATGTTGTTCATGTATCTTCCCTTCTAGCAGTGCAGATCTGGGGTATTGCAGATTTCCCCCTATTGGCTTATAGTGACCCTATAGGTTTCCAAAACCCTTTCTTTATGGGGAGATCAATATTAGCAGTGCCCAATTCCGACACTATGCGATCCTAGACCAAATAGCCCTTATGAGGACAGTTACAAAATTGTCATAATAAACAGAATGAGTTCAAATATTATCTTCAGTAAAGCAAACAGATTTGCAATAAGGTCTGCAGTTTCTAATGGAGGACAAAGAGGATGCAGAGGGATGTAGAATGTGGCTGTTAATGGGATAAGAAAAGAATATATGGAAGTTCTAGATAATAGAAAGGGTGAGAGTGTAATCAAAAGAAATTGGATGTTAGCATGCAAAAAAGGGAGAAAGAGACTCTGAGGGAACAGGTAAACAAAAGGAAAAGAGAGCAAGAAAAGTAAAGAAATAAAAACGTAAATTTTTTCAATAAGTAGAAAAACGAAAATCTACAGTATAACAGTCATATAGTAATGAAACCTCACAGTGTTTAGTAACCTGATGCATGAGAGGTACCTGACAATGAGCTTCACGCCTCCAGCAGGCATCCCAGGATGGGTTTTGCCCCACCCAAAGATCAGAGCTCCAGCTTCCAGGATTATCCAAAATGGCCGTTCTGGCTTCGAAATATGTTGGCAAATGGGGAGCTGCAGCTCAGGATGTGGCTGTGGTCAGCAGGAGGTCCTGGAGGCAGGATGTGGTTGGTAAGGCAGGGGTCCTGGAGGTCAAGTGTGTTTGGTGTGGGCTGCGGGATCCTGGAGGCTGGGTGCAATTAGCCGGTCTGTGGTCCCGGTGATAGGGCACAGTCAGTTGGTCTGGGGGTCCTGGCAGCAGGGAGCAGTCAGTGGATGTGAGGGCCCCAGAGGCAGGGAGTGATCAGTCGGGTTGAGGGATCCTGGAGACAGGGCTCAGTCAGTCTGGCCAGAGGCCCTACAGGGCCTGGCTGTTTTCTCAAAATGGTGGCAGTCACGTCATCAAACCTTCAGGTACTGTAACAGTGAATTTCCAGGCAACAGCAGGTAGCTGTGCTCCACTGGCGGTCAGTGATCAGTTTGCTGTTTTTGGATGATCGGGAGATGAACCTTGTGCACTGGGTGATGGATAGGTGTAAGGCAGGTGCTGGACAGGCGAGAGGCAGGCAAATGGCGGATGATAGACACCTGACAGTGAGCAACCTGCATTCAAAAAAGGTGTCAATATGCTGGCAGACTGCAGGTCATCACAGCAGACAAATGGCGTAAACACCAGGGCATCGATAAGCAGCAAAAACCGCCTCACCAAGAAACAGATATCCTCTGCTTGAAACCGGAGTTACGGAGCGACAAGGAATGCAGCCTCCCTCTGATCTGCCATCTTGGATCTCTCCACCGAGATTAATTTGAGATGTATTATAGATTAAAATATGAGAGCTAAAACCAAAAGGATTTTAGAAGAAACTTTAAGGGAACATATTTAGTGTATTTGGGAAGGCAAATGCTCTAAATTTTACAACACAATAACTACTGATCACAAAATAAAAAAATTAAATTCTCTTCAAAATTAAAATACTCATATCAAATGATGCATTTAAGAAAGTGAAAATAGTAGCTGGGCACTGGAAGAAACTGTTTGCAGTATAATTCCAATTTTATGAGGTTCAAGAAGAGGCAAAAATAATATCTGAGGATAGAAATGAGATTAGTGGTTACCTCCGAGGGTAGAAACAGATGGGTGTTCGATATGAGGGAACTTTCTGGGTGATGACATTATGTCTTGACTGAATTTTTGGTTACACTACTGTATACATTTATCAAAATCTCAAACTATATTCTGAAGCTTTGTATGTCACTATATGAATTTTGCCTCAGTAAAAATTTAAAATTATAAAAACATAGCATTATTTTGAGCTGCCTGGAATATGCTGCTCTATACCAGTAGTTCTTAATTGGGGGCACTTTTACTTCTGTGAGTCAGTGAAAAATCTAGAGACTTTTTTTTCTTTTTTTCATAACTGGTGGGCTAGCGGATAGAGAACAGGAAACTGCTAAGCCCAAGACTTTTAACAATTATGCAGTCCAAAAGGACAATAGGGCCAATACTGAGAAACTACAGGAAACCACGTATAAGCACTGAGTCACTTCTAAAGTGTTCTAAGACAACAGACTAAGGTTAATTTGTTATTTTGGCCAATCAACTGCAACTGTTTTAATAACAAAAGCATTACAGTGTTTCCTAGGTTAGGCAAGTGAAAATTTACAATTCAGGAGAGTGGGACATTTTTGGTTAATTTTAGTCTTTGCTTCAGTGCAGGACACATCTGTAAAAGTCAATGTGGGGATGGGGCACCTTTAATCTATGAATTCTCCAAGAAGTGGATACCGAAAATAAGAACACTCAAGGGCTGGACCAATTATAAATAAAAGTCTGGATACTCCATGTGAAAGTTCAGGTGTGAAGGAGAGTCACATGCACTGAGATACCATATCCTGAACTGAGCCAACAAAATTAAGGCAGCAGTAGCTTTAGATAGAGAAGCATAAAGTATGGTACAAGGTAAGAGACAATAGGTTACTGAGGGAAATCAGTAAATTATGGCAGAATTGGGTCTGGATTTAGGGACATTTCTGACTCAAACATCTAGTAGCCACTGTGACTTCTCTATAGCTTATAAAAATGGGATTAATTCTTGAATATGAGGAATTCCTGAGTAATTAGAGCAGAAAGAGCATAACTTCTAGTGAAAATAACATTTCACTTGTAGATACACAGCCATGAAACTTAGCAGACTTATCCACCTCTGTGATCCTCATTCTTTTCATCTGTAAAATGGGATAAAAGCAGCAGGATTTATGAATTTTTTTCAGTAATTCACCTATGATTTCTTCTTTCCTGGATTGATAGTTATGTACAGAAGAGATACCAAAGATAAATAATACTTAGATAAATTATTCTTTGAAAATTCTTTCCACTCCTTTTTATTCTTTTGCTTTCCATTATTACTCTCTTTATAGGGTTTTGTTTTATACAACCATTCTTCATGAAACTATAACTATCTGCACAGAAAACTTCCACCCGTGTCTATCACTTTGATAAGGATCATTAGCCTTTCACCCTCAGAATCCATGTGTTTATTTCTTGCCTCAGGATACTACACTGACATACTCCTTCTCAATGTATGTGTCTCTTAACAACACTTCTGAATGCATAATAGGCAGGGTATTTGCTCAGTGGATTAAAAAAAAATCTATGAGTTTTCCAGGTGGAGTGGTACATGCCTGTATTCCCAGCTATTTGGGAGGCTAAGGCTAGAGGATCACAAGTCTGAGGTCAACCTTGGCAACTTAGTAAGATTCTGTATCAAAATTAAAAAAAAAAAAAAAAAAAAATAGAAAGGATGGGGAATGTTGCTCAGCAGTAGAGCCCTCCTCAGTTCAATAACCAGTACACACACTACCAATGCCCAGTCCCATGAACACACACAGGAATCTGTGATTTTTAACCAGACGAGTAAGGGAAAAATTTAATTTTTAGGTTCAGCAACTCAGAAAATCTGAACCAAAATGTAAACACTTTATTCCAGTGCATTGAATTCTCCTATTACCCGTGTCTCTTGTTTTCAAGAATGGTTTCTTTTTTTAATACATGATCCTTTTTCCCTGACTTCCTCAAGATTAGGGGACCAGAATGAGGGTACCATGCATAGTCCTGCCACAAACCCTGAAAGAGTATTTCCAAGACCTCAGGCCCCCCAGGAAAGCCACAGAAAATTACTCTTGTCCCACTAAGGCTCATATTCAAGAAATGTGTGCCTGCGCATCCTATGATGAAGTATTTGTTATCTTATTTCCTAACCCCCAACACATTTTCCCAGCCTATATGAATTTTCTAATGTGAACCTTAGTTAACACCTCTGTTTTACTCAGCTTTTCATTGCTGTGAACAAAATACCTGAGAACAACCTAGAGGAATGAAACTTTATTTTGGCTCAGGGTTTCACTGGACGACTTGATTGCTCTGGGTCCCAAGTGAGGTAGCACATCATGGCAGAGGAAAGTTGCTCAGCTCATGGCAGACGGGAAACAGAGAGAGGAAGAAGGAAGGGGGAAAGACAGAAGGGGCCATGGGGACGAGGCACCTTCCAAGATATGCCTCCAGTGACCCACCTTCTCCAGCCCCACCCTCCCTGACTACAGTTACCACCCAGTTAATCCCTATCAGGGAATTGATGAACTGATTGATTAGATTCAGATTCTCATAACCCAATCAGTCCATTCAAATTAGCTCTCACAATCCAATGACCTCACCTCTGAACATTCCCGCATTAACACAGGAGCTTCTGATGGACACCTAATACCCAAATCTCACTCCTTCATTAGGACCCGCCACACAGTTCTTTTTTATTATTCTCCCTCCTAAGTCTTGATTCTGCTTTAGGACTGCAGTCTCTACCTAACGCCCTATTCCAAATGCCTACAATCACCTAAAAGCACAGATTTCACTCTGTCATGTGGTGGTTTCACAGTATAAAAATGTTTCTTCCATGTCTAAAGCAGCCTCCATCACATTGAACCACCTTAGGATGTTGGTAGCATGTTTTCTTTGGATACTAAGTCTGACTGCTGGCCATCACAACAAAGAACTAAGTTCCTCAATGAGAGTACAAGGTACCTTGTAGAATGTCTGTTCAATTGTTTACTCTGAGAACTCCACTTTGTTGTCACAGTGTCTAGGTTTTCTGGGTTGTTCCTTGAAATCCTAGGTCTGAGAGAGAACTATGTTTTCATATGAAATTTTGGTCAGGTAAAATTAATAAAACAAGATATTGTAGCACTATTTATTAAGAGCTAGCTCTGTAGCTCTCCTGTTATCCCTTCTCTCACACAGGACAGTATTAGAGCAGCAAAGTCCATTTTTGGAAATTAGTTAAGGAAAACTTGAATTTGAATTTATTTTACTTGGATTTAATTGGATATAATATGTAGTTAGAGATAACGTGCATGTATTGCTAAGCCAGGACTTGCTTCTCTAGAAATCCTCTTACTAGCCACTGTGCCAGAGAAACTTGCTTTGTTACAAAAGTTGTGTGACTAAATGACATTGTTACAGGGAAAATTCTAAGATGGTCCCCAAGATGTCTGGTCCAAGTTCATCCCTTTACAGTTCTATAATAATAATCAAACACTAATTTAGATGTTGGCTTGGAGGGATTTTCCAGATGCAATTAAGTTCCCAAAGCAGTTGATCTTAAGGTAGAATGGTCCCAGAAAATACCCTGGACTTTCAACAGACATGCTCAGAGGGTTACCATTTGGAACGAGAGGCTTGTAGACATAAAACCAGTCTCAAGTAAACTCATTTTCTGACAGGATTTTAAATCAGCTTTTCTGGGCTGTGGATGTGGCTCAGTGGTAGAGTGTTTGCCTAGCATGCATGAGGCCCTGGATTTGATCCCCAGTCACACATGCGCATGCACACACCCACCCACCCACACACACACACACACAAATCAACTGTTCTTTAACATAATGCTACCAAAAGGAAAATCTGGAGAAACAAAACATCTTTTAAAGTTGAAGTAAACATCTCTCCATTTTCATAAATACTAAAAATTGATCAGATGTTCAGAAGACTTTAGAAAACATCAAACTATAGGTGAAATTATTTGTGAAAATGAAGAATTTCATATGGAACAAGAAGCTAAGAGATAGTGTTAAATAAAAGGTCTAGAACTGGAAAAAACAACAGACTAACAGTCCAATGAAAGTGTTCAGCACTAGAACAGACATAGTTGAAGAAAGGATCAGTAAAACAGATAAGGATGAAATAATCAGATGTAAGCACTGAAACACCAAAAAAATGTGGAGAGAGGTACAAGTTATATGGGGAAAAACTAACTGTTTGTAAAATTCTTCGTGGTCTTTAGAGTCATTGAAAATGAAATTTATGCAATTTGCTTCAAAGACACAGTAAACCAACTACTTACTGCTAGATACTGTTTTGAAAACATTACAAGGACAGACACAGAAGTGCAGTGATAATGAATAGGCAATGGCAAAGATAATTTTAAGTTTGGAAAAATAAAAAAAATTAAATTGTAACATGAAACAATGCATGCATTGTTAGTTTCATTAAATGCTAGAACCATCAGGAATTTTCATTGGTATTGTTTGTTTTGTTTTAAAGAATAAGTAAAAAGAGGAAACAAAACTTAAGAATAAAATCCACAGTTGATCAAAATGATCTTGTTATTTTCTTAAGCTGTTCATCAAAAATATTAATGACAACACAATTTATATTATCAAAAATTACTTTCCTCGAAATAAAAATGTCATTATTGTCCACAATGTGGAAAAATTGTACATTACTCTTTACATGAGAGGTTTTAAGGGTGAGTATTGAATTTACCCTTTAGTATAACCATGACTCCTTCCTCTCCTTAGATTCTTCTTTACCTAGACAAACCATCTTTGTAAATGAAAACAATGTCAGCATTTCAAGATTCTGCCTAAGTTCACTTTCTCTACAAAGCCTTGCATAATCATTCTATGGCACCTGTTCTCTCTCTCCTATGAACTGCTAAACCATTTTAATTCTTATATGATATGGTTTTAATGTGATTCTTTCTTTTCTATTAGAGCATGCCCGCCCCAACTTTGGAATTTGACATGTAGAACACAGTACAAAGACAAGATTGTTTTTCAGATTGATGAAAATTCTAATGATAAAGGACAGAAGTTAGGAAAAAGAATTCAGTAGGAAAAAAGTCATCTTCTAAAATTATGCTTTGACAATATTATAAGGGCTTTATTATAATCTGTCTAAGGAAATCAACTTTTCCTGACTTTGATACATCAACCTAAGAAATTTTTTCCAAAAGAAACTTTAAAAAATGTCTCTCAGAATTTTTACTCAAAAAAGAAATACATATCTACTACCCATTTCAAAATGATCACTGTTTCTTAAACAGAAAGAACTGTCTTGTGCTTAACTAACTAAATCATTAAAACTTCCCTTATGAGGAAAACATGGGCACTCACTGTTCCAGGAATATATGTGGTACAATTAATCAATATGTGGAAAATGAGACCTACACACAATAATTTCATCCAAATCCCCCCATTTTTAGTTAGAATTTTTTTCTATTACTTTTGAATCGCCCTCTTTCTCATCCCCCCCCCCCCCATTCCAGCTAAATTTAGAAGTTCTGTAATTTTTTTTTTTTCTTTTTGGACTACGTAAAACCAATTTTCTAACACCTATTTGAAGACACGTACAGACTAGATGCCCAAGGATTCTGACATCATTCAAAACCCTCTTAAGTGACAAAGGAGTCCATTCCATATTAAATGAATGGTCAAGCATCCGGTTAGCAAGGTAACTCAGAGACCAGCCTATCTGTTGGTGGAAGATAACTAAGAAACAGTTTCATTTAGTCAGAGAATAAAATTATAGGGATGGTATTTTGAATAGTTTTTTGGAAACTGCGATAAGGAAAGCATTGGAAATTTTCCTTCTCTTTAAATCCTTTCTCCAGGTCACATCAGTTACAAATTGTCACTGTCTTCCCTGGAATCACAGTTTCTGTCTACCTTTTGTATATTCTTGTACAGGAGAGTTGAGGAGGAGGATGTTTCTATTTCTGCTCCACCATGGTATTGCTTCTTTAAGAGCCCATTGCAAGTTACTAGATGTTCCATGGAATTTAAAAACGATTTACTATTGCTGTCATTCCTACTTACTTTTTTCATTTTTTTTTCTTTTGAGTACTATGCTAGGTACTGAAAACTTACATACACATATAGACATGCATGCATCCACACACAAAATGTGGAGGGATGAATAAAATGGTAATGTCTTCAAAGAGTTGAAGATCTTTCTGGCTGAGATACAAAGTGTCCCCCCAAAGCTCCTGTTAATGCACCAATATTCAGAGGTGAAATGACTAATTAAGAAAGCTATAACCTAACCAGTCCATCCTAATTTGAATGGAGTGACGAGGTGGTCTCTGTAGGCAGGTGGATCATGGCTAAAGGAGTGTGCCCTGGAAGGGTTCATCTTCCCTGAGGCCCCTTCCCCTTTCTTTCTCTCTGTTTCCTGGATGCCTTGAGGTGAGCTGCTTTCCTCCACTCTGCCCTTTGGCAGGATGTCTTGCCACACCCTGGGCCCAGAGCAATGGAGTCTGCCATCTGTAGACTGAGACCTTTGGAACCATGAGTTGCAAGTAAAATGTCCCTCCTCTAAGTTGTTCCCGTCAGATATTTTGGTCACAACAATGTGAAGCTGACTAAAACAAGAATTTACTAATCTGAGAATTTATGCAAGTAATAATCTTCTAAGGGATAGAAGTACTCTTAACAGTACCCCCCATCTGATAGATTAGATTTGGAATGTCCCCCCAAAGACCCAAGAGTTAAACACTTGGTCTAAAGTCCATGGTGTTTTGGGAGGTGGTGGAACCTTTATGAGGTATGGCCTATTAGGAGGAAGTAAGGTCATCCAGCGTATGCCCTTGAAGGGGTTACTGGAATCACAGCACCTTCCCCTCTCATGCTTTGCTTTCCAGCTGCCATGAAGCAAAACGTCCTCCTTTAACACCTATTCTTACCTTGATGATCTGCCTCCTCACAAGCCCAAAGGCAATGGAGCCAATGGGCCATGAACTGAAACTTCTGAAACCATAAATCAGAATAAACCCTTTTTCCTTTTAGGTTTTGTCATAGTGATTTCTGACTAACACTCCATCCCACTTACTTCTGCCCCTCCATGATCTTCTTTACTGGGTCACTGTACATCTCTAAGAAGCATCTAAGGACTCAGAACTTCCCCTTTCCCCGAAGAATTGCCCTCTGTAGGAGTTTCCTTATCCAGAGATGCCTGGAAGTTATGTCCCCTTCTTTCAGGTGAAGCAACTCTATAATACCATTCAGGCTTCAGAACTCCCTGTGAAATCAGGCTGAAAATTGACTCCAGCTGCACCCAAATTCTTGGGAAGTTTTTTCCCTCTGCATGCTGCTTCCCTCACTACCAAACAGGTTCCACTTGAAAGGATTGCTTTCATTAATTATTTGCACAATGGTACCCATTTTAGCCTCTACTACTAGAGGATTACACTAAAATGTTTTTTTTTTTTTTTTTTTTTTGCACAATGGACCTCTCAAACTTCACATCATTTTACTAGCTTTATAAATCTTATTAAGACTTATTTTAAACACATAGCCTCATCTGATCTTACCCATTTTGTTTAATTTAAGTAGCTTGATGCAATAATCATTTAAATGCAAATGGAGCATGAGCTTGGTATGTTTGTCCTTCCTCTTCAGGGATCAGCCTCCTCTGTGCCCTGCATTTCCATTACTCTGCCTAATGCAAAGCCTAAGCCTTTTTTCCCACCCAGAAAGTTCCTTTGGCGTTTTATGATAATTACTTTCCAGAGAGCTTCTCAGTGTTTGGAATTTCTTATGCCTGTCCTCCTGCATTTACTACCCTCTTCTGGCCCTCATATCTCAAGGAATTATAAATGCACTGGGATTTTTTTCTTATTCCTTCACACCCCTAAAAATTAAATCCTTTTGAAAAATAAGTTTCCATGCGACCCTACACTTTTCTTTTGTGATTCTTCCAATGTTTATAATTACATGTTTATTGAATGCTTATCCTTCTTAAGCCAAGGGTTAGAAAACTCTTTCTGTATAAAACTGGATAGTAATTATTTCACACTTTGCAGGCCATAGGATCTTAGCTAAAACCATTCAGTTCTATCATTGCAAACAGGGAGAAGTCACAGACAAAATATAAATGAACGAGCATAGTTATGTTCCAATGAACCTCGAAAAAATATGAGGTCACATGCCTTAATTTGTTGATCCCTCTTCTGGTCTATAAGCTCTTTGGGGGCCTGGGAAAAGGGAATCTTGATGCTGATCTCCAGAAAGGAGTTAAAAGTCTTTGCTGCTGTGTCCTCAGCTGGCATTGTTAATAATATTTGCATGGAATTAATTTAAACACAATAAGTTGATTTTTTTAAGTGTTAAGGTATAATTAGCCCTGTAGGGATCGATTCTACATTTACCTAGGAGTGTACTTAAACAACTACCCCTCTTTCTAGAAGAATAGAGAGACTAGGGCTACACATTTAGTGGTATATCTTGTTACTTGACACACAACATCAGATGTTTTCTTTATTTGTCAAAATTGTTTTCAATATTTTTCCTGTTGTGACTAGTGATAATCTTTAGTTTTTGATAAGTTCTTCACTTTTTAAGCAACAATTAACAGTGAAGGAGGATGATGTTTTAACTTTAAAAACATTATTCCTATTCAAATAATTTATATGTGAACTAAAATGTTCAGTTGACAAAACAATGTATCTGATGGTTCTAATTTTGACTCAGCTTTTTAAGTTTGGAACAAAAAATTTGAGTGCTCACATAAAATGACATGACTATAGTAGCTTATCTTCTTCCTCTCCATCTTTGTAATCACTGTTCTAGCGCTTATTTTGAATTAGCTCTTTAAACAAAGGACTATGTAACTCCAGGGGAGTTGGAGAAAACAGCTTTGCTCAAAACCTGATCTTAATTTCCAAAGGAATGCGGGTAGTAAAATCTGCATGTATTACAGGCCAATTGTGTAACTGGAAGGTCTTCAGATAGACTTCCATGCAGAATGAAATGTTGATAAAAGGATAACAAAAAAAGTGCAAATATGAAAAAAAAAAAAAAAATTGTAAGGTGTGTGTATATCCACAGTAACCATAATCGTTTAGAATGTAGACCCCAAAATCATTTCATAGGGTAGAATATCTTAACTTAGTTTAAAATTCCAAGCTCACAGTGAATGAAAAGCTGATGGATAGTCATCAGCTTCATTTTCACCTCTTCAGATTTATACCCTGGAAGGGCAGTTCCCACTGCCCTGTCCTTGGACAGACACACGTCTAGTTCTTTCCAACATAGTCTTTCTCTATTACACAGGGAGATTGCTGGTGCATTCTTGAGACTGAGTAAAACACTTCAAAGGACATTTGAAAAATAATTGTACTGTTTTCTCTCTGTATGTTTATAAATAAAATATATACCACCATTATCTGTGGTACCATTTCAGAGCTCAGGGACAGCATGCCAAACTGTGACTAAAGAATGGAGAATGGATTCTACATAACTGTAGTATGTGGGATAAGAAGAAGCTACATGAGTGAAAAAGAAAATGCTTAAATAGAAAGTGATGCACAGCTGTAAAGAAGAACAATATTATGGCATTTGCAGATAAATGGATGGAATTGGAGAATATCATGCTTAGTGAAATAAGCCAATCCCAAAATCCAAAGGCCAAATATTTTCCCTGATAAGTGGATGATGATATGTAATGGGGGTGGGGGTTGGGGTGTGAGAGAAGAGTGGAGGAACTTTAGATTACATAGAAGGAAAGGAAAGAGAGGGAGGGTATGAAAAATGGTGGAATGACACAGACATCATTACCCTGTGTATGATTACACAAATCTACATCATGCACAACCATAGAAACGAAATGATGTATCCCATTTGTGTACAATGAATCAAAATGAGGTCTGTAGAAAATAAAAATAAATAAATAAAAAAGAAAGTAAGGTGGAAAACAGTAATTTGTTGACAAGATTTCAGAATGAGGGAGCAGGTATTTAGGAAAAATGAAGGAATTTCTTTATCCATTGAAAACATCAGCAGTATAGATCTCTAGGTAAGATGAAGAATACTAATAGAATAAATAAATCATGGACAAAGGCATAATTCTTTATTTTATATAGTATTGTTAGTGAATAGAGTAGTAATTTTTAAAAAGACAACTATTTCTAAGAAAATAGCATTTCTTATCCAAGTTTCTTGACATCTAGAATACTAGTGGGGAACTTCTTGGTGTTCAACAGTTTGTTGATTGATTTAAGGAAAATACTACACTATTCTTGCTAAGATAAAAGAGTGGATTTTCATGGAAGAACAAAGCTACCCATAAGAATGTGAAGTTTTCATTAGCAAAAAGAGACAGCTATAACATTTTATGAAACAGTAATTTGAGAAATTCTCTATAAAACAAATATAAGACAATGTACTAGTTTCTCAGTTTACCTTTGATGTTTATTTTTATCATAGAGTTGCTTTATTTTATTTTTATTTTTGAATGACAGACAAAATTCAATTTGTAATGGAAAATTCCCTCACTGTCTTTCCTCAGTTTTTCCTTTCATGAAGTTAATGAGTTGAAATCATCACTATTGTTTCAAAAGGAAAATCCTAGATATAGTGGGAAAGGAAATACATGAAATAAGAAAGAAATAATTACTAAAAGCTAGTGTATAAATGTTATTCTTCCAAGTATATTTTATAATGTGGCTTCTTAAAATTACAGTTATTTTAATTTTACTATTTTTTTCTTAGTAGTCAAGTGTGTTAGTCTTTTGTTATTGAACAAAATACCTGAGAAAAATCACCTGAAAAAGAGGAAATATTTATTTTGGCTTCCAGTTTTGGAGAGGTTAGCCCATGGTTGCTTGGTCTTGTTGCCTTTGGGCCAATGGTGAGGCATTCATAGCATGGTGGTGGAAGCTGCTCACCTCCTGGTAGGTGGGGAACAAAAGAGAGAAAAAGGAAGGAGTTGGGTCCCATTATCCCCTCTAAGGGCATGGTCCTAGTGGTATAGGACCTCTCACTAGTCCATCCCTCCTAAAGGCTCCACCACCTCTCAGTAGTGCGACAGGCTAGGACCCAAGTCTTGGACACATGGGAACATTTAAGATACAAACTATAGCAGAAGGATTGAGTGAGATGTATAATAACAGTTACCTCTTAAGCTTGTGTTTTATTAAAATTTTTTCATTGAAATATGACATAGCTTTAGTTTCCTAGGGTTGTTGAGACAAAACACTACAAAGTAGTGATTTAATATATATTGTCTCCTATCCATATCTCTGGAGTCCAGAAGTCTGAGATAACAGTATGGGAAGAGTCAGGCCCAGCCTGAAACCTCATGGGAGCCCCTCCTTGCCTCTTCCTTGGTTTACCAGCAATTTTTGGTGTCCCTTTCAGTACACTGAATCCATTGAACTTTCTCCTTTTAGGTGATACAGCACTTGGTGCCTCAAATCAGAAAGAAGTCAATTTACCTTTTTAAAATAAGCCTTATAGTTTTGTATTCATCAGCCTCAGTAAATTTGTACTTTCACTTATATGTAAATTTGAAGAATTTTTAAAGTTAGCCAATTTTCTCAAAAACATTTTTCACATAATTATATATATGACATTAGGAATATAAGCTATATATTCCAAAAGTGGAGATATATATTTTGATTAGTAGTTTTGTAAAATATTTTAAGTAAATACTTAAATCAAATACTACTTTGATCTCTTATTTAAAGTGTTTTTAACTTTCACTTGCTTTAATTTTTCAGCAAAATTTTTAAAATTTACATTAAAAAGTCCCCAAAGGTTTTTGACAAGTATCTGAAATTTGTGAATTAGTTTAGGGAAAATCGGCAGTTTTATAGTATCATCACTCTACTTCAGCATGTGATCTGGAGCTACATTTATTTGATATATTTATTCATGTTTTTGCATAGTGGTTCTTTGTTTTGTTTTCATTTTTAATTTTCTTCAAAGTAGTCCTCTGCATTCAATGATAGGCTGATTACTGGGGATGGGGGAAGCTTCTTTATGAAGAAGTTTTTAAGGAAGAAATTTTGGAAAAATCATCTGCGATCACACAATCTGTTTTAATTAACAATTTTTAAAGTTAAATTTATTTTAAAATTAACAGATAGCGAAGTTGATATTTTCCTTTCACTGTATAGTCTTTTCAAGTATAACCCCATAAGTTTCAGCAAATATATGCAGTCTAGTATCATTATCAAAAATAAGACAAAGGACACTTTAATCACCCCAAGGCACCTCCATCATTCTATTCCTTTATGATTTTTACCCTTTATTCTCCACCCCTGGCAGTCAAGCATATGGTCTCCATCACGAGTTTTATTTTTTGAAAATGCTTAGTAAATGAACTCACACAGTACATAATACTGGCTTTTCTCACTCAGCTTCATTAATCTGAAAACTCTCTGCAAAATCATACAGAAACTGTTTTTATTTTAATTAATGTGTGTGTGTGTGTGTGTGTGTGCCTGTGTGTAGCTAGGGATTGAACCCAGGACCTCCTGCCTACGAAGCATGTAGAGCTACACTGAATATTCATAAATAAATTCAAACCCATGAATTTTCCTCTAAGTAGGTATGTCAACGTATGTTGACAATGTCAGCTTCATTTTCATTGAATTCTACATTGTTCTCATTATGATCAAGATTTCTTACCTGATATTGTGGTTATTTAATATATTGTTCTCATTTCACTCAGTTCAAAATATTTCTGATTTCTATTGTGATCTCTTCTTTGACCTAGGAATTGGCATGTTTAAATGTGTATTTCTTAATTTCTGAGCACACGGGTACATTTTTTTCTTGGCTTTCTCTTCTTTATTTTCCTTCTTCCTTCCTTCCATTCTTTTCTGTGGTGGAGTCTACTTTAATTCTCTTCTAATCAGAAAACAGGGTTGGCAGGGTTTTACTCTGTGAAACATCTTGAGACTTGTCTTTCTGCCCTGCTACTGGTAATTTTAGTTAATATTTTGTATACTTAAAGTGAATATGTATTATACAATAATGGTATGTGATATTCTATATACATTAATTATATCAATTTTGTTAGTTTTCTTTTTCCATTTTTTTGCTTATTAATTTTGTCAAGTATTTTTTTTTCAGTAGAAGGGTTTAAGATGCTTTATGGGTTTTTTTGATGATAGTTATTCTAACTGGGGTGAAACACATCTCATAGAAGTTTTGATTTGCATTTTCCTGATGATTAATGAGATTAAGCATTTTTTTTTCATGTAATTGGTCATTTGTATGTTTTCTTTTGAAAAGTGTTTATGTAGTTTTTTAGTACGTTTTTCCATCTGATTATTTATTTTGGTGTTCAGCTCATTACATTTCTTATATTTTCTAGATATCTATCTCTTGTCAGATGAATAATTTGGAAATAATTTCTCCCATTCTGTAGGTTGTTTCTTGATTCTGTTGACTATTTCCATTGCTCTATAGAATTTTCTATGTGATACAATCCAATTTATCTTTTTCTTTTCTTGCCTATGCCTTTGGGGTCCTATCTACAAACAAATCATTGCCAACATTGATGTCTTGAAGTATTTCCCCTATTTTATTTTATAATACTTTCATAGTTTCAGGTCTAACATTGAGACCTTTGACCCACCTTGAGGTAATTATTTGAGACCTTTCTATTTTTTTGATATAAACATTTATTACTATAAAATTTCCTCTCAGTAGAGCTTTTGCTATATCCTGTAGATTTTTATATGTTGTCCTTTTATTTGTTTATAGTTTTATTCAGTTGCCCACTGGATATTTATGAGTGTATTAGTCAACGTCCATATATTTGTATACTTTCCATTCTTCTTATTGATATTGATTTTTAGTTTTGTTATGTTGTGGTCTGAGAAGATGCATGATATAATTTAATTTTTTAACATTTATTGATCATTGATTTGTAGCCCAAATTAAGACCAATCCTGAATAATGTTCCATATACCAATGAGAAGAATGTATATTCTGCTGCCGTTGGAGGTAATGGTCTATGAATGCCTGTTAGGGTTATTTGATCTAAATATTTTATATATTTATATATTTAATCAAATTAATCATGTCATCAAAATATGCATCTAGCAAAAGGAATTTAATATGATTCATAGAGAGGGCTGGTGTATTTATTTCTCTTCTTAAAAAGACACCTACCCAATCAGATTAAATCCCCATTGTTGTGACTTCATTTAACCTTTACACAGGACCTATCTCCAAGTATGGTCACACTGCAGATTAGGATTTCAACATATGAATTTTAGGGAGGCATATTTAGTCCATAACAGGTCATGACAGATAAGTTACTTTCATGACTCTAAGGTCACTGTTTCTTACCCCAAATATGTTTCAGAATTGGAATTAGAAACCAGAAAAAGAGAATTCTATGGAAGTTTGATGTAGAAAATCATAAACACTGGTGCCTGAGCTTGAGTCAAGACACTCATAAGTAATTAGTATTAATGACACAATCGGATGGTTTAACTCAATGTAACTTTGATTACTCCCTTATTCTAACTGTAAATTAAACACAGAATGATGTAGGGCACTGTTACATTAAGTAATAAGAAACTAAGCTATTACAAACTGAGAGATATACCCTAAAATAAGAGGTATATTCCTAACACCTTTCTTTTTGACTCTGTGGTAGATCAGAAAGGGATAGACTTCAGCTTGTTTCAAAAGAGACTGCTTTTACAAGCATGCTAATTTGGTTGATTTGATTATTCCCCAGTTTATCTGTCTTTTATAAAAGACAGCATATCATCATTTGTATCTCTGAAAACAACTGAGGGTTGAGAGTGATGTGCTGTTGATCAATACTGTGCATGTCCCTAAAATTTCCAGTTGATCCATTGCAGACAAGATTAGATTTTAGCAAATTAGTCTTGGCTTTATTTCAATGAATACCACAATTACCACTAGTCAAATTATTCCTCTAAAATTCTAGTGTTGAAAATTATCTGTGTTGTTACAGTTAATTTTTTAAAAAGAGGATGAAAGGAAATTCCAATTATTCTTTGTAGGAAACTAATTACTACTCTGTAATTAAGATGCTCCAGGATGGTATTTTAAAAAAGATTTCAATGAAAAGGCTATCTTTTCTCCATTGTGTGTTGTGTGTTTTTGGTGCCTCTACCAAGGATCAGATGACTGTATGTATGTGGATTTGTCTTTATATCTTCTATTCCGGTGATCTTCATGTCTGTCTTTATGCTGATACTATGTTGTTTTTGTTACTACACCTCTGTAGTATAATTTGAGATTAGTTATTGTGATGTCTCCAGCATTGCTCTTATTGTTCAGGAGTGCTTTGGCTATTTAGGGTCTTTTATACATCCATACAAATTTTAGGATTGTTGGTTCTAATTCTGTGAAGAATATCATTGGTATAAAAAATCAACTCAAAGTAGATCAATGGCCCAGGAATTAGACCAGAAATACTGCAATTTCTACAACAAAACATAGGGTGAACATTCCAAAACATTTACACAGTTATTTATTTTCCTAACATAATATCTGTAGCTCAAGAAATAAAATAAAGACTGAGCATGCTGGGGCTTGCCTATAATCCCAGTGACGCAAGAGGCTGAGGCAGGAGGATCATAAGGTCAAAGTCAGCCTCAGCCATATAGGAAGGCCCTGAACCGCTTATTGAGACCCTGTCTCAAAATAAAAACTAACTAAATAAAAAGGGCTGGGATGTAGCTCAGTGGTAAAGCATTCCTGGGCTCAATACCTTGTATGAGAGAGAGAGAGAGAGAGAGAGAGAGAGAGAGAGAGAGAAATGAAAACAATAATTAATAAGTAGAATGGGGGATCCAATTAAAAAGCTTCTGCACACCAAAGGAAACAAGAGTATGCAGAGAAAGCCTACAAAATGGGGAAAAAAATCTTTGCCAGCTACTCTTCTAACTGGTAATTAATTTTCTGAATATATAAAGAACTCAAAAATCTCAACACCATAAAATAAATTGAAAAAAAGAATAACCCAATCAGTAAATGATCTACAGAAACATTTTTCAAAAGGACAAATAGAAATGGCCAATAAATATAGGAAAAAATGTTTAACTTCTTTAGCAATCAAGAAATTCAAATCAAAACTACACCGAGATTTCATCTCACTCCAGTTAGAATGGCAATCACCAAGAATACAAATAATAATAAATGCCAGTGAGGACATGGGGAAAAGAACACTCATACATTTTTGGTGGGACTGAAAATTAGTACACTTTGGAAAGTAGTATGGAGACTCCTCAAAAGAGTGGGAATGGGATCACCAGGTGACCCAACTATCCCACTGATTTTTAGTTACCCAAAAGAATCCTAAAATCAGCTCCATGATGCATGCCCTGCAGTTCATAAGAGCTAAATTATGGAAATCAGCTGTCCTTTAACAGAGGAATAAAGAAAATGTGGTATATATACACAATGGAGTTTTACTTGGCTACAAGGAAGAATCAAATTATGTCATTTGCAGGTAAACGGATGGAACTGGAGAACATCATGCTAAGTGAAATAAGCCAAATTTAGAAAACCAAAGGTTGAATATTTTCTCTCATATGTGAAAGCAAGAGAAAATTAAAAAGGTGATCTTGGGAAAATAGAATAGATACCAACAGAGTAAAGAAGAGGATCTAGGAGGGGGAAAGTAGGAGTATTGAGAAGTACTGGGCAATAAAATCTACCAAAGTTTGCAATGCAATGTCCATTTAGGATTATACCATAATGAATTGTATATATATTTTATATATGTATATATCGATGTACTAATTAAAATAATAATAATGAAAAGGATATCAGTAGATTAGAGCAAGTGGAGAAAGGAGAAGAGGAGGGAAAGGAAATGTTCTGGGGAAAGATTGATCCAATTATGTACAAGGCATGTATTAATACAACACAATAATTCCAACTATTATGTATAATTTAATGCATCAATATATTAATGAAAAGAGATTTTTAATAAATTTTTAAAAATGTGTGGTTTTTGCACACATACCTTGAGCTTCATTTTTGCTTGCTAAACTACTTCTGATTTGGTTCAGATTGTAACTTCCTTATATTATGTTTTAGCATCAAACGATAAGTTCTTTCTATCATAGTTTCTACCAGTTTAAAATTACATTAGAGATTGTAAAGTTTCTTGAAATATTTAAAATGTAATAGGTAATTTCAAATTTTTGAAAGATAATGTTAAGGACAAGTGTTATGGATGACATTTAAAACTATATATTAAACAATTAGGCAAACTCATAGAAGGACAGATAAAAAATATTATGAAAGAGTTAACGAACACTGAGGTCAGTCGCCATCTCGGAGCGAGCCAGTGGGTGAGCCAGCTTGCCCCACCCCCACACCAGGGTTGGTCACCATCATTGAGCGACCCCTTGACCCCAACACTGAGGTTGGACACCATCGCTAAGCCTGCCCGCCTGCCCCCCTACTACTGAGGGACACTGCACTTGCCTCTGTACTGACTCAGCGCACCCTCGCTGGGGCTCTCCAGCTTCCTTGGAGTCTGGTGCAGGCATTTTGAATTATTCCTGAGGGCGTGGCCACCATCATCGGAAGGGGGCTCCCTTCCTGAGACACCTACAGGAGACTGGAGGCACTTTGACAGGACTCAGGATTCAAGAAGAGGATGTAATGAGAGACTCGGGACCAACTCAGAGCTGCCACGTGAGTCTCTCCCACTGAACTGGTTCCCCAGATGGGGCAGTAGTCCTGGAACGCAGGGAACTCTGTGGAGTAGAGTGGCACAGTGAGACTCACCAGCAGGAGCTGTGAACCCGGTCAACCAGGAGCATTGCAGAGGAGGGTCACACAGCAAGATGCTTCAAAGCAGAGTGAGGGTCCCAGACCCGGGCAGCAGGACCAGTCCACAGGCAGCTTCTCAGAGGAGGGCCACACAGCGAGAGAGTCCCTCGCAGGACCAGGCTCCCCAGCCCAGGCGGTAGGTCTGGACCCCTGGGAACATTGCAGAGGAGAGTATTCATCCTTATATCAGACAATGTAGACTTCAAGGCAAAGGTAGACAGAAGGGATAAAGAAGGACATTTCATACTGCTTAAGGGAAGCATAAATCAGCAAGCCTTAACAATCATAAATATCTATGCCCCGAACATTGGCTCATCCATGTACGTCAAACAAATCCTTCTCAATTCCCCAAATCAAATAGACCACAACATAAAAACACTAGGTGATTTTAAGACACCTCTGTCACCACTGGACAGATCTTCCAAACAAAAATTGAAAAAAGAAACCATAGATCTCATAACACAATCAATAATTTAGACTTAACAGACATATGTAGACTGTATCATCCAACTAAGAGCAAATACACTTTCTTCTCAGCACCACCTGGATACTTCTCTAAAATAGACCATGTATTATGCCACAAAGCTAATGATAGCAAATACAAGAAGAGAGAAATATTACCTTGTATTCTATCAGATCATAATGGATTGAAATGAGAAATAAATGACAGACTAAAAACAGAAACTACTCCAACACCTGGAGATTAAATAATATGCTATTGTATGATGAATGGATAAAAGAAGACTGGAGGAAGGAAATAAAAAAATTCTTAGAGGTGAATCAGAACAAAGATACATCATATCAAAATCTCTGAGACACTATGAAAGCAGTACTTAGAGGAAACTTTATTTCATGGAGCATATTCAACAAAAGAAGTAAAACTCAACAAATAAACAACCGAACACTACAGCTCAAAACCCTAGAAAAAGAAGAACAGAGCAACACCAAAAGTAATAGAAGACAGGAAATAGTTAAAATCAGAGCTGAAATCAATGAAATTGAAACAAAAGAAATAATAGAAAAAGTGACAAAATAAATAGTTGGTTCTTCGAAAAAAAAAAAAAAGATAAACCCTTAGCTACACTAACAAAGAGAAGGAGAGAGAAAACTCAAATTACTAAAATTCGGAATGAACAAGGAAATATCATAACAGACACGGTTGAAATACAAAACATAATTAGAAGCTATTTTGAAAAACTATACTCCAACAAAACAGAAAATCTCGAAGACATCAACAGGTTTCTAGAGACATATGAATTACCTAAACTGAACCAGGAGGACATACACAATTTAAATAGATCAGTTTCAAATAATGAAATAGAAGAAGTCATCAAAAGCCTATCAACAAAGAAAAGTCCCGGGCCAGATGGATTCTCACCCGAGTTCTACAAAACCTTTAAAGAAGAGCTCATTCCAATACTTCACAAAGTATTCCATGAAATAGAAGAGGGAGGAGGGAACCCTCCTAAACTCATTCTATGAAGCCGATATCACCCTGATACCTAAACCAGACAGAGATACATCGAGGAAAGAAAATTTCAGACCAATATCCTTAATGAACATCGACGCAAAAATTCTCAACAAAATTTTAGCAAATTACATACAAAAATATATTAAAAAGATATGTACCACGATAAAGTGGGTTTTATCCCAGGGATGCAAGGTGGTTCAACATCCGGAAATCAATAAATGTCATTCACCATATCAACAGACTTAAAGTCAAGAATCACATGATTATTGCAATAGATGCAGAAAAAGCATTCCATAAAATACAGCATCTCTTCATGCTCAAAACACTAAAAAAAATAGGGATAGTGGGAACATTCCTTAACATTGTAAAGGCCATCTATGCTAAGCCTATGGCCAATATCATTCTAAATGGTGAAAACCTGAAAGTATTCCCCTTAAAAACTGGAACAAGGCAGGGATGCCCTCTTTCACCACTTCTATTCAATATCGTCCTTGAATCTCTAGCCAGAGCAATTAGGCAGACTAAAGAAATTAAAGGGATATGAATAGGAAAAGAAGAACTCAAACTATCTCTATTTGCTGATGACATGATTATATACGTAGAGGAACTGGGAAATTCCACCAGAAAACTTCTAGAACTCATAAGTGAATTCAGTAAAGTAGCAGGATATAAGATCAATGCTCATAAATCTAATGCATTTTTTAAAATTTTTTATTTATTTTTATTTTTATTTTTTGGGTGCTGGGGATCGAACCCAGGGTCTTGTGCTTACAAGGCAAGCACTCTACCAACTGAGCTATCTCCCCAGCCCCTCTAATGCATTTTTATACATAAGTGATGAATCCTCAGAAAGAGAAGTTAGGAAAACTACCCCATTGACAATAGCCTTAAAAAAAAATAAAATACTTGAGAATAAATCTCAGAAAAGAGGTGAAAGACCTCTACAATGAGAACTACAGACTACTAAAGAAAGAAATTAAAGAAAACCTTAGAAGATGGAAAGACCTCCCATGTTCTTGGATAGGCTGAATTAATATTGTCAAAATGGCCATAGTACCAAAAGTGCTATACAGATTCAATGCAATTCCAATTAAAATCCCAATGATGTACCTCAGAGAAATAGAGCAAGCAATCATGAAATTTATCTGGAAGAATAAGAAACCCAGAATAGCTAAAGAAATCCTTAGCAGGAAGAGTGAAGCAGGGGCATTGCAATACCAGAACTTCAACTATACTACAAAGCAATATTAACAGAAACAGCATGGTATTGGTACCAAAATAGACAGGTTGATCAATGGTACAGAATAGAGGACACGAATACAAACCCAAATAAATACAATTTTCTCATACTAAACAAAAGTGCCAAAAATATGCAATGGAGAAAAGATAGCCTCTTCAACAAATGGTGCTGGGAAAACTGGAAATCCATATGCAACAGAATGAAATTAAACCCCTATATCTCTCCCTGCACAAAATTCAACTCAAAATGGATCAAGGACCTTGGAATCAGACCAGAGATCCTTCATCTTATAGAAGAAAAAGTAGGTTCAACTCTTCAACATGTCAACTTAGGATCAGACTTCCTTGACAGGACTCCCATTGAACAAGGAATAAAAGTAAGAATCAACAACTGGGATAGATTCAAACTAAAAAACTTTCTTTCAGCAAAGGAAACTATCAGCAATGTGAAGAGAGAGCCTACAGAGTGGGAGAAAATCTTTGCCACTCATACTTCAGATACAGCACTAATTTCCAGAATCAATACAGAACTCAAAAAACTACACCAAGAATACAAATAACCCAGTCAACCAATGGGCTAAGAAAATGAATGGACACTTCACAGAAGAAGATCTACAAGCAATCAACATATGTGAAAAAATGTTCAACATCTCTAGTAATAAGAAAAATGCAAATCAAACTACCCTAAGATTCCATTTCACTCCAATTAGAATGGCGATTATCAAGAATACTAGCAACAATAGGTGTTGGCGAGGATGTGGGGATAAAGGTACACTCATACATTGCAGAGATTCCTTAGAAAACTTGGAATGGAACCACCATTTGACCCAGCTATCCCACTCCTTGGCTTATACCCAAAGGACTTAAAATCAGCATACTACAGAGATAAAGCCACATCAATGTTCATAGCTGCTCAATACACAATAGCCAGATTGTGGAAACAACCTAGATGCCCCCCAATGGTTGAATGGATAAAGAAACCTTGATATACATATACAATGGAATATTACTCAGCCATGGAGAATAATAAAATTATGGCATTTGCAGGCAAATGGATGAATCTGGAGAATATCATACTAAGTGAGATAAGCCAATCTCAAAAAACCAAAGGAAGAATGATCTCGCTGATAAGCGGATGATGACACACAATGTGGGGGGGACAAGAATGGAGGAAGGAGGGACTGTATAGAGGGAAAAGACGGGTGAGAGGGTTGGAGGAGAAGGAAAAAATAACAGAATGAATCAAAAACTATTACCCTATGTAAATGTATGATTACACAAATGGTATGCCTCTACTTCATTTACAAACAGAGAAACAAGATGTATCCCATTTGTTTGCAATAAAAATAAGTTATAAAAGAGTTAATGAAGAAGATAAATATGATAAAACATCACTTATGAAACATAAGAGAACTTATTACTTTAGATTTTTCCTTATATATTACAAATCACAATTCAAATCAATCAAATATATCACTTGATTTACAAAAATAGTTGTATCTATTTTTATAACTATAATTTTTTGAAGTTTTAGGTTCACATCAAAATTAAAAGGGAAATTCTGGAGATTTCTCATATCCTATCTCCACCTACATATGCATAGTATCCCCAATTATCAACCTCCCTTCCCAGATTGGTAGTTTTGCTACCATTGATAAACTTACATTGACGCTTGCAACATTACCCACATTCCATAGTTTATATTAGTGTCCATTCTTTATTTTGTCTATTCCAATGGGTTTGAGAAAATGAATATATACAAATCCAGTATTTCAGTACCCTACTGAATATTTTCACTGCCCTAAAAATTCTTTTCTTTGTCTATCCATCTCCCTTCTTCCAACCTTGCCATTGCTGATCTTCTTAACTATCTCTGAAGTTTTGCCTTTACCAGAATGTCAGGCACTTGGAATCAACAGTATGTAACATTTTCAGATTGGTTTCTTTCATTTGGTAGTGAGCAGTTATATCTCCTCTATTTCTTTTCATGGCCCATTAACCCATTTTTTTAAGTACTAAATAGTATTCCATTGTCAGCACATAGCACAAGTTTGTTTACTCATTCACCTATTGAGGGATATTTCAGTTGCTTCCAAGTTTTCACAATTATGAATAAAATGCTATAAGCATCCTCATTGAGGTTTTTGTGTTCCTAAGTATTCAACTTCTTTGGGCAAACACAAAAGATTGCAATGGCTGAATTGTTTGCTAAAAAATATATTTAATTTTGTAGGAAACTGACAAGTTGTCCTTAAAGTGACTGTATTGTTTTTCATTCCCACCAGAAATGAATGAAAGTTCTTGTTCTACATTCTCATTAGCATTTGTATTTCCAGTATTCTGGATTTGGCCCATTCTAGTATGTAATAATGGTTTTGTTTTAATTTGTGCTTTCCCGATGTCTTATTTGCTGTGTATTTTCTTTGGTTAGGTTTCTGTTAAAGTTTTTGGCTCCATTTTTAATGTTTTTCATATTATCGGGTTTTTAATTTTTTCTTTCTTTTTTGTTTTAGATAATAGTCCTTTACCATATGTGTCCTTTGACAACATTTTATCCCAGCCTGGTCTATTTTCTCGTTCTCACAAACTTATCTTTCACAGGGCAGAGTTTTTGATTCTACAGAAGTCTAGTTTATCTATTATGTCCTTTGTTACTCATACCTTTGGTGTTGTATCTAAAAAGTATTTAGCATATTCCCAGTCATCTAGGTTTTCTTCTATGTTATCTTCTAGGGGTTTTATAATTTGTGTTTTACATTTGGTTTTATGATCAAATACGAGTTAATTTTTTTGAAATGCATAAGGTCTCTGCCTATATGTAGATTTTTACTTGTGAGTGTCTGATCGTTCCAGTACCATATTATACAAAGACTATCTTTGTTCAATTCCTTTACAGTTATTCCTGTGTCAAAAATAAGTTGACTGTACTGGCATGACTGATCCAGATGTGTGATTTTATGTGTCAGCTTGACTATGCCAAGGAATGCTCATGTAGCTGGGGATACACTACTTCTGGGTGTGTCTATGATGGTGTTTCCAGAAGAAATTAGCATTTTAATCTGTAAACTGAGTTAAGAAGATCCATCAGTGTGGGTGAGCATCTTCCAACCCATTGAGGACCTAAATAGAACCAAAAGTCACAGGAAGAGTGAATTCTGTTTCTCTCTCCTTGAGCTGGAACATTCATCTTCTCCTGCCCTTGGCTACTGGTACTCCTTATTCTCTTGTCTTTGGACTACACCAGTGGCCGCTCCTGATTCTCAGCCCTTAAGACTCAAATTGAATCACAAGACTGGTTCTCCTAATTCTCTAAGTTGGACTTCCCAACCTCCATAGTCAAGTCAGCCAATTCTTATAATAAAGTTCCTCTATATCTATAGGTCCTATTGGTTCTGTTTTTCTAGAGAACACTGACTAATATACTGGTATATAGGAAAGTAAATTTTGAAAATACCCATGTATAATTAATAAATAATTAATTAGTTCTGGGAAGATTTTGTTGTTGTTGTTGATTCTTTTGGATTTCTTACATAGATGAACCTGTTATCTAGGAACAGAATTTTATTTTTTCCTTCCTAGTCTGTATACATTTTATTTTGCTTTCTTGTCTTAATGCTAGAACTGTAATTAATTTTTCAAACTCATAATTATTAAGACCCAACACTTAGGTTATTTAAGATACAATATGTTAGTACACAGAAGAGTCTAATCATTAGGACATATCTACATAAAAAATATAAATGCAGTCTATGCACATTATTCAGATGCCATATTTGAATGTTCAATATTTATGATTCACCTTCATGATAAAAATTTTCGTAACCCCCGAATCACTTTTTCTGGCATGGTTTAAAGTCGTTCAGGGATGCGCACAGAACTGTAAAAATTTGTCTGCCTGATTCTAATATTCCCAGCTGAGGTCCCAGAAGACAATGCTGGTTCTCTCTCACACAAAATCAACCAGAAAATGGAGATGGTAGTGAATAGTGAAATAGTGAATAGTAAAATGCAAGAAGATCTGGATCTAGAGCCCTTTAGACAGGATTTAAATCCCACCCTTCCACCTATTAGTGAAAAGGCCTCAGGCAAGTCACTTAGTTAATATTTCTGAACCATTTTTTTTTCTTATGAAGTAAAGCAAATCTATCAGAATGAAGTGTCTCTAGGATTTAAGATATAATCTACATGAGAGTATGTATATGTGCATGTATGTATGTATATGCATATTTCCCTAGAAACAATGGTTTAGTATTCACTCAGTATTCCCAATGATTTTGTAAAACCTAACATCTACAAATCATGAGAATCAACTGTATGCAATACTTTTCAAGAACAACATTAAACAGTTACTTTAAGAAAAACTACAGAACTCCTCCATGAGAAATAGACTTGCAACTATGAGATTTGTTTCTTAATTTTCAAAGATTTTGAGGACATATTGGTGTATGTGATAGAACTCAAAGTTTATTAGGCTTCTGTGATTTAAAAACATTTTTTAATTCACTTCATAAAGTTGCATTAGATCTTGTTTTGGCAATTCATAGTGAGTACAAAAGATGAGAACACTTTCCTTTTCAGAACTAATATTCTAGTTCTAGAAAGAAATGATAAGCAAAATAAATTAATAAATATATATGCACAGGTATATATGTAAAATGTATTCATAATTGAGAAATTCTAAACATGGAAGGAAGATAAAAAGTTTTAAAAGGAAAAGGGTTTTGATTTATGAAGACCTGATAGAGGTGGACATCTGGGGAAAGTATGTTCTGGGCAGAGGAAAATGCAAGTGCAAAGGTCCTGACATAGAAGCATGCGTTAGTAGGCTTGAGGAAAAGCAAGAATGAAATGTGGCTAGAGGAAAAGAGGAGATAACGGAGTTTGCAACCAGAGACAATGAAGGGTACAATGAGTATACAGGTCTTGCAGATCTTCGTAAGGGCATTAAGTATTTTCCTCTAAGCGAGATGAAAAGTCTTCAAAATAATTGCAGCAGAGGACCAACATATAATCTGATTTATATTCTAAGAGGCTCACTACAACATCTGGGAAGATAACAGGATGCAGGAGAACAAAGGCAAAACTAAAGCAATTACATTGTGGTCTCTTAGGATAATCAAAAAGAGATAACAGTCCCTGGACTAGAGAGGTAGCCCTGGGAGTGCCAAGAAAAGTTATTTTGTGGACAACAGTAACTGGATAAGAATATTCTCTTATTGAAATACTTTGAGTTTTTCTCTCCTCTATATAACCCCTAACTTTGCCCAGTTTCAGCCTCATGTTCTTTATAGTTCTACTTATTTCAAAAGACTCCTCATCAATTTGCTCCATCCGTTCTCATCACCTTTCCAATCCATCCTACATAGATTTGCCAGAGATATTTCTCTAAACGTCAATCCAGCTATTAAAACCCTCTAAAGTCTTCAGTGATTCAGTAATTCTGCCAACCACAATGTATGAGAAAAAGACCAGTCCTGCATTTTTTTTTTTTTTTTTTTTTGTTCAACCTACCTGGATCAGGGTGATTTATTCAAACCTGATGTTGCAGCCAAGTTCCACTATCCACTGGAGCAGATATAATATATATATACATACATATATATATATACACATATATAATATATACGTATCTCCTTTGCCTTTCCATCTTCCAGTCATCTTTTACAAAATACAACTTATATTACTAAAATGAAAACTATTACATTGCATTCATTTATGTTTAAATGATTCTGCATTGCTACATTAGCTAAAAGTGAAAGAGTTGATTATTTAATATGACACAAAGCTTCATTTCCTGCCATTCCTTCAATTCATGTCATATCCATTGATATTGAAATGCTCAGCTCCACGCGGAGCATCCAGCACCTCTAATCTGCTTAATAAAAAGCTCATCTTGAAGAATTCAGATCAGTCCCATGTTCTCTATCTAGGAATCCGTATCCCTGCTAGAAATCAGGCATTCCTCCAGCACTTTGATTACATTTGTACTTCTTTTGTACTCAATAGTTAGTTGGAACATACTTTTGCCTTGTATTATAATTTTTATGTTGTTCCCTCTAAGAAGCTTCATATCCCCACTTATTGTATATTTTCCGGGTCATGTATTCCATACATGTCTGCTGCTCCAACATTAAACATTTCAAATAATAAATATAATATGCCTGATAATTAAATGACTAGAAGCCAAAAACCCTGAAACACACACACACACACACACACACACACACACACACACATACACACATATGCAGAACATTATATTCTGAAAAGTTAGGTGTGGTACAATCACTGAAACAGAAGAGGAAATTCTTGATGGAAAGGATGGAAAGGGATATAAAGATCATTTACTTCTATTTTTTAAAAACAAAAGTACTCAACAGAATTTAGGAGAAAATAATCTAGAATCCTGGCTAGAAGTGGATGTGCAAAACACATCCAGACTGATAAACTTCTATTCCTTTTTGACCTGCCTTGCACTGTGTGGTTAGGCTACCTGTAGTGAACTAATTCTTCTTTACCTCATGATTCATTTCTTCTCTCTGTCATACATGAGTGTGTGTCTGCACATTTGTGCATGTGAAAAACTGTTTTTTTGCTTATTTATCTGTTTTCAGCAGTTAGAGAAAGGAAATTCATTTATAACATCCAAGCTACCTCTGACAGTGCCTGGGAGGATTACCAATTGAAAATGATAACCTTTAGGACAGAAAATACCTTTCTTCTCAGCAGAGAGGTATTCCTGCAAGAAACAGCTGAAGATCAGCACTGCTAAATAGCTCTGCTCACTTACCACCAGGTTCTACATTTAGTAGAGTTTTTAGGTAATTTTGGTGCATTTCTGCCTTCTTCAATTAATCAACAAATTACAAAGAAAAGATTTACTTCTCTAATTTTCCCCCACAGGTTTTAGGTCAATAGCTATTTAACTGAATTCATCTAGCATGACTCAGTTTAGATGCGAAGTAGTTTTTAATTCTGTTTTCACTTTGTTAGCGATTCCTAAACTCAGTTAATAACCAGAGATGTATTTGAACTAAGAAAAACACTGTTAATTGATTAATTCACACACTTACCTAAAATACTTTATGGGATAACACAAAGTATAAATAAAGGGCTTATAATTTAATTAGAAGTTTGCTATTCTATTTGATGAATATACAAAACACCAGAGTATATCATACTGATTTGTTGAGCTGCCTACATTCCCAAGTGAATCCCTGAGACAGATGAATACTCTTCTGTGAAAAGTGCAGTTAAAATAATTTATTTTCATTATTTAAAATAGCAAGAAATGATTAATACACTCCTTTGTCTAAAATAAGCTTTATTATATGTATATGTATATGTATATATATATAATATTTTCAACTTCCATCATTGAGATAAACATGAATATGCAGAAAAATAAAATGCATTATTAAGATATCATACTTTAATTCCTCCCCAGAATCTGTAATTGATTCTCTAGAGCCTATATAACTCTGCACTGACATGGAATTAAGGTTTATTTTTGTGGACAATACATGCCAATGACATATTAGGGTTCATCTTAAGTTAATCCTGAAAAAATGATCAACTACAAATAAAGACTCGAGAGGCTGTTCTATGAGAGAACAAGAATCTGAATAATTTTAAAAGCAAAGCAAATGAATATAACACTTCCATTCTTCACTCACTATGTAGTTGACTGTTATTATCCTGGCAATTAGCTCAATACAGCAGCCTCTGTCTGTCAAGGACATATTTTAGGTAGTAAATGAACCTTGTTTGAGCTTCATAACTGAGCATGAATCATTGCCTTCACAATAGCCAGATCTTTGAAGGCAGCTGTTGAGAGCATTTCAACTAATGATAATTAAAAAATCATGAACACCGATTTACAATATGTCTCAAATAGAAAGTGGAACTACTTATTTTCAGCAACATGTCCCTCTAGGGTGAGGAAAAGCAATAATTGTTTGTAGGGAAAGATATGGTGCTGTTTTTATATAAAACATTAGAATAAATCTCATTCTATAAATCTCATCAGGGTCATCCCTCCCAAAGAGTATAATCAATTATATGCAGGATTTGGGGAAAAGAATTCAACTGCCATTATTTTTCACGAAGTTATCTATAAATTTTACTAGCAAGAAGATTAACGGCGTAGGACTTTTACATTGGAAATCTTCTTTCCAAGTTTATCACTGGGGAAAGGTAAAAAAGGTAGTAGGAAATTTCATGTTCCACTTGATTTTCATGGTTGTGAGCCCTTGTTTCCTAGCTGAATGGATGATTTACAGTGTGCAGTGAGAAGGAGCTGGTTAGACTACAAAGAACATGAGAACCAGTGAAATATGATGTTACTCTATCTTTCTATGGAAAAATATATTAACATACAATGAAAGGAATCCAGAGGAATCTTCCATTTAATTCTCATTTTGTAAACTGAGATTTTAAGTTTTGCTTATATATATAATCAGTATATATCTTTCCTCATTCCTCTGCATATTAAAGTCAACTGAAGTTTTCTAAGACTGTGTACTGCTCAGTTCTATATCAGTATGCAAAAATTTCATAATTGTTGGGTGGGAAAAAATCTCAGTCCTAGGTATTTTTATATTTTTTGTTTTTGTTTTCCTCCTGTGAAAGAGTGATTCTGAAGTGGGATAATTTTCTTTCAGTAAAAACAAATGTTTAGATTTGGAACACAGGGACTGTTAAATTAGTTTGTAAATATCAGTTATATGTCAACTACTAGAAATTTACTGAAAAGTACTTATATCCTGAAATAGAACAAAACCATAAGGGAATATTAAACTGTATATCCGGTGTTAATTCAGCTCATAATTTATAATTTATAAATCAAATTCAACAAAAATAATTCTTGGCATTAAAACCCCTAAATGTATTCCCTGCATTTAGTAATCTTGCTGAGGAAATTTTTAAATCATAAATGTGTGGATGGAGATATGGTAAATAATTCTGTCTGTGTATGTGTCTCTCTCTCTCCTCTTTCTTAGCATCTGGAATGTTGTGACAGCAAGTAGCAGAAAACCTGATTGACAGTTACTTAGGCTCAAAGCAGGAACTTCAAAGCAGATAGTTATGGCATGTGTTTAGCTGTTAAACATCATCAAGGTCCTAGGCTCCACCTGTCTGCCTCACTGCTATTAGCATATTGACTTTTCTCGTCCTATTTTTTTCTCTTTATTTTGTCCAGATGCCAGCAGCAATCTTGAATACAATATACTCATTAAGGTTGGTAGGAGGAAGGACAATCCCAGATGCATCCATCACTTTTATCAAAAAAGCCAAAGTTTTTCCAGAAGTTCCTTGGAAGCTTTTCCTATGTCGTATCAGCTTCAACTCAAACATTTGGTCACCCATAGCTTGAAAGAAAATACCCCACTTAGCATCTTTAGTAGAAAGTAAGAAATACAGAAATGACTAAAGAACAAATAGTAAATTATACACTTAACTGAATTCACTGACAGATACATACATTCATGCATACATACACATACACATAAATACACATATAACCCATACATTTATACTTGTGTGTATACATATGCATGCACATATACATATAATCCACATATGTACACACCCATACGCATATGTGCATGCATAGCTCACACATATCCACATGAGCATACCATACATGGATATGCATATACATGTACACACATAAATATGTATAACCCACACATATACACATAAAACCCACATATATACATGCATATGCCTTGTGTATGTACATGCATATGTATATATCCTAGTAAACACACATACATGCACACATCCATAAATACACACAGATATAAATTTACATATATGTAGATTATATTTAAATATATTTTAGTTTTATTATTTTCTTTATTAAACAAAAATATTGTTATTGTTTAGATAAGACATGTCCCCAAAAGCTCATATATGCAAGAAAGTTTAATGAAATGATTGGATTATGAGATCTTAAGCCTAATCAGTGCATTAATCCTCTGGTAGAGATTAGCTGGAGTAGCTAGGTGGATGGCATATCCTTGGGGTTCATGTAAGTTCAAAAGGATAGATGCAGACTTCAATAGATTCAGAGAAACCTTTTATTCATTTGTGGACTCAGGGACCATTGGGGCTCATTTTTCAGATGTGAAAATGGCTGCCAGTTACAGAGGGGATTTTGGTTTTATAGGGTGCAATGAGGATGGTTTAATCATTGGAAACTGTGTACTTGCAGTTTGGGCAATTGTATAGGTTTTGAGGGTAAACGTTGAAATTCGTTGTTGTCTGGGGAGATAGGAATCCAGATCCCAAGGGATGAGTACTCAAACCTTGCCCATTGTTTTACTTTCTCTGGTATCCATTGTTTCCAGAGTTTCAATATTTGCTGTGCTTCCATTCAGGAATAATTTTCCAGGGGGCAAAGTCAAAAGTTCAGGGCCCAACATTCAGTATTCACCCCTTTCCTTTAAGGCCCATTGTTATTAGGAAAGGATTTACTGGGAAGTTAATCCTTGACCAGTTTCCCTTCCCTCCTCCCGAGCTGCACTGTACCTCTGTTTTTTGGAGGGCTATCTTGCAAGAATATTATTCTCATGTTCCTTCAGTTCATATTTTATTTATGGTGATGGGAGCTCTCTCTCTGCTTCCTGGTGTGATGTCCTGAGTCAATTTCCTCTGCCATAACCTTCTGCCATGATGTTCTTCCTCACCTTGAGCCCCAAGAGATGGAGCTGGCTGTCTGTGGACTGAGACTTCTAAAACCACAAGTACCAAATAAGCTTTTCCTTCTCTAAAATTGTTCTTGTGAGGTCTTTTGGTTATAACAATGAAAAAACTGACTAACACAAATATTATCACTTCTCTCACATTTTAATTAAATTATCTTAGCACTTCTGTTTACATAAATTAATCTGTAAGTGCCATATTACTCTTAAGTAGACTCCAAGGTGGACCAAGCACTCCTATTTGCTTATTAAATCAATAAAATCATGGTTACTTTTAAAAATGGTAACATTTGATATTATATAAGCTTAAAAAAATCTACCATTTTTTAATATGTCTGTAAAATTGTAAGCATGGCAAAAATGTCTTAATATTTTATGAATTATATGAGTTATGAAGTGTATATGTACCAACTTTGTATGATTAAGATGGTTCAAATTAAATACTTCTATCTAGGAATTTTGACTACATCTGATAAGATGAGAATTGGAAAATATAAACAGAAATGAGCAGAAAAACTCAGTAGATTATCAATATTAGTAGAATATTCTCACAAGCAAGGAGATTGGAATTTTAGAACAAAAGAACTTGGAATATTCAAAGACTTATAACCATCTGTAACACAATAGGAAACTAGAGAAAACCATTATAAATATTCCAGAAATATTGAGAAATTTCCATAATACACAGATTAAAGAGACTCCAGAATTTTCCTAATTTGAAGGAAAAGACTTCCCTAAGGTGTTTTCAATTATTTTTTAATATTTTGCATCATAGACATATACAGAATGCTTATATGTATATCTGCATGTATGAATCCACTTTAATGAACCCCTAAATGATGATTAATTTACATTTGGTATAATAACCTCATTAAAAATATATAACTCAAGAGTAGTGAATAGTTTCAGTCAGGCGTGGTAACTATAATCCCAGCTACTTGGTGTTATGGGGCGCAACTTAAGAACAGACTGATCACCACTGAGAAGTCCAAATTTGAGAGTCTTTATTAAGCCGACTGGCTGATTGTCTCACACAATGCCGCCAAAAAATGGCTATTGGGAGAACAGCCCCGACCACAGAGTTGTAGGGGCTCTTATGCCAAAAAATACATTAATCATAAGTGTCTGTTGCTATGATTTGAGATTCCACATTAACATCATGAGATCATTGACAGAGGGGGAAGTGGGTCACCTAGGTACAAACTAAAGAATGATTACTAATAACTACACAATTATGTTTACATGGTACATTGGTTAGGAGCAATAGAGATTAAAAGAGAGAAATTTTTCATTACATAGGAATTGTCATTTTATATTATTAAACATGTCACACCAAGTAACTGATGATGAGGACAGAGGCAGGGTATTCCCATTGAAGAAGCTAAGTAATTGTTGATGGGTACAAAGGTGGGGTGTTCCCCTGGGAGAAGCTTATTTCCTACATAACATGGAGTCTCAGAGCAAAATGGAGTCTGTCTGGCCTATAACATTCTCATGGAGCCAGATCTGTCAGCCCATCACATGGGGAGGCTGAGATGGGAGCATTGCAAGTTTGAGGCCAGCTTCAGCAATTTAGGGAGGTCCTAAGCAACTTATTGAGATTCTGTCTCTAAATAAATAAATAAATAAATAGGGTTGGGAATGGGGCTCAATGGTTAAGCATCCCTGGGTTAAATTCTCAGTGCCAAAACAAGCAAACTTAACAAAACCACAAGGAGCAGTCAATAGTTTAAAAAGCACAGGAATGTATGGAGAACCAAACAAACATCAACTGTAGCTAACTACATGAACAAGTTAACTGGATTATTAGCATAAGGATGTTGTATTAGTTAGGGTTCTCCAGAGGAACAGAATCAACAGGAAGTATGACTGTAAACGGGAATTTATTAGATTGACTTATACAACCAGAAGCTGGATAGTCCACAATGGCCATCTGCAGCTGGAGAACTGGAAGAACCAGCAGCTGCACAGTCCAAGATGCAGAAGCCCCAGAACAAGAAAGATCAACAGTACTGCCCCAGTCCTAGGTTCTGGAAACTACCTGGAGAATCACTGGCAGAGTCCACTTTGGAAGAGTGAAGAAGCGAGAGTTCGTTATCCTCAGGTGAACAAAACAACGATCAAGAACCCTTTCAAGAAGAACCAAGCATGCATCTGCACCTTCTTCCTTGCTCTTCCAGCTTTTATTCCATACTGCTGTGAGGTGATGCCCATACTTAGGGAGGGGCTCCACTTCAGTTCACAATCCCACATTCCAGTCATTTCTATACACCTTCATGGACACACCCAGAAGCCTTTTAATCATTGGCATCTCTTAATCCAATCAAGTTGACAATTCAAATTAACTATTGCAGATGTTAAAATTCTTTTGCTGGAGGAAGTTAGACTCCATAGAAAAATAATAGAAGCACAAAAATAACATGACAGTTTCAACAGTTTAACACCCTGTAAGATAAAGTTGGTCATTTGATAAACTTAAAGCATTAGATGCCGTTTTGCTTGTGAATGTCTATGAGTTCATCCTGGGATCTAATTTCATTGTTACACACTGCCACATTGTAGACAAAGAACTCTACCTCAAATCTTGAGAGGAAAATACATAAAATGTGCCTGGAACATCTCATCATGCCAGAAAGTAAGGGATACCCAAGAATGTACTTGTGCACATACACACACACACACACACACACACACACACACGCACACATGTTGTACACACAACAAAATGATGATGGGTTTATGTTAAAGGGCCACAGAAACCAACTAAAAACTCTCAATGCCTAGATTGGAATAATTTGAGCAAAGAATTACATATCTTTTTATATAACTTGATTCTATAAAATTATGTAACTTGACTATAACCCATGAGTCCATGCTAATATAGAAAAAGGGGGATAATAGAAAAAGTTTTCCTTCCAAGAAAAAAATTCCAAATGATTTATGTATGTATTTTATCCTTAATAAGACGGAGCATAACTCCACTCCTTAAGTGTGAGCTATGCGTGATGACTTCTTTCTAAAGGAACAATATAGAAAGGAATAGAAGAGTAACTTTTATAGTGGAGAAATCTGGCAAACACTACTTTAGGTAGATGATTAAAATAAGTATCACCAGTGGTAAGTCATATAGATAATATGTAACTGTGATGTGATACAATGACAATAGATCTTTACCTTTGAGGATTTTCTCCCCCAAAACCCATCAATGTAGGCTAATCATGAGAGAGAGATAAGAAAAATCTCAATTGAGAGACATTCTAACAAAATACCTGACCAGTACTGTTCAATACTCTCAACTTCATCAAATGACTAGTAAAGTAATCCAGGTGCAAAAAAAAAAAAAAAAAAAAAAAAAAAAGAGCTTTTTTTAAAAAGCAATCATAATAAATTTGAATGAAATATTGACTTTACTAATAACATATCAGTATTGGTCCACTAATTGCAATAAATGTGTTATTTCATGTAAGATGTTAATAATCATGAAAAATGGATCTTTGTTTACCATCTTCACAATTATTTTGGAAATTAAAAAATGCTTAAATAGTTTGTGTTATGTTCAAAGAAATTGGATTAAGAAACATACTGTTAATTTAAGTTTCAATGTTTTGATAATTCAGAGACAGAATGGTAATAATGTTATGAAGATACATTCATATGGATATGCTACATTTGGGTGACCTTAATGATGTCTAGCAATACATATTTTGCCTGATAAAATAAACTCTTACTAAAATAAAGATGAAGTTAGACCAAAAAGCTGATCTGGAAAATTTATATGAACTTTGCATCTGAAACAACTTAAGAATTACTTGATGGTTATCCAACTTTTATCAAGTCTTTAACCAAGATATTTACCATATATGATCTCATAGAAATCCCACTTACTTGTATATAGATTACCTCTTATGTTCCATTAATTTGAAAAACCTATATATCTGTTCACTGATCTGACTAACAAGGAACAAAAAGCATGGACCAACTCCAAGTCTTCAAAATAGAGCTTGTCATCTAGACCACATATTGGCAAGCACTTTCAGTGGTAGTAAATGTTTTAGACATTGGGAACCATACAGGTTCTTTTGCAGCTACTCCACTCTGCCACTACATATGCAATTAGCCATATACAATAAGCTTCTAAGAATGTGGCAATAAATCTTTATACCAAATTAGATGATTATCACAATTTGGCCTTGTTATAATAATTTGTCAACCTATGATATATGCCATGATCTTCTAGCTGAAGAAATGACATTATCTAAGGAGAGGTTTTTAATTATCTGGAGTTACCTTAGGCTAGCCACTAAAAGACATTTAAGAAGATTTGTGTAATTAGCCAGGCAATGTAGACAATAAGTAACAAAGTCAATAAGGTCTATATATGATATCATGAATTGAACACCTCAGAAACACTTCCATGGAACATGGAAATTGAATAAATATTCAGTTACTTTGATACGCCCCTTTGACAACCATAGACACTTATTTCTCTAGGTTATGTTACATAGAGATAGATTATATGTATATATATATATTTATATATATATATATGTACATATATACATAAATTATCTTCCATAGCATATACCAAAGCCACTGTATAAGACAGCTTTCCTTTACTGTAACAAAATACTTGAAATAATAAACTTAAAATAGAAAAGGTTTATTTTGGATTCTAGTTTTAGAGGTTTTAGTTCATGGTCAGTTGGCCCCACTGCTTTTGGGCCTGTGACAAAGCAGTACATCATGGTGGAAGGACATGAGAGTGCAAGTTTCTCAATTTATATGAGCTGGAAAGTGAAAAAGAGAGAAAGACCAGGGTCCCACAGTCCCTTTGTAGGGTACACCCCCAATGATTGAAGACTTTCCAGTATGTGCTACCTCTTAAAGGTTCCATCACTTCCCAATAGTGCCATGGGCTTTGGACCAAATCTTGAACCCAAAGTGGGGAACTTTGGGAGATAGTCCTAATCTAAACCAGCAGAGACACTGTGTATTAGAACATGTACTTATATCTATTCATCAAAACTCACTTTCCTGGCCCCATAAAGCAAAATCTGATGGCAATGGAGGGAGACATGGAAAAATCAACAATAATAGCTGGAGACTCTAATTCCCTACTTTTCCTTATAGAGCCACCAGAAACGAGATGAACATTACCACAGGATTCATGGAAATAAAAAAGATTATTATGTAATATTGCAAACAACTCGACACCAACAAATTAGAAAACTCATGTAAAAGGGACAAATTCTTAGGCACAAACTACTAAACCTGGCTGAGAAAAAAATGTAAAATCTGAATAGACCTTTAATAAATGAAAAGATTGAATCAGTAATCAATAAACTACCCACAAATAAAACACACATATAGAAAGTCTATAGTAAGAAAATTTAGGCAGACAGAAAATATTTGCTTAGACTGAAGTGTAGGGTAATGCAAGCATATGGAGTTTATTGCTAAATGAAAAAAAATTTTTTTTTCAAATGATGAAAATCTAAAGTTGCGTTGTGCCTATCTGTGAATAAACTCCAAATCAATGACTTTACTTCTTTAAATGGGCTAATTGTACTCTGTGTGAATTATATATCAATTAAGTTATATGAAGAAACAAATGAAATTGTTGCCTCTGGAAGCAGATCCAGAAAGAACAAAAAAATGAAAATTCAAATTAATAATTCTAATTAAATACTTAAAAACGGAAGAATGAGTCAATGCATTATTTCCAAAGACTCCTTTAAAGGTACATGGATCCATAATTTGTAATTCCATTGTGATGTTATTAATTGTGCAGTCAACCTCTAGCATAAGTTTATGAAAACCTTTTACTATTTTGTTGAAATATATTCAACAAAATTGAATTTTATTTACCTGCTATAGAATGTATGCTTACTTCTAAGGTTAAATGAGAAATTTCAAAAATTTTCATTTCTTGAAAACTATTCCATTCATCTATTTTTCACACTCCTACATAATCCTCAGTAAGATGGCATTATTTATCTTGTAAAATTTTTAGAATATTATATGAAATTGAAGACCTTTCTCCTTCAGTTTATTTCTGAAATTTGACAAATAATTGGATAATGATTGCCATAACTGAAGTGTTAAACAAGTTATAAGACTTCCAGAGTCCCAATAAAGTTTTTCTAGAGGTACTTTTGTATAAGCCATATCTTTTTCATGATGGTATGTACATTTGAACTTAGGATCATAATTCCATTGTCTATAATTTTGAGCAAGTGATCTAAATTCCCCTATTCTTAGGTTTCTCATTTGTACAGAGATACTGGTCATTTTTATTCTTCCTACATTTTGAAGATATATCCACTCATTTTTATGTTTCTCTTCCAAAGGTGTTCCCAGTCCAGTGAGAGAGTTAATGCATTTGGAATAAATAAGCTTGAAATTGGAAAACATAGGTAGTAAAGATCAAGTGGGACAACATTTAATCTAGCTGCATGTAGAACTTGAGTCTCTTTGTGGGGCTCTCAGGCAGGTACTAGATACTAGAGTGGGAGTGCTCTGTGAAAATTATATGCCAGTGAACAATGAATTTCCTATGGTCACTCAAGGACTTCATCTACTGCTGTTCAATTTAAAAATCAAAATGGTCTTTATTGAGTACTCTTTCTAAAGAGATTAATGGGATTCTGAGAATCTGTGTCCTTTTTCCATCCTCAGTGATTTGCTTCCTTTCTCTAAAAAGGACCTAAAAGTATGAATATTTCTCTTATTGAACATATAATTCTGTTTGCAACAGGAGAGACTACCATCAGAATTTTCCTGATTAGGTACAAAATATTAATTCGAATTCCTTTATAGAAAATTTAAGAGATTCAAATGTTAATTTATTAGAATAGATAGTCTATTCTGTAAAAAATAACCTGTATTCACAAAAGGAAATCTGACCATTATATCTAAAAATATATTTTTCATCTCTGGCTGTCTGTAACAAATGTACATTTATCAAAATAAATGATTATTAGTCTGCCTTAAAGAGCTAACTTTTTAAAAGAACCTTGACATATCATGGAGACAAATATGATAGGTGTCACAACTTACAACTAAACCTGTCTAGCTCATAATGAAGTGAAAAATGTATGTAAAATGCAGAAAAAGTGGCACTTTTAGCTAAATCATGTTGTTGTCTTTCAGATAATTTATGATGATGGTGTAGTTATTCATCTCTGTAAAAGAAACATGCAAATTGAAATTACAAAATATTTAAGACAGTCCTCTGAAACCTGTGCTATATTACAGAATATTAATGTCACACAGCAGTACTATTTCAAGAAGAATCCATGTAAAGGTCTTTACCCAAATTCTCAAAGCCAGCTCTGAATATTTCAGAGGAAGGCTAAAATTTAGCTGAAAGTTAGTAGTGTGATTCCAAAATAAAAAATGACAAATAGACAAAATCTAATTTTGAAGGAGGCAGAGCTGAGAAAGTAGCAGAGACAGGTTAATTTAGAATTCATATAATGGAGTGTTTGAAGGGATAAATCATAAAAAGTACAGATAAGGAGACAGATAATCAGGAGAAACTAATGAGTTGTCTCTATAAAAGAAATCTAGAATAATATTACTTTTGTTTTATATTTAGTCATTACCTGAAAAAAAGAACTGCCTCTGTATTAAGGAATCTTAGCTTTAATCCTACTTTAATAACATGTGGATTATGAATTCTTGCTCTGAGTAGATAAGCATCTCTTTTTTATTCCATTCTGTAAAATAAGAAATAGTTTGCATTTGGAAAAATGTAGCATGAACTACCAAATTGACCCAGAAGTCACACACAGCAATGATGGATGACTACAATAAAGAAAAGACATTTTTTTGTATGTAGTATTTTTTATAAAATTTTAAGACAACGAAATACCTTTACATGGGGTGTACTATAATTAAGAAGCTTAAGGAACATGTGAAAGAAAAATAAATGTGCAGTGTCAAATTTGAAGAATAAGTTAATATATAATATGCCATACAAAAATCACCTCGGTAATCACAAGTCTAAGTAAAATAATATACTGTGTTGAAATAAAGATTTTAACATTGTTTTATAATCTGACTTCACAAACAAGATACTTTTGAATATTCATCAAAAATCACTTTCTTCCAAATTATTTCTTGATTTTTATCTTTAAGAATAGGTCAGAGAAATTTGATCTTCATGGATTTAAAAATACTAGGGTTGCCAGATTCCTAGCAGAGCATTTATTTTAGGAAATAAAATCTTAGAACTCAGGATTATCCCCCTTTATAATATAGAGCTTCTATAACAAAGGGTTGAAATAAATTTACTTCAACATAATTTTCTTTTTCAAATCTCAGGCTTTTTCAAATACTTTGGTTTATCAGGATTTTTAAAGCTACTTTCAAAACTGTGGACTAAATGAACAACTATTTTGAAATGGAATGTAATAATCTGGACTCAGTTATTCAACTTTTCGCCTAAAGACTAAAAAAGGACTAACTCGGGGAAGCAGGTACAGAACTTCATCTTGGCAGGAGGGTAGGCATTAGAGAGCCAAGGGGATATTCTGGACATAATTATGTGTTAGTGATAGGAAATATGGCACAGAGGGCCTTTAATATTAGTTAATATAGTTCCTTCAATATTGATCACAAAATTTTTGGAGCAGCACGTGTCATTTCCAGTGAAATAATATTACTACTCCACTTAAGGAGTTAAGAGAAATTAAGGCTAGTTTTTCCACACACTTGAAAGGGGAGAATAAAGATGTTTCTGTTATTTTCAATAGATTTCAGAGATGGGGGAAACTCAGTACATCTCATTCAAAATGAAGTAGTAGAAGGCATTGCTATTTCTTTCTAGGTGGGAAGATGGGAAGACCCACACAAGAAAATCAATATAAAAAATCTCGAAAGAAAAGTCTGTACAGCTCAAAGAATTTTACTTCTATTTTGCAATGAATAAATATAGAATATTTTTATACTAAATACAGGGTATACTTCATTCCTCGTAAGTTTTTTTAAAAAGATACAACATCTTAAAGGATCCATTAGCTTTAACAGTTATGTAAGTTAAACAATAACAAAAGAAGTAATACTGGGGTTTGGGGATTTAGTTCAGTGGCAGAGCTCCTGACTAGCATGTACAAGGTCCTGAGTTTCATACTTAATCCAGGAAAAAAAAAAAAAAAGTGGCTTTGAAATTTTCCTTTGGCATTGTTGACTTTACCAGCTTCACCCTTTCATATCTCTCAAGGGGATCTCTTCCTCCTACCCAGGATCTTGAGGTTTGATATAATAGCTGTAAGATATCTGGGATGAGGTGTTAGTTTCCATTCGAGTAAGGAATTTTCCTCCACCCCAGGTAAACTGCATTTTAAACTTCCGCATAGGCTTTGCTTCTTACTGAGGGATTTCAAGACCTCAGCAAGGGCAGGACACCACGAAGCAGCCAGGACAATCATGATCATCTATCACCCAAGGCTGGCTTCCCCATGAGGATGTACATGAATCACAGGATGGCAGATTTGTAACTTTTCCACATATGTATTGCACTGTTTCTTCTAGTTTTATTTTATTGAAATCCTTCCAAACCTGCAGGAGTTATCATACAGGCAGAACACATTTTTGGGGCGGGGAGGTGGACTGAATCTTTAGTATTTTTGATATGTAAGATGATGCCATCTACAGAGAAAATATAACTACTTCCTTACTTATTTGAATATTGTTGTTTCACTTTTTTCTTTTGCCTGATGGTTCTAACTGGGACTTCAAATACTATGTTGAATGGAAGTTTGAAAATGAGCTTTCTTGTCTCCTTTCTCACCTACAAAGAAAATTTTTCAACTTTCTATCCTTGAATGTTCTGTTTGCTATGGGTCTGTCTTCCATACCCTCTGTTGTGTTGAGGTACATACCTAATTTGATAAGAGTGTCACAAAAGAATGTTGAACTTCATTGAATGCCTTTGTGCATCTATTGAGACGATTGCATTCTTTTTGTCCTCTATGTTCTTAAAGTGGTGTATTTATTTATTTATGTATGTTGAACCATCCTTGCATCCCTGTGATATGTCCCACTTCATCATAGTGAATGATCCTTTTAATGTGCCCTGGAGTTTGGTTTGATAGTATTTTGTTGAGGACTTTTACACTTATGTTGATCTGAGATACTAAACTGGAATATTGTCTTTGTTTGCCTTTGGTATGAGACTAATGCTGGCTAATGAGTTTGGAAATGTTCTGTCCTCTTCAATTTTTTGGAAGAGTTTCAGTAAGATTGGTATTAGTTCTTCTTTGGTGGAATTCAGTTGTGAAGGCATCAGGTCCTAGATGTAATGGTAGATTTTTTACTGATTCATCTCATTACCCATTATTGGTCAGTTAAAATATTCTATTTCTTTTGATTTGATCTTCGTAGGCTATATGTATCTGGCAATTTGTCCATTTTTCTAGGTTATCCAGTTTTTTGGCATATGATTATTGACAGTAATTTTTTGTGATATTTTGTACTTCTCTGGTATCAGTATTGGTATCTCCTCTTAAATTTCTGATTTTATTTATTCAAATCTTCTTTTCTGATACTGCAAAGGTCTTCTTGATTTTGTTTATCATTTTAAAAATATAACTTATTTTCCTTGCTCTTTCTATTATTTTTCTAGTTTCTATTTCATTTATTTCTGCTCTGATCTTTATTATTTCCTATCTTCTATTAACTTTGGACTTATTTTATTCTTTTTCTAGTTTCTTGAGGTGTAATGTTACATTATTTATTTGAGCTATTTTTCATCTTTTCTGATGTGGTCATGTTGATACAAACTTCCTTCTTAGAATTGCTTTTGCAGCATTCCATAATCTTTAAAATATTGCATTTCCATGTGTTGGTCTCAAAATATTTTCTAAATTTCCTTTTAAGTTTTTCTTGACTCATATGTTGATTAGGTACATGTTGTTTAATTACCACATAGTAGTGAATTTTCCAAAATTTATCCTGTTGTTGATTTCTAGTTTCATATCAATATGTTTAGAAATGGTGTATGATATGATTTCAATATTTTTAAATTTGTTAAACTTGTTTTCTTCTACTATATGATGTATCCTAGAGAGTGTCCTGATGTGTACTTTAAAAGAATAAGAATGTGCATTCTGCTGCTGTTGGATGGATTATTCTGTAAAAGTATGCTAGGTTTATTTGATCTAAAGTATACTTCAGGTCCTTATTGATTTTGTGTCTGCATGAACTTTCCTTTGCTGAAAGTGGGGCACTGGTGTCACCTACTATGACTGTATTGCAGTTCATTCTACTTTCTCTTCAGACAAATTAATATTTGCCTTATATATCTCAGTTCTCTAATGTTGAATATCATTTGCTTATCATTGTTCTGTCGTCCTATGAATTGATCTCTTTATCATTGTATAATGAACTTCTTAGTCTTATTCTACATGTTTGTGCCTAATGTCTATCTTGTCTGATGTAACTATTCCTGCTTTCTTCTGGTTTCCATTGCTTGGAATTACCTTTTGTCCTGTTCTCAATTTCCACCTGTGTATGTCTTTTTAGGTGAAGTGAATCTCTTATAGGCAGCTTTTATTTAAGCTTATTTATTTAACCATCCAGGCAGTTTCCTTTGATTAGAAAATCCATTCATTTATATTCATGATAATTATTGATAAACTAGGATTTACTATTGCCAAGTTGTTGATTGTTTTCTGATTGTTTTGTGGATACCCTTTTCCATCCTTCTTCTCTTACTTTCTTCCTTTGTGATTAAGTTTTTTTCTCTAGTGGTATGTGTGGTGACCAGCATGGCCAAACTCTCCATTCCAGCAAGGGGTAAAGGGGGATAGGAAAATAAAGATTCACAAACACAGGTTTTAAAGATTAAACTGGGATCAGCTTAATCAAATATACAAGCATTATTCTTTGAATTCAGAAAGGTTACAGAAAATAGGACATCTAGGTAGCTTTTCCCCAGTTGCAATCCACAGTTGCAAAGTACAATATTAGGAGCTTGGTGTAGTTCTCAAGAAAGCCCATTGTTAATAGCTACTGTAGCTCAGTGGCAGACTGCTTGCCAAGCACATGTGAGGCCCTGGGTTTGATTCTCAGCACTACATGTAAACAAGCAAACAAACAAAAATCCATTGACAACTACAAAATATATATTTTTTTAAAGTTGCTATAAAGCCTACAGAAACCAGAGAAGTGGAGCTGGTGAAATATTATGGTTGTCTACCAAAGAATTCCTTCCTTCCCAGGAGCAGTGTGCCTGAGATCAAGGTCAGAACTATAGGACTCTTGCACAGAGCCTCCTCATGCAGGGCACTGCCATAGCAGCTAAGCATCCTGTGCCCTTGCACAGAAACATTCCCAGGCACCAGGCATGCCATGGCCATGAGGTAATCAGAGACCCCCAATCTGTCACTGTTCTCCCATCCTCTGTCACCACTCACCACAGGTACCGGTATGCTTTAATTCTTTAATTTTTATGTTATGTCTACCTACTATATAGATTTGCTTTGTGTTTACCATGTGACCTACATAAAAACTCTTATATTTTCATCAAGCCATTTTAAACTGATAACAATTGAACTTTGATTGTATTAGAAAGCTCTATACTTTTACTCCTCTCCACAAATTTCATTAAAAAAAAACTCTATACTTTTACTACACTCTCCCCCACATTTTATATTTTGTTGTCAGGATTTACATCTTTCATACTACATATGATATAAGCAATTATTACAATTATAGTTGTTTTGAAAGAATTTGTCTCTTAACTTTTAAACTAGAGATTTAGGTAATTTGCACAACACCATAAGAGTATTAAAATATTCAGAATTTAATTATGTGCTTTACCCTTACTAATAAATTCTATACTCTCATATGTTTTTATGCTACCAATTACTGCCCTATTCTTTCAGTTTGAAGAACTTATTTTAGCATTTTTTTAAAAAGATAAGTCTGGTAGTGGTAAACGTCATCAGCTCTTATTCTCTGGAAAACTCTTTACTTCACTTCTGAAGAATAATTTTGCTGAATTCAGCATCTTTTCTGGAAATATTGTCCTGCAGACTGAATATATCATCCCTCTCTTTTCTGGCTTATAAGATCTACTGAGAACTATGCTACTTGTCTTATTTGCACTCCCTTGTATATGATATGCTTTTTTTCTCTTATTGCTTTCAGTATCTTCTGTTTGTTTTGACTTTTGACAGTTTGATTAAAATATGTCTCAGTGTACTTTTAATAAGAATGTATTTTGATTAGAGACCTTAAAATGAATGGATATTTATATCTTTCCCTATATTTGGAAAGTTTTATGCCATTATTTCTTTAAGTTTCTTTTGTTTCTCTTTTCTCTTTTAATGAATCCAGGATATTTGCCCTGTTGATAGTGTTCCATAAATTCTAGAGGTTTATTCATTTTTCTCCTTTTATCATCTGGGCTTATTTTCAAATAAACTGTCTTTGAGTCCACAGCTTCTTTCTTGTGAATGATTAATTCTTCTCTCAATGCTCTGTATTGCATTTTTAAATTTGATTTATTGTATTTTCCAGCTCAAGATTTTTCTATTTTTAAATACTTTCATTCCCCTTGTTAAATTTCTCAGTTTGGTCATTTGTTATTTTTTTATTTTGTTGAATTTTATGTCCTTTTCCTAGTTTGTCATCTTTCTGAAAAGAATGATTTTGAATTGTCAGGCAGCTAGTATATTTTCATGTCTCTGGAGTCATCTACTGGGGAAAATATTGTTTTTATTGGTGATATTATGTCTCCTTATTTTTTCATCTTTCTTCTCTTACTTTGCTGTCTGCCCATTTGGTGGAACAATCACCTGTTCAAACTTTATGGACTAGTTTTGCTGTGGAGAGGTCTTTTCAATTTACCATGAGTTGCCTACAATATAGAATATAAAATACAACACAATAAGTATTATAATACAGGTATGTAAAAAATGCCAGAAGCTATGAGATTTTAATGAACAAGAGAGAGTCAATCTGTAAGATGCTAATGATAAAAGGGTGATGCGAACCAAAATCCCACATGTCAACTGTAAGTATAAAGATTATGCACAATGATTATATATAACTTAACAGAGAGGGCTGCTAGGAAATCTAGGCAAGGTAATTAAAAAAGAAATCTGGGGTCAGATTTGGAAACTCAAAAATATGTTGGGAAGACTATTATATTCTATCAATTGGAGAATTCACTATAGTTTCTCATGATCAAAGATGGATTGTAGAAACATTTCCAATAGAACTGGAGAAAGAGAGACTGAAACAGAGAAGAGAGTCCAGTAAGGAGGATAAGACATTGCCTGGCTGGAAGAACTTGGTTTTCATTTGAGAGAGCAACAGTGACAATGGAAGAAAGGGAATAAATCTGAGATCTTCAAGATTAGATTGGGCACAAGATGGTTTATTGATGAGGTAAAATAAAGGGAATATCTAATAATATTCTTGATGAATTGCAGAGGCTAAATCTGTGAGAAATGGGAGTATATTTGAAATGAAAGAAATTTGGCTTTGGATGTCTTATATCTGGTTTGCTTGCAGGATAGCTGTGCATATATAGCTGACTACATGATGATGTTCATTAACTCTCTTTCTTCCTCTTATTATCTTCTGTTCCCTGTATTTGAGTGTACTGAAATTTCTGACATCATATTTTCACAGGCTAAAAGAAAGTTTCATTTTCAAATTCTGTCTCAAATTCTCCAGTCTTAGAAGCTTTCTGATTTCCACAGGCCCTTCAACTGTATAATTTCAGAATGATCAGTGACAAGCACCGTTCTAGGCACTAGACTCAAATTTACCATGGAGCACTAAATCCTGTGTGTCAGGTTGGTTGAGACACAACAAAATTCTCTTTGTAAGCATAAAACTGAAATGAAACATTTGGCTTCTTGTAAGAAGGTTTAGTGTAAAATTATTGGAGTTTTAATGTAGATAATAACAAAAATTCTAGGTTCATAGGGAAATTTTACTTTGGCTTCCATTTAATTATTACAAATCCCTTCATAATAAAGATACTACTAATATGAATATGAAAGAAAGGAATAACCATGTGTTCATCTCGAAGTGTTTCTGCCAAACAAATGAACCCAAGTATTCAGGACTCAATATGACTTTAGTTGCACTCTAGTAAACAAGTATTTGCTTTTGTTCAATTTCTCGAAGAAGTCAGCATCAGGATAAACTAGTAAGTCAGAAAGTCCCTCTCAGCTGACTGGCACCTTGCCTACAATGTTTTGATCAGACCTCTTAATGATAAAAGTTATTTCTCCTGGGCTGAGTTATAATGGATCACTTCAGAGCTGTGTGTTATTTTGTGAATTGAGAAAGAGAGCTTCCCTAGGGTTATAATTATTTGTAGTCATGGAGATAGGGAAAATTGATGGGGTTTTCCTGACAATAGGTCAAAGAGCTGTTCAACTTAGTGCCTGGTATTTAAACTCTTGGCTCTATAATGCTAGAAATCAATTCTGCAGGAACGCACTCTGCCCTAAGTGTATTTATGTTTTTTTTTTTTTTTAAGCTCTGCTGGTATTTATTTCATGACCACTAAAGTAACATGGGTGAATTGAAGCCATAATTATCTATTTGATTTATCTTCTTTCTCCCTTTTTATTAGGATAGCACAAAGAAATCAGAATTCGACAAAAATTCACCTATGTTTTAATTGTATTTGATTACAAAATCTATTATAGCTTAATGTTCAGTTTCATAAAACATCCCCATGAAATAATACAGTTTAGTAATCAGAATGCAAATTTTAATAACCCCATGAGCTTAGTAAAGTTATTAAACTATTAATTTTCATAAGATCAAAGCTACCAAACTTACACATGAGTATGAGTATTGACATATTTTGGGGAAATGGATTGAGATTCCAGGCCTGAAGATCTGCAGATTATTTTTGTGTGTGTGTGGGGGGGGAGGTTGGAAGGATACCAGGGATTGAACTTAGGGACACTCAACCACTGAACCAGTTCAACCCTATTTTATATTTTATTTTGAGACAGGGTCTCACTGAGTTGCTTAGTGCCTCACAGTTGCTGGGGCTGTCTTTGAACTCATGATCCTCCTATCTCAGCCTCCCAAACTACTGGGATTACAGGTGTGTAACACCACACCAGGTAGATTTACAGATATTAAAGGCACAATCACCCCATATGTAAACAGGAAAGGAATTTGGAAAGAACTTTAAAAACTTCTGCCTCAATATAACTAACACACAAAATTCAAAATCATAAAAATTTTAATGCTTGGCAAGTTAGCCAAATCAATAAAAGCAATGTGTATTTACTCCTGGGAAAAATGAATTTTATGGAATAGTTTGTCAGAAAATGTAAACATAAATAGGTTAGAGTGTTAAAAAGTGAAATGTGGATGCTCATAAATTAATAATACAACAAGCAGCAAGATGAATTAATCTCATAGACACAATGTTTAGCAGAAGAAATGGCATTGAGTGCATAAGGTATGATTCTAATTACATAAAATGCAAACACATGTAAGACCAATCTGTGGTTTAAGATGTCAGGAAGGAAATGAGAAATAAGAGGGAACTGTGAGAATGCAGTAGTCAAAAGAAGACTCAAGCAGGATTCCGGAGGTGCTGATGAAGCTCTTACTTGCTCTTGGTGCTGGTTACAGGTGTGATCATTTTTTGAAAAGTTTTTGTACTATAACATAATAATGTGTAATTTACCTCTGTTACAATGTCATGTCCTTAAAAATGAATGATACAGTTCAGACATTAAAAGACTTGCTGCTAAGCAAGTCCAATAGGAAAATCCAAGGTGTTTTGAAAGAATGTATTGTTTTGGGGTTCATTTCATAGCTAAGTATTGCTGAACTAAAAAAAATAAACTAAAAGTAAAAAATATTAGAATATTAAAGAGTTAAGGATGCAATGGAAGTACAAAGACATGAAAGATTTCCTACATAGCCTACATTTATTAGTGTTCTAATCTTACATTTATTAGTGTTCTAAATTGCTTCTGTATACATTGGTCTCTTTAGCTAGCTTAAATTGTCTTCCCCAGTTTCTGCTCATCTGAAAATATGCCATGTTTCTTTACATTTTTGTGCCTTCACATTTGTTTTTCCCTCTTCCTAGAACTCAAATGTTTAATATGGATTAAGACTATCCTCAAACACTAAGTTGGAATACTACTTTCTTTGGGAGGAGATCTCTTGCCATGGCCAGAGCAAGATGGAAATTCCAATACCCCTTAACATGCATAAGAAATCATCAGAGTTACACATTCAGGTTTGTGAGATACACCAACTGGGTTCGAGAACTATTCCCACAACTTTGTGATATTGCAGATTCAGGTAGTCTCTCAAGGTCTTAGTTTTTTTCATCAGTAAAATGGTAATAAGATGTTAATTTTTCTCTTTAGATTGTTTTAATGATTAAGTAAATCAGAAATTTGCAGACAGTTATCAGGTGCATACTAACTGTTCAGTAATTATAACCATTAATTTTGAGCCAGATTTTTTGTGTTACATCACTTGGACATTGCCATCATCCCTATCAGCTCCAATTTTCTCTTCGTATCCTGAAAGCCTCACACTTTGTAGAGCATCTGGCCTAAATGCTGTGCTCAATGACTATTTCATGGTTTAAATGGAGTCTCCTAATAGGGAAACTATTGAATTGGAGGCTTACAATAATGATTACAAGCACAGTACACATTTGAGGGAGTTTAAAATATTAACATATATTCAACATAAATTTTACAATATTTAAATCTGTATTTCTAAATTCTCTGAATCTCATCTCAAAGGAATAGGTGCTCATTTCTCCAGAGCTCCATGTGTTGTCTGTGGGCTAACTTGTATATTTATGTCTCAAAAAATAAACTTTTACCAAAAAACAAAAAAAAAAAAAAAAAGGAAGGAGGAGAGTGAGAAAAACAGGCAGGCAGAGAAAGACCCTGACAAACACCAAGCAAATGAGAGTCCTAGAATTAGTATCACTGGTGCAAGAGGTTCAAAGTTCATTCTCTGTTAGCACTTTTCTTTAAGTCTTACCTTGATTTTCTTTTTAACTGGCCACAGAGAGAGTTTTCACATATGTAATGCATACATAATATTGCTAATGTCTACAAAAGGATGCTATAAATGTTCAGAAATTTTTAGAATCATAACAAGAGAAGGGTGGGTACTTGACCTTCCTCTGACAAAAAGTAGTGGGGTTTAGGGGCTGATTTTAAGATTATACATTGTATTAGAGGCCAAAAAAAAAAAAAAAGAAAGAAAGAAAGAAAAAAAGAGATATACCATCAGGCACCTTGGAAAAGACCAGAATAATAAACAAAACTGTGTAAACAAAATAGTGATTCTTTCATCTTCTGTTTATATTCTCTTGTGGATCCCTGGATCCATCCTCTGTCTCTGTGTGTCAACTTTTTTTTCTCAGTTGTACGTGGCATAAAGTGGTCATTCAGAGCTCTTACTTATAACTCTTGCATTCACAACACAATTGGGACTTCTTAATTCAATTCTTAATGGAATTCAATTCTTAATTCCCAAAAAAGGTGTGCTATATTGGCATAGACTGGTTTGATTTCAAAAGAAGTCAATCAGCTCTTGAGAAGAAGACAGTTATACTATGAGAATGAGGCTAGATTACACACACACACACACACACACACATACACACACACACACACACTGAACCCTTGGTGATAATAACAGCAAAAGACAGCTCTCGAGTATAGAGTAGAGTAGTGTTTCACCCCAAAATCCATGTCCACTGAGAATCTTAGAATGTAATTTTATTTAGAAATATGGTCTTTGTAAATGTAATTATGCTGAGGATATAGATAACATCATAATGGTTTAAGATTGGCTGGAAACCAATGACATTGTCTTTATTAGAGAAAGAAAGACACAGAGACATTGTAGAAAGTGATATAATAATGGAAACTGAGTGTACTAATGTGCTTAAAATCAAGCAATGATAGGATTGTGGTCAACTACCAGAAACTAGGAGATAATCACAGGCAGTGTGTCCCTCAGAACCTTCAAAGCAGAGTTTTATGAAGGCAAAACTGCAAGATTTTGATGGAAGGGATTTATGGCACCACACCAACCCTGCTGATTCCTTAGTTTCTGACTTCTGACTTCCTGAACCCTAGGAGGGTAATTTCTCTTTGTTAAGCCTCCAAGTTTGTAGTAATTTATTACTGCAGGCTTCAAAAACCAATAGACCACACAATGAAGAGGAAGGCACAGAGTCCAACTGAAGAGCTCCATCTGCTACCCAGACGTTCCAGTTCTACAGAGTTCAGTAGGACAACAGAATCTGCATGTTGTTTAAACCAGGAAAGCCATCCTTTTCAAAGTCCATCTTTTACTGATTCACAATTGTGAAGGCATCCCAAACATCTCAACAGAGCAATACAAAAATAGTGCATTATTCTTTCTCACAAATGACAAAAAGTAGAAGATAAATCACTCTATATCTCTATTACTCCACTGATTTAAACATGTGTTGCTAAGGGTGAAGTATCCTCCCTTTAAAAAACAGTGAACTTACCGGTCCTCACTTATTCATCACCAGACTTTAATGTCCTTGCATCATTTGAGACCAATTCTGTAAAACATTAACTAAAGTGAAGTGCTTGAGTTGGTCCTTACATAATCCTGTAGCCCTCAAATACCTTTGCCAATAGTTTTGTTAATAGCAAAATTGCAACATTATGGTTGAATTTGTACTGAACAAATGAGGATACATTATCATCTCAGCCAATATTTGAGTTAGCTAAAGAGGATTTCAGCTAATTCATATTACAAATGAGTTGCTTGACTACAGTTCAGTGTCTAGAATAACAGAAATTGTGTATGCATGTGTGCATATCTTAAAAACAGTTTTCATGTAATATAATTAGAATACAAATGAAATATAAACTATAAACTTGCCATCATGCTTTTTCTACAGTAGGAAGTGTGTTGACCTTTTTCATTCATGGTCTTGTCTTAGATTTCCTTGAAACAAAAATAAAGTAGTATAATGTCATTTATTTACGGGTCCTTTTTCTTGCCCTTTCAGCAATTGAGCATCAATAAAAACTTGGTAATCATCAAGAAAGACCCATAAGACCAGAAAGAGATGTCTGTACATATTTTTATTTGACTTGATTTAACAAAACACTTCGTTTGTCTATTCACTAAAGAGATTTAGTATTTAACTCAATATTTTGTACTATGCTATAACAATAATTTCTTATACCACACCTAGCTTTCTAACCATCAATGAATTAAAATTAGTCAGAATTAAGGAACTCTAGAGTTAGCCACATTGATGACAGAAAAAAAATCACAGTTAAAATTAGAGACAATAAAGGAAATCAGAAAAAAATAAGTGGAAAGAGAACTCTCTTAAATTATACCCCCAAATTTCCTGATCATTTGCCAACTTCTTAAAATTCTCTCAATGTCATATAAACAACACACAAAAAGGAAAGAACATTTATGTTTGTAAAACAAAAAAAAATTTCCATAATTAAAAAGGAGAACAAATTCCCCATTGATTGGAAATGAAGTACTACATTGTTAACCTTTCTGGGCCATGTAATATACACCTAGGGGCTAAAGCTAATGCAACAGAATCTGTGATTTCAGGTGTTATTTTTAGTTCTCCTGAAGTGTGCAAAAAGGTAAGAAACTATAACAATAACACAATTAAATAACAGTGATGAAGTTGCATTGGCCAGGAACTCAAATAGGATCTCTTCTATATGAAACAGAAGTATAATTGTATAATGCATTAGAAGAAACGAATAGATCCACATAGGATCTGAAGCCAGTAACAGGTGACTCTTGCAGACACTGTTTTGGGAACATTTTATCATGAAAGGCCAAGGCTGAGCCTCTGCAAGATAGCTGTGTCCTCCAGATGTATCATGACAGAATATCTGAGTATAGTCTTGCAACCAAGAGTTAAAAGGAATTAAAGGAAAAGCAGCACAATGAAAGGAAAATACAATGTGAGCAAAACAAAGAAGTATAACACAAGGACTATAATGCACAACATAGAACAGAATAATCTGAGCAGAACTTTAAAATGATAATGTCACCAATAGGATAAGAAACTGAAAACAACTAATGCAAGATTTAAAATTCATGACACAAATGTCAATGGTTATTTAGAGATATTTTAATTGATTTACTACCTGACTGGAAAGAGCTAAGAAGTAAAATAGCTCTAAAATAAGTTTAAAAATGTCCTCAAGTACAGAAACAGGAAATAAGAGCATACAAAATATAAAACAAAGTTAAACTCATTAAGGAAAGTAGCTTCATAATATAAGTAAATTGGAAATAATAATAGTTGAGAGACTAGAGGTTAAACTGGGGAAGAATTCACTTCCAAGTTCACACAGGCAGTGTTTCCAGGTCTCAGAAAATCTGCTTTAAGATCTGCTCCTGTGGTTGTGGCAATCTCCAAATCCTCCATCTTTGCTGGAAAACTCAGCTTCTTCCATACACTTCTCTAATTGGGACTCTCAGGACATGGCAGTAGGTTTCCCTCAAAATGAGCCAACAAAAGAGATTGACAGTGAGCAAGACAGCAGCTATAGCACTTTTGTAATTTTATAAGTGACATATGTAACTACCAAGTGATTGCCTGTTTGACAGGATCACTACATCCAGCATGCACCCAAGGGCAAGGGAATCCCACAAGGATTTCAGGAGGCAGGTCTCTGAGGGGTCCAATTTAATGGCCAATGGTTAAAGAGAAAGTAGAAGTAGAAAATGCAAATTATTTATGAAGAAGCGACAACCGAAACACTCCACATCTAAAATTCTAAGGTACTGAGGAAGCAGTCGTTGAGAAAATGTGAAACAATTAAGCAGCTGAGTTAAATTCAAGAAGGTAGAAAAAGAAAAAAAAATACTAAAGAAAAGTTGAGGAGAAAACTCAAAACAAAAGATAGAAGTCATTGAAATAGGAGAAAAGCTTTGACTAATGTAATAACAGTTGTTGAAAGAATTAATCAATAAACGAAGTTGGAAAACTATAAAATAAGAAAGGTCTATTTATCTATACCCCTTTTTGTATACTATAAAAAGTACTCAATTTGAAAAAGTGTAAATTAAAATTCTTAGTTCTTAAAAACTTAAAAAACGTGGAGGAAACTTGTATAATCTCAGAGTGAGCCAGAAATTAATTTTTGACACATAATTCACAAATCTTAACCAAAACAAACATGAAAAATTCGATTACTTAAAACCAACTACATACCAAATTATAATAATATTAATTAATACAAAATTATAATCTAGGAAAAATGCTTTAATTCATTTTAGAAAAGGCTAATCTATTTATATGTAAAGAAAAAAAATCAGTTACTCCCACAAATTTGGGGAAAGAAAATGAACATTTTTTAAAAGAAAAGGAAATATAAATGGCTTTTAAGCACAAGAAATATTCCTTAAATAACTCATCAAGTAAAAAAAGTCATTAAATGAAATATAAATTAGGTTTTGCATTTATCAAATCAGCAAAAATCCTACAGTTTGGAATCATAATCCATCTGATTCTATCAGAGAGCTTGTGTGCAAATGCATTCAAACTGTGCACACTTCTTTAACACAGCTATCCCATTCTTAATAACATACACCTGAAGTGATTTATGCCCAAGGTTATTTAGAACTTCCTTGAGAAGAGCAAAAATTTGAAAACAATCTAAATGAAAAAAAGAATAAATTATATCATATCCATACAACAGAATGTTATGTAGATGTAAAAGACAATAAAAAATATTTTAAGTGGTGATACACAAAGATTTCTAAAATACATTGCTATCTGAAAAACTATGAGGTGAATTACACCAGCTATAATATGTAACCAATTATGGAAAAAAGAGGGAAGAGCAACGTATGTGTTTGTGTAGGTTTGATAAGCATAAAATTGTCTAGAAAGACAAAGAAGAAACCAGTAGCAGTCATCACGTGTCAATGGCTGTAAGAAATGTTTCCATGAGAACAAAATTGTGAAAAATTTCTACTGCCTTGTAGATTTTGAATTTTATAATGCTTGACTTCAACATTAAATTGGCAAGATGTTTGCATTACCTATTTAAAATAGATGTTTTCAGTTTTTATATTTAAAGAATACTTAAAAATTTAAAATAGAAAATGTTAAGATCAAAATCAAAAAGAGAAAATGCAGTTATTAAGCAACTCTTTAAGTACTAAGTAGTATGAGGGGGATACAAATCAAAAAGACTTTAGTTTTTCATACATCAAAATGGTATAAACTAAGAAATTTGATGCTATCAAGAGTTGACCAGGTTTTAGTATAAAGTTGGATTGGCTATTACACTACTGGGAATGTGTATTATTAAAGCTACTCTGGAGGACAATTTGGCAGTATCTACTGAAACTGAAAATAACCTATTCCTAATCAGTTCTTTTCTAAGTACATACACGAGACCTACATTTATACATATACACAAGAAATCAGACACAAATGTGCTCACTGTGGTATTGTTCTAACAAAAGCCTTGGTAACAAGTTAAATGTCCACCCAAAGAGAAATACATAAACAGAGTGTGGTATATTCAGAAATGAAATATGATATATAAGTTAAAAATGATTTTCTGTTACATATGTCAACCTAAAAATGTTTCATCATTACAATCACTTCCTTTCCCATATGTTCATCTTGCTGCCTTATCCCTCCAATATTCCCATTATCAAAATCTCAATTTCCCCCCCTACTATACCCTTCACCATTGCCACTAAGCCTGACTGCAATAAAAGATGCCATACTGACCAAAATTCATTGATCAACTAGTACTACTTTGTAATTCTACTTGACATCTGCACTCCAATTAATTTCTTATTGTCCTAGAGAATATTTTCATACCTTTTTCTCTCTCCCAAAACCTACAACTCCTCTCTATATTGCCACACTTAGCTGATAATTTTATTATCTATTTCACTATGAAAATAATAAAATCTGCAAAATTTATCACATCCTTATTATATCTACTAACCCTAACCTACTATCATCCATACCACATACTCTGCCTTCATTTCTGTTATTTTATAAATTGTCCTTGTAAAGCCAACTCATCAGTTTATGCATTCTATCCATCATTTATTTCCTGCATCATTATTTTTACTATCAATATACAGTCATCTTAAAAAGAGAAATTCTGTGACCTCCTTATCTCCTCTAGTTACTGCTTCATTTCTCAGAACAAGTTTTTGTATTAAGTCTTGCTACACTTAAAAATAACACAAACTTAGAGGCTGAAGGCAAAATAAATTATCTCACAATTTTCTTGGGTTAGAAGTCCAGAATTGGAGCTGGGTCCTCTCCTCAGAATCTCAATGGGTTGAAATCAAGATGTCAGTTCAGGCTGTGATTGCGTATAAGAAATTCATAGGGATCTTCTTTAGAGCTCACTACTTCTTGTTAGAATTTATTTCCACATAGATGAAGGACTGAATTCAGAATTTTCTTGTGGGCCATAAGCTGGAGCTATATACATTCCTGGAGAATACCTGCTCACAGACCCTCTCACAACATGACCATTTACTTTTTCTTCAAAGTCATGAAAATTTACAATTTGAGGAGGGGATTTGTTCCTTTTAAGGATCACTTGATTATGTGAGCCCACCTAGGTAATATCCCCTTTTATGAATTCACAGTTCTGATTTGGTATCTTAATTACATATGCAAAATCCTTCCTCCTTAGTCATGTAATGTAGTGTAAGCACTGAAATGAAATCTATCCCATTCCCACTTCCATCCACACTTAACAGGAGTAGGTGATCACGTACAGACATTTACACTGAGGGCAGGAAAATCAGGGCTCATCTCAGAATTCTGCCTACTATGTTTTTGTTGTAAAATTCCTTGAAAGGATGGTCAGTACTGTCTATTGTCAATTCTGCTAGCTTTACGCCTCTCGAATCAGGATGTCATTCACACAGCTGCACTAAATCAACTCTTGTAAAAAGTTTTAATTACATTGACACAACTAACTCTACCAGTTATTTGAATCCTTATTTTACCTTAGTTATCTGCAGCATTTAACCAATTTAACCAGTTGTGCTTCCTGAAACACTCTCTTCATCCAGCTTCCATGCCATCACATTTTCCTGGCTTTCCTTCTGCCTCACAGGATGCTCCTCCTCATTCTTCTTAGCTGGTTTTTCTTTTCAGTGAAGCTCTAACATAGTACCTCGTGAAGTAGTTCTCCTAATCCACACTCATGCCCTTCAATACCTTATGATATGACATTTCCCAACATGCTTCATTTGAGGTCTTTGCCTTGTCATTTATGGGGCTAGGGGTATAACTCAGTGATAATAGCACATAGTAAATGTGCATGAGGTCCTGGGCTCAATTCCCAACATGAAAAAAAGAGAAAGAGAGAAGTCCAGATTATTTTATCTTGCTGCCACTTTATGGTCTCCATCTACATTTCTATCCAAATGGCATTAAATAATAAACTGGTCAAGAACAATATCCTTGTCATTCACCAGATATGCCACTCATATTCCACAGTTCAATTGAATTTTAATTTCATCAATCACATTGCTCATGTCCAAACCCCTGGAATCATCACTGACTTTTTCTCCTATATTTACAAATGCTATTGGCTATATCTTTAACTACATATCATATATCCACTAATATTTCAACATCTCCATCACCAATGTAGATGGAAAAAAAAAGGAAAAGATAATATCATTTAAGGAGCTTATTTATAAATCAATCTAAATTACAAGGTCTAGTCAAACAATATCCCTGTTAAAATTTCTTTAATGAATCACACTGACTTTAAGATTTTATATGGCCTCCGTTGGATCTCCAACTCTATTTCCTCTTTATCTGTAGATACTAAACTATATTTACCTATGTATGGAGTTTTCTCTGTTTGTAATATCATCTCAGTTCCCCTTTTCTACCTGAGAGCCAATATTCCTTGCACTTTTTATATTTGCCACAAATTGAAGAATCATGTACCATGCAAATTTGTTACTTTTTCCAAATAGTGCAATGGCAAAATTAAATAGAAAAGAGAAGAAAATGCACATTTACTTGTGATGGGCATCTCAAAGTATTGTACTTGAAATTGGTCTTCATTCTCATTGGTCTCTTGTAATTAGTTGGGACATGACATTTCAAAAGTGTCATGAAAAATAAACAAAATTCTTTAAACTGAATTTGATATTCTCATAAATATTTAGAATTCCTCTTCCTAGTTTAAAGGTAGTATCAAAAGTCATTAAGACTGAATAAAATTATTATTACTGCCATCAACTGCATATTTGAGGCATTCATTTATTAGCATTCTTACCTTGGGGAAGAGAAATTCTTATGTGGTAGACAACATAAAGGCTCTGCACAAAACATCCCTATCTTACAACTTACAAACCACACAATTTGTGTGCAGGTTCCAAAGGATTATGCCACATACTAGATGGAGAAAGAAAGGGAATGAAGATTTTTAATGCAATTAAGGTTGTAAAACTACTGTCTGAATAATGTTATCTTAGAATATTTGGGTGTGTCAAGGTATTCAAGTGATCCTTAAAAGTGGAGGAGAGAGGAAAAAGAATCAGATATGTTGACAGAAAAAGGGAGGAGGATTATCATTTTGTCAAGTCTGTTACTCTATTTCTTTCTTGAGTCCTGTTAATATTTCCTCCTTTTAAGTGGCCAATACCTTGTTACATGCATAAATACCCCAAGCCTATAATGTTTTGTTTGAGAGAGTTCAGAGATCTGTTGTCCAATCCTGAGTAAATCTGAACCTTTACACTATATAAAGGAATAATAATAATAATAAAAAAACTCTATTCTGTAAATCACAAAGAAAAGAGTTGATCTGACAAAGAACCTGGATTGAAATAACATGAAATACTCCTATAATTCAACAATAAAAATTATAAAAATGGGCCAAGATTTAAACAGATTTTTCAAAACCAGGTATGTGAATAACCAAGAAGTACTTAAAGATGCAAAACATCTTTAGTTATCAGGCAAATTCAAGTTAAATCAGAGTGTGATATTATACACCAAAAAGAAAGATAAACTTAAAGTGACTAACATTTCCATATGTTGGCAACAATGTGTGGCAGCAATAAAAACTCTAATGATGGCAGAAATATAATAGTCATAGTACTTTGCAAGCTGTGTGGCGATTTCTTGTCATGTTAAACATAAATGAACCAAAAATTCTACTTCCAAGAAAAGTAAAAAAAGTTTCATAAAGACAAACAAAAACACATTGAAATGTCTGTAGAGACTTCAATCATAGTAGCCCCAAACTGGATACAACTCAAATGTTCACCACCTTGATAATTAAAATGGAATAGTATCCCAAAACAGAAAGGGAAGAACTTGTGATATTTGCATTGACGAAGATGAATATCAGCTTTATATTGAGCAAAAAGAGAAAACAAAGCATAGTGTAGGATTCCATGTTTATGAAGTTCTAGAACAGGCAAGTGTAATCTATGATAAAAGGTGGAAGCCTCAGATTTTCCTTTTATATGCTAACTTTTAAAGTACATACAGATTTGTGTGTATTATAAGTACAATTACTTAGAACATGTGTCCAAATAGATAATATTTGCTATGTAAATAATCAGTGCTTGAACACACAGTATTCATAGTGTGATCACAACACTACTTGTTTTTTTCTTAAAACTTAAGAAGAAAATGATGACTTAGGTAGCTATGCAACCACCATCATTCTCAATTACAAAGTCCCCTCCTTAAGTTATTTTAAAAAATCTCCCCATACAATTCTAATGAGCAGACAAGTTGCAAACCATTGATTTTATTTATTGTCTCTAACATCAACTGAAGGAGATACATCCTTGAAAGGTGCAATTTAGAAAAAGCAACCATCAGGAGTAGAGAAGCAATATAGATGATTCCAGAAAATTCCGGATGAGATGAGGGAAGATTTGTGTGCAGGTTCCCAAGGATTATCCTATAGTTATTTTTTTTTAATTGCTTGATATAGATCCACATGCTATATATTGGAGACACAAGTCTCTCCCTTAGGTTCCTTGCCCTTATACTTGTAAGAAAGATATTAGTAGAGTCATTTAGCCAAGCTACACTTCAGGTATTTATGCTGATACCTGAATGTTAACTGCTATTTTGATCATCCCATATATTTTCTTTTAATTCAGACAAAGATTTGGAATGTACTCTAAAAAGTCTAATATAATTTATTTATAAAAATGAGCTCTAAAGTCCAATTTATATTATTTGCAAAAGGGGTTAAATATATTACAATAATAAAATCCCTGCTTAGCAATGGTAACTATACTTCTGGTTGCTACACAATTCCAGCTCATGAAGGAAAAATGGAAAATTGAACTTTAAGATTTTGTACATTCAGGTATCAATAAGTCTTACTAAGCTATATTTTTTCAACCTCTTTTCATATAAACTTTAACTAGAAGTATAACTTTAGGAGAAACCAGTTCAACACATATCAGTAATACTGTCAAATTTTTATTTTTATTTTTAACTTTGACCATTATAGGAATGATGAATGCTAAAACTAACAGGCAAGACTTTGCAGAAAAAGAGGAATTTTTTTTTGGCATGGTGTCAAAATATCTTCCCCAGAATATTTTCAGTTATAAAGGAAAAATCAGCTTTCCCTTGCAATGAAGAAACCTGGGAAATATCACCTTAATCAAATACTTATGTCTAAACATTATCAGTAGTATGATATATCAATATCCATATACTCCTTAAAATTATTTAATAAGGATATAATATTACTTATTTGATATTCCTGTCAAAAATGCATAACATCAGTCTAATCAGGAGGAAACATCAGGCAATGCCAAATTGAATTATAACACCAATTTATTCTACAAACTAAATAGATAATACTCATAGAACCATCAAAGTCACTTAAGACAAGGAAAGTCTGAAGAAGTAACACAGACTAGAGAAGACCACAGGGGCATAACAACTAAATGCAGGGCAGGATTAGAGACTGGATCCTGGAAAAGACAAATGGCATTGGAGGATGAAGCAAGTGAAATGCTACTATGTTTGGTAGTTTAATTAGTAATGTTGTATTAATGATAATTCCTTAATTGTAATATTTATATGTAAGTTGTTAACATGAGAAGCTAGATGAATATGAATATGTATATGAATGTTCAGGACTATTTTAGTAAATTTTTAATAAATCTCAAATTATTTCAAAACAAATTATACACACACACACACACGTAAATGTATATTTAGTTTTAAATAATCACAGAACCATCTGGTTGCAACAGCTGCTTCTCTGGATCCTCAAAGCATTCATGCTGCCCCTTCACTTTGATATCTCCCTATTTAAAGATTTGTGGCTATGTAGGATGCAAGGATGGTGAACCTTGTTTTTCTTTAGAATAAGAAGCCTTCAACTGTTGTTCTGCAGCCTTTCTACTTGATGGGGGCAAGTTTCTGCCATCTGAGAAATATCTGAGAGATCCAATCCAGAACAGGGTAACTCTAACTCCATACCCTTAGCCACTACTTACTGCCCTCCCTCATTTACCCTCCATACCCATTTATTCTGCAAAAAATGGAGTGGCTATGGAGTTGGTGAAATTTTAATCCTTCGCAGAAAAGAAAAATCTTAGATTACTGGCCTAAAATCAGTGTTCTCAAAATAAAGCCCGAGTCTGGCAAGGGTGCCACTGAACTGAGACACACCCCGTGTTTCATCAACAATAATAAATCAATGTAGATTCTGAGTAAATCAATGAAGATCTGCCGGAGGAATTTAGTGCATTAAATAGAAGCAGTTGTGGTTCTAAAAATGCATCCAAACACAACTTCGCTGGACAAGTAGAACAAACACTTTTTTTTTTAATTGTAAACAAATGGGGTACAACTTGTTTCTCTGTTTGTACATGAAGTAGAGGTATACCATTTGTGTAATCATACATTTTCATAGGATAAGGTGTTTGATTCATTCTAGAAACTACCCTAAAGGAACAGCCAAATAAAGGAGAAACCAAGTCGTGTCAAAAAAACAAAAATGAGCCAAATGACTGGGAATATAAATCATATATCAATAATAATCCTGAATGTTAATGGCCTGAACTCATCAATCAAAAGATATAGACTGGCAGATTGGATTAAAAAGAAAGATCCAACAATATGCTGGCTGCAAGAGACTTATCTCATAGAAAGAGATACCCACAGACTAAAGGTGAAAGGATGGGGAAAAACATACCATGCACATGGACTCAGCAAAAAAACTGGAGTATCCATCCTCATATCAGATAATGTGGACCTCAAGCCAAAGTTAGTCAGAAGAGATAAAGAAGTACATTTCATACTGCTTAAGGGAAGTATAAATCAGCAAGACATAACAATCATAAATATCTATGCCCGGAACAGTGACTCATCCATGTATGTCAAAGAAATCCTTCTCCATTCCGGGAATCAAATAGACCACAACACAATAATACTAGGTGACTTGAACACACCTCTCTCACCACTGGAAAGATCTTCCAAACAAAAATTGAACAAAGAAACCATAGATCTCAATAACGCAATCGATAATTCAGACTTAACAGACATGTATAGAATATATCATCCAACAAAGAGTAAATACACTTTCTTCTCAGCATCACATGGATCCTTCTCTAAAATAGACCATATATTATGCCACAAAGCTAATGTCAGCAAATACAAGAAGACAGAGACACTACCTTGTATTCGATCAGATCATAATGGATTGAAATTAGAAATAAATGACAGAATAAAAAACAGAAACTACTCCAACACCTGGAGATTAAATAACACACTATTGAATGATGAATGGTTAACAGAAGACATCAGGGGGGAAATAAAAAAAATTCTTAGAGGTAAATGAGAACAAAGATACATTATATCAAAATCTCTGGGACACTGTGAAAGCAGTACTCAGAGGAAAATTTATTTCATGGAGTGCATTCAATAAAAGAAGAAAAAATCAACAAATAAACGACCTAACACTACAGCTCAAAGCTCTAGAAAAAGAAGAACAGAGCAACACCAAAAGTAGTAGAAGACAGGAAATAATTAAACTCAGAGCTGAAATCAATGAAATTGAAACAAAAGAAAGAATCCAAGAAATTGACAAACACTTCTTGAAAGCAGTTCATCCTAACTAGTGTCATACCAAATGCTGCATAAGTGAAGAATCACTTTGTTTCTTTGCTGAAGTAAATTGGAATCCATTTATTACTTTTTAAAAAAATATGTTCAAACTGCAGAGCACTAAAGACAATCTTATATCCATTTTGAAAACACCTTTCATATTTTTTCTCAATTTGAAATGTTGTAAAAACAACAACAACAACAACAAAAGTTGTCCTCCACAGACTGAAAACCAACATATTTCACTGAAAAGAACTGGAACACAGGTCAGTGAACTCTTTCTTTTCCACAAAGATATGATGAACCAACAAACAACCTTGCCTAAGAAGAATAACCAACTGTGCATGACTCATCATATCCGAATACAGACTGTCCAAATTACTGTTTGTTAATTCGCAGTTTTAAAATTCACTATTGATGATCTGGGGATATAACTCATCAGTACAGAACTTATGTAGCATGTCCCAGGACCTAAGTTCCATCTTCAGTATTGCAAATTGAATTAATTAGTTAAAATTCAGTATTTGTTAATTCTTAGAATCCCACAGATTTGTTAATTCTGATGAGCTTGGTAGTATTATACAGGGTAGGTTACATTTCAGTGAAACAAGAGTGATTTGTATAAATCTGGAACCAGAGAAGGACAGAGAGTAATATTACTTCTGATGCTAATAAGTAGAGAGAAGGGAGGGGGATACTGCTAAAGCCAAGTATGATTTTCTCACAAGAAGACAAATCTTAGCATCAAAGATTATCAGTAAACAAGCATTTTCATTTTATCAATAGCACAGTACAAGAAATACCCTTAGAATTTTTCTAGATTTCTGTGGCATTTTATGCACATTATTCAAACACTAATGGTTTTAATGGCCAATTAGCCAGAAGGAAAAATAATTCTGACACTAAAATGACTACTAAATAATACTTAAGAATTTCCCAGATAGATTTCAAAGAGTCTTTTGGGTATAGAAGCAACTTATGAAAAATCCAATTTGTATTAAAAAATTAATTAAAAGTCTGCTGAAAAGTCCCCCAAATTTTGGCAACTTTGCAAAACAAATACTCAAATAACTCCAAGCTTAGATGTAATAAAAATGAGATTCACTTTTTAAAAAGATATTTCTTGGCTATAGGAATCTAATTGTGATATTACATGACTTTTAAACTATTAAGTAACATGTTTGTTTTTATGCTAGGAAGTTCCTAAAACTGCTTTGATATCATTAATTTTATTTATAATTCACACAAGGAATAAACAAAAGTAACCATGATTTTTATTAAGCTGGGTTTGGAAGACATCAAGTTTCAAGCAAAGAAGCTAGTCTAATGTTTTCTTTCTTTAAGAGTTGTACTTATTGCATTTATTCAAATAAATTGCTTTCAGTGTTGAAACACTTTAAACCCATAGTAAGGTAGTCATAAAATGAAAAAAATAAATACAGCAATAGATCTTTACTATCAAAAATTGCAATTTTTATTATTGTGTATAATAAATTCAGAACAAAGTCAATTTATAATTAGTTATATCATTGTGAATCTCACTGCAAGATTCAAAACTAAATTCTTTTTTATTTTTACAGACTGCATTTTGATTCATTGTATACAAATGGGATACAATATTTCGTTTCTATGGTGGGTAGGACGTAGATTCATACCATTCGTGTGATCATATATGTACATAGGGTAATCGTGTCTGTCTCATTCCACCATTTTCATACCCCTCCATTTACTTCTACATAATCTAAAGTTCCTCCATTCTTTTCTCACTCCCCACATCCCCACCCCCATTATATATCATTCTCCAATTATCAGGGAAAACATTCAGCCTTCGGTTTTATGGGATTGGCTTATTTCACTTAGCATGATATTCTCCAATTCCATTCATTTATTTGCAAATGCCATACTATTATTATTCTTTATGGCTGAATAGTATTCCATTGTGTATATATACCAGAGTTTCTTTATCCATTCATCTGTTGAAGGGCATCTAGGTTGGATACACAATCTAGCTATTGTGAACTGAGCTGCTAAAAACATTGATGTGGCTGTGTTACTGTAGTATGCTGATTTTAAGTCTTTTGGGTATAAACTGAGGAGTGGGTCAAAAGGTGGGTCCATTCCAAGTTTTCTGAGGATTCTCCACAAAACAATAATAGATGTTCTTATCATCTTTCTAAACATTTTCATGCAGCTTTTATTTCTGTTGGGTTTGTTCCATCCATCCTTATTTGTACTTGTATTTTCAACATTTTGAAAAGTACCGAAAGTAATTTTAATGTAGATTTTCCAGCCACTGCTAGTGGGGGTCGCGGGAAGCCATCCATGGTTAGCAGAATCAGGCTTGGCTGAGCCATGGGACACAAAGGTCTGACTCCCCGGAACGGGTAACCATGAGGGATTGTTTCAGATAGCCTGGGGTAGGTGACCCTGTACACAGTTGGCTCACCCCTGAGGAAATGCTAATTCTCTAAGCAAATGGCTTCCCTAACTCCACCTGATCCTGTTACTCACAGAAGAAGTCCCTCTTGGTCCCCCTTTACCTGTGCAACTATAAATAAAGTTTGAGGCCAGATCTTGGCATGGCCCAATCCATCACACTCCTCCCATTTAAAAAGATTATTGGGTCTTGTGTTTATTTAATTAGATAAGTTTCCTAGTGATTAATCAATAGCCAGCACCATCCTCTGACAGAAATTCTTTCCCTCATCCATGCTGGGCATGGCAGAACTCCCCTCAGGGGTAAGACAGTGTAAGACCATACGCTGATGAAAGCCAGGACAGTTTTCTTTTCCCTGCATGTCACCTATACCCCCAAGGACAAAAGCTATCCTTTTTCCCCTTGAAAAATAAAGTTCAGTAAACTGGATTACTACAAAAACCTGTTCAAACAGTGATTTCTGACCCATCCTGGTACCTGAAATTACCATCACTAATTATCCAGACAATATAAGAAGTTGAGAGTCACTTTAAAAATAAGGTCAAAGTAAAATGTGTACTGGGCAAAGTGAAAGAACAAGGAAGACTTCCAGGAAGACAATTGGGTTGTTATAACAGAAGAAAAGACTGAGCTTAACTTCACTGAAACAAGATGTGTTGAGCAGATGCAGTTATTGTTGAGTTTGCAAATGTTTTTCTGTTCAATTCAGACATCTGTGCTTGATAATTTGTTCCCATTCAAGTTAGGCTCCTTATCTACCCAAAGAGACTAGGAGATAGGGTGCTATCTTTCTTGATGATTACATTTCAGAGGGAAGATTCCCAAGTCCTTGAGAGAGACATTTCCTGCGTTGTAAAACAGACAAGAGACTAAGAGACGATTTATACACATTTCAAAGGAACAGGGGGAAGAATTCATACCATTGTAAGTTTTGTAAAGTGAATGTTTTAAGAAGAGAGAAATCAGGGGCTATCAATAGCAAGAAACCTGCCTGTTTTGCCTAATGATGATAATTAAGGACATGGTGTTCAATATAAATGAAACCTCTATAAGGGATACAAATGCATTATTATCTAATAGTGTGCAAGTAAGAGATGGTTAACTCTTTCAATCCATATATTTTTCCACCCAAATCCCTGCTCACTAGAAGAGGTTAACTGGAACTCAGGGCAGGAACCAAAAAGCCACTGGGGTTATTTGAAGCTGAGGCAGTCTGTCGTCTGACCTAGGTGGACCTCTCTAGCAGAGGTGGGACTGTTGACTTCCCCAACAATAAAAGAGAGGTGGAACAGAAATAAAAAGTCCATGGACCAAACCAAATTACATGATTGCCTGTGGGACTAAGGAGAAGCAGACAGTGCAAGCTCTTGGAAAAGTCGTGACCATCCCTCACCATTGGTCTTTGCAGTGTACTTTAAAGAGGTACAAAGTGAACACTGGAGACACAATTTCTTCGTAAAGAAGTTCCACAATGGTTCATTTTACGTGTCAATTTGACTGACTAAAGTATCTAGAGAATCGGTCAAATATTTTTCTGAATGTTTCTGTGAGGATACTTTGGTAAAATCGACATTTCGATCCATGGGCATTGAGTCTGAGGAAGTAGCTCAGTGGTAGAATTCTTATCTAGCATGCTTGAGGTTCAGAGTTTGTTTTCCAGCTCCCCGGGGCAGGGGGAAATTTTATCAGTGAACTTGGAGTAAAGAAGATTGACTTTCCTAATATGAGTGGGCCTCATTTATGCACTTGTCAGCATGCACAGAACAAAAGATTGGCCTTCTCTGAGCAAGAGAAATTCTGTAGCAAGAATAAATTCTGCCTTTATACTTGAACCACAGCATTATCTCTTTTCTGGGTTCAGCCTCCCAGCCCACCCAGCAGATGTTGGACTTGCCGGCTCCCATAATCACATAAGTCAGTTTATGCTAAATCTTCTCTATTTGCAGATATTTTAAGATATGAGTTGAATGACATCTTTACATGACCACAAAAAAGATGAGAATAAAAAATCTGAATGAAGATGGTTACAGATTGCTAAAGAATTAATAAAAACAACAAAAATATAATAAAGAAAGAAAATGCATTTAGCCTCCTTTATTTAAGAAACCCTTTCCTCTATGAAAATACTTTCTATTTTGCATTTAAAAGATGAGTGATAAATGGCAAAAAATAAAAATTATAGAAACCAAGGGCAGGGTTTCTCAACACTAACACTATTGGTATTTTGGTCTAGATAATTCTTTGACTTTGTTGTGCAGGCTGTCCTGTTATTTGTAGGATGCTGTCCCACCAGATTCTAGTAGCACTCTCCAAATGTGTTAAACTGAAATGTCATTAAGTATTGTTGAATATCCACAGGCAACAAAAACACTCCTGGTAGGAAACAGTGGAACTAGACCAGAGGTACACACTGAGAATTTGGAATATTTGATTAGTCATATTTCATGCCAAATTTTTATTCAAATTCTTATTGTGTCAATATAATATTAAAAATAATGAGTTTTGTCTGAGAAAATCTGTGTAGAAATGTTAAATAAAAGAAAGATTGACCAGTTTTACCCGTGACTCCTTTCATATATCCCCCATAAAAGGAGTTCCCAGTTCAAGAACCACAGGCATAAGAAGACTAAACCAAGGATCACTATCTTATGGTGACTTTGTACTATTATCTCCAAATTAGTATTTCATAGAATTGTGTTTGTGAGGGATAAAAGGAACCAGATAATTTCTCAAATGTCTTCCATTTCTTTAAATTATATGTATCTAAATTATAAAAAGACATTGAGGAAATTTGGAGTTATTCATTATTAAAAAATGCCTTAAGAGGATATATTAAATGGCTTAAATGAAGTAAAATGGTATCAAAAGAGAGATGATATTTTTTCTGTGTGTTTCTAGAAGGGAAATTTAGGACTAATGGATAGAGATTACGGAAGAGTAAGGAGTACAGATTCAGCTCCATATAAGAAAAAACTTTTTATCACTCCAAGCTGCCAACATGGAATGAAGCAGTGAGCTCCAGTGCATTTGAAGTGCTTAAACTAGTAAATCATTTTAGTGGATATCATAAAGGGATTTATGCATTAGAGAAAGATGAGATTGCTTTTGAGGTTTCACATAGCCTCAAATTACGATTCTAGACATATCCTTTAAAAATTAACAATGTAAAAATATTATGGTTTTTTTCCTAATTAGTTATACAAAAACAAAGAAAACAAAAACACTTGTCAAGAATGACAATTATTCCTGAATAAAAATGCATTCTTAGCACAGCACAATTTTCTCTCTGTGGTGTCTTTGCAGGGAAGTGAGGTCAGCACTTAGGGGTCACATGTCATAATCTTTCTCAGAGAAAGGAAATGAAAAAGGGAGATTTTGCATCCTCCTCCTGTCTTATTCCTGAAAACTTTCATTTTCTATGCCTATAGAGAAGAGCACTACAATCAGAGTCACAGCACAAAAAGGTGACCTCCAGGAACTGCAAGTCTCACCTCTCTGTTTCAGGAATGAACAATCAGGGAAGTGTTGTCAGGTTCATTTGATCCCTAGACAAGCCGTTCAGAGGCAAACACTGGGGCAAACATCTTTACACATCTTTACTTTCTCATCCATTCACCAATTGTTAATATACCACTTCACTATTTCAGAGTGTTAACATATTTTGCACAACCCTCTGGTTTGTTTTCAGTGTGGAAATATGTTAGGACTAATTGAAGACACACAAACTTCCTTGGTTGGTCACACATCAAGATACATATGATACTGTTTTGATATGTCAGGGAAATTATCAATATCAAATGCAATCAAGTTATCTTACTTTGTGGAAACAAAAATAGAGTGCAGTGACTAAAAAGAAGTAGGACTTCAGATGAATTTAGATGTCAAAGGCAAAGTCAGAATGCAGAATAAAGGCTGACTTGGGGCAATATCATACAACAAGGCAGATTTATTTTAATATTTTCTGTTCATCTTTTCATATTCATTCAGTAAATATCTACTGGCTATAGACTACATACAAGGCACCAGACCTTCCAGTACTCAGAATCTTCTTTTGTAAATTTTCTTGTTTTTCTTTTCTTCTCCAAAGGAAAAGACCTTTTAATTGCCCAGAAGCCCTGTTGCTTGGGAAATTGATAACATAAAAAGGATTGGCATGGCTACTTGCAGGGTTTTGTCTTTTATTTTGTTTTTAAGACACTTTTAAGTGAAATCAAAGGACAAAATATCTCAGAGTAGATTTTGATGGAACCATCTGGACTGGAAGATTGTTTTAGGCAGAGAGAGTATAAGAATTCTTTGAGAACCAGTGAATAAAACAAAATGCCCTATGATTTGTTCTGCACAAGTAGGGGTAGTACAATTTTTTTCCAAGATTTCTTAAGGAGAAATATTTCAATAATTTTTTTTGTTGAAACGATGACTAAATAAATTGATAAAGAAAAAAAAACAAGAAAAAATAAAGCTCTTTCAATAATAACTTCTGTTGGATCGTTTTTATAACACAGTTGTCTGTCATCTCCTCAATCATGCCCAAATAATTATGGAAATAGCTTCCTGGATTATCTCCTTAGTCTTTTCTCCAAAACCAAGTTTAAAATTACTAGAGCTGTCCAAATATTAGTCATTTGTATGCAGGTAAAACTATGAATCCAACAAGGAAATCTGCAAGGAGGAAAAATAACTTTCAAGGGAATTCAGAATGCAATATTGTATTTTCTGGAGTACTTGAAGAGCAGATGGTGAAGGATAAATTTAAGTCTGTAGAAAAAGCAAGTGCATCTATCAAGGGAAACCAGCTATCAGCATGTAGAATGTGTTGCCCTTTTATTTTTAGAGTGAACTATAATGTAATTCCCTGAAATAGCAGTGCTGCTATCATAAATATCCTTGTAATTATGGGGTTTTCTCAGTGTGTGACCAAAGAAATCTGCATCATCACTGTGAGAACTACATAGCTAGAAATAATCAAGGAATTCTTGCTGCTTTTGAAGGTATTCTGTCACTTAAAGAAAGAGAAAGAAAGAATCCAGAAGCTCAAGTCAAATGGTACTTATGCCTTGTATTGTGGGAGAAGTGCTTTATATTCATGATAAACTTGAGGAGCCAAATACATGAAGATTACAAGGCTTGAATGAATGGGAGAAATATTAGCTAAAAGATTCCACTTGGAAACTGTAAAAGACAGGCAGACGTCTCCTTTATGCACCATTGATGGGATGAGAAGCATTTGAGGGCCTTTAATAATAATTCTTTGTATGTGATTTCACTGAGTATCTCATTATTTTAAATGACCTTGGTGGTTGATGCATACATGCCTGGTGAGAACTGAAGTGTAAATTATTACCATATTGAAATGAACTGTGTCACTCTCATTCATTTTTATTAGTAGTATAGGTTGCAACAATACGTGCTACCTACTTTAATTCAGATATAAATCCTATGTAAAAAACATTTATTGGACTTTGAGGCAACCAAATATGTATCTTGAAATATGTTTCCTTACATAAATAAATCAGGTAATAGGTTTACTGAGTTCTACATAGATTCCATAATCTACATAAGCTATGTATATGAAGGTACTATTTTGACCTGAAACAGAGTAGTCTGCATTAGATTAGCTCTAACAAATTCCTAGCATGCTGAGAAGGTCAATAACTCACAGTAGTAAAACAGTTCAGGAAATGCTCTCTTATTTTTCTATAAACTATTTTTGAACAAAGAGTACGACCTATAGAAATCTAGAATTCTTGGCATTATGATACTAAGCAGAGCCTCTTCCATTTACTAAATGAACAATTTATTTATCTTAAATGCACACCTTAAAATCCAAGTATGAAAAAGATTTAAAAATAAAAAAATCATCATGAGTTATTTCCTCAGATCTGATGTTCATGATGTTCTTGTGTGTTTACTGTTTAATATCTGTAACATGGTATAACAAAGAAGAAGGGTTAGCATGTTAAGGAAAAATAACTTTGTTTTAATATCAAAAAGAATATTAATCACACAATGACTTCAACAGTTTATGCTTTGTTCTGAAATCATCCCATGCAAATCTAAAAGTAGAAAATAAGTCCATTTTTACTATAATTCTTGAACATTTAAATGGGCCTGCCTCAGAATAGGAAAAGATAATTAGGGCTTTTATCTGGGGGAAGAGAGGGTAAGTGACCACTGAAAAAACAAAAACAGAAATCTAAGAAGGGAACTTTTTAAAGGCCTTCTAACCTATACCTTCTCACTGAATGAACTACTTTAAGTAGTCTGCCTGTTCCTTACATTCTGCAAATAATGTCTATCAGTAATCCATTGCGTGAAAACATTCATAGACAATCTCACTGGGGAAGAGAGATTGCTCTTCTTTAGATTCCATTTTTCCCAAACAGTTAATGGTCATTTCTTCAACAAATATTGAATGTGCCCTGTCTGATGTTAGTCATATTCTTAACAATAGTCAAAGAAAGGAGAACAAGAGAGAAAATTCCCTGGTGCTTAATGAGCATTTACTGCATCTAGAAATTCAAAATTAAACACTATAACTTTAGATATCATTGATACATGTACTAGAGTGAAAAATAAAATGGTAATAGGTAGATGGTAGGATGGAGTAGGAATGGAAGTTTGTTAAATTTAGGAAAGGCCTTCTAAGACTGTAATGTTTCAGCCCCCTATGCCAAAAACTACAGAAAGAACTAAACAACTAGAGAAAATATCAAGAGGAAAAGCCCTATGATTAAAACTACCTTTTTTCCCCTAAATAACAAAAAAGCTGGTGAGACTGAAGTGCTGTAAGTGGGGATGGTAAAAGGTGTGTTTCAGAGGCTGTTGGGCAGATCATGTAGGGATTTGTAGGGCATAGAAGGGCCATTTTTAGTTCCATAGACAGTTATTAGAGTATTTTAATCCACCACTTTAGCTGTTGTGAGGAGAGGTATTTCATATGCCAGGTCAACTGGGCTTGTCCTCTCTCTTTAATTATCCTGAAGAAAAAGATTTTATATTTGTGATGGGCTCATCTTTTCTATTTCCATAGAAACTGTCTTTCTATATCAGGTCATAGATGTTATTTTTCATCTTATATTTATCAATTTTTTTTTTTAGGAAGTAGTGACACTCCCCTGTACTCTACTATTTAATCATAACTTATTTTTGTACTTCTGCCAATGTAAATTAAACATTTTATTTTACTCTGACTTTAAATGAGACTTTTCTACCTAATCTCATTAAAACACTTAAATATATAATTTCAATTAAGTTATTTTAAGTTATTAAAGCATTTGATTTAAAACAATCATATTTGAAGTAGAAATAGTATTTAAATACTACCTGTCAATATAACTTACCCTATGTGATGTACTCTTCCTCCTTCACAAAAACCCAAATGTCTAGAAAAGAATTCATAGCAACAAACTTAAAACTTATATTCACATTCAAAAGTAGAAACATATCAGTCTCATATTATTAATCTGAGACAAAGTGATCTAAGCCATTTTGAAATCTGACTCTATTATTTTTCCACACTCTATATTTGGGGGCATTTTATAAGTTTGATGACCTAATGTGACATCTGGCCTTGACTAACCATAACATAGCTGGTTCAAGACCTGGCTACACACTGAAAACATGACATAGCCCACCAGAAGCCTTGGCGAGGAAGCCTAACTGTCACCATTTGCCCCAACACCAATCCTTTATGTACTGTGTGCTGCTGTGTACCTGCCAACATGGCAAAGCCAGGTACTTTGAATAGTGACGTGATGGGCCACAAAGCCTAACATACTTAATATCTGTCCCTTTAAGAATGAATTCACCTAAGAATGAATAGGACTTTGGGGGAGTAGTGTAGGAATGAGAAACCAACAGGAAATACTTGCAAAGACTCAAAGAGACAGTGGGGACATTATGGACTCTACATGTTTCCATAAGGGAGTAGTGGGGGTAGGGATGGGAGGGTAGAGTGAAAAGATGAAATTGGATAGGTAAGTAAACAACAAAGGATAAAGCATATTCTGCACACCATGCAAAGACACTTGGATGACATACTTAAGCCCTCGAAGTCTTAAGTAGGCTATCTTGACACTTTACAAATGTTTAAATAAATGTTGATGTTTTAGTTATATTTTCTATTCTCCCACAACAAATATAACCCATTTGGTGGTCTGGTTGGATATTCTAACTTTGTAAGAAGCAGAGAAAAATGTTATTAACAAATTCTTATTTCTTCTTCCCAGAAAAAAAAAAAGTTTGGATTTCTTATTTCAAGAATATAGCTTAGGACTAGGATTGTGGCTCAATGGAAGAGCACTTGCTTAGCACGTATGAGGCATTGGATTTAATTCTTAGCACCACATATAAATAAATAAGTAAAAGATCCATCAACAAACTAAAATATATATTTAAAAATTTAAAAAATATAGCTTAATTTGTATACATAAAAATAGCCTATCATGAAAATCAAATTAGACTCTAACAACTGCTATACATATATGCCTTAATAAATGATGCTAAAGAAACAAAAGATGAGAAATTCCTGGCAAATAAAAATTTACAGTATGACATAAGTTAGCACCATCTATGAGTTGTTTTACAGAGTATATAACATAGTGACTAGAACTTATAATGAAACTTTAATACAAATGCCATGTTTTATGCTTGATTCATACAATATCTCAGACCTTAGCAGGATGAGGTAGAAACTTCTATGGCTTGCCTTCTTACCCCTAACATAGACCATTGACTAAATTGTCCCCAGATTTCTTTTCCTCCTACAGCACTAAGAGAACTAGGGCAGAGGTGGGTCAACACCCCATGGCTAAAGTTTTTAAGGTCATCAGTTTTCATAATCAGAAAACTCTGCCTGAATTCTCATCAGGTTGTGGTCCGTGGAAGTCATCTGCCCTCCTCTTAAAGACAAGTTGTTTCCTCTATGAGCTTCTCAACATACTTTCTGTTCTTGTGCTGTCATTCTAGGTCAAGCACTCTGGGTGATAATGTTAGGTTCCAGCTACTTCTCTTTCCTCAGTCCAGACCTAATTGCTGTTCCATGTGACTTGTTCTGTATGTCAAGGGTCTCAAACTCATAAGCCTTTAGGAACCAGGCAAAGTACATAAATAAATGTGTGAAATTGGCTGGGTGACAGTGGGAATGTTGAGGACTAAGGAAAACGGGGAGTTTATGGTCAACCCAAAAGCCGTTGGGTTTAGTTAAAAATCACATGTACTGCTGCTGGTCAAACTAAACTGCTCTGCCCTAAATCGGACAGCCAGCCACCATCAAATGTTATTACTTTTTCTCCTGAACCATAAGAAAAAGCTCTTTACAGTGCGAAAGCAGTTGTGAAACAAGTGTATAATAGGGTTAATTCAGAGCCATTTTCATGGTTCAGATATCGAGAAATGTGGGAATTAAGTCAATGTACATTTCTTATCTCCCTCATATAGTGGTTGAATACTGACAACAGGTAATAATTTGTCCTCCTTCTCCTAGGGAACTCATTCTGTGCAGGTTCAGTACATTGTGTCTCATTCTCAGGCTCTCTTGCTTTTTCTCTTTTCCCTCAACCCATGTACCTCTCCCTTGATATCACAAAGCATTTGTTTCTTTACTGTAGGAGATCATATCTACCTTAAAAAGGAAAATATCTGGATGGTTATACAATGTCTTTCGTTATAAATAACTGTTCTGATAAGAGTTCTGTCTATTAACATCTAGGAATTATCACCCATTCATTACAAAGTGAGCAGGAAAAGGAACGCTGCTCTGACCTTTTGTGCAAAATTTATGCATGACCATCACAGATATATTTCAGGGATGTGAGATTCAAATATGAGTAACATGGTACATGCAAGTTAACTTTAAAAATATATAGGAGTAATTTTGTTTTAATTTCTTCCAAGAAAAAATTTAAGGAAAGCACTAATTATATAAGTCAAGATTTGACACTTTTTGAAGAAAAAAAAAAAAGGTTAAATTCCTAAAGGAATTAGGTAATAGTAATTTAGAGGGATTTTGCTCCCTATTTTTTTATTATTGCAAACTATTTCAAACCACAGATTATAGTTACGAAAAATAAGCACACATTTTCTTCCCTCAGAATCCATATATAGTTTTCATAAGAGACATCAACTTTTTCTTCAAACAAGAGACAGGAAGGGGAAGATAATGTTGTTTTTTTCTTTATAATTTTAAGTGTTGACTTTGGAAATACAGCATTCCAAAGGCACAAAGGAGAAATGGCAATTTGGGATAGGTTTATGACTTTTATAATATTTATAAATATTATAAAATATTTTATATTTATATTTATAAATATTATATTTATAATATTTATATTTTATTATATTATATTTATATTATATTATATTTATATTTATAAATATTATAAATATTTTATGGTACCTAGAGAGTTAACCCATATTGGATCTATAATATAAAGTCATCTTATTCTTCCTTCTGTCAATTTCTAATCTTCCTATTTCATTTTTTAATACAATCAAACAGACAAACCATCACCACAGCACCCCTGCTTTCATGCTGCCTACACCAAATAACGACTGGGGAGATGGTTTGCTTAAAGCTTAATGTAGTAAACTTTAAGTACCAACTTCAAAGTTTCTGCCTCAGCCTTAGATGTTCAAAAGAGGCCTGATCTCCAAAGATAGGCAAGAGAATGGCAGAGGTCATGACGTTTTCTTAGTAAGAAAATTGGAGGATGTTTTCTTCTTATGGGAGATGTAGGAATCCGAAGAGAAGAAAGGAGCAGAGTAAAGAAGGACATTCTTCTCATGGGCCAGAGCTGAGTCAGGGATAAGAGGGGAATCAGATTCCCCTCCTAGGTAACTTTACATCTTCAGTGCTTGGATTTTCTCCAACTATTGCCATGGCAACCAGCTTCTTGTAGGTAAATCTCAATAGACCCTCAGATCAGTTGCACTATGAAGGCTCTTGCTTTTAGCTGAGGCTAAAATGCTTGTGCAAACCTGCCAGACCCTCATACAACAGGCAGCAAATGAGCCATGGGTTACTACTTGACTAATGGAAGAGAGGTCTCTGTGGTTGTGGATAAAGTCTTCCCTCTTCTGTACTTGGGCAGAAGAATCTGAAGTGTATTTTTCTGGACTTTTTGGAAGGTCCCAGAGGGATTAAGTCCCAGTTACCTACAGCAAGCACTACCTGCAGATTGCACTCCTGTATGCTACGTAGCATTTCCCGTATGCTATGTAGATTTATTTAGCCTTCTTCCATGACATTTTTCCTTACTCTAGTATTTCTGTCTACTGATAAATCTTTCCCAAATAAGTGGTACGTAAGCCCATTCTGTATCAGGGTAGTGCCTAGCATAGTTATCAGACAGATAATGTTCAGGAAGTATATGCTGAATGAGTTAACAAATGGATTCCATAAGATAGAGTAATGTACATGAAATGTTAACTCAATGCTTGTAATATAGGAGAAGCTCTTCAAATACTTGATTTGCAAAAAGACCTAAGATACTCAAAGAAAATTTCTCAAAGGATGAAGTTACATATTATATAAGTTAAGAGAGAGATCTTGAGTTTATCCAAAACAAACCATTCCCAAGACAGAAATTCCTCTCTAGTATTTTGGATAAATGCAATTCAAAATCAAGTACTCTGTATGTGTTTGTATGTGTAAAGAAAGGTAGAACTTCAGAAGGAAACTAATATGTCTATTCATAATATCTCTCTCTCATTATAATTGGCCTTATTATAACTTCCCTCTGGCTAATAAGTTTCAGTAATATTCCGGTCTTCTATCTTGAATTTCCTAACATCAATTTCCCAGATTTCTCTACCTTAAATTTCCCACAGAAACCCTTCTATTGTTCATCAGACAACATGGTATTTCATTGTATTCAAACTCCATGAACTTAGTGATTTCTTCTTGTCATGCTCCAATTTACCAATGGCCTTAAACTACGTCCAAGAGTAAAACACAATGTTTGAGTAATGCTTTGGATAGCCTAGGGTATAATGGGATTATAATTATTTTATTCTGGGAATTCATGTTTCTCCTTTGGCATTTTGAATATTTTCACCTCAGAAGTAACGAGAATACACCACTCTTTCATGGGCTACCCAAATGTTCAAGTTCCTATGGCTAAATGCAGTACTATAATCATGGTGAATATTCCTGCCTCTCATGATTTGTTCTGAAGAAGTACTCCCATTCATATGCAGAAATATAGTAAGAAGCAGCACCGATTTTTAGCTACGCCTAAAATAGCATTACTATTATTATAATATTAGTAATAATAAAATAACTCCTATTTAAGTATGGATATTAGTTGGCATTATTAATGCCACATAGAATCTAATACAGTATTTCCCTAGTTTTCCACTAGTTGAATCAAAACTGCGAAGCTCTAAGAAATACAAATTCAGCATTAAGCATCAAACTTAATATTTGCTTTCATCCACAGGCTCATGAAATCATTTTTCTCCTCACATTTTAAAATGTGGATTTTTATTTTCCTGTATGAGTTTCAGCAAGATATAGTGTAAATAGATATCATTTTTATAGTAAAACATGTTGATACCATTTTTCTAGAGTTACAACCAAACACCTAGGGATTTGCCAACACATTTGTTATCATACTTTATTTCTTGTACTAAAAGAATCATGCCTAGAAAACTAAACAAATACAACTAACATAAGTACACCTGTTCTGGTGAAATGGTATGGTGCTCACCAACTTTTAGTAACATGTACTCACCATTGAGAAACCTAATGGAATTCCTAGAGCTTTTCAAATTACAGCTCTACAGTCATTGTGTTAAAGCAGTCAAGAGATAAAAAAAATAATGCACAGAAACCTTTTAGAGACTTGGAAATGAATATGGGGAACAAAGAGTGGGAAATTTAAAGAACTCTGAGAGACTTTCTACCTGGGCTGAGAGTATTCCTTTTTAAACTGTGAAGAATACCTGCACCTTATATACAAATTATTTTATGTATTTACCTTATATATATATCCTAGGATTTTTTCCAATTATAATACAAATGCAGGCTTTTCTTCTGGAGGTAAAGAGTCTTACGTGTATTTTAATAGTTCTAATTTTCCTTTCAGATACTTAAGATATCTCATTGAGCTTCACTAAAACATGTGCAAACAGGTCTTTCTTTTCCTTCATACATGATTTGCTCACTATTTCCACTAAGGGAATAGTCAACCCAAATTTAGGAGATTTTCATCAGATTTCTACTTAAACAGCACCAAGACAGAATCATATGTTCCTTTCTTTATAATTCTCTAGGATTAGACACCCTGATAGTCTTTTGTGATTTGCACTTCCAAATTCATTGAAAGGGACCTCCGGGTGAGTCCTGGGTGTATTCTCTAGTGGCTCTTTTTCCCTAGAAGACAAATAAGAATTTAAAAAATATTCCTGATGTCCACATAGCTAATAAATCAGAATCCACAAAAGAAGCTTGAGTGCCCATGGGGGTGTGTTCTATTTTCAAAGAAAACTGGAGCTCACAAAACCAAGTTAGGATCACTCACACTGAAAAGTTTTGCTTTTTTCCATTTTCCCTGCAAAAGTCTCAACAACGTGAGGAGTCTGCTACTGTACATTAGAGGGAAAGGGAAACAGTGAAAGCTAAAGAACTCTAAGTAAAGCTGAGGGTGAAACAGTTGCTTGCATAGAATCCTCAAATATTTATTTGAATTCTCTCAGCCTGTTTGGATCACCCTGTTTCAAAACATTTAAATTAAAATTAATTGCTATCTACAGATACTCTACTCATGCAGATACATCAGAAGGTAAGAAGACTTCAGAACGAAAATATGTGGAGAATTTAGGGCTAATTAACTGGCCAGTGTTATTTGGGTATGTATTTATCTCTATCTATGTTGACCTGTCTACCTTTTACCTATCTATTATTTGAAGTGTTTTTAGGCACCCACCCTCAGTGAACTTAATTGTAGAATACATTACATTTTCTTGAATCTCCCCTACCCCAAACACCAATGACTAACGCAGAATAAAACATTGGTGACCAAGGAAGGGGAGTGATATTACAAGGACACTAAGGAAATAATTTGAAATACTTGTAAATCTGTCAAGTCAAGGGCATATATTCCCATACCCATTGCAATAATTCTCCACTCTTTACCTCTTGTCTCATTTTTTTTGAATCTCCAAAAATGTTACTGCTTTATGATATTCCTTTCTTAACTACTTATAAATTCTCTCAATCACTTTTTTTCTATTCTAGTACTATCTCACCTTCCTTATTATTATTAGTCCATGAGTCTGAAATTTCCTCCTACCTAACAACAACAAAAACTTTTGTACTAGTCCTAACTCTTCGTAGCTGGGTTCTGAGGGTGATATTTCACAAAGAAAATGACTTATCATGAGTTTTTACTTAGCAACATGTCATTCTTTTAAGTATTTACATCTGAATATTTAAAATTAATATTTATTCCTCTTTGATATATATTTTCAAAATACATAGTTCTACTTTCTCCTGGCCAGCTAAGTTTCTGCTGAGAAATCGGATCATAGTCTGGTGATTTTTCCCATGTATGCAACAAGGCACTTTTCTCCTTCTACTTTCAAAATCCTTTCTTCTCTGCCTTTGAATTTTGAAAATTTGATTTTCAATCAGGATGTCTTGAAGAAGATCTGTTTGTTTATTTGTTGAACCTCTTTGTGGAATTTTTCATTTCAGTTTTTGTGTGCCTCAGCCCTAGAATTTTGGTTTGGCTTCTTTTTTTATTATTTCTGTTTGCTGAACAGTAACAACTCCTCAGCCTCCTCTTCCTCCTAATTCATTGTTTTCTTGATATCATTTAATTGTCTGTCTGTATTTTCTTGTAGCTCAATGAGTTTCCTTAAGATTTCTGAATTCCTTGTCAGACAATTCATAGATCTTCTCCTCCTTAGATTTGGTTACTTGTGCTTTATTTTATTCCTATGATGATATTATGTCTTGATTATTTGTGATTACTGTGTCCTTGTTCTGATGGCAGGGTGGACCAGCTGGTGAGATCCTCAAGTAGGCTTACTGCTATAGCCCCCCGTCAGGCTGGCCTGTTGCCTGAGTTAGTGACTTAGTAGACCCAGCACTTTGGTCTACAGTGACCCAGCTACAGCTGTGGACACAGAGAATGACCTGGCACCAGAGTTCATTGAGTTTGACCTATGAGAGGGTCTTTGGTGAAGTTGGGGACTCACTTCACTCTCCTTGCCACACATAGAATATCTCTCTCCATGTTCTCTGCCAGGTGCTATAATCTTTCACTTGGATGTCTTAGCTCTTGTAAGGATAATTTTTCAGAAACTTTATGTGCAAGTTAATTTCAAGTAGTAAGGTTTTATGTTCTAGATAAAACAATCTCTTTCTCTGTTTTACTTCCTCCATGCTCACCTACCTTTACTAACAACTTCATAGGTCCCCACATTGCCCCCGATCTATAACCAGTTGTTACAATGTTATTTCAAATCCCCTCCTCTGTTGTTTCATTGAAGAAATCATAGATCAATTTACTAAGATAGATAGGGGTTTGATTTTGTTCCTGATCATCAGAACTGTCTTTATTCTTCACTTCTCTTGACGAAAAGCAACTTTATTATTTTTATTCTTTGATAACATCTGTGAAATCAACCTTAGCCCAGGATTCAGCATAGAGTTCAAGCCTGTATCAGCCTTGACCTGAAACCTTTTCAGTTTCCATCACTAGTCTTGTGTGACTTCAGTATTGCCCAGTGATTTCTGTCTCCCATTTCTGGTCTGTGGATATGCTTATTCTGGTTTTAAATTCAATTGTGTCCTTTTGATGTTTCCTTAATTTCTATCCAAGATTGCTGAGAATTTGTATGAGTGCTATAGAGATGGACTTAGTGTGCCATCACAAATCCCAAATAAACTTCCACTAACATCCCAACATTTTTTTTTTTTTTTTTTTTTGGTACTGGGGATTGAACACAAGGGCACTTGATCGTTAAGTCACATCACCAACACTTTTTGTTTTTTATTTTGAGACAGGGTCTCAATAAGTTGCTTAGGGCCTTGCTAAGTTGCTGAGTCTGGCTTTGAATTTGTGATCCTCCTACCTCAGTCTCCCAAGTTGAAGGGATTACAGGTGTGCACCACCATGCCCAGCTATCCACCTTTATTCTTCATAAATCCATTTAGTGACACATGGAATTTAAAATCAAACAAATGCAGGAACAATGAAGAGCTTTATTTCTCCCATCTACTTCTGCAGTTCTTTTAATGCTACCAGCATAATGTTGTTATTTAAAGTTTGACAAGTATATTTCCCACAATTAAAAATATTAAAAATATTTTTGTTTCACACACAATAGATTCTAAAAATTCTGCTTTATATGTGTAAATAAGAATCCTAAATTTTGGTAGGAAATAATTTCTCACACTTTCATTTAAAGCCATCATTAAGAAGTTGTCAGTTCTTCTCTGAGCTGTGTGCCTTTTAATCCACTGCTCCACGAACTCTTATAAACTCAGTCTAATTCATCTTTTGAGATAAAGTTCAAAACACCAATGCTAGAAACACAAAGTTTTTAACATTGTGAAAAGGACGATGTAGGTAAGGTGAAACTGTTTTTCCTACTGATTCAGAGCCTTCTGAGAAATTGAGGCAATGTGAAAACCCCCTTTTCAAATCCCAATTCTTGTGACCAAATTGGAAAGACTTCAGACATGTAGTGAGTAACAGAAATGAGTTTATTGAAGGGATAAGGAAAGGGGTCACTCTTAAGGAAGAGAATGGGTCTTCTCAGAGATGAGAGGGACAAATGCCTCTCCTGCACTCCAGTTTTATTGGGGATCCCAGAAAGTTCCACCCAGCAGGGTGATATGAGACTTTCAAGTCCCCACTGTCATGGCAACTCTAGTCTTCCTACCTTCTGATGTATCTGCATGAATAGAGTATCTGTAGATAGAAATTAATTTTAATTTAAATGTTTTAGAACAGGGTGATCCTAACAGGCTGAGAGAGTTCAAATAAATATTTGAGGATTCTATGCAAGCAACTGTTTCACCCTCAGCTTTGCTTAGAGTTCTTTAGCTTTCACTGTTTCCCTTTCCCTCTAATGTACAGTAGCAGACTCCTCATGTTGTTGTGAGACTTTTGCAGGGAAAATGGAAAAAGCAAAACTTTTCAGTGTGAGTGATTCTAACTTGGCTTTGTGAGCTCCAGTTTTCTTTGAAAATAGAACACACCCCCATGGGCACTCAAGCTTTTTTTGTGGATTCTGATTTATTAGCTATGTGGACATCAGGAATATTTTTTAAATTCTTATTTGTCTTCTAGGGAAAGAGAGCCACTAGAGAATACACCCAGGACTCACCCGGAGGTCCCTTTCAATGAATTTGGAAGTGCAAATCACAAAAAACTATCAGGGTGTCTAATCCTAGAGAATTATAAAGAAAGGAACATATGATTCTGTCTTGGTGCTGTTTTTTGAAGATTTACATTTTAAGCAAATTCCAACTCCTTTCTTATGTTAATTAAGTAAGGGTGGATCCTTGAAATACAGTTACTTGAGTTTATCTGAAAGAACAATTGAATGATAGAGTGTGTCATTGGAGTTTACCTGCTAATTTTGTTCTAAGATGATAACCAATATTGTCCATATAAGAAGCCCAAAGTGAGTGTTTTGACTGTAGAAGGAAACAGACCCTTGAAGGTCATGACATATAAGAGCCCTAAATCATAAACCCCTGGAACTGGGTCAGTGATGATCCCATCATTTAGGGGTTCAATATTCCAGAGGACACAGGCCCTTCTTCCTGAGGAGAGTGATTCTAGTCAGAGGATATGGAGTGGTATTGATCCCCTATGTCTGCTGCTGAAAGGATTTTTTCTAGCTCTCCCCTTTTGTCGACTGGACTAGGTAGCTCCTACATAATGGTTAACCATTTCCATGACAGAGGGCATGAATGTTCTAAGCAAGCATGATTTTGGTAGAAACATGGAATCAGAACCCAGAATGGAGTATGACACAGAGCAAAAAGTTTAGGAATGCCTGAAATCCCCAAATGCTGCATACTCTTAATCCCTTCCTATGATCCTCTCTACATTGTTTAGTACAGACTGATAGCAAGCATTTTTATTTGTATTTTATAGGAAGAAACAAAATTGACATGGGAAATAAAATACTGGGTCTTAGCAATTATATCTCAAAAGCAAAAGAGAATTCTGGTTAAGTATTCAGTAACAAAACCATGATAATAAAAGAGAACAAGATCATCATATAGATGTTTAGAGTCTAAAAGCAGGGTTAGGATTCTAAGTGATGTTTTCAGTGAGAAATGCTTTAATGATTTTAGATTTCTATCTCGTTGTATATTATCTCTATCTCTATCTCTGCTAGTGGTGGTAACTATCTTATAGGTATCCAATGAGTTGAAATGGGGCTGAAATACATTTGAAAAAAAATTAAATGTTTTCCTTTATTTAATAAAGTGATAAATAATAAAATTAGTTCATATAGTCCAAATAATGATCATTTTTAAAGAAAATGAAACTAAGCAGAACTTTATTCTTGCTCCAAATTAAAATGCAATTTGTATAGACTATATAGTATTTTTCACTAAAGTTTTCTATTATGCATCCTTTCATTTGTTTTTTAAGGTGTTGTTATAGAAGAAAATAAGCTGTTGTGGAAAAGAAAATAATAAGTTAGCAAATAAATTGCTCTGATAATAGATACACTGGCACTCTCCCACAAACACATAACACTTAACTTTAACTTACGTTTTACACAACTCAATCTTGAAAACAAAATGCCTTGTACAAAACAGACATTCAACGATTCTGACTGATTGAATGCCTTAAGACATTTTTCCAGAGAAGCACAGGGAAAAGGAAGTGTTAAAATCAAGTCATTAAAGGGAAGTTTCATTCAGCTCAGGCAGGAAGTCCTTCTGTAGTCATAGCATCACAGATGTCTGTCTGCCAGCTTTGTTTCTTAAACCTGAGTCTGGAAGAATGAAATTCTGGTTTTAATATGTGTTATTTATTTTCCCTTAGAGGAGCTCAAGACTTTTTACTTGTTGAGTATTTGTTCTTTTACAATGTGCTAGAAAGAAGTACTTTCATTACGAAAACCATATTCTGAGTGGACCTAAGTACAGTGAGAGGGAAGATTCTGTTTAGGTCAACAGGGAGACACGTGGGGCAGAGACCAACATCCATGACCCTTAAGCCTTTTGCCCTAATCCCAGGACACAGGCTTGTTTCTGCTCTGGTCTGGGGCTCATTGTGTCGGGGAGGACAGAACCTTTCACTAGGAAGCTGTGGAGTTGAAAGTAAAGTTTGCATTCCTTTCTCTTAAGGGAATGCTCCTGCAGGCTAATACAAGTAATTTCCGGTGCTGAACTCTCAAGTTATCTGATGGATTTCTTCACTTAATGCTAACTCCCTTCCTTTGCCATGATTACATTCTCCCCTCTACCTATTATTACTTCACAGTTTTTCTTTACCAAGATTTTTCATAAGTCTGTATCTCTATTAAGACTTCCAGGACAAGCCATCAATAAATAGTGAACATTTAACCACTTACACTTACAGGAGAACTACACTCTCTTTCATGTTACCATCTTCTAATTTGGAGACATTGTTTTGGTAATTATTTTTAAAAATCAACTGTTAGATTTTTCACATACTTGTGAATAGGAGTCTTGTATATATTAGCAAAAATAGTGCAACAAAACTTATTTTATGCTCATTTTGTTACATTAAGAATAATGACAAATCAATGTCTTTAAAAATGTTACAATTATCTGGAACAATAGCTTGATAATACCAAAGCTTGGGTATTTTAATCCCATTCTTATTCAAAGTGCAAATGAGAGCATAAACTGTGTTTTCATCACTACTGTGATGTGCACTTGCTCTTTGAATGAAGTGCAAACACACATATTCAATATGTCTTCAGAGTCTTATAGGTTCTGGCTTATTTTTCCAAATTTATCTGTGGTAACCGCTTAACTCTCCTCCTTCATGATATAACCACAAAGAGCATTAGTATTCCTGGAATGGGGTCACGACTTCACGCCAGAATATTTGCATTAGGATGTTTTGCATTTGTTGCTTCTTTCGCCTAGAATATTCTGCCTTTTGGTTAAAAAATACATATATTTTTTTCCAGCTCTCAAATAAATGCTTCAGTGAGGCATTCCTAACAATGCTGTCCCCACACCCAGTTATTTTCCTTTTCATATTTAATTGTTTTATTTTGTGTACAGATTTTACTACTCTCTGAAATAGTCTTTCTTTTTTTTTTTTCATTTAATTGATTTATCAAAGGTTCTTGTCTCTAGAAATGAGTCTTAAAAATCTTTTTAGATAGTAGGAAACATTTTTGCTTCCATGTTTCCAAAGTCTACTGTAATAAATGACTTAATGGTGGTACATGTTCAATAATTAAATTAATCATCTAATAGGAGAGTCTAGGATTTTATAAAAAGAGAAAATGTAAAATACCTTAGATTTAAAATATGGGGAAATGGCCTTGCTCATTTTTTTCCTGGAAGAAGCTGTTATTAATAGAATATTAAATATGCAATTATTCATTACCACCATTTCATACTCTCAGACAAAGCTTAGAAAAATAAAAAGACAAGTAAGAAAAATAAATAAAGTCCTTCTGTCTTGAAACTGATAAAGAAGCAGTATGCTTTTTGCTCTCCAACCCCATCTACTCCTACATCATAGCACAATAGTAACTTGCAGAACATACAGAAGCTAGAAAAGAGTATATATGAATGACTAAAAGATCAAGGTACCAGGAAAATAAATGCTTTTTCTCCTTTTTCATAGTCAATACAACATTCAGAACACTTCTGATGCCAGATGTGTGTCCTGCAATTCAACTTAATTCTGATACTATCTACTTGGAGATAGTACCATATGGTACAGATTAAGGACTCAGTATCCCAAGATTGCCCCCACTCTAGATGCCAATCACAAGCCCCAGATTGTGACCTGCTTGTCAGACTAACTGCCTAGAAATCAGGATTCCCATAACTTCAACTTGGGTTTGATTAATTTGCTGGAATCACTCACAGAACTAATGGAAGCACTTTAATTTCATGTCCCAATTTACTTCAATGTAAGAAAAAATACAGATGAATAGCTAGATGGAAGAAATCTACTAGGCAAGGTATGTGTAAAGGGGCATTGAACTTTGTTGTCCTCTCTGGACGTGAAACCCTCCAAGAACCTCTGCATGTTCAGCTATCCAAAAGTTTCCCAATCCTGACTTTTATTTATTTATTTTTCCCATGGAGGCTCCAGTATGTAGGTATGATTGGTCAACTTTTAAGCCACTGGTGAGAAACTCAGCCTTTAGCCCTTTTGCCCTCCCCTGGGGTTGGGGGCGGGGGCGCATCGTGAGAGTTCCAACCCTTTTTTCACATGATTGATTTCCCTGACAACCAGCTCCCATCCTGAAGCAAAAGATGCTCTTTGAAGCAAAAGATGCTCCTCTCAGCTAGGAAATTCCAAGGGATTTGGGAGCTCTGTCAGGTTCTCTTATCACTCAGGAAATTACAAAATCCTTAGGAATATCTGTATCAAGAACTAGGGTTCAAAACCAAAAATTAGAACAAAAAATTCTCCAAATACTCCATCTAAAAAAGATTTTAGAAGATCTGTCTCAGGAACTGAGGTCAGAGAATAAATGTATTTTTCTGATTATTTCATAATATCACAATATCTGAGTAACAGAAGTGATACTGAAGCTTTGATTGTTTTGAAAATTTTCAGTGCCTAATCTAATAAGAAAAATACAACCAAAAATGGCAAGGAAGAAGCTAATTGTATCCAATAAAATGACTAGGTAAGAAAATTTTGTCTTAAGCAATGCTTCTTGATTGATTTGGGACAATCTATGAAGATACTATGGCTTATGTCCTCAGTACCAGCTGTAAGTCTTCTATGCTTTTCTGTACCCAGCAGAAACTGGACTTCATTTCTCAGACTCCATCCTCTGAAGGCTTCTCCTTTACTTACGCAAGAGAGGTACTCTTAAGAAACTTGAAAAATGCAAGAGGAAAGGAAGCCATTGTTCTCCTCCAGCATTGAAGGGGAATATAGAGAAAGATGATATATTAGAATTGTAATGGTTTCCCAGTAAGTTCCTATATTTTGCTGACACAGGAAGCTGTAATTGCCAGCATCAAGTTTCTTTGTGTGCATTTCCTGTCTTTCTGAAGACCAGCAGTAGTTTATTTTCTGTCTGACTTTTTTTTTTTTTAATCAGAAGTATCTATACTAAAGAAAACAGAGCAAGGACTAGGAAGGTTGGGAAAGTTATCATTCTACAAAGCAAGTGCCACCCAGAGTTAGGAAAGGAAGGAAGGATGGGTCAAAGGCAGCTGGCATTCCAGGGAAGATTAAGCACAGACACTGAGGAGTCCTCAAATCAAAGATATTCTGAGGAATTTAATGTTTCCAGGGAATAGGTCTTCCTGAACATTCCTATGGTGCATTTCAGAGGCAGCTGCTGAATCCTTAGTCAGGTTCCCAGTAGTTGGAATCTGTCAGATATACTCTCTTGGGTTTCACAAATAGAGATATGGAGGAATGCATAAAGTTTTAAGGTACATATGTAAATTTTTTGCAGGTCACCCAACTCCCTATGGTCTCATTTTCTTCATTTACTAAAGGGAAATTAAAACACTCCATCTCACATTATCTCCAGTAAAGATCCTGTGAGTAAATCCATGCTGAAATGTTAAAAATGGAAAATGTGCTATAGACAATGCAAAGGAAGATATAGGGAGGAATTAATGGGCAGAGAGCCTGGGCAATGAGGATTTTTAACTAGATCTGTTACTACATTGTTTTAAAAGTTCCATCCTGTTACTGAGGAAGAATTGCTGACCAGTTTAGTAATCTCTGCCATGATGTTCATGCTAAATTCCAAGGAACTTAAAACACACAGTCATTTCAGAATGCATCCATTATATCATTTTTTAAATTTTTTTTAATTGTAAGTGGACATAATATCTTATTTTTATGTGGTGCTGAGGATTGAACCCAGTACCTCGCACATGAGAGGCAAGTGCTCTACCACTGAGCTACAGCCCCAGCCTGGGTATATCTTCTTTGAAAGCTATTTCCATCTATGATAGCTACAGATGTAGATGCAGATATAGATATACATACAGATATAGATAGCTCTCTTTATATATATGTTTAAATGCATATGCATTTCCATGTCTATATATTGATGTCTATATATATCTATGTAGACACAGATTTGTTTAAAATTAGAAGTAAAAGTTTTCTTTAATGTTGATTTACTGAAGCATAAATGTGTGCAGTACAGTTGAAATAATTTATTTTGTCATTCTGTTTTGGTAAGAAAATTAGTAGCTATCTCTTCATTTCATTAAGCTGTTAGAAACATGAATGGTATCATGAATAACATTTGTAACAAGTTCCTAAGCAATTGTAATGATACTATTTCAAATTTAAAAGAAAATTGCTAACACAGAATTAGTCTTTCAATATGCTGTCCTTTCCCACATAGAAAAATAATTAGAATGTCATCTGAAAAACGTGTAATCTGAAAGTACCAAATGCTTTATGATTATTCAAGATCACAAAGCTTTGCAATATTTCATCTAATTCACTCTTGTATTTCTTTCATGTATTTATAGACTTCCCTAGTAAAAGAGCTATTGTTCTATTTGCTGTCCAATTTTAGTTAATTTAAACAAATAACATAATTACATAAAAGTAATTACAAACCAGTGCTAAGATAAATGCGTGGACCAAAAAGAAGTTAGTTTCTTTATCATGTCACAAGTGTCAATTAAATTGGAATTTATTATTAATTATTAATTTTTTAAGTGAAAAATTAATTTGGTAAAGATTTTAGTTATCTGCTCTTGCAACATTGTAATATACACTAATTTTACCTCATGGAATCCTATCAGAATATGTTAATTGAATATAATAACATGCCTTTGTGGTGTTAGAGAATTCTGTGATTTTTTTTGCCTCCATTTAAGTTTGACATTTTCACACCGAATTAGGGCGGTGGTTCTTTCTTCTTTCTAGCAGAAAAGCAAATTCCCTTCTAGGCATTTTGTTTTGTTTTGTTTTCCTTTTAGAACTTTTACTGAAAGTTCTGACCAATTTATTTTCCTTGATTGCATATTCACACATTGTTTGAGTGAACTGTTGTTTTAAAATCTCCCTGTTGTTAGACATTTACACTGTTCTCCGTCCTTCACTCTTAAAGATGATGTGAGTAGAATGTTGGTGACATGTGTACCACTGATAAATCAGAGTAGGGACATTTTAAGTGTTTAATCTGTATCACCAAATAAATTTGTAATCCAACTAGTAGTAAATGAAAACATGTAATTCACTGGCCCTAACACTGTGGATTCAAAAACATTTACTATCATCCTTGTGTTATATACTGTGTGATAAGTTGATATATCTTTTTTTAAACTCTTAACTACAAATGGGAAGAGAAATACAATAGTTGAAAGAGTGTAAACATTGCTGGTATATATTTCCATCTTTAAGGTGAAAAGCATCATTTTAAAAATGTTCATTGGAACAAAATGTCATTTAGTGGTAGAATAGAAGCATTGGTTTATTGACAAATGTTGAATATCCAGTTCTATGATTTTTTTTAAAATGCATATTTTTATCATTCAGTCATTTACCTGGGCTAACTATTCCCATCCAAGCCAATTTTCACTGGCTAGTTTGACATTAATCGGCTCTCAAAATTCCTTAAAACTTATCGATCAAGTTTTAGAAGTCAGTATGAATTGGATTCAATGCATCAATAGATAATATCACTGAGTCTGAGTTAGTAGGAAACTGCAAGAAGGCAGACAAATTTAACCTTGGATTAAATAAGGAAAACTTCTTGAATTTCATGAACAAGAGGAAGTACATGATGGGTGAAGATGTAGTTGGGCTTACTGTCCAAAAGTTAACAACTTGCTGAATGATGGCATCTCTTTTCTCTGCAAGAGGACAATAACAATTTGATGAGAACAAGGTGGGGATAAGAATATGTTAACAAGAATATAAAAATGTGAGAATAAGAACACAAACTGACTAAGGAGACATAGGAAGAGATAACAGAATAGTGCTGGGAACCCAGCCAAGACTGGTGAACAGGAATTAATAGAAACCCAACTATTACAGGCCAGAACCAGAGTCCACATTTGAAAACAGAAATTAATTACCTGGCCTTATCCATAGTTATACATTTGTCAAAGCAGTAAAAAATAAATAAATAAATAAATAAATAAAAATAATAATATAGAAAGGGAAGAAAGAAAGCTAATTTAGGATATTGGAGGATAGTGTAGAATATTGGAGGAGAGTGGTTGAAATGATACAACAAGGAAATTAATCTGGTAATGAGAGAAGTGAACAGGCTACAGGAGAGGAATCTCACTGCATTATTGTGAAATATTTATAGTAGACATCAGCAAAATGGCAGAGTACGAAGCTCCAAAATCTCATTTTTGGTTTATAGAAACCTCAAACCAACAACCAGAGACTGCCTGAACCAACTTTTTATGAATTATTTTCTAAAACTATCTGTCCCCCAAACTCTGAAAAACAATGAAATGTACAACCATCAAACAGACACTGAATCAAGATATATCTATTTAAAAAGGGTGGAATGTCTTTGTTACAGTTTTATCTGTGCTTCCCTCATTTTGTCCCAAGATGGGGGCCCTCCTGAAGACAGTAGGTTTTGCTCATGGTGTGAGAGTCTGGAACTGAATTTGAAGGGAGCAAAACAGACCTCAGTTGAGTTCTCTGTTGATATCTGCATGGGAATTACCTGAAGAACTGATGCAAGTTGCTCCTCTGTGCTTCACTTTTCTCAGAAACCACTCAGTGGAGTTCTGAGTATTGCTGAAAACCACTACCAGGCATAAAAAAGTCTGCATTTGCTTGGAGGAAAAAACTATGAGACGTATAATAAATTCCTTTGCCCCCAGGTAGAACAGAGAACAGTTTCTTTGGGAAATGAGAGTATTCAAAGTGCTTTTTATTACTGGATAATTTAGAAACCCACAGTGCATGGTCAGGAGAGGGTATCTGCTCAGAAAACACCTGGGAAGATCCTATACACCTGTCTTACTACCTAAAGCAATATACGGATTCAATTCAATCCATAGACAGATCCAACCATGCCTTCTTTTTGCAGAAATAGAAAATTCAATCCTAAAATTCATATGGAATTTCAGGGGACCTAGAATAAACAATACAATCCTGGAAAAGAGCAAAGTTGGGTGAGATAACTCTTGATTTCAAAACTTGCAGGGAAGACACAACAGAATGAAGAGTTGGAGAGATGAAGCATGAACAGTGATTGACCCACCATTGTTAGCTTAAGGAAGGTGGAGCTCACAAATCAAGACAGGGGCCATTTTCTTATAACCAAAGAAACCAAAGTCTGCCAACAATAGGATTAAGCTGGAGACAGATTCTTTCCCTGAACCTCCATCCTGTTCTGCTGACATCTTGATTTTACCCTTTTGAGATCATGAGCAAACATGGTACCCAGTCCAGCCTTCTCAGACTTCTGACCTCCAGAACTGTGATGTAATCAATTAATGTTGCTTGAAGTCACTAAATTTACGGTAGTTTATTATGCATCTATAGAAAACATCTCAGCCAGCAGGGTGGTTTACACCTCTAATCCCAAATACTCAGGAGGCTGAGGCAGGTGGAATGCAAATTGGAACCCAGTGTGGGTAATTTAGGGGAGACCCTATCTTAAAATAAAATCCAGAGGACTGGGAATCTAACTCAGTGGTAGAGTATTTACCTAGCATGTATCAGGGCCCAGGATTTAAAAAAAAAAAAAAATCTAACACTTCAGCTTCTTTATTTTCTGCCTTACTGTTGGTTTGTCTAATGGAAAGTACTACAGTGAGATTAGAAGGTGACAGAAAAGGAGGTTGAGGTATTATTCCTAAGTCACTTACTGCTGAGCGACCTTGAGTTAATAATCACTGTAATAAAAGCCACAGCTCCTCCCATGAGACCTTCTAGCTATCTGGTTTCCTACACCACTTGAAAAGCTCAGTACCTCCAAACAAAGGTGGTAATGGCTCCTTGTGTTGCTTACACTATGGTACTTCCCTTATTTTCCTGAACCCTTTCCATACACTTTTGCAAATATCCCTTTTAATTAAACTCTCCTTGATTATAAGGTTTGTGCTCTCAGGTCCTTACCAGTACCTTGCTAATAGAAATGGTTTTGGTTTTCTCATTGGGATTGGTTAAATACACTACCAAATGATGGGGCAGATATTGGGGAGGATCAGAAGACTTCACTTGTTTTCTTGAATGGAAATGCTAAATTTAAAAGAAATTTTCTCAAGTTTTAGAATGTGATTTTCAATTAGTTTTAGCTTTCATAACTGATAGAATTTTTTCTCTTTCTCACCCACCCTGTGTGTGTGTGTGTGTGTGTGTGTGTGTGTGTATGGGTAGTAGTAGTAGTAGAAGTAGTAGTAACTATTACCTTGCCTGATTTCCATATGAATAAGGTTGTGTATCGTATATATCATATTTCATACCATACAGACAAAAATAAATATCAGAATAACAGGGACACTATGTGTGGCTCTCCTTCCCAAAAATGAAAATTTCGGTGTTTCCTGTAAGCCTGAATCTCTAGTCAAAAGCACTTCATTCAAAAATGTTTTAATATTGATGACAATATAAGTCATGCCTTTTTTTAGACACTATCCATGTAAAAGCATGCAGTTCTTCCACCAGAAGCAGACTAAGATACAGTTATAATTTTTAGTTTCTTTTCTTCCCTTAACTATTTAAGTTTGTATCTAGTGATGTAGTCTTTCTAAAATATGATTCCCCTATACTCTTTGCAATGGAGGGTCTCATTTAATTTTCTTGAAATCTATATAAAATAGATAGTTATATAGTATAATTTACATTTTACAGATGGAAAGAGGTTGAAGGATTTGTAGGAAGGCCTGAAGCACATTAGCACTGGATATATGAATCTCACTCCAGATTTGGTGACTAAACTACTCTAGAATTGTCTGTCAAATTAATGGGTACTTGCAAATATATCTTTGGTCGATGACCATACTTTACCTTTTGGGATGTTACATTTCAACACTCTCCAGCTCACTTCTTTTTCCAGTGAAAATCACAGTTCTTACCATTTATTCAAGCTCATTCAATACTAATACAACCAACTAGTTTATGACACAATATAGTGACAAAAACTATATGCCCCCAGGATCAAGGATGCACTTCCCATAAGTAAGTAGCCTTAGTATTGGAAATAAATGTCTTATTATAGTTAATGGAAACTTCTAACATTGTATTTATACTGTGTTCCACGCCCTAAAAGATTCTTCCAAATGTTTACAATGAAGAGGTGAAAATGAACATCCTCTGAGAAGAAAATATTCACCTCTGTGATGGTTTGGGGTGAATGTACCCCAAATGTTAATGCAATAAAGCCTTTGTCTCCAACGAGGAACTTTTGAGAGTTGGTAGGCCCTTAAAAGGTGGGGACCAGCAGAAGGTCTTTAGGTCATCAAAAGCATTCCCTGAAGGGGATTATGAGCCTTTCTTTTCCTCTCTCTTTCATTTTCCAGATACAAGGAGAGCAGTTTTGCTTTGTCATGCTTGCTCTCCTGTCATTCCCATCTGACTCCCCCACCAGAGGTCTAAAAGCAATGGATCTGCTTGATTATGGAATTGAAACTCAAAAACTTTAAGGCAAAATAAAACTTTTCTCTTTATAAGCAGATTTTCTCAGGAACTTGTGGTAGTGACAGAAAGCTGACTGACATAACCTCTTGTGTGGCAATTCAAATAAATATGTTGCTCTGTATGTGTTCCCATGGTTCATTTACAATTGATAGATATCAGTGAAGCAGCGGAGCACAGTGGCTACAGGTTAGACTGTGGAATTAACATCACCTCAGTTCTCTACTTACCAGTCCCTTATGCTTGAAGAACTTACTCAAAACGATCTGCAAAATATAATATTACCTTCCTCACAGCATTACTTTAAATATCAAATAAGTTATTATTAGCAAATCACATAGGTATACCATAATTATAATTGTTAAATAAATTGTGATTGACAGTTGTTATGGTTTGGATGTTGTAAGACAATGCAAGAAGGTTCAGAGGAGAAATAATTAGGTTATAAGAGTCTTAACCCAATCAGTGAATTAATCCCCCTGATAGGGATTAACTGAGTGGTAATGGAAGTGGTAGGCTGAGGCTGGAGGAGGTAGGAATTGGGGTGTGGTTTGGGGGTATATATTTTGTATCTGGCTAGTGGAGTCTCTCTCTGCTGTCTGATCATCATGTGAGCTGCTTCCCTCCACCACACACACCATGATGTTCTGTCTCACTTCAAGCCTCTAGGAATGGAGCTGGCCTCTATAGAGTAAGCCCTCTGAAACTGTAAGCCCTCAAATAAACTTTTCCTCCTCTACAATTGGTCTGTTCAGATCATTTAGTCTCAGTGGCAAAAAAGCTGACTAAGACTACAGTGCAATTTTATGTCTCTCAATTATGATACTTTGGGTGAGAAGCTCCACCTAAATCATAGACTTTATCAAGTACAGAGACTACTTATTGCTGTTACAGAATTTAGTTGAGTGAAGTAGTCTAGAACCAAATAACTTTCATAGGTTTAGGACAAACAAAATCTCAGTCATTGGGAATAATTAATTAATTAGTAGTTAAAGCATCACCTTAAATTTGGAAAACAATATCTGTTCAAATGATTAGACACATTTTTAAGACATTGATCTCTGATTTTTGGTACTAGGTTGTGCTATAATTTCATGATATCAAACATAGGACAAGGCTTAACTCAACTTTGCATTGAAATGGTAACAGAGATACATAAATCATATTTAAAGAAAGAGAGTTGGGGGCGTGTTCTCTTCAAAAGAAAGCACTGAGCATAGGCATTTTATTTATGAAGCTGCTTCATATTGATATTATGCATGTATGCATATATATGCATAAAACATCATTACTTTATATGTATTAGCCATATGGTTATAGGAAAAAAAGTTAACTCAGTTATTGCCTTGGGAAACCATACAGATTTTTCTAAGCTTGATTGTCATATATGAAGATAAGGATTATGCTATTATTTGTTAAACATACTATATAGCAAAGAAAGTTCACCTGTGCAATAGCTAACTTATCCCCATTATGCACATTGGCTATGTATAGTTCAATATAGCCAACCTGCATAAATAATTTTAATAATATTTAATAAATAATATTGAATGATAATAGAAGTTAATAATACATTTAATAATAAATAATATTTAATAAATAATGTATTCAAGGAAAAGAATTAAGGTCATTATCTAGATAATAAGGTCAAAATGGTACTTTAACCTAAATTATCCAGAATCCTCTAAATGTTTTTTATCACATGGATAATTTTCTAAGCATTTCATTTTACTTAGAATGAAATATTTTTAAAGTCCTTAGGAAAAATTATTGTGTAAATAATTTTGAAATAAAATATTTATAAATAATTGAAGATTAATATTTCTATAGTATGGAAAGGCAAGATACCTTCAATCCATGTATCCCATACCTAGCAGAATTAATCTTTTAAAATGAAATTAAAATACTTTCCTAACTGGATGACTACTGCACAAAGAAGGCACATTTTTCTTCAGCTGAAAATTAAGTGATGAAATCAATTGTTGAATAGGTGACATGCAGTTAAGACTTGCTGAGTGGAAAATACCTTTGATCAGAGGGTAATGGTATTTTCCATCTATCTGAAGAGAATTGACTGACTGGCTCAACTCTACATGCATTTTAAAGATCACTAGATTTATAATCACTATGAAGACTGAAAAATAAAAAAAAAACCTTCTTTACATCATCAAAGATACCATCTAAGCCTTCAGTAATACTAAAGATTTACTTCACATTTTATTTTTAAATACCAATTGAACAAAATGATACTGCTGCTAAATTTCAGGTTCTCTAATTTTACCTTTTATTTCTCCTACTACAGAGGCCTCATAGTCAATGTATACTCTATTTTGAATGAGATTATTTTGTGGAGACAAAATGATTGCAATTAACGTTAAAGTTTTCACCTCAATATCTCTAAAAACTCATGCGTTGAAGGTTTGGTCCCCAAAGCAGTGTTCAGAGGTGAGGACTTGGGGAGGTGACTGGATCAAGCGTGCTCTGATCTCATTAGTGGGTTAATCTATTTATGAATTCATAGTTTAATAGGTTGCTGTGACATGACAGTAACTTTAGGAGGGTAGAACTAGTTGAAGGAAGGAAGTCCTTCGGGGGTGTGAGAGTATATTTTGTCCCAGACTCCTTCTCTTTCTCTTCCATCCTCTTCTTTCTCCTCTTCTTCCTCCTTCCTGGTAATCAGCTGTGCTCTGTTGAATGCTCCCCAACTTGATATTCTGCCTCACCAAAGACCTAAAAGCAATAGAGCCAGCTAATTACAGACTGAAACCTCTTAATTTATGAGCCTAATAAAACTTTCCTTCTCTAAGTTAATTTCTTAGGGACTTTTTTACAGTAACAGAAAACTGAACAACACAATTGGTAAGTTTTTTTTTTTTTTTGAGCCTGAAAATTTTTTTGTGCTTTATAATGTTCTTGAGGTCTTTAGTGCAAATAAATTATTTATCATATATCAACTACTCATGGATACTTTTAAGAATCTGGGGATATGTTGCTTAGGAAACAACATCTACATTTGGTTTTTACTTTTTCTGTGCATTAGCAAATTACATGGAATTTTCTAAAGCAGTTCGTAAAAGAATAGTTCTTATTTGAAAATAATTTTAAGCCAGGGAGAATACTTGACTTTTCTTCACAGAAGTAATTTATAGGTTTCTTACAGAAGCAATGCTTTACCTAACAAAATCAATAATCAGCATTTCAAACTTTTCAAAAAAATTGTAAAAAGGAAAATATTATTGATTGAAATTTGTGATTTATATTGATTATAGATTATATTCAGTAATATTTGGATTTGTAGATTCTGATATTTTACCCTTAAATAAGAAACTCCATCCAGGTAGTTCTTAGATAAAAGTGTACCTTTCTATTTTTTGGAATTATTAGGCTAAAAAAAAAAACAAAAACAAAAAAAAAACTCCATAAAATTTAAATTCAAAGAGCGCTCTTTATAGAATTTCTTTTTAAATTGCTACTTTTACCTAAGTGTAAGTTCTTTTATAAAGGGTATTTTTTTTTTCCTTTTTAAAGACAAATTAAAAATATTAATGGTAAAACTAGGCTTAAATCAACTGGGGTCCTCATGACTATTAGTCTATACTAAATTTTAAGGTGACCTTGCTAAAGTTGACCCTCTCAACTTTAGAGTCCTAATTGTTGGAGAAGGTAGGTGGGAAGCCAAACTTGAATGCCTGTTCATTTTGTGAAGGCTAGTCCTTAATTGGCACAACTGAGGAAGCCTTAGATTGCATGCACAATAATGGATCAATTTCTTTTCAGAAATAAAATGCAAACAATAATGTCTATAGAAGTCAGTAAAAGGTTTTATCTGGTTTCTATTTTATTTTAATGGTACTGTTTCTAACTCTCGGAACAATATATACCTAGAAAAATAAGTCATTGTCCTCACTTTTGTACAGCTCCTTGTAAAATCTAGTTTGTAATGTGTTTGGCATGTGATGGGCTTTGAACACTTTCCTGTTCTGTCCTCTAAATAGATTATAAATACCTGTTAGGTTGAATTGATTTGATTTGAATTAAATAATTTGGATGAATGAAGTTCTCTTAGTTATGTTTTAGTAATTTTAAAGATTATATGCATATTGCAATCATTTGAGTAGGATTTTTAAAAGACCAATTCCAAGGACTCACCCCAGAAATTGTAACTTAATTGACCCTGTGTGAGACTTGGACATTGGTAGTATTTTTAAAGCTTCCCAGGTGGTGCTAATGGTAGAGTAGTGTCCAATATCTTAGCAAAAGCAGGCCCCTGTCTTACTCAATACCCTTTGTCCTAGGTAAGAAAATTTTCTTTTAACAAATTATAATTGCTAGTATAGCATATCCAAAAATATATTTTTAAACATAACCAATGCATAATTTGCAGCAGTGAGCTGTTATTTCTGTTCTTTCCTTAGCTTGTCCTGAAATAGCAAAGAGTTTACTCACCTCATGAAGACTGATGGCAGTAAAGCACTACTGACTTTGCATTAATTTATGTGTTTTTATTTTTCTTTGAACATATATACATAAATCACTGAAGATACAGGCAAAAGAGAAAAGAAGACTGGAGGTGATTTTAAAGGTGAACAGAGCTTTTTCATACACAATTACTAAATAGTGCTATTATAATCAGATCATATCTATAATATAAACACATTTGTCATACTTTGAAGACATTGGTTGTAGGAATCAAGAATTTATTGTGTGAACTTCATTGACATTACACAATTTAACACTCCTCCCAAAGAGACAGAGAGAAAAAAAGAAAAAAGACAAGGAAAAAAAGGAAAAAAATTTTAAACATATCAAAAGGGACACAGTATGTGTACTTATTAAACCATGTCCTGCTAAACTTGAGTGTAGTTCTTGATAATTAAACTCAAATAAATGTTGTACATAATTTAGAAAACAGTAAGAAATGGGAGCTTTTTAGATTATAGTAAATCTACTAGTAAAGAGTTTTGAGTAGCCATGGAAACCAGGCTCAAACTCTTGAAATTATTTTTACACAATTTTCTTACAGTTTATAAAAACATGTATACTAGTTATAATGGAGGAAATCGATCTGTAATGCATAGTAAAAGAAATAATAAGACATATAGTGCTGTATACATCCATATATACTGCCTCTCAAAGCTGTGAAATGCTTTCCAATATGAAACCACAAGAATAAATAGGGACACCAGTGATCTACTTATAAAATTATGCAATCTTTTATTTTTTTTCATTTTCATTTAGGACAATACGTTTATTCAGCTGATTTAAGGAAACTAAATTATTGGACTTGGAATGTCTTCTACATGCAATTTTATACTGCCTTTTAAATTTCATTGTATTAGACCAATTCTGAGATGTAAAATGACTGTACCATTTGTATATGGAGTTAAAAGACTGACTAGTTATTTGTTACACTCTTTACGGTACAAAATTATGTATGTTTTAGAAAGAATTTATTCTTCCCAAATTAGCAAATAACTATTTTTCATGAGACAAACAGCATTATCTTCAAGCTTGTAGGTTAAAAGGGACTCTATTTATTGTACCTTTACTATATATTTATTAATATTTTCAATATTTTATGAACCTTTGACTCATCAATGTTATCTTTGTAACCAAATTCAGTCTTGCACTCTATCTTTAAGTAAAGTTGAAATAGAAAAATACAAAGTGACAAATGAATTATTTCAGAGTTATCACTGTTGTCTGGCACATATAACCTTTTTTTATCTTAGAATTCAAATAGTGCCATATGTTTGCATTCCATAAAATGTCTGAATTATGATATAGGCCTATATCTGTGTGATAAAATTGATAATAATATAGAATATCTCCATTGGAAGAAAAATAAATTTCACTAACAACTACAGTATGGCACAACCATTCTGTAGCCATTCAAAATTGCCTCTCTCTATCTCTCTCTCTCAAAGAAAAGAAACCATCTGAGGGGTGGGGGCGATGGGGATGTAGTTCAGCAGTAGAGTGTTTAGTGTTTACTTAGAAAGGACTTGGTTTCAATCCCTAGTACCAAATAAGAGAGAGGGAAGGGAGAGAGAGAGAGAGAGATACTGACCTTTTTTAAAATGCAGTATAGAAAATATAAATGAAACAAAATATCTTGTTTAATGTATTTACTCTTTCCAAGTTCTTATTTTTATTTTTATATGTAATGAAGACCTGACTTTATATTTCTGATACTGGAATCTGGTCTGGAAAATGTTATATTATGACACCAACTTTGATATGCAAAAGCAGTTAAGTAAAGATCATTTGAAGATCTAGTTTCCCTGAGTATGTCCCTACCTATTTGGACCAGGATGACAATTAGAGGTTCTGTCTCAGTGATGGCAAGCTGTTTACTAAATACTTTGACAATATAGAGCAGTAGTTTTATAGCAGGATTCTAGAGGATTTTTGTGTTGTCCAATATATAAAATCTTTCTGGAGAATTCCTCTCTGCATTTCCTGTCTCCTAAGATTAGAGGTTTTTATTAGTCTTCCCATTCATTACATTCTTTGTTGGTGAAAAAAAAAAATTGTGTCACTCCTACGATGCTTCAGATAATGCTGTCCTAGGTCTAGATTCCTTCTGGATGCCTAAAACACCTTGCAGGAGCTCTATTATCACAATGTTGGATTTTAAAGGGAATTGCATAGTGATTTCTACTCTGAACATTTTCAGGTAACTTAAAATACATTATGCCCCTTTCAGAAAGGCATAATACCTGGTCAAAAAGAACTTCTTGACCTCCTTGAAGGAAGCCAAGTAGATTCTGTTTCTTTGGCCTGCATGTGTGTTTTTACCACACTGTTTTGATTACTACAGCTATATAATATACTAGGAAATCAGGAAATGTGAAGTTTCTATCTGTGTTCTTTCTTGAAATTGCTTTAGCTATTCAGGGTCCTTTACAATTCCATTCAATGCAAATTTGAGGATTATTTTCTCCATGTAAAATAGCCACTGGAATTTTGCAGGTCATTTTGGATCATATGGACATTTAGCAAAATCAATTCTTCCAATTGATGAACATGGAGTATCTTTCTATTTATTTGTGTCTTCTTCAGTTTTTCCATCAGTTTTTATCAGCATAAGAATTTTTACTTCCTTGAAAAAATTTATACCAGTATTTTATTATTTTTCATGCTATTTTAAATTGGATTGTTTCCTTAATTTCATTTTCAGAGAGTTCATTGTTAGAGTATAAAATGAAACTGATTATTGTATATTGATTTTGTATCTTGCAATTTTTCTGAATTCATTTATTGATTCTGATGGTTTTTGTTGGCGTCTTTAAGGTTTTCTATATAGAAGATTATGTCATTTGAAAACAGAGACGATTTAACTTCTTAATTCAAAATAACTTCTTAAAGATACCTTTTATTTCTTTTTCTTGCCTAATTTATCTGGCTAGAACTTTCAGAACTATGCTGAAGAAGGATGGTGAAAATGAGCAGTTTTGTCTTGTTCTTGATCTTAGAGGAAATATTTTCGGTTTTTTTACTGTTAAACATAATGTTAGCTGTGGGCTTGTCGCATGTGGCTTTTATCCTGTTGATGTACATTGTGTGTGTGTGTGTGTGTTACTGGGGATTGAATCCAAGACCTCACACGTGGTCGGCAAGTGCTCTACCACTGAAATATATTTCCAACCCCTTGAGGTACATTTTTATGCACCTATTTCATTAAGAGTTTTTATTATTAAAGAACTACAAATATTTGTAAACTAATATTTGATAAAGGTGCAAAAAATACACAATTGGGAAGAGATAGTCTCTTCAATAACTTGTGTTGCAAAACTGGATGTCCATATGCAAAAAGAAGGAAATTGGACCCTTGTACACTCTGAAATTAACTCAAAATTGATTGAAGACATAAACATAAGACCTAAAGTCATAATAAATCTCAGGCAAAAGAGTCAATAGCATTGGTTTTAGCAGTGCTTTTTGGGATATGACATCAAAGCACAAGCAACAAAAGCAAAACTACATAAGTGGAATTATGTCAAATTTAAAAACTTTTTTTGTTCGCATAGCCAATGAAACAATCAACATAACAAAAGAAAATTCAAGGAATGGGAGAAAATATTTGCAAGCTATGTATACATTAAGGGTTAAAATCCTCTGTGTTTGTGTTTTGTGTATGTGTGTGTGTGTGTGTAAATGATACACTTCAATATAAAAAAATACACCTTGATTAAAAACAGGCCAAGGACTGGAATAGATATTTTTCTTAAACAGTCATATAAAAGTTCAATGTGTCCATGAAAAGATGCTTGACAATGCTTATCATCAAGGAAAGGCAAATGAAAACCACAATGAGATATCATCTTGTAGTAAGCACTGAATAATCTCACTTATACATGACATTGAAACTAGTTCAACTCATAGAAACAAAGGGTTCAAAAGTGATTGCTGGAACCTGGAGGTGAGGAGGAGGAGGTGAGGAGGTGAGGGTCAAAAAGTCCTCTACCCACTACTTATAATTCATTTGTCCTTACACTTATTTTCTTGTGTCATTAAATAATTAAGCCTTCAAAAGATGAATAAGTTATGGGAATCTAATGTACAACCTGGTGACTGTGGTATATGAAATTGTACTATATATATGAAATTTGCTAGGAACATAAATCATAAATGTTCTCACCAAAAAGCAAACATGAAATGATAATGAGGGGATGTTAGAAATGTGTTAACTAATTTTGCTGTAGAGAGTATTTCACTATACATGTATATGAGGTATATTGTACACTGTGAACACATAATTTTCTTTGTCAGTCATATTTGCATAAGTCTTTAATAAAAAAGAACAAAGAAAACAGAAGAGGTTTCCAGGAATTCACGATTACAAAGTGTGAAGAGACTTGTCTTGTAGAGTTGATAAAGAATGATTTTTAGTTATAAGAGAATTGTCACCATTATAAGCTCACCATAACCACACAGGAAGAGTTTTAGAAATGAAGATGCCTCAAAAGGTGATAAAGAGAATAAAAGAAACAAATAGCAGATTCAAATTGTATTTTACTAATAAGTTTGTGGTGTCTTGCAATATTTTTCAACAATGTTACAAAATAAGTCTGAAAATTACATGACTATTTTAAAGGAGTTCTTAGTATATGGAGTACTTGCATTATATATAAAACATGAATAAATGGAACTATTTCAATTAAAACTTGTTTCCAAAGATATTTTTACCTCCTCAATCTCAAGTTAATGTGTATACTTATACATTTAGTTAAGTTGGAATGAACATATTGATAGTTAAAATTTTTGTTTGAGAAATATACCTTGCACACTTTTTTCATTTTTTTCAAAATTTTCTTTGCCTGAAAAACAAAGAAGAGAGTTAAGATCAGAGAGAGTTGTTAAATGGTTGCAGTCTAATTTTACTGGCTAATAGTGGTTAGACATTAATTTATATATTAAGAAGTTATTTTATTTCAAATTTAAAGGTAATAAGGTTTTTAAACATTTTTATTGGTGCATTATAATTATACATAATAGTGGGATTCATTGTGGTATATTCATACATGCACAGAATTTGGTCAGTTTCATTCCCCTGTATCTCCCAGGAGTCCCCTTCTTCTACTTTCCTGGTCTCCCTTCTATGTTCATGAGATCTTCCTCCCCCTTTTATTTCCCCTTTTTTACTCTCGAGCTTTCACATATGAATGAAAACATACAAATCTTGACTTACTGAGTCTAGACTATCTCATGTAACACAATGTTTTCTACTACTACCCATTTCCCAGCAAATGACACAATTTTGCTCTTTTTTATTGCTGAGTAAATATTCCACCATGTACAAATACCATATTTTCTTTGACCATTCATCTGTTGATGGATACCTACACTGGTTCCATAACTTGGCTATTGTGTGAATTGCACTGCTATAAACATAGGCATGAATGTATTACTATAGTACAGTGACTATAATTCTTTTGCACAAATACTGAGGAGTGATGTATCTGGGTCATGTGGTGGTTCTGTTCTCAGTATTTTGAGGATCCTCCATACATAGTGGTTGTACCAACTTACACCACCAATGTATATGAGTTTCTTCTTGCATCTTTGCCTGCATTTACTGTTAATTGTAGTCTCAAATGATTGCCATTCTAGCTAGAGTGAGATGAAATCTCAGTGGAGTTTTCATTTGTGTGTCCCTAATTGCTAAAGATGTGAAATATATATATATATATATATATATATATATATATATATATATATCTTTTGTATTTTCATATATATAAATATTTACCTTTTATATTTCTTCTTGGGGGAAATATCTGTTTATTTGCTCATGTATTGATTGGGTTATTTGATTTTTGGTGTTAATTTTTTTCAGTTCTTTATGTATTCTGGACATTAATCCTCTGTTAAAAAAAAGAGTAGCTATTTTGCCAATTCTAATTATGAGCTCTAGAAGTCTGCTGGTGGAGTTATTTGGATCTTATAGTTATAGGAGCATTATCATATGCAAACAGAATTTGACTTCATTTTCTATTTTTATCCCTTTACTCTCTCTTTTGCCTAATTGCTCTGGTTAGTGTTTCAAGGACTATATTGATTAGGAATGGTAAGAGTAGATCGACCTGTCTTGTTCTTGATTTTAGAGAAAAAAGTCACATCTTTTGCACACCAATTTTTTGCTTCTGCATTTTGAAAGAGTGACAATAACTAAAATAAGCAATTTATGTGAGGAGTATAAAACCATCTAACTCATTAAATATACTAAATGTACATGACTAAATTTTAATTAAAAAATTATAACAAGATATTTTAATGAAAACTGTCAAACTATTTTAATATGCCTTAACTGTATAAAACCCCAAGAGAAAAGAATTAAAGACATTGGCATGTGCCAGGCCTAGTGGGGCACACCTATAATCCCAGTGACTAGGGAGACTGAGGCAGGAAAATTATAAGTTCAAGGCCAGCTACAGTACATTAGTGAGGCCCTAAGCAACTTAGCAAGACCCTGTCTCAAAATAAAAAATAAAAGGGCTGGAAATGTGGCCTAGTTGTTCAGTACCCCTGGATTCAATCCCCAGTACTCCCCACCCCCAAAAAAGAAGTCGGCATGTGATTCATTTTTCTTTTTACTATTGGTAGTTGCTCTTGGGGGAAAAAAAAAAAAAAGTGATTCAAACTAATTTCCCTGTAAGCTTGTTGATAACTAACTTCCTACCAAATAGACTAGAACTATTTATTAGGCAGAGGTTAATTTTTTATAAAATATCTCTAGCAGAATTGTCCTAGTCTGGGATCCCTTATTGCAAATAAACCTATAATTTATGGCATTTTAGGTATGATCCTCTAGAGAATGCTTTGCAACTCTCTGAGACATAAAACAAAAATAATTAATAACCTAAAATATTTCCCACTGGTTAAGAAACTCAGAGACCTCATTATTACTCTGGTCCATAGAATGTGTGAGAAGGAAATACAAAGGAGGTTCCATGCAACTTGCTTTGTTGGTGTTTCAAGGTTGCTTGTGTCCTTAAAATCATTATCAAACTTGAGATTGAGCAAGGTCTCAGATTCCTGTGAGTCTGTTTTAACAAGACAATCCTTTAAGTTAGCTCAGAGCTCCATTTCTAGCAAACATTCAAGAAATCCTAGCCCCAAGAGTATTGTTTAAAATACTTGAATCAGTCAATTTTATTGATGGTATACTTAATAACTAATTCATATATATATCCACATTAAAGCAATGTTATAGCAAAACCATGAATTCTTTCACAAGTCAAAACAAGGTTATAGATTAAGTGGTGGAAGTAACTTAAAAACATCCTAATGAGAACAAGCACACTATTTCTTGAGAGTTTACTATATAGTTAAGGGAGTCAGCCACAATCACTTGGGATTAGCAGAGGCTCAAGACAGGCAAAGGAGTAAGAAAGGGTTATACACTAAAAAAAAAAAAAAGAATTCAGGTATCTTCTGATTGGAAGCTGTTGAGCATCCTAGATGATTCAATAGGGGTGCATATTTGGACCTTTATTAATAGAATAGACAAAAATTGGAGAACTTTCAACCATCAATCAAGTTCTGACCTTTTGGGATATTACACAGGTCATTTTTTGGCTAAAGATAATGGTTGCTGAAGTTACTGGTCTGACTTTTCATCAGTCTAACATACAGACAAAAGGCTGATTTCCTGGGCTTATTAGTGAACATAGTGGGTTGGTTTCCTGTATTGTTTGCTACAGATTATAAACGAGAGATCTATTTTTATATATGTACTATTGTTCATTTGGATATTCAGTTTCTTAGCATTTTCAAATAAATTACCCTATTTTCAATGATTACAAATTTTCTACACAATTTCTTAACTCTCAGTGACTTGTTGCTTAGGTAGACATGAAGCAATTTACTAACTGCCATTTGTAAAATACAAAATATTACAATAAAAATAAAATTACATATTTTCCAATTAATAGCTTCCTAAAAATGTAAAGGAAAGTGATTAATTTATTAATTATGTAATTTAAAATATTTTGTTAAATTATGGTTTTCATTGCTGCTACATTTATCTGGGACTTTTTTCTGAGTGAAAGAGTTATTGCTCATCTTCTACAATCTATAAAACATTCTGAGTGCAAGATTATTTGGGAAAGAGTAGTAAAATGCAAATTTGTTTGCATTGTAGAGTAACATTAATGGTTTGGATTGTTTTCAAATTTTTAAATATGCCTGAATTCACAGCATATTACTTTATTTATGATTATTGTCCATGTGGGTATAGGAGATGTCTAATGGAGTAAGATAGCCTATCATTGTAGTTTAATGCAGTATATTCGTTGAATTGCATTAAATATTTTTGTGCCAATTACAAAGCACACAGTTCAACAATAATTCTCTGCAAAAATTATTTATATAATGTATTTAATTTGATGTCCCAGTTAATGGAAGAGTACAGGATATTGCATAGAGGCAATGATAAATGTGTTAATAAATTTTATATATCTAGAGGTTAAAATAATATTTTACTTTAGAATCAACAGCCCTATTTGATTTTATATTGAATATATATTGTTGATAATTCTATAATGAGACACATTTTAAGAAAAACACAAACTACTTTACGAGGGATTAAATTTTAAGGTGGCACACAAACATTATATATATGACACATATTTTGTGATACTCATTAAAGATTGCCAGAGTTATAGCTGTAAGTTCTGCCCCTTCTTTAGTGGAAAAAATAATTGATGGTACACATTTATAAAGGAGAATGACAATTTATATAATCAAAAATTTTAGTAGCCTCTTTGGAAGGTTTTGAAATGTTTAGATACAAGGAGTTTTTCTTTTGTTTTGGTTTGTCTTTGTGTTTCCCTTGTTTCCTCAGTCTTTAGTCTGTATCTGTGCACTAAAATAAAATCAGAAGGGTCCTGTAAAATGATGAGAAAGTTTATTGCCAGAAATCTGTAACCTTCCATTTTATGATAGCTAAAAGAAGGTCAGGACAAAACATTTCAAGCAGCTCTCTTTACCTTGTAAATATGCTTCTAATTAAGCTTGCATTTGCATTTTTAATTTTTTTCTGCCACATACACAGGTTTTAAACAAAGTATACACATTCTTTACCTTATTTTCTATTTATATGAAGACAGCAAAGCAACACGTTTTATTGCCTTTTCCCTGAGATGTCTCCAAACTAGATATTCCCCACACTGTGATATGATTTTCTATTTCTACCAGTGCTGAATCACAAATCATTTTCAGCATCCACACTTTTTTCTTTGTGAGTTGGAATCTGACATAACATGGTGGCACATTAGTTTAGAAGCTCCTTAAGTGAAAAGATAAGTAGGCTTAGTGACCTTTTTTGTTCACAGACACAAGAAGACCAGAAATCTCCTTGTTTGAAGAGGAGTCTACAGAATTTAAACGTAAGGAAAATGGAGTCTGATAACATTTTCTAAGGTTGTGATAAACATTGTATGAGTTTTAATTGATTTAGGTAAAATATCAATTGATTTTAATAGCTAGCAGGCAGTTAGCAAGTTGGTAAAATATTATTTTCCCATAAGTAAATATTTCTTTAGTACCATCATCAAAAATTCTGAAAATAGGTTTTTGAATTTAAGTTTTGAAATCATTTATAGAAGAAAGATGATATTATTTTAGGAATAAAAAAGAAGAACAAAGTAAATAGTTATACCAATCATTAACCCAGAATGCAGTAATTATGCAATATAGCTGGACTATCAGACAAAAAGGGTAAGGAAACCATTACAGTTCAAAAGGATATAACTAAATGTATTATGTAAACTTTGATTAGATCTTGATCTTTTTAAAAACGATATGGAAGTTTTCTGGAAAACTTGGAGAATTTAAGTAAGTATAGGGTATTAAGTTATATTGAGAAATCACTATCAATTTCCTAGGCTCAGATAATGACATTGTGATTATGTAAAAGGTGTTATTATTTTTAGGAAAAGCATATTATGATATTTAATTGTGAAGGATTATGATGCTATCACAATTCTTTTAAATGTTTCAGAAGTAATAAAAATTTAAGATTAAAAAACACCTAAATGCAAATATGGTCATATATTAATTTTTACATTTAAGTAGTGAATCTATATGTATTCAGTGTATTATGTCAAATAGTGAAAATGTTTGAAACATAAAAATGTGGAAAGATGAAGACAACAAAGAGAAGGAAACAAGTTCCATTTCTCACCGGAGGCACTGGGATGGAGCATCCTGAGTAGCCACTCCTGTCTTTGGGGTATGGATGGAGATGAATGTGGCCGGGTGCACTACACCAGTCCAAGGCCCGTTCCCAGATCCTTCTCAAGGTGAGTCTTGATTTCTAACCCCAACAATCCAAGAAAGGAATGACAATCTGTAAAAACATCCTGCACAGAGACCAGGGATGAGAATATGACCAGGATGGAAGGTTTTTCCACTTCTTTTGTTCAAAACGCCTACAAAATAGAGAACTTAAAGTATTCAAGTACATTATAACTTATGGAGTATATATTGAGTCTGTAAGTTATTTGGAGTAGCCTCATAGCAACTTTCTGAAAACAAACATTTTGGTCAAATTTGTAAAATGTGGGGTTTTTTTTGCATTTAATCTGGACTATTGGTTCATAGCTTCCTGTTCAGATCTAAGAGAAGTAGTCTTATGTTAAAAAATCAATCTCTTTTAATTTGTATTTCTAATTATTTAAGTGAAGAGCTTCAGAATATTTTTGATATACTAAATTATGACTGTTCAGGAAACATCAAATATTCTCTCTGCAAACTTATCCACTCTAAAATAAACCCCCAGATGCCAGTTAGTTAGTCAGGGAAAGAATTTCTAGGTCAGAGATTTTCAGTCTGCTAATAAAAAAAACACTTTGTTGATCTTAAAATACAATTTTGACCAGAAAATTTGGGCAAATGGAGTCTTTTATATATTTCTCTTTCCTTCTATACACTACTAAACAGATGTCTTACACTCTAAGAAAATGAAATTTATATTCTTCAATGGAAAAAAATAAAGTATAGTTGTTGATATGTATCCACTTCCTTCGTATATCTGTTACGGGTTTCATGGAGGTAAAGAACAGCCTAGCCTAGTTTCATCCACAAATTCTACTTGTTACCTGGTGGGAGTTCCTCAACCTCTCTGGGAATCAGCTTTCTCAGCATCAATATTAAAAATAAAGCCACCAAGAATAACCTTTATTGGGTTATTATGGTGAGTTAGGCAATGTTCTAAGAACATTATTTATGTTAACTTGCTTAATATTTATGACAGACCTATTTGCTATTTTTCATTTTATGGATGAGAATATTGTACAAATACATCTTGCAAAGTTCATACAAAATGAAGGTCATACATCTAGGAAGTAATAGAGTTAGAATCCTCAAAACCTATCTGACTACAGAGTTCATAGCTTCAACACCCATGTTATACTGCCTCTGTCATAGGAAATTGGATGATGCTATCGATGGCTGTCAAATATTTCTCAACAGATGGATCTTTTGAAATCTTAGCTATTACCCCAGTTTTTAAGATAAATAACACTAGAGATACTTATTGAATCAAAGCTATTCAATTTCTTCCCTTGTCTTCTGTCTAGACTTGCAATGGTCCCTGTGGCACTACAGAGGAACTCTGGGACTTTCTTGAACCCAGTTTAGCAGTTTTTAAAAAGTATTTTCAGAAACAAATTTAACTTCTCACTCCCTGGACAACTAGTAGGTTGACTGAATGAAAGTCATTTATAATTCTTGTATTTATAGGAATTTCCTTTAAGAAAATCTATGGTAATACTAAAATCACACTTTATTCTTTTTAATTTTATGATTTTCTACTTTACCATCTGATTTTTATAGCAAGATATTTTATTTTATGCTCAAATAATTGATTTGTTTTTAAATACAGAAATTGGAAAAGTCTGACTTCTTCTATAGTCAAAGATGGAGATCATTTTAGAAGAAATGGCGAGAATTCTTTTTTTGGGAAATGACCGGGAATTAAACTCAGGTACACTCAGCCACTGAGACAAATGCCAAGCGCTATTTTTTATTTTATTTAGATGCAGGATCTCACTGAGTTGCTTAGTGTCTTGCTTTGCTGAGGCTGTCTTTGTACTTGCGATCCTCCTGCCTCAGCCTCTGGAGTTGCTGGGATTGCAGAAGTGTGTGAAATGGCGAAGATTCTTATCCATGGAAAATGCATCCTTTATAATAATATGACTTTAACAGCCTATGACTCAATATTCTAGTTATAATTTATACCTTGGTCTCCTAAATCGTGAATGTTTAAAGACAGTTCACCAAATGGAAATGTTTCAAGGTAAACATATAAACTACATGATCTAACATTGAAATGTAGCATCGAACATTCTATTTTAGTCTCTCTTCACCTAATAACAGTGTCAATACATTAAGAACATTCTCATAGGATTATTCTCTACTATTAAATTAAGACCAACCAACAAATTAAGTACCCAATCAATATTTTAATACCACTTCCAAAAGTTTATATCTTTAGAATTTATCTTATTACTGGGAAAAAAAATTTCTAGCCTCGAATTAGGAAAGAAAAAAATATCATGGCAACCAACTATCTCCTTCTGCATGAAGTTTAGTCAAAATGTTATTTTCTACCCTTTTCACTCTAAAACTGTTCCCTCAGCCTCTCATTGTCTAACTCTTCCCATTTCCTCCTCACTCACTAAGCAATGGACTGAGTCCTCATTTGCTGGTATTTCCTAGGAGACTTTTAATGCATACTTATTAATTTCAAAAAAATATTGAATTCATTTTGTAAAAAAATATTTTAGAGAGTTTTTTTTAATCTCCCTCCACTTGGAATTCTTAAGCTATTTGGAAGAACTTCCTTTTTAGATTAGATGAATGAATCATAGAAAAAGTAGGCCTCTAGTTTTCCTAGTTAGAGATTTAAAACCTTCCCTTAACTAGCACCTGAACCAAGTACTATGAAATTAGAAAAAGGCAAAGAAAGGGTTGAAAAATTTCTTCTCTACAGTTTTTATGAAGGTGAAAATATCTGTTTTTCTCTCTCTTCCAGAAACTACTCTGAGGATGGACATGGTAGGGGGCAGGGAGAGGGTTAGTACCTGTAAGTTAATGTCATCTGTCATTTTTCTGGATTAGTAAGTGGCTTCACTATGGGAAAATGGAGGGCTAGCTAATGAATTAACTCTGACTAATAAATGAACTCAGAGACAGCCCAAAGCTAAGGAGTCACTGGATAATCCCTGTTTCATATCCACATATACAGATATCTAGCATCCTTTTGCTATTTTTGTTACTTCCATTAATTTACTATAAACCAATCTCTCCAGAAGTCAATGTTTTGCCATATTCTATAATCCTTTTATTTACTTCCTACTTTGAACTTAATTCAAACTTTACTTGGTTTGTGTTAGTTCATCCAGGCACTGCTCTTGCTTTTATTTTTAAAAATTATATTGGGTAAAGAAACTGCAAAATTGTTCTAGAAATTTGAAATTACAAAGTAAGTTTTATCCCTCCCCCACATATTTACCCAAGATTCTATCACATGAACATGTTTTACTTAATTCTAACCTTCTGAGACTATTTATGTGAAGTCCAATAAGAGTGACCAAAATACTGCTTGAAATAAACAAAAATATGTCTCATCAAAAATAGTTTTAATAAATTAACTGCTTTAATTTTAGTTTATTCCAATTTTTAGTTAAATTTATTGGAATCCTTTAGTTTGTATTAAGATTATAACTGATCATTGCTGATATACAGAAAAATCTGAATTATTGTATGCTTATTTTGCATGTAGATAAATCAAGTTTTTTAAAGATCTGATTATAGAGACAGAGCATTCATTTTATTATGCAGAATAGATCTCATAAGACTTTAATAGAGAAGTTCAAAATTTTGTGACTTGGGAAGTGTATGATATCACTACAGAAACAAAGGTTAAACAAATAGTATAAAATATCATTTTTTATTAGTCTGCAGATGACAGAAAATATAACTATGGATTATTTTTTCTGAAATATCAAATGTACATTAGAAATGTATCTTTAGAAATTCTTCATTAAGTACCCTTCATTCAAACTGTTCTTCAAATATCTTCTTTGATTCTTTGTATATATTATCAATTATGTGAAAAGACTCATCCTCTCTGGAAGTCAATGGTTGGCATATTAAATTATTCTTTAAATTTTCACATGTAAATAGTATTTAAAGAGATAAGATTCTGTTGGTGACCATTAAAATCTTTTCCCTGATCTTTACTTTCAGCATTCAGTTTTCATGTGATATGTATAGGATGGCTGCAAATCTTTATCAAAAACAAAGAATCAACTGCCTGAACCTCAGGGCAAGATGGAACAAGAGGGACCAGATTTATTCTTGCTCCTGAAACAACAAAAAGATAACATATATTATAAAACAGTTTTCAAGACATTGGAGATCATGCAATACACACCTGTAATCCCATTAGCTTGGGAGGCTGTGAGGCAGGAGGACTGGGAGTTCAAAGCCAGCCTCAGCAAAAGTGAGGCACTGAGCAACTCAGTAAGACCCTGTCTCTAAATAAAATACAAAATAGGGCTGGTAATATAGCTCAGTGATTGAGTGCCCGGGAGTTGAATCCCAAGTACAAAATGGAAAAAAAAAAAAAAACAATAAATGGAGAAGTAGAAATCAGAAAGCCCAGCTTTGCAATTGCCTGAGGCTACTGCTGTTGGGAGAAAGTGGGAACCTGGCAAAGAGTGTTGGTCTCCCTGGGTTGAGGTTGGAGCTGGTCATCTGAGTCCACGCTAGCCAAAGTACAAAAGAGATACCTGAGACCATTTGACTGCACTGAAAGAAAGCTATGGAGATCTACAGACCTTAAATTTCCAGAAGAGTACTGATATGCACATGTACAAAAGCTGAAGGAAAGAAATACCTGGAATCTTCAGAACTCACAGAGTCAGTCATATTTTCCCACCAGACAATATGAAAAACTTCATAACTCATTGGCACTGAGTACTCAGAAATATTTTAACTCTGTAATGGAGCTTTAAATGTAAAACTTTAAAGCAAGACCAGAGTGTTTTAAAACAACTAATTTCTGGGATGAAGCTCAATAATATTTATATATATACAAAAATACCCAGCACACAAAAAGGTGGAATTAATAATGACTAGTATCTCATAAAAATTTACTAGAAATGCAAAGAAGCAAGAATTAACAACCCATAAACAGGAGGAAAAAAGCAGTTAATTGAAATTTATCTATAAAAGATGAAGAATTAGTAGACAAGGACATTAAGAAATTTCTTATAACTTTATTCCTTGTGTTCAAGAATCAATTAAAAAAAACATCAAGTCCATAAAAAATTTGTTAAGCATATATTAAACATCTGTAGGGAAGCTAAAAGATTTGAGTTGAAAGTTCACTGAATTAAAATAATAGTAGATTAGACATTGCAAAAGATTAGTGAACTTGATAACAACAGAACAGTATACCCAAAGTGGACACAGAGCAAAGTGTATAAAAATGATTAGCAGATCATCATTGAACAGTAGCACTTCAAGCAGCCTATATGTGTCCCCAAAATGGGAGGGGCAGAAAAAGTATTTTTTAAATACTTTTAAGAATGCCTGGGGTTTTCCAAAAGTTAAAACTATAAAAATCATAGTTTCAAGATGTTCAATAAAAGCAAAGTGAAGATATCAATCAAATTACTTAATGACAATAAAAAAGAGAAAATTAAAAAAAAAAAAAAAAAAAAAAACAGAAACCAAATACCACATGTGAAGAGGAAGAAATTAAGAATGACAGATTTTTCATGAGAAACAAGGCAAGGGAGAAGATAATTAAACATTTTAAAAATAATGACCAGATGTACATGTGCAGGCATGCACACACACACACACACACACACACACACCCCACAAATTTTTGAAGGAAATATATACTTCAGAAATAAGGTTAGAATAAGGCACTTTTGGACATAACCTGAAAGAGTGTATCATTAACATACCTAAACTCTAAGAAACATCATCCAAGTCTGTTAAGGTTTAGATATGAGATGTCTCCTAAAAGCTCATGTGTGAGACAATGTAAGAAAGTTTAGAGATGAAATGATTGAGAACCCTTAACCTAATCAATGCATTAATCTTGATAGGGATTAGCTGGATGGTAACTGTGTGGCTGGAGGTGGTGGGTCCCCAGGGTCATGCCTTTGGGGTCTGTATTTTGTCCTGGTTGAGTGGAACTCTCTCTCTCTCTGCTTCCTGGTGCCATGTTCCCAAATGCTTTCCTCTGCCACACACTTCCACCATGATGTTCTGCCTCCCCTCAGGCCCCAAGGAGTTAAGTCGACTATCTATGGACTGAGAGCTCCTAAACTGTGAGCTCCAAAATAAACTTTTCCTCCTTAAAATTGTTCTCATCAGGTCTTTTGGTTGGAGTAATGAAAAACTGACTAAATCAAAGTCCTTCAGAGAGAAGAAAATAATAAAGTATGTATATTTGGACCTACATAACAGAACAGAGAACACCAGAAATGATAACTACATGGATAAATATTAAATCTTTCTTTAATTACCTAAATACCTTGCTATGACTTAGGGCTTGAGTGTGTCCCTCAGGGTTTCACACCTTGATATTTAATCCTCATTTTGAGGTATCAATTGAGTGGAAACTTAGAGGTGGGACCTTGGGACGTTATTAGGATTAGATAAGGTCACCCAAGTGGAGCCCCCATTATGGAATTACTGATGGCTTTATAAAAAAAAGGGAGAGCAATTAAAAGAGACATATATGCACATGTGTGCTCCCTGTCTCTTGCCACTTGATGCCCTGTGCATTAAAATATATTATACATTATAGAATATGCTATCTTAAAATAACAGATATATTCAAAAAGACAAATGAAGAAAACAGTTGAAAATTTCTCATCTCAATAATTACCTGAAAATTAATTTTTGAAATATTATTCAGTATAGAACTGATTTTTAAAATTTGAATCAACAACTCCTGAATGCTTTGTGATAAGATGCTGACCAAGAGAATTCAGACTCTTTTCCACACTGATCTCTAAAGATTCCTTCTGAGTACTTTTAGAACAGGAATGGTGGAAAAAGAAAAGTACATTGGTCTCCAAGGACCAGTTGATCCTCCAGTGATTCCAAACCACTGTACTAAGCATCATTCTCCCTCCACTGGGCACAGCAACTCTATGCGAAAAGGGGCTATCAGGGTTTTCCTGCTAGAAAGAGCTGTCAGGATTCTCTCTACATCAACATTTCCATTGCTCAGCACCATACTTCTTAAAAATTTTTATTGGTGCATTATGATTATACATAATAGTGGGATATTGTAGCGTACCTGTACATATCATAATTTGGTCAATTTCTTTCCCCAGTACCTCCCCTTTCACTCCCTCCTTTTCTTTTCCTGCTCTCTTTCCTCTATGCGACTGGTCTCCCTTCTATTTTCATGAGACCCCACTTTTTCCCCCTTTGTTCTCTATAGGTTCTTCATTGAGAGAGAACACGATCTGATCCTTGATTTTCCAAGTCTGACTTATTTTGCTTAAAATAATATTCTCCAATTCCATTCATTTTCCTGAAAATGACAAAATTTCATTCTTTATGACTGAGTAAAATTCTGTTGTCAGCACCACACTTCTGTAAGACTTTTAGTACTCCAGTGTTTTCTTCATTTTTCACATAAGGATCCAAATAGAAACAATACATATGCATTATTGTTTTTAAAAAATTATTATACCTGCCACAATAAAGACTATTTTTTGTACCAAATTTCAACCAGTTACGTATCTATTCTTAAATAAAATTTGTGGCCTCTTGATTTATTCAAATACATGATTCTATCAAACTTGTATAATAGGAGGTTTAAGAAGAAAGGCAGAATGGCTGTCTAGAAAAGATAACCAATGTTAATCACCAAAAGGCTGTAAAACCAAAAACAAAAATGTATATCTAAAGTCATGAGACATGACAATGTTTACATTCCAGCATAAAGAGATGAGTGGAGCAAGAAGGATTTTACTGGATTCTCACATGTAAGAAGGGAGGGAATAAGAGTAGTGGAAGAAGGAAAGAAAGGAACTCATGAGAAAGGAGTCTCAGAAACAGTGCATATGGGAAAATGACTCAATAAGAAAAAACACAGAAAAACAAAAATGGATGCATCCAAAAAAATAAAAATAGAGATCAGAGGACTTCGAAATTGGATAGTCCCTGGAGACCTTGGAGAGAAAGATTCAATAATGAAAGGCCAGGATATCTTGTAGGAGGGACAGCACAGAGAATGAAGGAATGTGTCTTTATGTAAATCATCATTCCAGATATTTGAAAAGAAAAAGGTGGAACAACATGGACGAGGGAAGTTTTAATTTTGCTCTGCTCATTGTCTTTTCTACCAAAGTTGAAAACCTTTGTATGCTTTTGCTACACTTGGAGAAGAATAAAAGATGAATGGTACAGAAAGAAAAAAAAAATGACCAACTGTAATAAGCCCTTTGAGATCTGGAAAAGGACAGAATGGTCATCTTTAGTATGAATGCAAATCTTCTGCCAAGACTGATAATGCAATCACTGCTACTTCTGGGGATCCTAGTGTTTACAAACTCAGTCCCTTCACACCTGTAATCCCAGCAATTTCGGAGGCTAAGGCAGGAGGATTGCAAGTTCAAGGTCAGCCTCAGCAACTTAGCAAGGGCCTGTCTTAAAAGTAAAAAATAAAAAGGTCTGGGGATGTAGTTCAGTGGTTAAGCAGTGGTTCAATCTCTAATACCAAAAACAAAACAAAACTTGGTCTCTATTTTTGAGGTTAGAGCAGATTATTTGAAAATTAAAGACAATTAATTTGAGGTTTTGTAAGCAAAATTATGAAATCAATTATGCTATTGAATATTTCCTTAGAACATGTTAAAGGAATTATAATAAGCCACAATTTTTTTAAAGTTGATGCATACCATAAAAATAAAAATTCAGAAAATATCTTATTAACATCATTCTATAATTGTCGAACAAGGAAATTTTTTAAACATGGATCAAAGAAATTAAAGGCAGAAAAGAAGGAAGAAAAAGAAAATAGTGTAGTAAATACAACATTTTATCAATAAAATCAATCACACATACTTTGTTTAGGTGTATCATGAAAATCATGTGTATAACTGAGTTCTCAATTATCCGTAACGGGTTCTTTTTCATAGTTGGGAGAATAAAATTAGGTTTCTCTTCACATTCAAAAGCATCCAGACTTGTATGACCTGGTGATAATTTGCAGTGAGTAATGAAGCTTTAGTAAATGCTATACTATTTATTATGTACCAGAGGATTAATTAATCAGTAAAAAAAAAAAAAAAGTGTATTTAACACTGGTGTTAAAGGAGTATAAAATTGAATGTCATATTGTGAAATGTTAGTTAGCATTTTGGGGAATATAATTTTGTGTTAGAAATAGTATATTTTTCAATGCAGTCTCCATCCTCTATCTGCCCCATATTTCATGCCCACTTTTGATTTCTCTATAGTCTCCTTTCTCCCTACCGCTTGGGGCAAAACAAACAAACAAACAAAAAAATAAAACCACAATATTTTATCTACTAAAATAATTTTCATGGCACACTATTCTAAAATATATAGATATACACATGCACACACAAACACACCTATGCACCTGTATATGTTTACTTTATAGGTCTCACTATAACATTTAATTACATGCTACAGGGTTTACTAAATAATAAAAGATTATTTCTCCTTTTAAGGACAATAAACTAAGAACTTGAAGTAACTAAAGGACCTACAGGTTGTATTTTACATGTATTAGCCCTTCCTTTTGATGATAAGACATTTTATCATCCAATATCTTCCAATAAGATTTCCTACTACATAAATGATAACATCACAAAACACAATTTATTTGAAGTTCTATGTACAGCAACTTGATTTCTTGCTTAAGACAGAAGAAAATTTGAAGACATTTCCTAGGACTTTAATAAATGTTCCCTGGAATATATAAAATTATAATGCCAAGAATGTATTGTTATCCAGGGGTGGTGACTCACTCCTGTAATCCCTGGGGTTCAGGGGCTCAGGAGGCTAAGGCAGGATAATCAGCCTCAGCAACTCAGCAAGGCTGTTGTCAACTTAGCGAGACCTTGTCTCAAAATAATAAAAATGGGCTGGGGATGTGGCTCAGTGGTTAAGTGCCCCTGGATCCAATCTGTGATACCAGGAATAGAAAAAAAAAAAAAAAAAAAAAAGAAAAGAATGTATTGTCTAAAGATCTTGTCATTTAGATGTGGAGTAGTAAGTAGTTAAACATTTAAAATTTCATTCATAAAGGCATTGTAATTAATGGCAATAATAATTTACTTTTTCAGGGCTCAGCATAAACTCAAAATTCCTTGGCATTTTTTTCCTTATTTTTAATATTAAAAAATGAAAACATTAAATTTCAGATTTGCAAATGTCCCCATGTCATACGTGAAAACAATTTTAGAATACTATTCTGTTGCTCAGTAGAAGTCCTGTGTATCCAAGGCTGACATTAAACCTCATGAAAGTAATTTCAAGTTAACCAATTCAATCTAAATGAGAAAACAATACTAATACAACATCAAGGAAGATGAACTGATTCATTTTTAGAAAGTTTCACTGACTATTTTAATTTTCTGTTGAGAGTTTAATGTTTTGTATACCAATGCATTTAGGACAAGACTATCTATAATGAATTATACTTGTTACCCAATTTATTTCAGCAGACCATATTTCAGCATCAAGCAGTATTAATTTACCTCCCCCAGCACCTCCTGGAGTACTATTTCACACAGAATTATTGACAGTGTCTCCTCCCCCTAAGACAGCTTTAGAGAACTGTATCAGATTACCTGATGAAAATTTATTTCCTAAATTTCCATCCTGCTAGCTGGATACCTGAAAGGTTTTTCTTGACCAAGGTTCATTATGCAAGGCCTTGCTCTGTCCCCAGCTTTTTCTTTGCTGGTACTTTCAGCAGCATGCTGATTGGTTTCCCTTGGTGGTAGATCTATACTGTACTGCTTGTCACTGTGTATGCTGCAGTCCCTACTCTAGCTTAACCTTTTCTGCACGCTCAAACTTTTACATAAATTTCCGACACCCCCTTGTTTCTCATATTTCTTTCTTAGGAACATGCTTCCTTTGTATGTCTTTTGTGCATAAAGCTCATAAAAGAGACTCAGACTTTCGTGTATTTCCTTTGTCACTTTCATGCCATTGCATGACATTATTATGTATATTCCTTCCTCCTTTTAGGCCCACACCTCTGTCTTGATGATTCTGAATGCCTTCTTGCCAGTATCATCTACAGGCCCCACATCTCACCAGTGACTCCCCACCTACCACATGTCATGGTAACCTGAAAATTTCAGCACGACTCATCCTACACCTGGGGTGCTTGATCCCACTGACTATCACCAACCTTCTGTTTTTGGAAACACAGTCACACTGTGACAAAGCACCATCTGAGACTGTTTCACACCTACAGTTTCAGGCACAAGTGTTGTGTGTTCTACCACACTCTCCTATCCTTTCATCTCTTCCATTCTCTCATTTCCCTTATATCTACTCTACAAATACCATTTTATCATTTATAAAATACATGGTGACCATAAAAGCACATGTTACACATTGCAAAAGGGAAAAGTACAGGACAAAGTAAAGGGTTAAATGACAACAAAGTATCCATTCACATGGAATCCATGTAGAATAAAACAGTTCTTTGTTAGTTAGATAAGGCTGAGAGTCAGTCCCCTACTGTGTTAAAAATGCCAGTTACTTAGAAATATACCTCTACTTAAAAGTAGAGAAATATTGGTAGTGCCTCTAAATGTGTCCTAAGTTAAATTACAGTATATACAGATCCAGAGTTCCACAATACAACCATTGATTTTAGGTAGGAATCTGTGAGAGACTTGACTGCCTATCTTGCTGAAAGAGCCCCAGGACTAATTAACTTCCCTACCTTCCAAAATAGGACTTTGTTCAGGTGACTTTGGAATGTGGTATCAGAAACCCCATTCATTTCTGCATTTCTGCATTTCTATTCCCTCAGAATAGACACTGTGGACTCATCACTGGCATTCAGAATCCGCACAAAGAACTTATTCCACAGTTCACCATCCTTTAGCTCAGAAGTATTTTGGCTAAGTTTCCAGAGGGACCCATCCCAGAAGACCTCTAGGTGCTCCTTGAACAACAGTAAATGTGCTAAATCTGCTGTACCAAACAGGTCTACCTGGTAGGGAGAAGAACAGTTAGCCAGGATCCTTTGTCCTTCTAGGATCTGTATAGTGAAAGTCACTGAGGGTAAAAACCTCTAGCTGCACCCTAAGGTCAACACTGTAGGAAAAATTCACTATCTTCAAAGCTTGACTGTTCTTATTATAATCATAGGGCTCATGGATTCTGTTTCTTAGAATCAAACTCCTTGGACTCAAGTCTCCATGGACTATTTCTGCTTTGTGTAGCTTTTCCATTATTGTCAAAAGGTTATAAGTAATCAACACTGTTATTTCCTGGGCAATAAATTCACTGTGCTGGAGAAGATCCTGTAGGGTTTATATATTTGTACCAAACAATATAGCCATCTTAGTATTGATAACAGCTGCAAAGCTGATCAGACCCTCTTTTAAACATTTCTTTAACTTGAGGTTGATATAAAAGTCCCATGGGAAAAACTAAGAAGATACCTTTATTATGGTTAGCTCTGCAGAGTTTCTTGGCACCACCCAGAATAACTTATAATCTTCACATATTAGATATTCTTCTTTAAAATAGTAATCCTCATTACCTAATTCAATTTCCTTCTCTATTTCCAACTTAAGCATTGGTTTATCTTCTACAAATATCTCTGCAGAAGTTCTTAACTCTGGTATGAATTTTAGCAGTTGTCTTCAATACTGAGAACACCAGGGTGACTAAACGGGATTTTCTGTAGTCTCACTAGTAAGCTCCAGTCTCTTAGGAATTGGAAGACTTTTGATAGAGGAGATGCTTGTAACTGAGGCAGAAGATCCAGAGAAGCAAGAGGAGTGGGTGACTTCACAACTATCTTCAATAATTGGACTCAGCTTCTTGAGGCTGAGGGTTTGATTGTAGAGGGTACCACACACAGTCTGCTGCTCCTCAGAAGTCTTTGCATCTAGATCCTCTTCCTGCAATAGTCTCTCAGGATCAGAAGGGAGGTCCTTCAAAGACATTATCTCATGAAAAGGAGTGGATGCGAAATGAGCTGCTTTAGCAAAGTCACACGTATCTTCTGGGTTAGGTCAAATAGTTACATTCCTGAAATCTGTGACAATGGCATCCTCACTCAAGGGCTCAGTTCCAGTAAGTTCATCCTTTATTTTATTTTTATGTGGTGCTGAGGATCGAACCCAGGGTCTCATGGGTGCTAGGTGTGGCTCTAGTGAGCCACAACCCCAGCCCCTTAATTTATTCTTTTATATAGCTCTGAATTCTCCCCTCATTTCTAATTCTATTACGCTTCTTCTGCTTTTGCTTCTACATACTCTAGACTTCTGTGATTTCTCTCAGAGGTTATCCCAAACATTCTAAAACTATCCAAAAAGTTATCCCAACTTTCTACCTCCCTGCTAATTTACTTGGCAAAGATACAGAAGCCAAAAGAAAGATTTTGTCTTTGTTTTTAGCTTTTTTTCTGCTCATTTGAACAATCATTTATAAAACTAGCGAGGCTCACTCAGCCCTTTCCACATCATTGCAGAAGAGTAGGTGCCTCTCTTCTACTCAAAGGTTGACATTGCCTGCTGCACTCAGTATTTTGACTAGTGCTATCATCTTTTGAATCTGGGTTTAGCAATTATCACTTAATTTTTCAGAGTCACATAATAACTTCCTTTAGGAGTTTCCTCTCCCTCCACAAATAATCATGAAGTAATGCACAGTTTGTATATATTAGCTATTACTTTCTTTCTCTATTCACAGGTAAGATTTTGAAATCAGCCAACATGCCCTATATCCATTTCTGCACTTGAATTCATTACTTAAATCACTTCAAGTCCAATGTTAACAGCACTTCTTAATTACTATTGTCACTTGTTCCTAAACTTTGCACATCAAATAATTGCTTTTCATGACTTAACTTACAAAGTCTCTTCTTCATTTGAAAATTTGATCTTCCAACTAAGCGAACTGGACTTTGAGACCAGATAAGATGTAAACCCAAGGTGATCCAGAGAGGTGAACCAACGTAGGTACAAGGTCATATGCCAGAGTGACAAATTTCAAACACCAAGTTTGAAGGATCTGATAAAAGGATTGTAGTTAAGTTGAAGAATCTAAGGTTAACATTGTAACAAGACCAACTCAGAAATGATCAAAGTATATCCCCAAACAGTTGTCGGAGAACTGAGTAGGGAACTCATGAGTAATCATCTCTCCTTCTCTCTGATGTTTCCCTCTCATGGTATTTCTCTTTCTCCTGTCCTTTTGTGTCTCGTCATATTCTTCTTTTGATGATAAAGTGTAGATGGATGGATAGATAGACAGATAGATACATGTATGTATATCAGGGTTCTTCAGAGATACAGAACCAATAGGTGAGGAGGAGGAATGAGTTTTAAGGAATTGTTTCATGCAGTTGTGGAGACTGACAAATCTAAAATCTGCAGTATTGGTAGGGAGGCTAGAAAGTCCAACGGGGGTTGTTGCAGTCTTGAGCCTGAAAGCTGTCTGGAGATCTAGAGATGGAATTGCTTCCTCCAAGAGGTTTTTTTGTTTTGTTTTGTTTTTGTGGTTCTGGGGATTGAACCCAGGGCCTTGTGCATGCAAGGCAAGCACTCTACCAACTGAACTATATCCCCAACCCACAGAGGTCTTTTAATACTTTTGATTGACTGTAAGATCCACTCATATTATGGGGTAATCTGCTTTACTAACAGTCTGCTGATTAAAACTTCAGGATAATTTATAAGAATATTCACCATCTCTCTCCTGTTTAATCATCTTCTGTTATATTCACTATAAATCCTGTACTCAAATCATAACAAAACCAGAATTTGCCATGCCCTTTCATGCCTTTCTAGCCCATGTACATTTTATTTTCCATGCTAATATTCCTCTACCTTCCCTACTCTGAGTTCTTCTATGTCCCATTGTGATTATGGCTTCCTTCCAATCTCTCTGAGATTTCTAGGAAAATTTAGCCTTACCCTAGTTCTTTACTTGATTTTGCATGCATTTCTAATTATCTTCTGATTTTGTATTTGTTATTTTTCTACTGGCCATACAAAACACAAGGTTAACTATAGGTGTTGGATGAGTCTGACATGCAGGGTCAGGTCTGGGTTACAGGATCCAGTATAGTGACTTGCTGAGGATGGACATTAAATACTTGTTAATTAAAAGAACAAATGATGATAAAATGAGAAACTGGTTATTTTGGTCTAGAACAAACTTGTCTTGTATAAGACAAACTTGTCTTATAGACATGTAATCAAATATTTGCCTATAAAATTACTCAGAACACTGAATTCATGTGTGAAATTAAAATCCCTACTCCCTAGTATGAAGATGGTTATTAACAACTAATATTCCATAACATTTTTACCTTTGACATTTCTAAGCCACAATATGTACTATAATGAATAAGAAGACCTTTAAAATTTATCATTCTAATGTTGCTGCTTATTATGCATATTAAAATGAGCTTTGGTCCTTGTGAGCTTAATTACTCTAGAAGTAACAGTGACACTTAAGCCGAATGACATTTCATTACTAACCACTGTTGCAAACTGTTACTCTGAAATATAAGAATCTATGGTATCTAATTTTCATAGTGACAATGAAATAAATAATATTATTAAATTTTGTCAATGCTTTAGGTTTCTAATTAAACTAATTATAAAAAATTACTAAAATATCTTTATTGATTTCTCTGATTTCAGAAAAGCAATAGTCATTACTCCATTTTTCCTTGTATGTGTTCTAAAAATTATAGTTTCATTAAAATACCATTAACAAATGGTGAAAATCAGAATGTTTGTATAGGGGGAAGGCATAGCTCACGTGAAATAGTACCATGTAATGACCTGTTGCTTTATCAAATATGTTATGATACAGGTTTAATTCTTGCAATGCTAAAACTATAAACTATGAAAATGGTACAGAAGTGTGTGTGTGTTAGAAAGACTAACATTGAAGATGCTTAAATGCAAGCCAGTATTTTCCTAAATGCTTTAAATTTATTACCTAAAAACCTCAAGAAAACTATTAATTTCTTCTTAAATATGAGTTAATCAAAGTACAGCGATGTTAAACAAAGTTGCTCAAAGACACAAAGAATTAAAAATCAAGTCCTTATTAAAAGCAAACCCTAAGCTTTTCCCTCCTGTTATTAGGCAAGAAAAAAGCTGGTAAGACCATATAATGGTTACCAATTCTAGCGGCTAAAACTATGTGATCAGAGACCATTTCAATGATAATTGAAATATGTTATGGGTGTTCAGACACCACATCATAGAAAACAAATAACAGCCCCAAATTATTGAAGCTCCAAATTAGAAGGCTGATCTTATTCAAATCATTGTCTGAAACTTATCGTTCACCACCCTTGTTAAGATCTAAGTTGGAAAAGTGTACAAAATGTATTTTCTATTCTGATAAAGATCATGTAGGAAGCAAATATTGAGCCTCTGGGGTCAGTGACATTACTGGTTTTTTTTTTTTTTTTTTTTTTTTTTTCCTGTACTGGGAATTGAACTCAGGGGCACTTAACCTTTGAGCCATATACCCATCCCTTTTTTGTATTTTATTTAGAAACAGGGTCTCATTGAGTTGCTTAGCACCTTGCTAAATTGCTGAGGCTGGCTTTGAACTCTCAATCCTTCTGTCTCAGCCTCCGGAGCTGCTGGGATTAAAGACATGTGCCACCACGCTGGATCAGTGACATTACTTCTAACTGAGCATTATTGAGAAACTAAACTTTTAAAAAATGGCCTAAGACACTGCTTTTCCAAATCCATCTCATAATCTTCCTGCTTTCAACATACATTTTCTTAATTATGCCTCTTTTAATGGGAAATAAAGTTGAATCTTACCAGATAACTACTTTTAGAGCCTGGAACACATCTGAATGCCTAAAACTAAGGTGGTATACAGCAAGAAAAACAGGGAAGTGATCAGTTATATTACCATGTACTGCAGATTACAGAGAACAGTACTGCCCACTGAAAACCTTCATATCCCAAGTTATACATTAGAAACTATACTTGCACTAAATTCTCATTATCCTTTCAAAGACTATCAGAACACTTTTCATTGAATCTAACATCTTTATTCTCCTCAATCTGCAGAATCACAGGTTATCCCACCAACCCGACTATTTGAATTCTCCTTCTTCTAATTTCCTGTGTTTTTACAACACAGGAAAACTCTGTTTTCTTACCTCCCTTTTTCAAATCTTTCACTCTGGAACTTTTATTTTATAAACTTCAAGAATCTTCATATTCAATCTGTTTTAGAAAACTCTCTTGTCTCAAGTGAAACAAGGTTTCCTCTCTTATCCCTGAGAGCTCTCTCAATGGCAAGATTATTCTCTTTTCCATCCTAAACTATTTCACCTTCAAGGGATATGGAGGGTGTTCTCTTTGGTCCCTCTTGCTTATTCCAGATATTTTCTTCACCTCTCTTCCAGAAAATGTCCTTCTGTTTTGATGTTCCAATTACTTCGCTGTTTTAACTCCTCCCCTTTCTACTGGCAGTGCAAATTCAGGTGAATTCTCATTTATTGGGAACTTTGCTTCTGGTTTACAGATTTTCATTTTTTTCATATTATATTATTCTCCATGTTAACTTTAGCATTTAAAATTGCTGAATTTTCCCAACACTGATCCATAATAAAAGTTCAGTAAATATGAATTGGTGAAGAGATTTGGTCACACTTTTCTCTCAGATTCAAGTTGAATTTCATGCTCTGCCATTTCTTATTTCCTAATGTGTTTTAATTTTTCATTGCACTAATCATTTTTTTAATCTTTCTTTTTTTGGGGGGGTGGGTGGTACCAGGAATCAAACTCAGCGGCACTCAACCACTGAACCACATCCCCAGTCCTATTTTGCGATTTATTTAGAGACAGGGTCTCACTGAGTTGCTTAGCGCCTTGCTTTTGCTCAGGCTGGCTTTGAACTCAAGATCCTCCTACCTCAGCCTCCTGAGTCACTGCCTTTTTACACCAAGGTGCCTGGTTCATCACACTAATCTTGACAAACACTAAACCCAGTGATTGTAACATGTACATGTATCTGTGCAAGAATCATTTTTCTTTCCTTTTTTCTTGTTTGTGTTTGTGTATGTGTGGATCAACCCCAGCTCCTTGCAGATGATAGGAAAGTGCTCTATCTCTGAGCCACAGCAGAAATTTTAAATATGAATGTTGGTGAAGATCTTATGACTATGAACTCATTTTAGAAAGTGATCACAACATTCAACACTGTCTGGTGGTTAATGAGTCATAATTCTCTGTAAATACTAAGCTTTTTAGGGCTTAATTTTGGGATCCTTTCTTTTGCTGTCCTATACTTTTTCATTACACAGTCATATCAAAATGTGTGCTTCTGAATAACATATATATCTTTATACTCTCAAAATATAAATCAAATAATTATTCCTTTAATTTCCATACTTCTGTTTTTAGGGTTTTTTTAAAAAAAAAAACAAAAAATACAAAAAAAAAAAAAACTTTGCCAAATAGGAGATTAGGTATTCTGGCATTTTTACAAATTCTGTTTGTTTGGAATATTTTTTCTCATCATTTTACCGTCAGCCTGTGAGTGTCTTTGCATATGAGAAGAATTTCTTGGAAACAGTGTATAGTTGGATCTTGTTTTTTTTGAACAATTCTGCTAATCTATATCTTTTAATTGGGGAGTTGAGACCATTTATATTCAATGTTATTATGGATATGTGTTTGTGGTTTACTGCCATTTTGATTTTTTGTTATGTTTAATTCTGTCTTGATACCCATTTAGATGTTTAGTCTTCTATTGATATTTATCTATTTGGGAGTTTTGGAGTTTGTTTCTGGGTTCCTCTGTGTGCAGTTTATCTTTGAGAATTCATTGTAGTACTAGCTTGGTTGCCATGAATTCTTTTATCTTATTCTTATCAAGGAATGTTTTTATTTCCCCTTTGAATATGAAGGAGAGCTTTGCTGGGTATAGCAATCTTGATTGGCAGTTGTTTTCTTTCAGAACTCGAAAAATTTCATTCAAGGTCCTCCTTGATTGTAGAATCTGAGTGGAGAAGTTGCAAATGAGCTTTATTGGTTTGCCTCTCATGTGACCAAATGTTTCTCTCTTGCAACTTTTAATATCCTTTCCTTATTTTCTATGTTAAGCATTTTGATTATGACATGTATCAGAGAACTTCTTCTGTTTAGGTCTACATGGGTCTTGTATGCCTCCTATATGTGATGTGTATCTCCTTTCTGATATTGGGAAATTTTTCTGTGAATATCTCATTGAAAATGTTCTTAATATATATGCCATGGAATATTACTCAGCCATAAAGAATAATAAAATTATTGCATTTGCAGGCAAATGGATGCAGTTGGAGAATATCATGCTAAGTGAGATAAGCCAATCTCAAAAAAACAAAGGACAAATGATCTCACTGATAAGCAGATGATGACACATATAGGAGGTGGGAAGGGGGCAAGAATGGAGGAAGGAGGGACTCTATAGAGGGATAAGAGGGGAAGAAGGGGTGGGGGGGAGGAAAAAATAACAGAATGAATCAAAAACTATTACCCTAGGTAAATGTATGATTACATAAATGGTATGCATCTACTTCATGTACAAACAGAGAAACAAGATGTATCCCATTTGTTTACAATAAAAATGAATTAAAATAAAATGTTCTTAATGCCTTTAGCTTATATCTCTTCTGTCCAAGTGATTCTCAGGTTTGGTCTCTTGATGTTGTCTCAGAGTTCTTGTATATTCTGATTATGTTCTATTTTTTCCCCCTTTATTGCATTCAGTGTACTCAAATTCATGTATCCTGTCTTCAAGGCCTAAGGTTCTGGTTTCAAGTGCTGAAGTCCTATTTTCTGTACAGTCTAGTCTGTTGTTTATTCAAGTGAATTTTAAAAAAATTTGGTTCTTTGTGTCTTTCATTTCTAAAAGTTTTGATTGGTTTCTTTTCAATGTTTCTGTTTATTTATTGAAATTACCTTTCATCTCCCATATTTGATCTTAGTTCATTCCTTATTCTTTTAGTTCTTTGAACATTTTAATGACTAGTGTTTTTATAATTTTATTCTGGAATTTCATCGTCCTCCACAACTGTGGGATCCTATGTAGGGGGATTGTGAATTTGGGGGGAAGAAGATTTGTCTGCCTGCTTCTTCATGTTTTCAAAGATCCTGAACTTTCTCATCACTTGAGATGAATTTCACCTTTATCTTTTAGTGTAGTTTTTTTACTCTATAATTTCTCTCTGTTTTTGTATATGAGTAGATGTCAAGAGGTGGAATCTAAGGTGCTCTCCTGATTGTTCCTCCTTAGTGCCCAGGTTTGGATTTCATATTTTTGTCTCCCCAACTATATGAGTTGAAGAAATATTTTGGCTCAGGTGGGGCTAGATCATAGGTGGGTGAGATTCATTGTTGCTTGGCTGAGTCGTGAGTACTTCTAGCAGCAGGATCTGTACTCTGTAATCTTGAAGTGTCTCTCAGTCATTTCCATCCCTGTTGGTGGTGGGAGAGCAATAGCATTAATGTCAGCCACAGATGTACAGTTTTGAGATAAATTTTCAGTGTCTACTTTGATATCTATAATAGTAATTGTCACCCATACAGAAATGATGTCAGTGTTTAACATCAGTATCAGTGATGCCAAAATGTGAACTAGATCAGGCATTCAACATTAGGTGTCTAATATATCATCCACTGTAATAATAATCACAGCAACATGAATGGGGTATGAATAATAAATAAATTTAGCAGAGTAGGATACAACTCAAAAGTTGATAATTTTTCTATACTCCAACAGTGATTTAGCTGAGAAAGAAATTAGGAAAACCATCCCCTTCACAATATCTCCATAAAATAAAATAAAATAAAAAACTTGGAATTAATCTAACCAGTGAAGTAAAAGATCTCTACAATGAAAACTATAGAACAAAGAAGAAAGAAATTGATGATGACCTTAGAAGATGGAAAGACCCCCCATGTTCATGGATAGGCAGAATTAATATTGTCAACGTGGTTATATTACCAAAGCAATATACAGATTCAATGCAATCCCCATCAAAATACCAATGGCATTCTTCGTAGAACTAGAAAAAAACAGTCCTGAGATTCATTTGGAAGAATAGGAGACCTAGAACAACCAAAGTAATTCTGAATAAGAAAAGTGACACAGGAAGCATCACAATACCCAATCTCAATTGATACCACAGAGCCATAGTAACAAAACCAGCATGGTACTGGCATCAAAATAGACATGAAGACCAATGTAATAGAAGACCCAGAGACTGGGCTGGGGAGATAGCTCAGTTGGTATCTAGAGCAAGCACTAGGCCCTGGGTTCGATGCCCAGCACCACAAAAAAAAAAAAAAAAAAAGACCCAGAGACTAAGTCACATACTTAAAGCCATCTGTTACTTGACAAAAGTGCCAAACAATACATTTTGGAGAAAATAAAGCCTTTTAAAACCAATGGTGCTGGGAAAATTGGATATCTTTATGTCAAAAAATGAAATTACATCCCTTTCTTTCACTCTGCACAAACGTCAAATCAAAATACATCAAAGTCTTAGGAATTATTTTGCAACTGCTAGAATAAAACACAGGATCAACACTCCATCATAAAGGTGCAGACACTGACTTCCTCAACAAAACCTATAAAGCTCAAAAAATACAACCAAGTGTCAATAAGTGGGATGACATTAAATTAAAATCTTCTGCACAGCAAACAAGAGAATGAAGAGAGACCCTACAGAATGGGAGAAAAGTCTTTGCCAGCTGCTCTTCTAACAGGGGGTTAATATCCAGAATTTTAAATAACTGAAAACAAAAACAAAAGAAACTCAATGCCAAAACATACAAACAAAAAACTCAAATAACCTAATTAATAAATAGGCAAAAGAACTAAATGGACATTTCTCAAAAGAAGAAACAAAAATAGTCAACAAATACATAAAAAAATGCTCACATCTCTAGTAATTAGGGGGAAGCAAATAAAAACTATTAAGATTTTATCTTGGTTTTTCAAGATGGCAGACTAGAGGGTGGCTGCATTTCATGTTGCTCCAGGACTCAGGATTCAAGAAGAGGAGATATTGAGAGACTGGGGACCAACTCAAAGCCACCGGTGAACTCGGACAACTGGGAGCATTGTAGAGGAGGATCACTCAGCATGATGCTTGGACTCGGAGCAACCCACCGGGGCTCCAGGCGGCTGCCCAGAGGAGGAGCTGTGAAGCGAGCTGCTGGGACTCAGAGCAACCGCTCCTGAACACCAGGGGTGGGGGGATGCCCAGATGAGGAGGCATGCGGTGGGTCGCTTGGACTCAGAGTGGCTGCACCAGAGCTCCAGGCGACTGCCCGGAGGAGGAGACATGAGGCGGGTTGCTTGGACTCAGACAGAGCTCTCCTGAACACCGGGGGGGCGGGGGCTGCCTGGAGGAGGAGGAGGAGTGTGATGGGTCACTTGGACTCAGAATGATGCACCAGGGCTACGGGCAGTTGTCGGGAGGAGGAGTTGCGCAGTGAGTTGCTTGGACTCGTAGTGACCGCACCGGAACACCATGTGGCTACCCGGAGGAAGAGGCATGCGGTGGGTCACTGGGACTCGGAGTGACTATATGGGGCTCCAGGTGGTGGCTCAGAGGAGGGGCCACATAGCCAGGTGATTAGGTGCAGAGCAGGGTCCCAGGACCTAGGCAGCTTCTTGATGGAAGAGCCACGCAGAGACAAGCTGAGGGGCAGAGCGAAGGTTCCAGGACTGCGGGCAGCTTCTCTGAGGAGGGGCAGCCTAAGGAGACTTGTCTGCGAAGGGTGAGGCTCCCAGGCCCAGGAGGTAGGTCCAGGCCCCTGGGAACATTGCAGAGGAAGACAGCCCAGCCCAGGCAGTAGTTGTGGATTGAGGGGAACCTCTAGGAGGGGAACTAACCAGCGAGACCTCCCCACTGGGTGAGTCTTCCCTGCCGGGTGAGGTTTTCCCACAAGGACTGTAAAACCAGAGACATAGGCCCAAACAGGCCTTACCTCAGCCCGCAGCCTAGTTCCCCTTTGGATGACCATTGGTCAACAAGTGCAGGCACCTCTGCCCACTAGCAGGGAATATACGCCACCTGAGGGTCACTACCCTAGAGAGGCAGCTTCTTCGTGGAACTCCGCATTATCAACTTCCTCCAACACTTCAGGCTACTGAAGGATAAGAGGGGATATACTAGAAATCTTCAGGGATATTATAAGTCGATAGAGGAAATCTGCAATATCTTAATGACCCACTGATTCCTAAACAATATGAGAAAACAAGGGAAGAAAATGCCCCAAACAAATCTAGGTGTTACATCAATAAAATGTAACATGACAGCATGGCAGAAGAAATGACAGAAAGGGAGTTCAGAATGTACATAATTCAAATGATCAGAGAAGCAAATGATGAGATGAAAGAGCAAATGCAGGCATTGAATGATTGCACCAATCGACAGTTAAAAGAGCAAATACAGGAAGCAAAAGATCATTTCAATAAAGTGTTAGAGATATTGAAAAAAAACCAAACAGAAATCCTTGAAATGAAGGAAACAATAAACCAAATTAAGAACTCCATAGAAAGCATAAACAATAGGATAGAACACCTGGAAGACAGAACCTCAGATATTGAAGACAAAATATTTAGTTGAACAAACAGAGAAGATGGTAAGAACTCATGAAGAGAATCTACAAGAACTATGGGATATCATGAAAAGGCCAAATTTAAAAATTATTGGGATTGAGGAAGGCTTAGAGAAACAAACCAAAGGAATGAACAATCTATTCAATGAAATAATATCAGACAATTTCCCAAATCTGAAGAATGAAATGGAAAATCAAGTTCAAGAGGCTAATAGGACTCCAAATACACAAAATTACAACACACCCACACCAAGCACATTATAATGAAAATACCTAACATACAAAAAAAAGACAGAATTTTAAAGGCTGTGAGAGAAAAGAACCAAATTACATTCAGGGGGAAACCAATACGGATATCAGCAGATTTTTCAATCCAGACCCTAAAAGCTAGGTACAACATTTTTCAAGCTCTGAAAGAAAATGGATGCCAACCAAGAATCTTATTCCCAGCAAAACTTACCTTCAAATTTGATGATGAAATAAAATCCTTCCATGATATACAAAAGCTAAAAGAATTTACAAAATGAAAGCCAGTATTACAGAACATTCTCAGCAAAATATTCCATGAGGAAGAGATGAAAAACAAAGAAGCAAATCAGCAAAGGGAGGAATTATCCTAAAGGAATTGTCAAATAAAGGAGGAATCAAGTCGTGTCAAAAAAATTAAATAAATAAATTAAAAACAAATGAGCCAAATGACCAGGAATACAAATCATATCTCAATAATAACCCTGAAGGTTAATGGCCTGAACTCATCAATCAAAAGACATAGACTGGCATATTGGATTAAAAAAAAGATCCAACAATATGCTGCCTGCAAGAGACTCACCTCATAGAAAGAGATACCCATAGACTAAAGGTGAAAGGATGGGGAAAAATATACCATGCACATGGACTCAGCAAAAAAGCTGGAGTATCCATCCTCATTTCAGATAATGTGGACTTCAAGCCAAAGTTAGTCAGAAGGGATAAAGGACATTTCATACTGCTTAAGGGAAGCATAAATCAGCAAGACATAACAATCATAAACATCTATGCCCCAAACAGTGGCTCATCCATGTATGCAAACAAATCCTTCTCAATTTCAGAAACCAAATAGACCATAACACAATAATACTAGGTGATTTTAACACACCTCTCTCACCACTGGACAGATCTTCCAAACAAAAATTGAACAAAGAAACCATAGATCTCAATAACACAATCAATAATTTAGACTTAACAGACATTTATAGAATATACCATCCAACCAAGAGCGAATACACTTTCTTCTCAGCAGCACATGGATCCTTCTCTAAAATAGACCATATATTATACAACAAAGCTAATGTTAGCAAATACAAGAAGATAGAGAAACTACCTTATATTCTATCAGATCATAATGGATTTAAATTACAAATAAATGAAAGAGTAAAAAACAGAAACTACTCCAACACCTGGAGATTAAACAATATGCTATTATATGATGAATGGATAACAGAACATATCAGGAAGGAAATTAAAAAATTCTTAGAGGTAAATGAGAACAAAGAAACATCATATCAAAATCTCTGGGACACTATGAAAGCAGTACTTAGAGGAAAATTTATTTCATGGAACACATTCAATAAAAGAAGTAAAACTCAACAAACAAACGACCTACAATACAGCTCAAAGCCCAGTAAAAGAAGAACAGACCAAGACCAAAAGTAGTAGAAGACAGGAAATAGTTAAACTCAGAGTTTAAATCAACGAAATTGAAACAAAAGAAACAATACAAAAAATTGACAAAATAAATAGTTGGTTCTTCGAAAAAAATAAACAAAATTGATAAACCTTTAGCCACACTAACAAAGAGAAGACAAGAGAAAAACCCAAATCACTAAAATTCAGAATGAACAAGTAAATATCACAACAGACACGATTGAAATACAAAACATAATTAGAAACTATTTTGAAAATCTATACTCCAACAAAATAGAAAATTTCGAAGACATCAACAGGTTTCTAGAGACATATGAATTGCCTAAACTGAACGAGGAGGACATACACAATTTAAATAGACCAATTTCAAGTAATGAAATAGAAGAAGTCATCAAAAGCCTACCAACAAAGAAAAGTCCAGGACCAGATGTGTTCTCAGCCAAGTTCTACAAAACCTTTAAAAAAGAGCTCATTCCAATACTTCTCAAAGTATTCCATGAAATAGAAGAGGAGGGAATCCTCCCAAACTCATTCTATGAAGTCAATATTACCCTGATACCTAAACCAGACAGAAACACATCGAGGAAAGAAAATTTCAGACCAATATCCTTAATGAACATCGACGCAAAAATTCTCAACAAAATTTTAGCAAATCACATACAAGAACATATTAAAAAGATAGTGCACCATGATCAAGTGGGATTCATCCCAGGAATGCAAGGTTGTTTCAACATCAGGAAATCAATAAATGTAATTCTCTATATCAATAGACTTAAAGTGAAGAATCACAAGATTATTTCGATAGATGCAGAAAAAGCATTTGATAAAATACAGCACCGTTTCATGCTCAAAACACTAGATAAAATAGGGATAGTGGGAACATTCTTTAACATTGTAAAGGCCATCTATGCTAAGCCCATTGCCAATATCATTCTAAATGGTGAAAAACTGAAAGTATTCCCCTAAAAACTGGAACAAGGCAAGGATGCCTTCTTTCACCACTTCTATTCAATATTGTCCTTGATACTCTAGCCAGAGCAATTAGACAGACCAAAGAAATTAAAGGGATATGAATAGGAAAAGAAGAACTCAAACTATCACTATTTGCTGATGATTATGATTATATACTTAGAGGAACCAGGAAATTCCACCGGAAAACTTTTAGAACTCATAAGTGAATTCAGTAAAGTAGCAGGATATAAGATCAATGCACATAAATCTAATGCATTTTTATACATAAGTGATGAATCTTTGGAAAGAATAATTAGGAAAACTATCCCATTCACAATAGCCTGGAAAAAAATAAAATACTTGGGAATCAATCTCACAAAAGAGGTGAAAGACCTCTACAATGAGAACTACAGAACACTAAAGAAAGAAATTCAAGAAAACCTTAGAAGATGGAAAGATCTCCCATGTTCTTGGATAGGAAGAATTAATATTGTTAAAATGGCCATACTACCAAAAGTGCTCTACAGATTCAATGCAATTCCAATTAAAATCCCAATGATGTACCTTACAGAAATAGAGCAAGCCATCATGAAATTCATCTGGAAGAATAAGAAACCCAGAATAGCTAAAGCAATCCTTAGCAGGAAGAATGAAATAGTGGGTATCACAATACCAGATCTTCAACTCTACTACAAAGCAATAGTAACAAAAACGGCATGGTATTGGTACCAAAATAAAAAGGTAGATCAGTGGTACAGAATAGAGGACACGGACACAAACCCAAATAAATACAATTTTCTCATACTAGTCAAAGGGGCCAAAAATATGCAATGGAGAAAAGATAGCCTCTTCAACAAATGGTGCTGGGGGAATTGGAAATCCATATGCAACAGAATGAAACTAAACCCATATCTCTCACAATGCACAAAACTAAACTCAAAATGGATTAAGAACCTCAGAATCAGACCCACAGACCCTGCAGATTATAGAAGAAAAAGTAGGTCCAGATCTTCAACATGTCGGCTTAGGACCAGACTTCCTCAACAGGACTCCCATAGCACAAGAAATAAAAGCAAGAATCAATAACTGGGATAGATTCAAACTAAAAATCTTCCTCTCAGCAAAGGAAATTATCAGCAATGCAAAGAAAGAGCCTACAGAGTGGGAGAAAATCTTTGCCAATCATACTTCAGATAGAGCACTAATCTCCAGAATCTATAAAGTACTCAAAAAACTCTACACCAAGAATGCAAATAACCCAATCTACACATGGGCTAAGGAAATGAACAGACACTTCACAGAAGAAGATATACAAGCAATCAACAAACATATGAAAAAATGTTCAATATCTCTAGTAATAAGAGAAATGCATATCAAAACCACCCTAAGATTCCATCTCACCCCAATTAGAAAGGCGATTATCAAGAATACAAGCAACAACAGGTGTTGGCGAGGATGTGGGGAAAAAGGTACACTCATACTTTGCTGGTGGGGCTGCAAATTAGTGCAGCCACTCTGGAAAGCAGTGTGGAGATTCCTTAGAAAACTTGGAATGGAACCACCATTTGACCCAGCTATCCCACTCCTTGGCCTATATCCAAAGGACTTAAAATCAGCATACTACAGAGATACAGCCACATCAATGTTCATAGCTGCTCAATTCACAATAGCCAGATTGTGGAACCAACCTAGATGCCCTTCAATTGATGAATGGATAAAGAAACTGTGGTATATATATATACAATGGAATAATACCCATGAAGAATGATAAAATTATGGCATTTGTAGGCAAATGGATGAAATTGGAGAATATCATGCTAAATGAGATAAGCCAATCTCTAAAAACCAAAGGATGAATGATCTGGTTGATAGGCGGATGATGACACATATAGGGGGTTGGAGGAGTTAGTGTTAGGGTTAGAGTTAGGGTTAAGGAGGGGGGCAAGAATGGAGGAAGGAAGGACTGTATAGAGGGAAAAGAGGGGTGGGAGGGGTGGGAGGGGTGGGAGGGGTGGGGGAAAGGGAAAAAATAACAGAATGAATCAAACAACATTACCCTATGTAAATCTATGATTACACAAATGGTACTCCTTACTCCATGTACAGAGAAACAACATGTATCCCATTTGTTTACAATAAAAATAAATAAATGAAAAAAGAAATAAAATCAGCATACTAAAGGACAAATGATCTCCATGATAAGCAGATGATGACACATAATGGGGTTGAGAGGGGGGCAAGAATGGAGGAAGGAGGGACTACTGTATAGAGGGAAAAGAGCAGTGGGAGGGTTGGGGGGAAGAGAAAAAATAACAGAATGAATCAAAAACTATTACCCTATCTAAATGTATGATTACACAAATGGTATGCCCCTACTTCATGTACAAACAGAGAAACAAAGATGTATCCCATTTGTTTACAATGAAAATAATTTAAAAAAGAAAAAAAAAGATTTTATCTCACTCCACTCAGAATGGCAATTTTCAAGAATATGAATAATAATAAATGCTGGCAAGGATGTGGGACAAAGGTAAATTCATTCATTATTGTCAGGACTGAAAAATTTGTAAAACCAATCTGGAGAGTGGTGTGGAGATTCCTCAAAATACTAGGAATGGATCCACCATATGACCCAACTATCCCACTCCTCAGTATTTATCAAAATTGGCATACTATAATGATAAAACCACTACAACGTTTATATTAGCACAATTCACAATAGTCAAATTATGGGATCAACCCAGATATCTGTCAATAGATGAATGGATCAAGAGAATATGTATCTGTACACAATGGAATTTTACTCAGCTAGAAAGAGTGAAATAATGGCATTGCCAGTAAATGAATGGAAACAGAAAAAATCATGCTAACTGAAATAAGTCAGATTCAGAAAATCAGGGGCTGAATTTTTCTTTCATACATGGAAGTTAAAGCAAAATAAGGGAAAGAAGGCAGTGGGAGAGCAGATTGGATATGAAGATACAGAGAAGATCAGTGGAATAGAAATAGAAGAATGCGAGGGAAATTTTCTTTCCTCGATGTGTCTCTGTCTGGTTTAGGTATCAGAGTGATATTGGCTTCATTTCAGACCAATATCCTTAATGTATATCGATGCAAAATTTCTCAACAAAATTTTAGCAAATCGCATACAAATATATATTAAAAAGATAGTGCACCACGATCAAGTGGGTTTTATCCCAGGGATGCAAGGTTGGTTCAACATTCGGAAATCAAAAAATGTCATTCACCATATCAACAGACTTAAAGTTAAGAATCACATGATTATTTCAATAGATGCAGAAAAAGCATTTGATAAAATACAGCATCCCTTCATGCTCAAAACACTAGAAAAAATTGGGGTAGTGGGAACATTCCTAAACATTATAAAGGCAATCTACTCTAAGCCCATGGCTAATATCATTCTAAATGGTGAAAAACTGAAAGCATTCCCCCTAAAAACTGGAACAAGGCAGGGATGCCCTCTTTCACCGCTTCTATTCAACATCGTCCTTGAGACTCTAGCCAGAGCAATCAGACAAACCAAAGAAATTAAAGGGATACGAATAGGAAAAGAAGAACTCAAACTATCCCTGTTCGCTGATGACATGATTATATATTTAGAGGAACCTGGAAATTCCACCAGAAACTTTTAGAACTCATAAGTGAATTCAGTAAAGTAGCAGGTTACAAGATCAATGCTCATAAATCCAATGCATTTTTATACATAAGTGATGAATCTTCAGAAAGAGAAATTAGGAAAACTACCCCATTCACAATAGCATCGAAAAAAATAAAATACTTGGGAATCAATCTCACAAAAGAGGTGAAAGACCTCTACAATGAGAACTACAGAACACTAAAGAAAGAAATTCAAGAAAACCTTAGAAGATGGAAAGATCTCCCATGTTCCTGGATAGGCAGAATTAATATCGTCAAAATGGCTATACTACCTAAAGTGCTATACAGATTCAATGCAATTCCAATTAAAATCCCAATGATGTACCTTGCAGAAATAGAGCAAGCAATTATGAAATTCATCTGGAAGAATAAAAAACCTAGAATAGCTAAAGCAATCCTCAGTAGCAAGAGCGAAGCAGGGGGTATTGCAATACCAGATCTTCAACTCTACTACAAAGCAATAGTAACAAAAACGGCATGGTATTGGTACCAAAATAGACAGGTAGATCAATGGTACAGAATAGAGGACATGGACACAAACCCAAATAAATACAATTTTCTCATACTAGACAAAGGTTCCAACAATATGCAATGGAGAAAAGATAGCCTCTTCAACAAATGGTGCTGGGAAAACTGGAAAACCATATGCAATAGAATGAAATTAAACCCCTATCTCTCACCCTACACAAAACTCAACTCAAAATGGATCAAGGACCTCGGAATCAGACCAGAGACCCTGCATCTTATAGAAGAAAAAGTAGGTCCAAATCTTCAACTTGTTGGCTCAGGATCAGATTTCCTTAACAGGACTCCCATAGCACAAGAAATAAAAGCAAGAATCAACAACTGGGATAGATTCAAACTTAAAAGCTTTCTCTCAGCAAAGGAAACTATCAGAAATGTGAAGAGAGAGCCTACAGAGTGGGAGAATATCTTTGCCAACCATACCTCAGATAGAGCGCTAATTTCCAGAATCTATAAAGAACTCAAAAAACTCTACACGAAGAATACAAATAATCCAATCAACAAATGGGCTAAGGAAATGAACAGACACTTCACAGAAGAAGATGTACAAGTAATCAACAGATATATGAAAAAATGTTCAACATCCCTAGTAATAAGGGAAATGCAAATCAAAACTACCCTAAGATTTCATCTCACCCCAATTAGAATGGCGATTATCAAGAATACAAGCAACAATAGGTGTTGGCGAGGATGTGGTGAAAAAGGAACACTCATACATTGCTGGTGGGGTTGCAAATTAGTGCAGCCACTCTGGAAAGCAGTGTGGAGATTCCTCAGAAAGCTTGGAATGGAAACATCATTTGACCCAGCTATCCCACTCCTTGGCCTATACCCAAAGGACTTAAAATCAGCATACTATAGAGATACAGCCACATCAATGTTCATTGCTGCTCAATTCACAATAGCCAGATTGTGGAACCAACCTAGATGCCCTTCAGTTGATGAATGGATAAAGAAACTGTGGCATATTTATACAATGGAATATTACTCCGCAATGAAGAATGATAAAATTATGGCATTTGTAGGCAAATGGATGAAATTGGAGAATATCATGCTAAGTGAGATAAGCCAATCTCAAAAAACTAAAGGACGAATGATCTCGCTGATAAGCGGATGAGGACATATAATGGGGGGTGGGAGGGGCTAGCATTAGGTTTAGGGTTAGGTTTAGAGTTAGGCTAAGGAGAGCGGCAAGAATGAAGGAAAGAAGGACTGTGTAGAGGGAAAAGAGGGGTGGGAGGGGTGGGGGGAGGGGAAAAATAAAATAAACATTATTACCCTATGTAAATGTAAAAAAAAAAAAAAAAAAGAATGCGAGGGAGCGAGGGAGGAAAGGAAAAGCAAAGAAATGAAATATGGAATGAATCTAACAGAATCATGTTAAATACATATATGAATGTACCAAAGGGAATATCTCCTTTATGTATATGTAGAAAGCACCATTCAAAAATAAATAAAGGAGTGACGGAAAATCAGTAGAGTGAAGGAGAGAGAAAAGGAAGGAGGAGAGAAGAAAGGGGAGACAGAATGGGGACTGAAATCAAATTCCTTGAATGTATAATTATGTCAAAATGAACTTAGATAATATGTATAAATATGATGTTCTAATAAAAAAATAAAAATGTCCTAAAATTTTGTTTCTTTAATTTTAAATGACTATAATTAATAATATATTGTAGCTTTGATATATGACTAAATCTATCTACGGATAATGGTTTTCCATTACAATGTGTTTTATTATTTTCTGTACTATTTCTACATATCAAATTTTATCTAGATTTTTTTATTTTCTCGACTGGATTAGCACTATATTATCTGCATTTTTATCTTAAAAAATTATAGTTAAAATACATTTGTGCTTATCTCCTTGTGAATGTATTCAGAAATTACTCTCCAGCAGATGATTTCATGAAACCAATGTAAAAATTTCTCAAAGGAATAAATTGAAATAGAAAACAATGAAACAAATTTTTGAATTAGTATAAGCCTTTGGTCATAATTTTAAACATTTTTCTTTGTCAAGTATCAGACCTTTCAATTCAATTCAATTCAATTATGCATGAAAAGTCCTTAAACCCATTGTACAAGCAGTAATTAGCTACACAGAAAATTTTATTTTGAAAGGAGACACTGGACTCAGTTTTGTTAAAATTTTATGGTTTTACTAAGAAAAAAATGCTTAGTCAAATTTATATGCTGAATGATAGTGTTCTTTCCAGAAATAGAAATAAAAAGTGCTGTAAAATGTGAAGAAACTTAATTCAGAATTCTAGCATATTAAACTTTAACATGTGGGTAAAATAAGCAGAAGTTTTAAAGGACATATTCTAACATGATTTCTTATGTTCTCCAGAATTTGATAAAAATTTTGTTATAATACTAAAAATAAAGTGTATAATTTTTACTTGATTAAATTCTTAAGAAAAATCATTTTCTATTCCATTGATTTGAAAGGACAATCAAGTCCCATGTTCTTTTGTAGGACACAAAAATAAGCTTTATATACTTGATCTCATATTTGAAAAATATTCTTGAAATGTTAGTAGAATATTTTGTGTTTTTTTGCCAAAAGATCCTCAAGAGGCATTCTATAACTTAGGTATGACTCCATTGCCAAACATATTACTTTATTTCATAAAATATGTTGTTATTTATCCCCAATAAATGAACATGGTTTCTCTTTTTTGTTTTTATTTTTATTTCTTAGACATTATTTCTCCTTACACTCCTTTTTTATGTTAACCTGAAATAGCAATGTTGCTTTTCATGGATTTTGCATTTTAAAGCAAAGCAAATCTATAAGTTTAATGCAGGAATTCACCTCATTTAACATGCAAATAAGTGGAAAATCTTTTGCTATTATGTGTTAGACATTTAAATAAAATAACTCGAAACATAAAAATAACTGTTTATAGTTAATGTATTATTTTATGTTTAGTCACAATATGTAATTGATTTTGAAGTGATATTGCATATTATTATGATGTTTACACTTTTCTAAAGGAGGCAGAAGTTTTACAATATTAATGGCTTTGACAAACTTTTACTAATTTTTAATTTAGTGGATTTTACTTAAGCCATACTACAAGGCAATTTAGTACTATTAAAGACTTAATGATAAATGAGAATAAAACCAACTGAATTAAGTGTTTAAATCCAAATGTTCTATATATTACAAAGCAACCATTCCTGAGGTTAGCTGGGAATTATGATTGACACACAAAGCATAAAAATAGAAAAAAAAATAGAATTTGTAGATAAGTCTAAGAATTGCATTTTTGAATTATGATTCTTCTCTTGTAGAAACTTGAGGCCTCAATTCCCTATACAAAAAAATTCAATTCAAATTGTACTGAAGTTCCTAAAAAAGACATAATCAAAATTTTTGAAACAACATATGGAAGGACCCTCCTTAAAAGTTTTGTCTAAAAACTGGAAGCTATGAAAAAATGACTGTTTTTCAAAAGCATAGTAGAATTTACAGAATCAAAATTATAATAATCACCATTGAAAGTACTACAAACCAGGAGTATTTTCAATAAAGTATAGCCCCATTTCTTATAGGCTTTCCCATTTAAAGCTAAAAATTCTTGTGAAAACAAAACAAACATAGGTAGTCTCCTCAAAGAAGAAAAAACTTGGGATGCCAGGGATTTGGCAATTTGAGGAACAAGGGCTGGGGATTGTTCTCTAGATTTCCTTATTTGTCCCGTATATTCAAGACAGGGCACTGCAGAGATCTATAACCTATAATGGCCAACAGGCACAGACCAATAGAGTTCCATGCAAAACCTGTCTATCATAGTCCAAAGTTGGAAAAAGAATATCTAATAAAAGGGGATTTCTTTTTGTTTATTTTTATTTATTTGTCTCGTGAAACTACTCCTATTCCAGTGCTACATCACACATACACTTATGTATCATACATGGTTTCATTAGGGCCAAACAGCCAGTACCTGTTGGGTGATGTCTAGCTGGTCCAAGTATAGAACTAATGTTCTTTGAAATAACAAAATGCTTAATCTTTCATAATGAGACTATGTCTGTAGGACACAGGAGACAGCTAACAGAGCTCTGAAGGTACAAAATTAGAAAACCTTGAGAAACAAAACAAACTAAGTAGTACTCAAGATGTGATTCTGAAACAAAAAAGGAAATAAGAACTAAGGAAATCTGAAAAACTATAAAGCTTAATAATGTATCAATATTTAATTAACTTCATTAATTTTTAAGTGTACTGTATACATGTATGATATTAATAGTACAAAAAAATGAATGTGTCCTAGAAATCTCTCTTTGCCACTTTTGCTCTTTTTCTGCAAATTTAAGTATACCTTAAAGTATAATTTACTTTTAAAAAATAACCAAACAGAAACTATAGAACCAAAAGATATAATACCCAAATTAAAATCTCACTTGCTTGGTTCAGTAACAGATGGAAGATGAGAGAGGACAGAATCAGCAAATTTAAATATAGATTCTTGTGAAGTTTATTTAACCTGAAAAGCACAGAAATAACAGACTAATAAACAAAAGCCAGAATTTAATAGAAGTTAATATTTAAAATTGGAAGTTATATTTAAAATTGAAAAGTTATGAACTGAGTAATAAATCGGAAGAAATTATCCACAATGAAGTTTAGAGAGATTAACAGTTGAAAATTAAACTAAACATGATGACACACATCTGTAATCCCAGCATCTTGGGAGGTTGAGGCAGGAGAATCACAGTCTGAGGCCAGCCTAGGCAACATGGCTTATTTAGACTCTGAAAATTTGAAAAAAAGGACCAGGGACATAACCCAGAGGTAGAACACTTGAGTTCTATCCCCAGTACTTACATTCGAAGAATAGAAGATTAGAAAAGAGAGAACCAGCAATAGATGACAAAGTAGACAAAGTTAAATATCTAACATGTTTTAAATCGGAGACAAGAAGAATGAAGCAGTCAGGCAATAATGCCTGAAGAATTTCTAGAAAAAAATGAATATCAATTTGCAGATTCAAAGATTCAAAAAACACATGAGATTAATTAAAAAGAAATACATACCTAAAAGCATCATAGAAAACTTTTTAAAAATTCAAGAAAGAGAGAAAAATAAGAAAGGTAAAAGACTGACATGAGCCTTCTTAACTGCAATAATGAAAAAGCAGTAGATAGTGGAGTGAGTTGGAAGAAACCATCAAAACACAGTTCTTTAATTCTCAAAGTACTTTTAAAGATTGAATTTAAATAAAGTCACAAAAGTACATACTCCCAGAAAGTACAATTTACTAAGGGTGCAGTAAGAAGTCATAGAAAGTCTGAAAATTCTACATTCATCAAAATTATTTAATGAATGTATGAAAAACATTTTATCTGATAGAACCCTAACAGTCCAATTTAATGGTTCATTTTCATAAATATAAATATATAGGGAGGATATAATTTTAATCTTAAGCATTTGAAGAAACTGTTACAACAGAAAGAAACAGTGAAGGACAGCATGGGACAGGAAAATGGAGAATCATCTTATTCCTAAAACATACATGCAGAAAAATTAGAGAAACAAATCATTAAGCTATTATGCTTTTCTAAAATACATGATATAATATGAAGACCTTGACTTCATAGTAGAAATGCTATTTTGATTTACATTAGAAAATCAGTTACTATAAATCATTGCATTAATACATTAAATGAGATAAATCATATGTGACCATTTTAACATAGACCATTTAAATATAACATTGTTTAAAATTCAATATCCACTTACAATAAAATTCTTAGAAAACTAGGAATAAAAAAGAATTTGTCAAAATTTAAATAATTTTGTTAAGTCATCCTTAATAGTAAAAGTGTGAAAATAATTCTGTAGAGTGCAGGAACAAGGTAAGACTATCCAATATGAGCAGTTGATTCAATGTTATATTTGCTGTCTCAATCAATATATTAGAAGTAATAATTAAAAGGTGTAAGAATTGGAAAGAAATAGGATTTGTAGAGGTTTTTAATTTTTTTTTGAAAAATAATTGTATCAGAGTTCAACAACCACTTTATGTAAAGGGAAATACAGTAAATTAAATTTTGAAGCCATGTAGACTCTGTTGAAACAAACTCTGGAGAATAAATGCAGCCATGTACAATTCCTTTTAAAAATGCTGTGCTTCAATAGAACTTTATTTATAAAAGCAAAGAGCAGGGTTAATTTTGTCCATATGCTGCACTGTTTGTTTTGTTTTGCTGGGGATTCAACCCAGGGGTACTTTATCACTGAGTTATAATTCAGCCCTTTTTATTTTCATTTTGAGACAGAGTCTCACTAAATTGCTTAGAGCATTGCTAAGTTGTTGAGGTTGGTATTGAACTTGCAATCCTCCTTCCTCAGCCTCCCAAATTGCTTGGATTATAGGCCTAAGTCACCAAGCCCAGCCAGGCTGCAGTTTTAAACTCTTGCTTTACCTGGTTTGACCCCCAAATTTTACAGTTATGTTATTAGAAATAGTAATAGATAAATTTTGAATACAAAAATTACAAATAATTATATTTTCTATACTAGCAATAGAAAAAAAATGTAATTTTAGCAATCTAAATATTAACTAAGTATAAATATAATTAAAAATTGACAAAAGTACATAAGAACTTTATAAAACAAATGGTTAAATTTCTTTGAAAACCATGAAGAAATACATAAATCAACATATTCATATGTACTATTTGTAGATTAGAAGATGCAGAATCACAAAGATATCACTCCTTTGAAAACTGATCCATAAATGAGTGATAATTCTCACTTTAATAAATTGCTTTTTAAGGAGAACTTAATGAGTTTTATGTTTTATATGAGTTTCTTAACAAGTCAAAGAATTCTAGAAGAAAAGTAATTGAGGCTCTTGTTTCACTGAACATCAAGTTATCACAATGCTATATTAATGTACTACAGAACTGACATAAGAGTTGACCAAAAGAACAAATGTAGAGTCCAGAGCAAGTCCACACAAAAACAGAAAACATAAATTGTAACTAATCTAACATTCTATGTTATGGATTCAATGATGTATACTTATTATATATCAGTATTCAGATTTAATATTAAAAAGTATAGCATACTAGTAAAAGAACTTTTCCTGTGTAATTTCATCAAGACCAATTATCATGGGAAGCTACTTAAAAGTGGACATAATACTTACATGGCAAAATGAATCCCACTATTATGTATAATTGTAATGCACCCATAAAAATTAATAAAACAAGAGAAGACCAAAAAAAGTGGAGCTGAGCTCTTATATAGGAGAATGCCTATTATTCCAGGTACTTTGGAGACTGAGACAGGAGGATTGCAAGTTCAAGGCCAGCCTTGACAACACAGCAAGACCCTGTCTCAAAATAAAATAAAAAGGGCTGGGGATGTCGATCAGTGATAGCACGTGTGAGGCTCTGAATTCAATCCCCAGTACCCTTCCACTCCACCACAAACTATGAACAGGTTATGAATAGTCTGAACTATGGTGGATTACGAACAAAATTAGACTTTTCATAGAAAACAATTCGGCATTGTGGTGGGCAATGCCCATGACATTTGCTTAATATATTGATGTTATATCTGAAATTAAGATGGATCATTTCTGAAAAATCACCAAATTGGCTCTAAAATCAATCAAGTATATATCATGTCCCATTAATCAAACAGTCTCTTGTCAAGGACTCTAGGCCACCTGCTTTGTGCCTTTCCATCTTTAAAATGCTCAGGGAGAAGAGCTCTACATCAAAAATCACACACCTCCATGTCTAACAACCTCACATCTTTGCAAAATCTTATACATCTCGCTGGGGAGTTTCTGTTTCAGTCTATATTTTCTCTGTCCTAGTGAATTAATCACAATATATTAAATCACCTGGAGGACTACCAGAGTCATTCTTCTAGAAAGGTGACCCATTAATAGTTACCTAGGGGCAGCAAATAGCATTAGTTGGAATTATCTCTTCCCAACCCCAACACTAAAATCATTCACGAATCAAACAGTATCGACATATTGTTGCATTCTGTGTTGGTGCATCTTAGTTATATGGATATTTAAAGGTTTTAATACCCAACTATAAATTCTGCTTATAAATTTTAATGTCAGAATTACCATTCCTATTTTCATTACCAAGTAACTAAATTTTATAGAACTTTCTATTTCTTGACATTTATATTAGCCTCATCTCCACTTTCAAGTATTTTTATTCTTCTTTTAATCATTGCTGAATGTGTGTGCACGTGTGTCTTTTGCTTTCACAATTTAATTATAAGATAGAGAGGTCTCCATTTTATAACAAATTCCTGTGAGAATATTCATTAGCTTTACAACCGAAAAATTATGTATTGTGGTCCTTTCATGTAAGTTATATCATTCATTGAGGACACATGGTATGTCTGTGTATAAGAAACAAAATGGATATCACTAACTCAGCAAATAGAAATGCATTTCCCTCTTCTATAAAACTTAACCTGGTGAGTGTTCTGGAGTTACTGATGCCTATGCAAAGTTGTTAGGGTCACAGACATCTTTCACATCACCACTGTCCTGTTAGCAATGTGTGCCTAGGATTTGAGGTCCAAGATGCTGTGGGCCCAGGCATCTCTCCACTTTTCTCTTCTTCTCTATCTCCCTCTCTCCCTTTCTCCTTCCCTCATTCTACCTCTCTCTCTTTCAGGTTATTTCTGAAAAAGTGAAATTCTGAAGCTGACCTCACCTCTTGTCAAAACTGTGCTTTGAACAATGAACCAATACATCAACCAGCAGCTTTACCTTCATTACAGAAATGGTGAAGCTGACTTATCTTCCCATTGACTCTCCTGACTTGGGAAGTTATTTGGCATTGTGTTTTATATATGGGGAGATATTTATATTCCCTTTGCTCACTGAATTTGAAGTCACATTTGCTGCTAATAATCAGTAGCATGATTTCAGAACATAAAGAGTCATGCCAGACTTTTCTTCGGGGAGTAATTCTAACTAGTATTTTCACAGGATTATTTATCATCCAACAGGAACTCAGACATAAATTTTGTATATCCTTTTGTTTGCACTGGGTATCTAAATGAGCTAAAGTAATGTCCTATTTAGCGTTGAATGTGACCACATTGATGGTTAAGTTCAGTGATTCCCAACTGGGGAAGTACCTAACAATCACCTGGAATGTTTAAAACATATGAACAACTCATATAAAAATGGGAAATATTCTGCCCACAATTACCTTTAGATAATTAACTATGGAGTACAAGTATTCTGCGCCATAGACAAATACCCCAAAAGGGATACGTGTCTGATTAAATGAACTAAGAAGGAATAAGTTTGCTACGTGTACTTTAGTAAAGATCTCAAATTATGCTCAAATACCTCCATTTTTCCTCAAGTTAAGAATCATTGTTTCTTTTGAGAAATAGAATAGAAATAAAAGACTTGCTCTCTCAAGGATGATAAACACCATAAGGTAAGAAATATTTTCATTTATCTCCTTATCTCCAGCATCTAGCATAATGATTTTCCAAAAGCACATAATGACTTTCCAAAAGCAGGCAAAGACTAAGAAGAGCATGTTCAGATAGTTGGGAAAAGTAGATAAATACCAAAAAGTTTGGGTAGATACACAATGAAGCACCTTCAAGTAAGAAGCAAACTGAATAACTTCTTAAGTGTTCACATGTATTTGCAATTTTATGAAATTATATTTATAATATTTATGAATGTTATATTATATCACTTATCTAGCTCTTGTCTGATGGGTTACTCATCTTTTGCCCAAACACAGTGGGTGAAGCATATTTTCTAATCATTTTTGTTTGAAGTTATGCTTGCTAATTGGAACATATTTGATAGTTTGTTTTGAAGACTCTAAAGCATCACTTGGTATTTGGGTCAGTCATCCTGTCAAATAAAATATTTCAAAAAGTTACGAATTATTTTAAAGAAAGATCCCATCGACAAATCAAAACAAAAAACCAATCAACCAGCAACAACAAAAAAAAGTTGGAAATATTTTTGCCATACTAATAGCTAGGATAGACAAAATGTCATCTGGTATCCAAATTAAATTCATGAATTACACTCTGTTTACACTTCAAACGTGAATTAAAATTGTTTATTTAGCTAACAGACTCAGCCTTGATTACATGTCATTAGTGTCCATTATAATTTCAACTGTGCTTGAATTTCATAAGCAAGCCTGCTAGAAAATTACATTCTTACATTTCAGAGGGGAAAATAAAAATTAATGTACTGTTTTGTCTATTAATACCTATAATCAGATTAATCATTGCTTGAGTAATCTAAATTTTAAATTTTCTACAAATAAAACAAAAATAAAAAGTAATTCTTCAAGTTGCTAATCTATTCTTAAGATCCAGTTGGTATCAACAATTAGCCAACTCCACATCAATTATGTATAGGTGTCTTGACACTTAGTTTTAATTTTAAGTATCTCTAAAGTTTTGGCCTTGACCACTATAGTCTGATGAATTTATTCTGCAGCTCGTTTGCTTTTTCATTGTTTGGAGTGCTTTATGGCACATGTTTTAGTCAACTTTTTCACTGTTGTGACTAAAGGATCTGACCAGAACAATTATAGAGGAGGAAAGGTTTATTTGAGGGCTCACAGTTTCAGAGGTCTCATTCCCTAGAAGGCCAGCTCCATTCCTCGGACTCCAGTAAAGCTGAACATCATGACAGAAGAGGGTGGCAGGGGGAACCAGCTCTCATGGGGAGAGACCTCATTCACCAGATACAAAAATATACCAAAGCCACAGCCAATTAACACTTCCTCTAGCCACAAGCCACCAGCCTTCAGTTACCACTCAGTTAATCCCATCAGGGACTAATTTACTGATTAGGTTAAGACTCTCACAGCCTAATCATTTCTCCTGTGAACTTTTCTGCATTGTCTCACATGTGAGCTTTTGGGGGACACCTCACATCCAAGCCATACAGCACATAAGTGAACACTTAGTTATATTCATTTGTTTCTAGACTTATTTCACAGTTGAATATCAAATAGAATTACTTCAGTATTATTCATGCCATGTCCTGTAAAATATGACACTAGAGAAATTTAGGAATGATAAAGAGAGAAATACTAGGACATGTGGTTGTTCAGAAAAACAATGGAGATGCTCAGCATAAAGCTCAACCTAAAGTTAAATGAGATTTAACTTTCTGATCCAGATTGTAAGTATTAGACTCACAGGAATAGAAAGATTCCTATGCATCAGGAGAAAATGATTTCCTCTCTTCCTAGAGACCTCAGAGGAGGTTCACACAATTTTCTCTATCCTGGTGAAAAATCTAGAAACGATTGCTTCCAAGGTTCTGTGGCTTCACAGAAGGTGCTAATAGGAGGCAACAGAGTTAATTTTATTGGCAGTGGGACTGGAAGTTGTTTCATTCTGTTGTAGATATCTTCCTACTTTCATAGTTAATTCCCATTTATTCTGCAGCCCTCAAACAACACCCAGAATTGGGACAAGACTTCCTTGTAATCTACTTCATGACCCTTAATACTTTCCTTCGTAGCATCTTTCAGTTTTTAGAAGTACATTCATTTCATAGCATTTTTTCATATCCATTCCCCATCTTCCATTAAGCTGTAAATTCCAAAACAAAAAGTCATATGCTTCAACCACTGTGTGTGTATCTGTGTGTATTCAATCCTTAATACAATATTCAGAGCAAAGTAGGTATCAAACACTCATTTTTTTAAAACAATGAGTGAGTAAATGAAGCAAAGATAATATCACTAGTTATATGGATATCAAAAGGGATCCCTGGATACTTCAAAACCCAGTCTTGAAGTACATTTCAGTTGTGGGAGGCTGAACCTAAATACATATTCTCCTTGCACTTGCTCAGACAAAGCAAGAAATGCAATATTGGTGAACTTAGGAATAGAAAAGGATATAGAAATGGGGCCAATTAATTTTTACAGGTAAGAAGTCCCAAGATTCCTTCATGCCCACATACACTCTAGGAAACCAATTTTTGATCTACATTGTGGGTATGATTGTTTGTTAATCAAACCTCATGGAGAACACTGGGGCAAAAGCTCTTGTGCCAGAGACAATGTTTGTTTTTATAGGATCATCATCCTAGTGGGAATGCAGCTAATCTACATTTTCTAACTCTAAGGTATTTTGGTCAGGGCCATGCAATTGCATTCCAACCAAAGGTATGTGGGTGGAAACAAGTCCTCAAAAATCTTTCCTGCAACTTCCTTTCTTCTCATTCAGGGACGCTCTCGCTTGTCTTATATGAAAGAATGTATTACAAATGCAAAGATACCTTCCCATTTCCTCTCTTCTAATGGGCCCCAACTTGGGTTCCACTCTACCTTGAGTAAAAAAAAAAATGCACTTGTGTTAAACCAGAAGAATTTGGAGCTGTTTGCTACAACACAAGATCCCTAACAAGCCAAGCACTATACTTCATTACTGCTGTCAAAACTGCAAAAATTGGGGACAGGTAGAGAGAAGTGATTGTTTTTCTAAAAATATTCTGAGAAAAAAGTCATCAGGAAGGTACGAAAGGCAGTTGGAATTTCTCTTAATTTGGAAGTAGCTTGGAGATAAATCAGTATAGTCTTCATTTGAAATTCCCCAGAATTTCTCAGCACAGAGGTAGACTTTTGCAGAATACTTAATGAATGCTTGATGAAAAAATTTCACACCAACTCCATTACATCTAATTGGAAAGTAGCATGGTACTCAGAAACAGCATGGCTTTTGGAAGCAGAACTTTCTGGCCACAAGGACTAATTTTACCATAACTCCATAGATAACTGGGTAAGAAAAGGGATTTATTGAATACTCTTATTTTTGAAAGAAGGATTATTACCACTCACCTAGCATAAGATTAAATAGGTTAACATGCATACGGTTCAAAGCCCAGTACAAAAGCTTGTGCTTAAAGTGTGTTAAATTGATTTTAAGTAGAAGACACTGTATTCTCAACTCATGAAAAACTAAAAAAAAACACCCAGAGCGTTTTTGTTTGTTTGTAATGTTTCTAAGAAACTGAAGGTAGAAAGAGACCATTTTTATGCATAGATATAAATGTATGATATCAAGCTCTGCTTCAGATAATTTTTATTTTATTTGCTTTCATTCATTCTATCTTCATTCATTCTATCTTCATTTATTTGTTCCTCAGGAAAATCTAGAACTCAGAATATTATTCATTTTGTCTTCTGATGAGATGATAGAATTGGTATGCAAGGAAATGATAGATTAATTACCTGGTTAAATGTCTAAATATTTTTCAGGGTACTCAGGACACTTAGCCCTTTTTAGGATGAAAATACTTGTTTTCTGAAATTTCATAACATATCAACAAAAACTTAAAATGCTTACTTAAAACATATTCTCTTAAAATAGTGATTCATTTCATATTTTCCAACTGAAATTTTAAAGGTTAAAACTCGGCTTGGATTATTTACCCTATAGACATGTGCTGAAATCTCTAGATGTTCATTATTGCATTTTGCAGTAATATAGTCTCAGTGTAGTAAATGAATGAAAGACCAAGACTTAAAGTTGTCTAGAGACAAGAACCAAAAGCCTTGGCATTCATTTCAAAATGTTGTTGATGAATTTGCAAAACCTGTGTGCTTTATGAATGTGTGACCCTCGGGAATTGCAGCGGCCAACTTTGCCATGTTTCTTCTCCCTTTTTTTCATTACATTTGACATTTCTAAGGCAGAGCTTCATTACAGACCAACATTCTATGGCAGTAGGCTGGGGAAATGAGACTTAGCAGTAGATGTGGAGAAAGGAAATAAGGTGAACAAAAACGAGCCCCAAATTGCAACAGAGTTTTAGAGGTCCATCATTGCTGTGTGATATGTCCATGTGAAATTTGAGAGGCTGCCAGGAAGGCTGTTAAATATTCCAAAGAAAACTAATTTGCTTTGGTTTGTTACTCAAGACTTAAAAAAAAAGAAAAGAAAATCTGACCCTGTAGCCAACACAAAGAGGAAATGTCAAAAAAGTATAAAATATGCCACTTTTTACTGCATTTTATAATGCTTACATATGACAACAAATAGCAAATAAATAAGTAAATGAGGCAAGCTTTGCCTAAGGAATCACTAGAAAAATCTATAACAATAATAATGATGATGGAAATGTCAATACAATAGAAATAATTTTCAACCGTTGTTAGTATTTCTTCAAATATCTTTATAGCAGTATCTTTTTAGGGAACTCAGTCTGTGATAGGACACCAATAAGAGGACAACAGACCCTAATCCTCTGGGATTGGGATGGGGTCAGGGATCTGAAATTTCTCCTCCCACACAAGAAAATTCAATGTCTACCTCCAGAGTAGCCACTGAACTGCCCTTTTCTTGTTCAGTTTAATATCATCTGGTGTTAAGCTCTTAGATTTTGTGCAGTTTTGTTGTTGACAGGCCAAGGGTCTGTGAATCAGGTTAATTGAGTTTATTATTTTGTAATAAATAATATGACTGACTTAACCATAGTACTCAAGTGATAATAGGGACAAAACTTTCTTGATAACTTATTTAGTATATTGAGTTAACAAAACAAAGGCTTGAATAAAAAACAAAGAAAGGTGAGTGCTGTCTGGCAACTTGATTGATTATTCCTGAAGCACAGAAACATAAATTTCCTGTGACTGCATCCACGTCCACCTAACTCACTGTCTCTTCTCTAGTTACTGATGAATAAATAAGGTTTACTCCTGATTCTTCAGGCTTTCATAGCTGTACCTCAGTGGTTCCTAAACAGAGGTTCACAGAAAAACATCTGAACGCTATGTAAGGATTCATTAAGGATCTGGTTATAAACAACAACAAAAATTCACACTACATCCTGGACCTACCTATCAGAATCTCCAAATGTGGAGACCTTGATTTTTTTCTTTTAATTTCCCCAGAACACTCTGATAAGTAGTTCACTTTGGGCCATTCTTCAGTTTAAAATCTTATTCTCAACATAGTTTTTCACCAAAGAGTATAATGCTATTGGATAACTAAGTCACTGCTGCTGGATACTGGTGATAATAAAAGATACTGACAATTTATAGACATTTCAGTCATCATTTAAATTTTATTTCCCTCTCATATAGCTGATCACATCATTTCTAGGTAAAGTTATAAGAGGCTAACGTCAGAATCATTTTCCTAAGTTTATCATGGGAAAGATTAGTACCTATTAATAATATTAATAATGCATCCATTATCCCTCCAGTTAAAAATTATAAATGCACATTTTCAAGCTTTTAGAGTATTGACGAAGTCATTAAATCCACCTTTTGTAGGACACGGCAAATTATTTCTGTTGAATTTGGCATTTCAGGAACTGATAGCTTCTTGAGAAAATAATCATGTAGAATAATAATAATGTTTTATTATGTATTATTATTACCTTCATGATTCAATTATTATATATTATATATCATTATATGTACCATAAGTTTTAATTGGTCACTATACATTATTAGACATTATTATTATTGTATTATTGTAAACTCTCAATGAGTTTGTCAGTTGACAAATGCCAATGTTTATAATTTTTTTTTTTTTTTTTTTTTTGGTTCTGGAAATTGAACTCAGGGATATGTTACCACTAAGTTACATCCCCAACCATTTTTATTTTTTATTTTGAGACAGTCTCACTAAGTTGCTAAGGCTGGCCTCAGACTTGTGATCTGCCTGCCTTAGCCTCCTGAGTTGTACCACATCCAGTTATGAAATTTGAAAAACATTAACATATAATGTATGTTATCTTTGATTCATGATTTACAACACAAAGGTTTAGAAAAAAATCTGTAATAGTGACTTAGGAACCTTTACATTTGTATCAAAATTTAGAAAAAGAAATTATTTCGGGATTTCACAACTCAGAATTGTGAAAGAAAATTGTCAAAGATAAGCCATTATAACTTATAAATGATCTAATAGCTAGGAGGCATCAACATTCATCCTCTGAATATTTTAGGTGAATATTTTCCAAAGTGCATCCTATCGGATAGTCCTGTGTGATGCTCTCTTAAAAGGAACTATGGCAAAATACACTCCACTTTCTGACTTGGAGATTACTTTTACACGTTCGCAGATTAAATGGTCTGAAAAATCTTAAAAGGTAAAAATCCTTAACTCAGCATTTCCTAGATACATTTGATGAAAAAAATGTTCCCTTATAATATCTTGTAACATCTAAGGCCCTGGGAACACATTAATTCACATTAAGGTTTTAGAGTGCAAAACCTGATTGTTAATTATTAATCATCTTGAATAAATTTGGAGAATGGGAGTATGGAGGAGGAGAATTTTTTTTTTTAGTCCTTAGGATTGAACCCAGGGCCTCACACATGCAAAGCAAGTGCTTAGACACTTGACCACATAGCCAGCCCAAGGAGACTCTCTTAGTGAAATAAGTAAGACAGTGTATCTTTTCCACAATGGACTTTCTACACTGTCACATATTTGTAATGGTTTAATGAAAACTTAATAACTTTGTACTCAAAGAATGCATCTATAGATTGAAATTATAGGAAATACTTAACTATCATATTCACTAAAATTCTGTTATTCCTAATCAAGAAAAAATGTACATTTTTTGCTTTTACTGCAGAGTACAAATGTGAAAATTTAAAACTTAGGTTTAACTTGCTAAAACATCTTTAATGAATCATAAAAAGCAATGGTCATTGATATCATAAGTTAATTTAATGAAAATGCAAGTAAGTTTCAAGAAATTAAGCACAAAAAAATTCTCAGCAAGTCAAATTCTTTAGATAATAGCATAAGAATTATAAAATAATGCAAATATTGTATTCACTGATCTTTATATAATGCTTTTATGAAATACTATTTATTTCTATATAAATGGTATTATGTAAGGATTAATGTAATTTAATATTTGCTCTTTGCCCATAAATGAATTCACAAATGAGAAACAATCCTCTGATGAGTCATTGGTTCAGATTATTTTGTGTAAAAATCTGGAATGTGCCTACTCTTCCTAGGATGAACAATACAAACTGCTCACATTCTTTTTCTTTTGATTAGATTTTATTTTTAGAGCAATATTTACAGTCTCGGCAAAATTGAGCAGAAAATAGAATGTCTATTCATCACCTAATCCCATAAATATACAGTCCTTTCTACTGTTAAGACCTCCCAGGAAAACTATTTATTATAAACAATGGACCCTACATTGGCACATTATTATCCTCCAAAGTTCATAGTTTACCTCAGAGTTCACTGGTGGTATTTTCCATCCTATGAGTTTTGACAAAATTATAATGGCATTTATCCACCATTACAGTATCATACAGAAATAGTGCACTCTCTAAAATTCCTCTGGGTTCCTCTTCTTCAACCCTTCTTACCTAACCTCTGGTAACCATTGGTCTTTTTATTATCTTCACAGTTTTTCTTTTTGTAGAATGTCAGATAGTTAGAACCATATAGTACATAGCTTTTTCAGATTGTCTTCTTAGTAATGTGTATTTAAATTTCCCCATATCCTTTCTTGACTTGATAACTTATTTCTATTTAGCACTGAATAATATTTCATTATCTGGATGTATTACAGATTAGTTATTCTTTCTCCTATGAAAGGCATCTTGGTTGCTTAATTGGTTACATTTTAAACCTTGCTATATTTCTACCAAAGAGAACAGAAAGAAATAGATAAAATTAGGTTACTAAAGCCATCATATTACTTTTTACTTCTTTGGCAACAACATTCCTTTGCATTTAAAAAATAAGTAATAAAAAAGAAAGAACAAAACTTTGTGTGAGTAGGCTTAGTTAGAGCTTAATATGTACTTAGTGGTAACATGATTACACACATACACACACACACACACACACACACACACACACACAGATACAATATAACATTGGTGTCAAAATAAAAGTTAGAAACTTATGTAATGCAATTAGTCTCCAAAACATTATTACCAAAAGAAAACTTCTTACTTCTCAATCTTATTTCTGCCTTCCCTTGCTTCTTAATGAGTATGATGGGTCTCTTTTGTGATTAAAGAGACACCTGAATGCTCCTTTAATAATTTAATCAAGTGATTAAGGAGTAGCCCTCTTCTAACACTTTTAGTATTCTGAGATTGATCAAAGTCAATTTAGTCTGCTTATACCTTATAAGTAAAATGTTAGAGTGAAATAGAAAGGACTTGAGTCCCTGTATTCCAAATCATATCATATTCATATTAATTTTAAAATAAATAAAAATATTTTAAATTTCTACATGATAAACAATATGTCTGCTTATGTAAATAATGGCCATTACATTTGGAATTAGCATGCATTTTTTTTTTTTAGTTAGGGAGAAAGGCAGATTTATTAGTGTGAAATACACAGCTGAAGAGGGAATTATTGAGCCAGCAAAGATTGTCCAGGACGACTTCAAGGCTTCATATCAACTCCTGGGAGCCTTCTGAGTCTCCCAAAGACAAAAGCTACTTTAAAAACCTGGTTTGGGCTGGACAGGTTCCTTCTTTCATGAAAGAACTTGTAGATCCCAAGACTACACTTGCTACCAACTGAAAAGTGGATCTTGCGAAAGATTAAGAGAGTCCATGCAAAGCAGGAACTCCTCTGAGCTCAAGTCAGTAAGATTTGCACCCAAGTGACCAGTCAGAATTTCCATCTGGGTCTTTAATGAATATGCTAATGATGCATGACCTCTATTTTGTACTTTCCTGGCACACACGTAAGTCTGGCATTATTTAATTGCCTACCCCCAAATTTTCATTGAGCAACAACCATATGCAGTACCCAAGCAGCAACATTATCATGAGGACCCAGGAGTGAATACACCTCCTCTCCTCTGGCCCTCAACGTGCCATTTGAGTTATGATAGAAAGGACCAGTCAAAGGTGAGCGCTGTGGTTGTAGGCTTACCATTGAAGATGGCAGAGTTAGCTTAGATAAACATATAAAAGGAAGTAGAAACAACCCAACAAGTAATCATAACACACATGACCTCATATAAAGGAAAGCTGAGTCTTTGAAACCAATGCATGAGTGTGGTTATCTTGTGAGATAATTGAAACAGACGGTGCAGAGCAGCCTGAAAATCTGGGCGGGGAGGTATTGAGACAGACCCCTCCTTCCATTCTTGTCTGGTCTGCCATGACTGCACCGCAGGTGTTCTGCTGCCACTGGAAGCAGAGAGGCAACAAGGTGGCAGCCAGGTGGAATGTTCCTTTTTGTTTTTCAGTCACACCCAAACCCACAAGGAGAGAACTCCCAGGCAGAGATGCCAGCTTCAGTCACAAAGGATAATGCAGCAGATACAGAAACAGGACTCCTTCCAGAAAAAGGTAAAAGAGCTCATCAGGCAGATGGGGCCAGCACATTCCTTAATGAGACCTGGTAACACCCAGTTCAGAGCTTCAGGGAGTCACTATCATCCTTTATTAAACCATCTCTGAGTTGCCCGGTGAGATCAGAGGGATGCTGAAGCACCGACTCTTTAATGGATTACAGTGACCTTCATGAAAGCTGCAAAGACAACTGTGGGGCTTTTCTAAAATCATCAGTTTTTCCAAATGCATACTTGATCCTAAAATGGACTGGAACTCAGCAGCATAAATTTCTCCACTCACCCACTATTGCCCTGATTGCTGCTGGACAGAATGCAAGCATTTACCCTTAGCAAGTGAACCTAGGATTCCCCTGCAAATATGCACAGTGAACAAGTATTTGGTCTTTCAGATACTCAGATGTTCTTCTCATTTGGCACTGCTGACTTTTAAACCCAGGGTTTCTCAAATAGAGCTGTGTTCATGATCAGTGAAGGTGCAAACTTGGTCCTGTATGAAAGAAGTCACTCCCCTTCTCAAGAGTCCCTCCAGTAGTCCTGCCAATCAACCCTTTCCTATTTGTCCATATAGGAAGGAATGACTGAGACTTACTAAACCTCTGATAACACTTACCACCTATTCTCTCCTCTATCCCTACCTGTTCTCAATCTCACCAATCTCCTAATGCCATAAATTTCTTCAAATTGGCAAAGAACATTGTTCCCAGATTGAGTCTTATTAATATGCTAGTTCTATCAGATTACCAATCTAATATGCAATTGCTTTCTGTAAATCTCCTGGCTAGATACTGAGTGATATCAATAAATAAAAAATATATATATTTTATCTAAACATACACACATACATGTGTATACATATATTTATGTGTGTGTATATATATAAAAGTATATGTGTGTACATATATATGTATATGTATCATGCATTTTTACAGTGATTGTTCCTGGCAGATTTTCATACCTGAAATCTAAGATCAAGACTATTTGATTTATTCTTAGCCTATTTTTGAGAAATATCTTCCAGTACACAAGTGAAGTGTAACCTCTCCATATTATCCTCATTGAATTAAAGAATCTGCCAGCAGGAGTATGGAAAAATATGTACTTCTGGCAGATGATAAAAAACTTTTTTTTTCATTTGACCTTTCATTCTAGTCAAAATATGAACTACCATAAAATAGTATGTTTTTCAATTCTAATAAAATATTTTGAGGGATTCAGAGGAAGACTTCCTTTTATTTCCTTTCTATCTGTAAAAATAAGAAACACTGAAAGCAAAATTTAAGCAAAATGAACATCTTAGGGCCACTTACATAGTGAAAAGATTTGGATAGACTATCTGGGTCTATTCATGTGAGGGAAGTTCAGTAAAAATAGAGTGACTTTCTAAAGGAAATTGAAATCTTTTTATAGCCTTCCCCCTTTATACCCACTCTACTATCCATTTCTTCCAGTCAGATAGAAAAGAACTAGATCTACTTAAGGAAAAGTTTAAATGTATAATGGAAGACTATTTTGGGTAAGAGATTAATTAAAACTATATAAAAATTACTCTTAGAGACTAAAAGGAAGAGAAGATGTATTAGAAATAGCCATCAGAAGTTTCTCATGTACTTGATCTTTTTGTCTCTGGATTAGCTTTAATGTTCACTTGTATTTGTTCTCATTCTAAATTTATGAAATACCACATTTCTCTTTCATTTTACTAGTAGTTTTATTCAGATTATAAGGAGATGCCAATTATTATTATTATTTTTTTTTACTATTGCAATGGTTAATTTGAATTGTCAACTTGATTGGATTAAGTGATGCCAGTGATTAAGAGGCTTCTGGTTGTGTCATTGAGGGTATGTCTAGGGATGATTGGAAGGTGGGATAGTGAACTGAAGTGGAGACCCTCTCCAGGTGTGGGCAGCACCACCCAATAGGATGGAATAAATGTTGGAAGAACAAAGAAGAAGATGCAGATGCAGGCTCTGCTCTTCTTGAAAGAGATTTTTATTGCTGCTTCGATTGTCCAAGGATATCGGACTCTCACTTTTTCACTCTTCCAAAGTGGACTCTGCCAGTGATTCTCCAGGGAGTTTCCAGAAGACTTGGTCTTGGATTAGGGTAGCACTGTTGATCTTTCTTGTTCTGGGGCTTCCATGTCTTGGACAGCGCAGCTGCAGGTTCTTCCAGCTCTCTAATCTGCAAACAGCCATTGTGGACTATCCAGTTTCTGGTCATGTAAGCCAACCTAATAAATCCCCTTTTTACAATCATACTGCCTGTTGATTATTTTCCTCTAGAGAAGCCTGACTAATAAAACTATAAAATCTATTCTGGGATAGATATTGTGGTCTCTAGATCTCTCATGACAACTCCAAGTAATTGGGAGACAGGAGAAGCATGGCCATTGAGGTCCCAGATAAAGACTTTAGCAGGAGCTTGGAAGGCAAACAGGATTGAACTGCAGCGTATAAGACAGAGGAGTTGGTCCAGAGATAGGGAACCTGAAATAAAGAGCTAGGCAAATAGACAAATCTGTGTCATCAACCTGAAATGCCAAGAACTCAAAAGAAGTTATCCTCTTACAAGTCTATAAATTTCTAGAACATGCTTGGATTGTGTTGAAGAATGTGAGGTTACAGCCAAGATCAGGCTGGTACAGCACTAATTAACCATCACTTTCATATATACAAGAAAGGAAAGTTATAACAAAATGTGCCAAGTGTTAATGATGGCATGCTTAGAAAGGTAGGCCAATGAGCCTGCAAATTTCTATGTGAATAGGCAGAATTTCTGCCTAAATTAAAACCACAGAGAGTCTCTACTCAGCTGCCCAGCATCCCATCTTGCCATTTTCCTATTAGCCCACTCTCTGCTCCTTTCATACTGGAAGTAACTTCTTCACAGGTAAAATTTCTTCATGTACTAACAAGTTGATGAGTTATCAAGTCAGCAACATCATGAATGAAAGTTCCAATTGATGTGAAAATGAATTTTCTAGATGCACGTACACAGCAATTAAAGTTAACTATAGGAAGTTCATGCTGTTATGCAAGGTTTTTCCAACACGAACAGCAGTTTGTATACTTCTGGTCTTGATTACTAATAATGGGTCAAACCAGGATAATAAATCTGCGTGGGGGAGCAAAACTCATATCTAATGCCTGGAAAACTTGGGGTAAAGAAAATCTTTGTGATAAACAGAAAGAGTTTGAGTGTTAGCTCAGCAGAAAAATGTGCCATATCCATGGGTGCCAACCACCACCAGGACAGTCTTGTCAATATTTAATCTGGGTAGCTTGAAGATCAGATCTGGATGAATGACATCCCAGGAACACATAAAGGAAGAAAATGTGGGTAGCAGCCTCTCAAGCTATCTGACACTATGTCCAGGGATCATCTCTCATGGGCAATGGTGTATTGGAAGGGTTGACGTCACCAGAAATCACTACAGGTAGTTATCAAGGTTTGGAAAATGTAACAGATAACTGAAATATTGTGATGCATGCTTTTTTAAGTGGACTCCTATTTCACATGCATTTTATAAGAAGCCTCCTTAGCTCTTCCTGCTGTACAGAATCAACTATTATTTGTAATGCTGGATTAAGCTGAATCAGAATGGTTCTACTATTGGATTAATTTAAATAACAAAATCACTCAGATGCAAATTCTCCTATTGCTGTAACAGAAGAGTAACTGAAGGCTCCAAATATCCTTCACAGCTAACGCTGAGCCATCAGAGGATGAAGGTTTTTTGTTGAAGGTTCAAAACAAGATAAAACATGAGAAATATTTAAAAGTATTTGACCTTTGAAGCTTCAGTGTTCAGAACAAAGTCATTGAATTCCTGAAATATCTTTCCTTAGGAATATGCACCAGAATTGGAAATATACTTTAAAATGCTTTAAAGTATAATCCAATACTCACCCCATGGGCGCTACAACCAACAAAAACCAGGACTTATGTTTTGGAAATTGTGTATGAAAGGACTTGTTCATATACATCTACTATATTCATAATTGGAAATATATTCCATACTTAAAGAAACTCAGAGTGTGCACTGTAGACAGGCAATTTCTGACTCAGAATCTTCTAATGTAGGGAAATTTAATAATCAGTTATATTCATTCCAGTGATATTTGGTGTCCTTTGGATAAACTGATACAAGCAGGTTGGAAGAAAGAAAGAGAAAGAAAGAAAAGGAAGGAAGAAGAAAGAAAGAAAACAAAGCAAACCCACAAGAAACAAAGCAACAAAGAAATAAATACACATATTGCTCAAGTTTTATTTATTTCATTTCATTTCATTTCATTTTTTGGTGCTGGGGATTGAACCCAGGATTGCTTTACTACTGAGATACACTCCAGTCCTTTTTATTTTGTATTTTGAGGCAAAGTCTTGCTACACTGCTGAAGCTGTTCTTAAACTTGTGATCCATGTGATGCTACTGAGTTGCTGAGATTATAGGTGTGTCCCACCACACCTGGCAGACCTCTCAAACTTTAGAGTGTATTTGAAATAGTTGAGGATCATATTAAGAGGCAGATTCTCATTTAGTAGGTCTGAGTGGGATTGAGATTTAGCATTTCTAACAAGCTCCCAATTAATACTGATGCTGCTAGTATGGGGGACACTCCTTGAATATCAATAACAAAGAAAGAATTTTAAAAGGCAACACAGTCACATTACCATTGCCTCAACATCATCTAGAAAGAAGGTTTTGGAGCCAGGTGCAGTGGTGCATGCCTGTAATCCCAGTGGCTCAGGAGGCTGAGGCAGGAAGATTGTGAATTCAAAGGCAGCCTCACCAAAAGCGAGGTGCTAAGCAACTAAGTGAGACCCTGTCTCTAAAAAAATACAAAATAGGACTGGGGAAGCAGCTCAGTGGTTAAGTGCCCCTGAGTTCAATCCCTGGTACATCCCCCTGCAAAATAAAGGAACTTTTTTTTGTTGTTATTGTTATCGTTTAGAGTTCTCTGAAGTTACTCTGAATCTGAATTTGCCTATACTAGTGAGTGTTAATCTTGGCTACATATTAGAATCACTTGGGGAGCTTTCAAAACTACTACATAGGTCATATCCCAAACCCATTAAGGAATAATCATTGTGTGTGTGTGTATGTGTGTGTGTGTGTGTGTGTTACTGTGCATTGAACCCAGTAGTGTTCTACATCTGAGCTAGATTCATCTGACCTTTTTTTTATTAATCTTATTTTGAGATATGGTCTCACTAGATTGCCTAGGCTGCCCTTAAACTTGTCATCCTCCTGCCTCAGCCTCCTGGGTCACTGGGATTACAGGTATGTACCAGCCCAATTGACCATTAAGTAACAATTTTGAGGTAGCAACTGAGAGTGAAGGGCTGTCATTGAAGGTTCCATCATGCAGGCAAGACTGAGAACCACAAGCCTAGACTGAGTTTTAACAACTTAAAGAGCACAATTTACCCCCACCTCTTTTTAACTGCAGATCAGTGCCCAAGTACTCGAACAGATGCCATGATCACTAAAACATCAGTCCAGGAAAATAAAATGAAGCCCTCAGCTCTGTTTCGGTCATTTCCCAATGGGATTCCTCAGGCACCATTGTGGTGACTTTCAGAAAGAGGTCCACAGATGCCCTGTATCTTTTTATTCAAGTGGATGCACATTGTGCACATTTTACATAGTAAAATGCCCTATTTTACTATGTTCTCTGGGAATAAAAAACATAACATTCTGAATACAAACTGCCTTTAATTGACACACATGCAGAGTGATTGATAATCCAAAATAAATCCCTTCTTCCACTTCTTTCTGAATAAAGAAACAGCTTCAATCATCCCATCATTATAGAAAAGCAACATTTTATATAACATCCATATTGACAAAGGAAAAAAATACTAATAGCAGTGCCAGCAAAGAAAAACAAGATTAAGCTATAATTATGATACTGGTTGTCAATATGGTGATCTGCAAACAATGCAGGACTTTGGGAATAGAGTTTATTTTCCACACTGGTGAACATTATCACAATGAAAACCCATGGTAGATCTGAAACATTTTATATACTAATACCTGTTTCTGTATTAAATACATGATAAAAAACAAAGAGATTCTTGTCTAGTGATATCAACATCCCAATTTTTAAAATGTTTACAGAGAAATGGCAAATTAAAATTCCCTCTTTCAAAATTCACCCTAGTACTGATGATACTGAAGGAAATTTACCTAGCTCCTCAATATTTGGTCTTTTATTTCTGCCAGATTAAAACTTCATTCATTTCTGCATTCATTATTCCTAAATTGAAATTATTCACTAAATGTTTATTGTGACGGATACTTTGCTGTATATGGGAACAAAGCAATGAGCAAAACTTAAACCATTCTCTCTCTTGTAAGATTTTACAGCATAGAGGGAAACACATGGCTAAAAATCACAATATTAAACTTAAATCACACAGTGCAGCTGTGACAGATTCCTAAGAGAAAATAAAAACCAGGAATACCTGTAATACAGACTCTAGAATAGGGAGTTAGCCTATTCAGGCAGTCAGGGAAGGTTATCCTTAAGAAGAAACACTTGAGTTGCATCTGAAGGAGGGTCAGTTTGAGTTTGACAAAAGGAAAGAAAATGTTCCAAGTAAAAGGACCAGTGGGGACAAAGGAAATGGCAGAAGGGAGCATGGTAGGTAGGAGGGGTGGAATGGAGCTGATGAATAGAGGGAGGGAGATGTGTGCAAATAGTGTTATACACAAAGATGCCACTGCCTGCATTTTGGATTGGGGGAATAATTCTCAAGATGATATGGGTATTTTGATGGAAGAGCTCAAATTTGCAGAAAACACTCAAATCCTATGGGTTATATAGAAGTATGTAGTAAATATAACCTCCTCCAATTCACAGTTCTCCATTGATTTCCCATCAATAAATGCTTTAGAAGATGACAAGACCTAAAAAACTACAAATGATTGTAGGGATAAGACTGCTACAATATTTTATTGTAGTAACCCCATTCTCTATTTTCCTGTTTTCTTTGTAATATTTCAAATCCTATGGCCCCTCTTCTATGAATAGATATCATGGTAGCAATATTGATAAACCTTCTAAAACAAATGGTAATGCAGGGTTGTTTATGCCTAAATATATATGAAAATAAATGAAGAATGCAGGAGACAATTTTAGAATAAGAGATGTTTAGTTCCACAGTTGGCAAACTGTAACCCTTGGGCCAAATCCAGCCCATGACCTGTTTTCATAAATAATATTGAAACAGAGCCATATTCATTATTCACCTATTATGTGTGTCCTCCTTCATGCTATAATATCAGAGTTTACAAGTTGCAATAAAAAAAAAATTGGTCCACAAAGCTTTTTATAGAAAAAGTTAGTGGAACTCTGGTGTTATTATAGATTAAAAATTAGTTTGAATCTATGCTAAAAACATCCTTGATATTATATTTTTACAAAAATGTTAGAAACTCTTTTTTAAAAAAAGTTTACAAGAAAGTAAACCAGTCCCTCCAGGAGAGTGATCAGTCAGGACTCTCCTGGTTTAACTATTGAAAGTACTGTGTCCTAGAAAATCAGGATGGTGGGTCACTTTAATTTCTACTCAAATTCTGGCTAGTTATCATCTCACAATGAGACTGTGAGAGGAGATTGTTGTGTGCATGCTTTGAATTACAGCCTCATTCCACCTCTAATACAAGTTCTAATAATGAGGAAGAATTCAAGTAATGCAATCTTATTAAATTATGGGATTATATATAACTTTCACACCATATTTAAAATCTAAATCCCTCCAAATTGAAAAAGGCTCTTCAGATTGTGGGGCTCATACCCATCAATGTAAAATTGGTTGAACAGAATTATTTCTACTTAACAACTTGCCTTGAAAAATACTCATTTACCAAAGCAAGAGTTCAGAGATTTGTTAGAGGTGATTTTGAGGAAGACTAAAGAAGAAATGCCCACTTTCCTTACTTCCTTAAATCAACCAAACAAACACAGACATTATTTGAGCCCAGAGAGTAGAGACAAGCGTTAGGTCTAGGAGGCACGCATGCCTCTGAGTAATTCCCAGGTGTATGGACTAAAGTGAGAGGAAATAGAGATACTGGAAATAGCATTCCAGGGAGGACTGCACCCTCAACCCCCCAGATGAAGCCAGGACTCCCAGTACAGAGCCAGGATGAATAGAAAGTAAAGCACACTGATGAGAGAACAGGTGATTCAAAACTCACGTGCACATGCGGGGGTGGGCCTGGGAGAGGGAGATGCCTGAAACGATTGCAATGAAAGATCATGATCCATGGAATTAAGCTTGAGTGAACTAAGAGTGCTTAAAGAAACCACCTCACAATGAACCATTATCATTTTGAGTTTGCCAAAGTATTTTTGTTTCTTTCTTTGTCAGAGTAATTTCAGTTTGTGTTTTACAGTCTTAGCAGCTTAAAAACTGTCTCAGTTTGAATTGTTGCCAAATGTTGTTTTCATCAGTGTGTATGCTTTAAAGTAACAAATTTACACCCACACATGGAGATGTGTGGATGACTGTTTGGGGCAGTGTACCTAGACTAAGTATCCGCCTAGAATAACTTCTCGATAAAGCTACTCAGGCATAGGTCCTCACATAAAGAAAGCACTGCATTAAAAAAGATGAGGTTGTTGATTGTTAAATTTGCCTTAGCACTCACTTGATGAGGTATCTCAGACCTGGGAACTTTGGGTAATGAAACTGTTGAAGTTATTAGCATCTATTAGCCCTTAGCGGCTCAGGCCATGGAGGAGAAGGCATCTTGAAGATGAAATTACCCTTTTAGTTTTCATTTGTGATGGAAGAGAGACACTTATACAGATATTTTTGGGTATTTCATGGTAAAGGACAATTTTATATTCAAAATGGACATTTATTTTATTTATTTATTTTTTTATTGTAAACAAATGGGATACATGTTGTTTCTCTGCCTGTACATGGCGTAAAGGCATACCATTTGTGTAATCATAAATTTACATAGGGTAATGCTGTTTGATTCATTCTGCCATTTTTTCCCCTTCTCCCCCACCCCTCCCCTCCCTCTATACAGTCCTTCCTTCCTCCATTCCTGCCCCCCTCCCTAAACCCAACTCCAACCCCAACACTAACCCCTCCCACCCCCCATTATGTGTCATCATCCACTTATTAGCGATATCATTCTTCCTTTGGTTTTTTGAGATTGGCTTATCTCACTTAGCATGATATTCTCCAGTTTCATCCATTTGCCTGCAAATGCCATAATTTTATCATTCTTTAGGGCTGAGTAATATTCCATTGTATATATATACCACAGTTTCTTTATCCATTCATCAATTGAAGGACATCTAGGTTGGTTCCACAATCTGGCTATTGTGAACTGAGCAGCTATGAACATTGTTGTGGCTGTATCTCTGTAATATGCTGATTTTAAGTCCTTTGGGTATAGGCCAAGGAGTGGGATAGCTGGGTCAAATGGTGGTTCCATTCCAAGTTTTCTAAGGAGTGCCATACTGCTTTCCAGAGTGGCTGCACTAATTTGCAGCCCCACCAGCAATGTATGAGTGTACCTTTATCCCCACATCCTCTCCAACACCTGTTGTTCTTGTATTCTTGATAATCGCCTTTCTAATTGGGGTGAGATGGAATCTTAGGGTGGTTTTGATTTGCATTTCTCTTATTACTAGAGATGTTGAACATTTTTCCATATGTTTGTTGATTGCTTGTACATCTTCTTCTGTGAAGTGTCTATTCATGTCCTTAGCCCATTTGTCGATTGGATTATTTACATTCTTGGTGTAGAATTTTTTGAGTTCTTTATAGATTCTGAGGATTAGTGGTCTATCTGAAGTATGATTGGCAAAGATTTTTCTCGCACTCTGTAGGCTGTTTCTTCACATTGCTGATAGTTTCCTTTGCTGAGAGAAAACTGTTTAGTTTGAATCTATCCCAGTTATTAATTCTTGCTTTTATTTCTTGTGCTATGGGAGTCCTGTTGAGGAAGTCTGGTCCTAAGCCAACATGTTGAAGCTCTGAACCTACTTTTTCTTCTATAAGATGCAAGGTCTCTGGTCTGATTCCGAGATCCTTAATCCATTTTGAGTTTAGTTTCGGGCATGGTGAGAGATATGAGTTTAGTTTCATTCTGTTGTATATGGATTTCCAATTCTCCCAGCACCATTTGTTGAAGAGGCTATCTATTCTCCATTGTATATTTTTGGCCCCTTTGACTAGTATGAGAAAATTGTATTTATTTGGGTTTGTGTCCGTGTCCTCTATTCTGTACCATTGATCCACCTTTCTATTTTGGTACCAATACCATGCCGTTTTTGTTACTATTGCTTTGTAGTAGAGTTGAAGATCTGGTATTGTGATACCCCCTGCTTCACTCTTTCTGCCAAGGATTGCTTTAGCTATACTGGGTTTTTTATTCTTCCAGATGAATTTCATAATTTCTTGCTCTATTTCTGTAAGGTACATCATTGGGATTTTAATTGGAATTGCATTGAATCTGTATAGCACTTTTGGTAGTATGGCCTTTTTGACAATATTAATTCTTTCTATCCAAGAACATGGGAGATCTTTCCATCTTCTAAGGTTTTCTTGAATTTCTTTCTTTAGTGTTCTGTAGTTCTCATTGTAGAGGTCTTTCACCTCTTTTGTGAGATTGATTCCCAAGTATTTTATTTTTTCGATGCTATTGTGAATGGGGTAGTTTTCCTAATTTCTCTTTCTGAAGATTCATCGCTTATGTATAAAAATGCCTTAGATTTATGTGCATTGATCTTATATCCCGCTACTTTACTGAATTCACTTGTGAGGTCTAAAAGTTTTCTGGTGGAATTTCCTGGTTCCTCTAAGTATATAATCATATCATCAGCAAATAGGGATAGTTTTAGTTCTTCTTTTCCTATTCGTATCCCTTTAATTTCTTTGGTCTGTCTAATTGCTCTGGCTAGAGTTTCAAGGACAATATTGAATAGAAGTGGTGAAAGAGGGCATCCCTGCCTTGTTCCAGTTTTTAGAGGGAATGCTTTCAGTTTTTCACCATTTAGAATGATATTAGCCATGGGCTTAGCGTAGATGGCCTTTACAATGTTAAGGAATGTTCCCACTATCCCTATTTTTTCTAGTGTTTTGAGCATGAAGGGGTGCTGTATTTTATCAAATGCTTTTTCTGCATCTATTGAAATAATCATGTGATTCTTGACTTTAAGTCTATTGATATGGTGAATTACATTTATTGATTTCCGGATGTTGAACCAACCTTGCATCCCTGGGATGAAACCCACTTGATCATGGTGCACTATCTTTTTAATATGTTTTTGTATGTGATTTGCTAAAATTTTGTTGAGAATTTTTGCGTCGATGTTCATTAAGGATATTGGTCTGAAATTTTCTTTCCTCGATGTGTCTCTGTCTGGTTTAGGTATCAGGGTAATATTGGCTTCATAGAATGAGTTTTGGAGGGTTCCCTCCTCTTCTATTTTATGGAATACATTGAGAAGTATTGGAATGAGCTCTTCTTTAAAGGTTTTGTAGAACTTGGCTGAGACCCCATTTGGTCCTGGACTTTTCTTTGTTGGTAGGCTTTTGATGACTTCTTCTATTTCATTACTTGAAATTGGCCTATTTAAATTGTGTATGTCCTCCTCGTTCAGTTTAGGCAATTCATATGTCTCTAGAAACCTGTTGATGTCTTCGAAATTTTCTATTTTGTTGGAGTAGAGATTTTCAAAATAACTTCTAATTATGTTTTGTATTTCAGTCGTGTCTGTTGTGATATTTCCTTGTTCATTCCGAATTTTAGTGATTTGGGTTTTCTCTCGTCTTCTCTTTGTTAGTGTGGCTAAAGGTTTATCAATTTTGTTCATTTTTTTCGAAGAACCAACTATTTATTTTGTCAATTTTTTGTATTGTTTCTTTTGTTTCAATTTCGTTGATTTCAGCTCTGAGTTAACTATTTCCTGTCTTCTACTACTTTTGGTCTTGGTCTGGTCTTCTTTTTCTGGGGCTTTGAGCTGTAGTGTTAGGTCATTCATTTTTTGAGTTTTACTTCTTTTATTAAATGCGCTCCATGAAATAAATCTTCCTCTAAGTACTGCTTTCATAGTGTCCCAGAGATTTTGATATGATGTTTCTTTGTTCTCATTTACCTCTAAGAATTTTTTAATTTCCTTCCTAATATCTTCTGTTATCCATTCATCATATAATAGCATATTGTTTAATCTCCAGGTGTTGGAGTAGTTTCTGTTTTTTACTCTTTCATTTATTTCTAACTTCAATTCATTATGATCTGATAGAATACAAGGTAGTGTCTCTATCTTCTTGTATTTGCTGACATTAGCTTTGTGGCATAATATACGGTCTATTTTAGAGAAGGATCCATGTGCTGCTGAGAAGAAAGTGTATTCGCTCTTGGTTGGATGGTATATTCTATAAATGTCTGTTAAGCCTAAATTATTGATTGTGTTATTGAGATCTACAGTTTCTTTGTTCAATTTTTGTTTGGAAGATCTGTCCAGTGGTGAGAGAGGCATGTTAAAATCACCTAGTGTTATTGTGTTATGGTCTATTTGGTTTCTAAAATTGAGAAGGATTTGTTCAACATACATGGATGAGCCACTGTTTGGGACATAGATGTTTATGATTGTTCTATCTTGCTGATTTATGCTTCCCTTAAGCAGTATGAAATGTCCTTCTTTATCTCTTCTGACTAACATTGGCTTGAAGTCCACATTATCTGAAATGAGGATGGATACTCCAGCTTTTTTGCTGAGTCCACATGCATGGTATGTTTTTCCCCATCCTTTCACCTTTAGTCTATGGGTATCTCTTTCTATGAGGTGAGTCTCTTGCAGGCAACATATTGTTGGATCTTTCTTTTTAATCCAATCTGCCAGTCTATGTCTTTTGATTGATGAATTCAGGCCATTAACATTCAGGGTTATTATTGAGATATGATTTGTATTCCCGGTCATTTGGTTCATATTTAAAATTTTTGACACATCTTGGTTCCTCCTTTATTTGACAGTTCCTTTAGGATAATTCCTCCCTTTGCTGATTTGCTTCTTTGTTTTTTATCTCTTCCTCATGAAATATTTTGCTGAGAATGTTATGTAATGCTGGCTTTCTTTTTGTAAATTCTTTTAGCTTTTGTTTATCATGGAATGATTTTATTAAATCGTCAAATTTGAAGGTAAGTTTTGCTGGGTATAAGATTCTTGGTTGGCATCCATTTTCTTTCAGAGCTTGAAAAATGTTGTTCCAGGCCCTTCTAGCTTTTAGGGTCTGGATTGAAAAATCTGCTGATATCCGTATTGGTTTCCCCCTGAATGTAATTTGGTTCTTTTCTCTCACAACCCTTAAAATTCTGTGTTTATTTTGTATGTTAGGTATTTTCATTATAATGTGCCTTAGTGTGGGTCTGTTGTAATTTTGTGTATTTGGAGTCCTATAAGCCTCTTGGACTTGATTTTCCATTTCATTCTTCAGATTTGGGAAATTTTCTGATATTATTTCATTGAATAGATTGTTCATTCCTTTGGTTTCTTTCTCTAAGCCTTCCTCAATCCCAATAATTCTCAAATTTGGTCTTTTCATGATATCCCACAGTTCTTGGAGATTCTGTTCATGAGTTCTTACCATCTTCTCTGTTTGTTCAACTTTGTTTTCAAGATTAAATATTTTGTCTTCAATATTTGAAGTTCTGTCTTCCAGGTGTTCTATCCTATTGGTTATGCTTTCTATGGAGTTCTTAATTTGGTTTATTGTTTCCTTCATTTCAAGGATTTCTGTTTGGTTGTTTTTCAATATCTCTAACTCTTTATTGAAATGATCTTTTGCTTCCTGAATTTGCTCTGTTAACTGTCTATTGGTGCGATCATTCAATGCCTGCATTTGCTCTTTCATCTCATCGTTTGCTTCCCTGATCATTTTAATTATGTACATTCTGAACTCCCTTTCTGTCATTTCTTCTGCCATGCTGTCATGTTACATTTTATTGATGTAACACCTAGATTTGTTTGGAACATTTTCTTCCCTTGTTTTCTCATATTGTTCAGGAATCAGTGGGTCATTAAGATATTACAGATTTCCTCTATCGACTTATAATGTCCCTGAAGACAAGCAAGTATATCCCCTCTTATCCTTCAGTAGCCTGAAGTCTTGGAGGAAGTTGATAATGCGGAGCTGCACGAAGAAGCTGCCTCTCTAGGGGTGGTGACCCTCAGGTGGCGTATATTCCCTGCTAGTGGGCAGAGGTGCCTCCACTTGTTGACCAATGGTCATCCAATGGGGAACTAGGCTGCAGGCTGAGGCAAGGCCTGTTTGTGCCTGTGTCTCTGGTTTACCGTCCCTGTGGGAAAACTTCCCCTGGCAGGGAAGACTCACTCGGTGGGGACGTCTGGCTGGTCAGTTGCCCTCCTAGAGGTTCCCCTCAATCTACAACTACCGCCTGGGCTGGGCTGTCTTCCTCTGCAACGTTCCCAGGGGCCCGGACCTACCTCCTGGGCCTGGGAGCCTCACCCTTCGCAGGCGAGTCTCCTTAGGCTGCCTCTCCCAGAGAATCTGCCCGCAGTCCTGGAAACTTCGCTCTGCCCCTAGGCGTGTCTCTGTGTGGCTCTTCTAGCAAGAAGCCACCTAGCTCCTGGGACCCTGCTCTGCACCTAATCGCCTGGCTATGCGGCCCCTCCTCTGAGCCGCCACCTGGAGCCCCGTACAATAGCTCCGATACCCAGAGACCCGCCACACACCTCCTCCTCTGAACAGTGGCCCGGTTTCCGACGCAGTCACTAGGAGTCCAAGCAACTCACTTCGCGTCTCCTCCTCCCGCCAACCGCCCGTAGCCCTAGGCAGTCACTCCGAGTCCAAGTGACCCGCCCTGTTCCTCCTCCTCCTCGGGGTAGCCCCCCGGGTGTTCAGGAGCGGTGGCTCTGAGACCAAGTGACCCACTGCGCTCCTCCTCCAGGCAGGCCACTGGTGTTCAGGAGCGGTCGCTTTTAGTCCAATCAACTCACCACTCGCCTCCTCCTCTGGCAACCGCCTGTGGCTCTGATGCAGTCACTCCTAGACCAAGCGACCCACTGCGCTCCTCCTCCAGGCAGGCCACTGGTGTTCATGAGCGGTCGCTTTTAGTCCAATCAACTCACCACTCGCCTCCTCCTCTGGCAACTGCCGGTGGCTCTGATGCAGTCACTCCTAGACCAAGCCACCCGCTGCGCTTCTCCTCTTCCTCCAGGCAGCCCCCCGGTGTTCAGAAGTGATCGTTCTGAGTCCAAACAGCTCGCCACGCAGCTCCTCCTCAGGCAGCCGCCCGGATCCCCAGTGGTTGCTCCGAGTCCAAGCTCTGTGCTGAGCCACCTCCTCTACGATGATCCCAGTTGTCCATGTTTACCGCTCCTGTGGGGGGAGGGGCGTCTCGCCGAGCAACTCTACTTCACAAAGTTCCCTTCATTCCCGGGGCTACCACCCCATCCGGGACGCCTCCCCAATGGGAGAGACTCACCCGGCGGCTTTGAGTTGGTCCCAAGCCTCTCACTATCTCCTCTTTTGAATCTTGCGTCCTGGAGCAATGTGAAATGCAGCCGCCCTCTAGTCCGCCATCTTGAAAACCCCCCGAAATGGACATTTAGAACAACCAAGAGATAATTTTTTCTGTAGAATAGTGAGAACTTGATTGTGACTATCCTTGTATTGTTGTAGGGATTATTATGAGCTTGAGTAGGGGTTGGGGTGAAAGCATTGTTTCCATACTTTGGTAAAAGCAGGGAATGAGGAGCATGGCTCCAAATAAGGAGAGATCCTTTGGTCAGGGATGCATGACCTGTGTGTGGCTAAGGAGAGTTTTAAGGACCAAGTGATAATTAATAGCATTTATCTATTGAATATATCAAATTTTTAAAGTTTCCTCTAAATAAAGAAATAATAGGGGCATCTAGTTCAGAGTGGTATGGCCCATGATTAAGTTAAAATAGAATCCTATTTTAAACTTGTTTTTCTTTTAGTTCTATAATCCTTCACCTAATGCACAAGTTCTTAATACCTCATTTTTACTATTTATTGACTTATGATAGGTATAATTGTGATAAATTATAATTACGCAGTTCAGTGAATTCTCACCCATTGAATACATCTATGCAGCCAACATCCAAATCAGAAAACATTATCTTCCAGTTTCTGTCCTTCCTTACTTCTTACATTTATGTTAAATATCAGTATTTAGTCATAGACATCCTTGAGGGTCTTAGTAAGGGACTCTTACCTTCCATTGGGGTGAAGTCCAGACACAACCGCCATACTCTGGAGAAGCTGTTGACTGCCAGAGTCATAGCAGAGAAGCCTGGAGTCTAGCAGAGATCACAAGTTAGCAAATTTGTTCTGTAAAGGGCTAGACAGTAAGTCCTTTTAAAATTAGAGGTCTCATAATTTTAAATGAATGTCAATATCTGTGTTCCAATTAAAAAAAAAACAAATGTTCATTGGAATATATTTTTTCAACCCCCATCCCCCCAACAAGCAACACAATACAGCAAGCAACACATATGGAATATGGGATATTATGTGAAAAAGGACATCGGAAGTACTTCAGGAGGGGAACCATGTGAAATCCTGGGCCTCCTTTTAAATAAAAGGCAGTTAACTCAGACCTCTCTTATCTGAACTCTTCAAGGCAGGACAACTTGACTCTTAGAGTTTATATTTGTTTATTTCTACCTTTGGTCTAGTTTTTAACTTTCAAAATAATGCAGCAGTCAGCAGCAAGTTCTGGAAATGTCCAGAAGCAAGAAAGACTATTTCTGTTATATTTAGCAACATTGCTTAAGGAGAGTGCTCTGGATTTCACGTGATTTTCTACATCTTAAGTTCATTAAAAGCAAAGTTCTCCAATAAAATACTTCATGATGAATGGAATTTGTGTTAGTCTTGAGTTTCAATATTTAACAATTTAATGATGAGTTAAAAGTCATGTGAATTGAAAAAACAGACATGGTCATACAAACAGCACACGTTTTCTACTTTTTAAAACCACTAGTCATTTTATTTTGTTTCTATTCGATTCTATTTCCAGAACACTAATTTAAGTTTTGAGACATGATGAAACAGTTTTGCATCATCTTGAACTCACTGTGTTAGAACATTTTTGACCTTGACAGAGGGTGTTTGAATTTCTACTGCGGAAATACCAATAACAAGAGAACAAATGGCATTTCTACTGAGTTCCTGCTTAACAAAGAATGCTAAATCTGAAGGCCTGTTCTATTATTCTTCCAGAAAAATATTAAAATATATAGGGAAATCTGAAAATAAAATGATTTGATCCAAACAAACAATCATTAGATATTAGCTGACATCATTTATTAAGTGTCCACAGAGTTAAGATTTATGAATAACTTTTACAACTGGAAAATTGTCCATGATTCTTTTTTCTTTGTTCAAAAAGTAGTTCAAGCATCTGGATTCCTTTTGGTCTTTCTTTATTATATTTTGCCATGGCCCTGAAAACCAATAGCATTCCACCCACCTGTAGGCCATCTTTGAATGTCCACTCTCATCTTAGGCTATATATTCTTCTCACTAACCTATTGCCTATACTCAAGTTCAAAATGCCATCTTTTCTCAATCACATAATTTCAATTGTCTCACCAGCCTCTTGCCTCCACATTTGCTCTCACTAGAGTTCATGTGCCACATAGCAACTAAGCTGCTCAAGATTCAGGCTAGATGCATAAAGTTTTTAAATTTTTTTTTTTGTTCTTACTAGTTATACATGACAGTAGAATGCATTTATGCACTTTGATATACATACATGTGGTATAATTTTTCACTTTTCTGATTGTACCAATTGTATAGAATCACATCAGTCATGCAGTCATACATATACAAAATGTAATAATGTCTGTTTCATTCTACTCTTCTTACTATCCCTATATCCCCTCCCCTTTCTTAATTGCCTTTGAACTAATCTGAAGGAACTCTATTCTTCCCTAGTGCTCACCCCCCTATTGTGAATTAGCATCCACATATCAGAGAAAGCATTTGACTTTTGGTTTTTTGGGATTGGCTTATTTTGCTTAGCATGATATTCTCCAGTTCCATTCATTTACCGGCAAATGCCATAATTTCATTCTTCTTTAAAGCTGAGAAATATTCCATCTAATGTATACACCACATTTTCTTTACCTGTTCATCTATTGAAGGGCACCTAGGTTGGTTCCATAGTTTGTCTAAATCATGAATTGAGCTGCTATAAACATTGACGTGGCTGTGTCAGTATAGTATGCTGATTTTAAGTCCTTTGTATATAAACTGAGGAGTGGGATAGCTGTGTCAAATGGTGGTTCCATTCCAAGTTTTCTGAGGAATTTTCATATTGCTTTCCAGAGTGGTTGCACCAATTTGCAATCTCACCAGCAATGTGTGAGTGTGCCTTTTTCCCCACATCCTTGCCAGCATTCATCGTTGCCTGTATTCTTGATGATTGTCATTCTGACTGGAGTGAGATGAAAGCTTAGAGTAGTTTGATTTGCATTTCTCTAATTCCTAGAGATTTCGAACATTTTTTTATATATTTGTTAATCAATTGTATTTCTTCTTCTGTGAGTGTCTGTTCAGTTCCTTTGCCCATTTACTGATTGGGTTATTTATTGTTTCGTTAAGTTTTTTGTATTCTTTATGTATCCTCGAGATTAATACTTTATCTGAGATGCATGTGGTAAAGAGTTTCTCCTAATCTTAGGTGCATTATTAATTGGCTTAGAATGCTCCCAAAGTCTTCATTACCTCCATAACTTCATCTCCTATCACTCTTTCTAGCCATACCTGCCACCTTGTTGCTCTTATGTGTTTCAAGCTTATTCCTGCATCCTGCAGATGCTAACATCTGCCTGAACTATTCCTTCTCCAATTACTGCTAGCACTCTCTGATCAAGTGCATGTTCCCTTCCCACCAATCTGATCATGGTCCAACGTGTTCATATATATTTGTTATATATTTTAATTGTCTTTTCTACAACTAGAAAAATCTCAATAGAGATAAGGATGTCTGGGATAGAGGGAAGAAAGGGGACAACTAGGTTAGAGAAATTGTCTTCAATATAAGATCATAGAGCAATCTGCAGTAGTCAATTGCATAAAAATTCTGATATGCCTCAAGTTCTATCCAAATACTATAGATTAGAATAAGAGTAAGGTGAGTGTAAAATAAATAATATATAAAGTTTTTCTATGGTCATTTTAATGAATTATTATCATATTTTAATCAATCAACATTGAAATTTTGGGCAAAGTATTTTTTTCAGGTTGCCATGGTTGTTGTAATACTCAAAGAAGTTATCTCTAATGTAAGCAGTTTATGATAATTATCAGAAAAAGGAGGCAGTGAGAATATATATTACCTGTGCATATTAATGGAAAATATTTTAGTTTAAGACAATTTTTTAATTGACTATAATGTATTACTAGCATTTGAAATCATGCCATCCTAAAATACTAAATTTATGACCCCTCATATCCAGATATTAGGAATAAAAAATGGTGTAGTAATGTTGAAAAACAGTGGGTAGGCAGATCCTCAAACAATTAAATATGTAGCCACCATATGATCCAATGATTTCATTCATATATATATATATATATATGTATATATGTATATATGCACACACATATTATATATATATATGCATACCCAAATGCATACTCATACACAGAGTAGATGTAGATAGATATTTCCAAGAGAAATGGAAATATATGTTCACATTAAACCTTGTACACAAATGTTCAATGCAGCCTTTTCTATAATAAGAGGAAAATGTCCTACTGACAAATGATAAAAAATGTGTTCTCTCCATATAGTGGAATATTATTTAGTCATAAAAGGAATGAAGTACTGATGCATGCTAAAACATGTATAAATCTTGAAAACACCATGTTAAATTAAGAAACCAGTCACAGAAAAACTAAGACTGCCTATTGAATGATTATATGTGTATATATATATACACATATAAAATATATATATATATATATATATATATATATATATATATATGAAATGTCCCGAAAAAGAAAATCTATAAGTACATGAAGATTAGTGTTTGCCCAGAACTTGGTGAAATGTAGAGGGTAAGGGAATGGCTTAGGGTACAGAGTTTCTTTTTGGAGTAATAAAATATTCTAAAATTGATTATGGAATTGAATGTAAGACTCCGGGCACTAAATTGTACACATAAGACAGTGTGCATTTTGTATTGTGTGGGCATATAGTCCTGCCTAGTTCTTGAAGATAAATTCAGTCCTTGTTCCCATAGAGCCTGTGTGAGAACAGGATGCATACTTGTAATAAATAAATACATAGGTAACATATTTTAGACAGTGAAAATGATTAGAGCGAATGAATCAGTTTAATGACAGAGTGAGTGGCAGGTGTTAGATGGATGTTTTAGGTAGACAAAAGGACTACTCTGTAAGGGTGACATTTGAGTTGAGATCTGAGTAATGTGAAGGAGTAAAGAACAGGATGATCTTGGAGGAGGGTGGTTGTTCAAGTACAGAGTCCCTGAGCATAAAATAAGTTTATCATGTTCTAAACACCACAGAAACTACTGTGAAGGAAGGAAAGAAGTAAGGTCATGGATGTTGTTGTAGTTTTTATCTGGAATTTCCCTAAAGGTCCCCTGTTAAAGGCTTGGTCCCCAGCTTGGTGCTACTTGTACGAAGTAAAACCTTTAGGAGTTGAAACCAACCAGGCAAAGTGGTGCACACCTCTAATCCCAGCAGCTTGGGAGGCTGAGGCAGGAGGATTGAGAATCCAAAGCCAGTCTCAGCAAAAGCAAGGTAATATGCAATTCAATGAGACTCTGTCTCTAAATAAAATACAAATAGAGCTGGAGATGCATCTCAATGGTTGAGTGTCCCTGAGTTCAATCCTAAGTACCCCCCCACAAAAAAAAGAGACCTAGCGGGAGGATTAGGGTCATTGGAGGCATGCCCTTGAAGGGGTCTGAGGGACTCTGGTCTCTTCCTCATTCTCTCTCTACCTGGCCATAGGTTGAACAGCTACACTCCTTCATGTATCTGTTGCTCCATGTGCTGCTTCACCAAAGGCCCGCAAACAAATAGGCCAACTGCTTATGGACTGAGACATCTAAAACTGTGAACCAAAATAAACTTTTTCCTCTGTAAGTCAATTTATCACAGGTATTTGTTGTAGCAGTGGAAAGCTAACTAATACAGTTGTCACAAGCTAGGAAAAACAGGGGAAACCATACCTTGTTAATTTCAAACACTTTTATTAGGTATATCCAAGAATGAAAAATCATATTAAAAGCTTAATAGCATCATTTCATAGTGTAGTGGTTCTACTGAATACTAAGTATTATTTGCTTTTTTAAGTTAATATGAAAATTGTCAAAGAGCTTTGATTTTTAGATGCCATTAGGGAATTGGTTTTTATAAACATATCACTCTCTAGTTGAAACAAAAATTACAATTCCATGAAAAACATTAAATAGTTTAAAAATTAAATGAACATGATTTGGCAGTGTCAAGAACATTTTTGTATTCAGAATGTATTCCCTAAAATTAGCGTACCAGGTAAAGAACTGGGTGGAAAGACAAGGCACAGTCAGATCAAATAACTTAAAGTGCACTGGGTGAAGGAACAGTTTAAGAAAGTGCAGACCTGATTAAGCAAGACATCAAGAGTCCACAAGGTCCTGAGTCCAGGGAGCTGGGCACCATGGCCATTTTCAAACCTGATGAGGTAGGAATAGAAACTTGTTACTGGATCCTGTAGACAGATAAAGTTGGCTTTGTGTGATGGTCCCCTGCAGAGCTATGATCTTCGCTTAGGAATTCAGACAGCCAAGGAGAGAGCTACTAAAGCAAGTTAGGTAAGAAGTATCCTGACCTCACTCCCCTCCTTTTCACAATCTACAAGAGTTCCCCACAAAACAGTTTGGACCTGAAGCTAGCATAAAAACAAACCTGCTGATATAGTTCATGAAGTTCAGCATCCTGGAACATAAAACAGAGGGGAGAGAGTTGGAGACTAGATTTGGGAGAACAAATAGAATAGTGATATCATATTACAGTCAATGAAATTGGAATTTTCATTATCCATTTATGATACTGAGAAAATAAATACTTGCATATCATTGTTCATTTATTCAAACAAGCTTACAATATGTCATTCTATAAATCACTGAAAACTGAATACATAGCCCTTATTTTTAAGCTATTTACTGATCTAGTGGAAAGATCATTAACAGAAGATTTAAAGAAAGTTTGGTCAATAATGTAAATTCTATGATCAAGAGGAAGGTTATTTTTCCATCTGTTTTACCTGTGATACATATGTAGGTGTCTTAGTATGTACACACATGCATATAGTTTACCTATAATTATATTTATAGGGCTATGGTCTGAATGTTTTTGTGCATTCCTCCAAATTAACATGTTGAACTCCTGACCCTCAAGGTGATGGTATTAATAAATTGAATCTTTTGGGAGATGATCAGGTCATAAGGGCAGAATCCTCATGGATGAAATTAGTGGCTTTATAAAAGAGGTCCCAGAGAGCTGCCTTGTCTCTCCAAACATGTGAAGACACAGCAAGAAGGCACGCACCATCTGTGAACCTAGAAATACACTTTTGTTGTTTATGAGCACCTCAGTCTATGGCATTTTGTTATAGCAGCCTGAATAGACTGAGATATTACAATCTAGTGATTTGTACAAAATTGTATAATTGTTGATCCATACTCCACATGAGTGATTGCAATTTTTTCCCACCAGAACACATACATATGACACTAACATATGTACCACATGTTCTTATGGATAGACAGGTTTACAAACTATTTCTTACATTTTTTATTTAATCTCAATATTAAAGTTTCCACTCAAAAATTGATATCTGAATGTAAGAAGAAATTATATTATAATGATAATGTGGCAAATTATTGGTTTAGTTCTACGTTTAAAATCTATTGTTGATAGTATATTTCCTGGATCACACAGCAGAGGCATAGTCTCAACTGCTAACTGATAGTATGCTATTACTTACTCTGTGAGTCCATCACCAGCAGAGTAGTCATAAAGATTGCCCATCTTCCAGGCATGCAACTGAGAACTTTTTATTTTCTTAGTTTCAAACTTTTTTACCAATGTCCCTGTGTTTGAAATTAAAACATATGTTAATGTGATTCTTAAAGTATTCAAAAGCATAAAGCCCTGTGAAGTGCTGAACTCCAGAAAGGAAAAATACAAGCCAGATGTAAAGATAATGGTTCCCCAGCCATTTCAGAACATCTCTGTGATATAAAACTGGTGTATGAAATATGTAAACTGAAAGGTAATTAAGGAAAAAGAGAGTTACCTTCATATCTCCCCTTATCAAGAGCCTCACATTCATGTTTCATAATGTAAATACAATTATTAAAATTAATAGTACAAACTTGCCTTGTGAGTTAGCGTATCCTCATTTTATTAAGCCACAGTTCAATTATTTGTGGTGTCTATGTTCCTCATTCTGCATTGCCTAGTTGTATACCATGCAGAAATATTTAAAGAACACATAGAAGACGTACCAGGTTTCCCCCCTTCTGTCAATAATTACATTATTAATTACAAGGATTCTAATATTTATTTATTCTTCACGTGAAACAAAATGGTCAAAATGAGACAATAAGTCCAAAGCGGTGGTAGAATAAATTAGTTCAATGAATTTAAGTCACAGTGTGCATGTGTGAGAGAGACAGACTTTACAATGAAAACAATGAAAAACTTACATTGTTGCCATGTAAGTTTTTATTTGTGTTGATCGTACCATTTGAAATCATCGGATACAGTGAAATGGAAGAAGAATCATTGAGACTAATTGGCTATCTTCCCAGTCTTCCAAAAACAGAATAATAAGATTTCTCAAAATAATAACATCTTTTATGACTCGAGTGTTTGGTTCTTTAGCAAATTTAGAGCATTGTTGTCTCAAGTGGGATTAACTAGCCCAAAATAGAGTACAGTGCCAAATTTCTTACTTCCTCTAGTGAGTGGTCCCATTTTATTTTGTTATAAATGCTGGAGGAGCAGTTAAACAATCTTCAAGGTCATATGATGCTCAGAACAAATGATCCACAATCAACAGGAACTCAGACCTCAGATAAATCTGAACTTGTCTTATCTTTCTAGGAAATCAACATAAACCAAACTCTGAACTACATGTAGTAAATATTTAATGAATAATTAGGCTTTAATTCTTTTTCAGTTTTGTAATGATCTCATAAAATGTGATTTCTAAAGGTTGAAATTTCAGCCTGTATTTTTCATGAGTCCTAAAATTAAGCCATTGATGTTGACATTTTCTTGTTCACTTCAAAAGAACATTTGACTTATAAGAAGTGATAAAGGATCTGAGAATATAGCTCAGTTGGTAGAGTGCTTGCCTCACAAGCACAATGCCCTGGATTCAAATCCCTAGCACCACAAAAAAAAAAAAAAAAAAAAAAAAAAAAAGAATAACAATTTAATACTTGTATAGCAAAGTATTGGTGACTTCACTGGGCACATAACAGTACATATGGGATTAAATGACTTTGTACCGGCTTTTATATGTCATTTTGTAGATTTGTACTTCCATTGTTTAAAGAAATAGCAATACCACTCACTGTCATACTGTCAATCAAAATATTATTACATCAGAATTTTTTCTTCAATTGGGTTCTAAGCATCAAGATTAACATCAACAAACTACTATACTATATTTCATAAAAAATTGTTTTGAGCTTAATGATTATCATATATTTGTAGTCTTCAGTAACAAACATAAGCACATGAATATTTATTGAGCTTCACAAAGTCATATTTTACTTGCAATCACTATTTAATTTTTTAAGTTTTTTAATCTAGAACATTTTGTTCTCTATCAGGACATAATAAGATTCTTATATTTAAAATTCTTTATAGTTTCTTGTTTAAAATTTGATTCCTAGTTTATAGTAATTATTATCCCTCATTTTGATTCAGTTTTAAATTTCATTTTATTTCTTAATTGCAGAATAACTTAAAAGTTTTGAATGGAAACTATGATAGTTTGGCCAAACTTTATTAGACTTCCACACAAAAATAGTCTTCTTAATATGACCAATAAGAGCAGTAAGACAAATGGCTATAATTGTATTGACCTGTTCACCTAGCAGAACTATTTAAACTTGGTTGCCATGACAAATCATGCTGAGAAAGAAACAGCAGGAGAAATCTAATTTAGTGTCAATGCCAGTCAGAAGTTCCAAGTCCAGATTTTAGTGTCTTTTCCTTGGAATTGTTTGCCAGGGTCACTAGTTGTATTACCACATTTGCCCTAGAAAATTCATAACATTTTAGATCATCCTGAACAATAAGGTGCATCTTCTCTCTGTCATGTAAGCCACAGCAAAATAAAGCACCTTAACTCCTTGACATGAACAGCAGATCATTCTGAATGTCTATTGAACTCTCAAGGCAACATGAACAGAAAGCTAGCTACCATTTCAGTCTATTTTTCTTAACTTCCTCAGCAGTATTCAATACTACTAAACACTCCCCTTTTAAAATATTCTATTTGGCTTAGATAACGCTATGCACTCCATCGTTTTCATAGACTTGTATCCTGATCTAAGTCTAAATCAGAGCTCAGATTTAGCCCTCTTCTTTTAATGTTCAAAGTTTTTTCTCCATGGAACCTCTCCTTCTCTCCCCTGAAGACCTGGCCACTAATCCAATCAGCAAATTAATTCCTTGATAGGGATTAACTGAGTGGTAACGGAATGCTGGTAGGGTGTGGCTGGGGGAGGTGGGAATTGGGAGTGTGGCTTTGGGGTTTATGTTTTGTTTCTGGAAAGTGGAAACCTGTCTTTCTGCTTCCTGATCATCATGTGAGCCACTTCCCTCCACCACACTCTTCTGCCATGATGCTTAAGCCTCACCTCAAGCCCTGTGGAATGGAGCCTGCTGTCTATGGATTGAAACCTCTGAAACTGTGAGTCCTTAAATAAAATTTTCCTGGGTGGAGTCCTTTAATCATAGCAGTGAAAAAACTGACTAAAACAGGGACCACCACCTTCCATGGAGTTGGAAATTCATGAAACACTCTGGACTTGGTTTTCTCCCTTGTGTCCAATCAAATTGTCTGTCCAGGTAACTCCTCCTCCAGAATTTAATCCATATTTTTTTTTCTTTCCTTTTTCACAATTACCACCCTTATGAAAACCATAGCCGTTCCTTCCTCATATACTGCAACAGCCTTTGTTTTTCCTTCTCAGAGCTCATGTTAATGTAAAATATGCCAAATGTTCTTCTTTATTATGTTTTCATTAGTGTAGGATGATTGTACATAATAGTGGGGTTCTTTATGATGTATTCATATATGCACATAATTTACTCCAATTCATTCTCCAGTACTTTTAATTGGTTTCTCTGTGTCTGCTTTTACCCTCTTCTAGTAAGTTTTTAACGTATAGACAGAGTTATCTTTAAAAAATGAAAACCTATCTTTATGACACCATCCCCTCACCTCCTTATTAAAATATTCCACTGGTTTCCTCCTGAATTTAGAATGAAATCAAAACTGGTATTAATTTTCAGGTCCTGGTGAATATCGCCATAAAATTCTTTGCTGACTCAAGGGTGAGATATCAAGATGGTGATTCATAATTTCAACATGTTGGTTATTTGAGTTTAGCTTTTCAGCCTTGAAAATTATGTTTAGGAAATGTCTATTATAAGAAATCCCACATGCAAATCATATTGGATAAGATTTGCTTTGATTCTAGCAGTTTGCTAATAAGTACTTTAATATAGATGGAACAATTACTTTTGTAATAAGTACAGCCACACACTGGGTATGGATGAGTCATATATTGTTTTCTAAGCATGTCTTGTCAAAATAAAACAGAACTGCAATGGTTTATGACCTTAGTTGGAAAATAATGGAAAGTGGAATCCTTCATAAGGAGCCAAGTGATTTTCAGAGGAGAGTATGTAACTATACTAGGCTGGGAGTCAGATCTTCTCAGATTCTACTACTAACTTGGTGTGACATCATCTACTAGCCACAAACTTTCTGGATCTTTTTTTTCCTTCCATTTTAAGGATAGAAGTCATATTAAATCACATGTATATAAACATCTCTTAATTACTGAACAGACTTCAGTAGCATTTTTGCCCCTACCTTACCAAGCTAGAAATTACCATTACAGTTCCACCCCAGCCAGGCGTTAAGGGCTCAAAAAGACAAAGCAGAAGCAATATCTGTCAAATTTATTTTGAGAGCCTCCTTCCTATACCACAGTCATGACTATCAAGACTAATTCTATGCTTTCCTTCTAGACTTTCCATTTCTTCTAACCCCATCTTCATTTTTTAAATCTTGATTTACTTATATTTGAAAATCAAAGCACTTTAAATCATGCCTCATTTTATGACTGATTTTCCTTTGTGCCACCAGCATTGATCTGCTCCAATGAACCTGTTCCAGCAAGATCCTTCATGACTATACTGACCTTTGCAGAACCTCTCCTTTCTCCCTTTCACTTTGGATCTAGGGACTTAAAGTTGGAGATTGGAAAATCTTTCCACCTGTTACCATGATTTCAAGCAGTGCTCCTAACAAGCTTTGTTTCTTTTTCTCACTTTTTCCCCCCTACAAATGATACATCTTTAGTGTCAAGAAAGACTGATACCAAAGACTTTTTTTTCCTACTTAATCTGTCAGTTGTGTTTTATTTTTGATTGTTGTAAGCATCTACAAGAATTCTACCTAAATTTTATATGCAACAAATCTCCTGGTATTCTCCCCATAGTAATTCCACAGAATTTGCCCTGACATTTAACATTACTTTGAAGTCTGTTTGTCATTAGAATCCCAATAATATTCATTAAAAATAATGAAAAGATGCCAACTATATTTTTTATTTATCCAATACTGTACTAAACAGAAAACCAAAGTAAAATATTGTGTAATCATTTTCTGATGTCAGAAATGTTAGATTAGTAAGAAGGCAAGTGAATGGCCAAATTTAAGATACTTGTAATAGATTCGAGCTCAGATGCCATGAAGCATGATGAATTGTTTTTCATCATATAGCTTTTCAACTACAGGAGTGGAACCCTCCAAAAACAGGGACGTGGTCCTCTTTATTTAGTACTGCATCCTCAGATACAAGAATAGTGCTTGAGCTGCAGTAAGTATAAAATATTTACCAAATGAATGAAGATCATTAGAAACAAAGGTATGTTTCTTAGAAGAAATCAAGTTACTACCATTGTGCGTATAAGTTGATAAAGACAGATACATTAACAAGGTTATTTTATGAGTTTACTGTAAGAAATTGAAAGTTGTTCCACCACACTAATTAAATAATGAACAGTGTCACACTGGCAATCTGTCCTACAGTGAAGTTGCTGAGAAGCAGAAGTATTTCATGATACTAGTCACCCTACCACTTAATAAATGATCACCTAAGAAACAGTACATGATTTCCGTGCAACTAAAACTGGCCACACACATGTGCACACAACATACACACATAAGCTCTCATGGTTCCATTATGTCTGGCCGTATTCTTATTTAACAGAGTAGGAAAGCCGATGTTTAAGATGTAATTTATTTTCCCAAAGTTTGAAAATACCTGACATAATACCTATATCCACTTCACTGACTTCACTTCCAGTATTTCTTTTTTTTTTAATTTTTAATTTGGAAAAATTATGTAATAAAAATTTAGAAAGAAATCAATAAAACTATGACAATACTAATCTCTAGTGATCATTTGAGTCAAACTAGCTTGTTAAGCTCTTCTTTACCTGAAAAATAGGACAAATAAATTGCTTATTTTTCTAAGAGGAGCCTCTTCCAAACTCTAGTTTATGAAACATATATATAATTTCTATGAACTGAAGTTTATATGAGTAGTTCTCAAATCTTTTTGATCACCAAACCATCTATGACTTCAAAAGAAAAACAGCAATCAATCACTCAAACAATAGCAACAAAAAAAGAAAGAGAAAGAAAGAGGGAAGGAAGGAAGGAAGGAAGGAAGGAAGGAAGGAAGGAAGGAAGGAAGGAAGGAAGGAAGGAAGGAAGGAAAGAAGGAAGGAAGGAAAGAAGGAAGGAAGGGAGGGAGGGAGGGAGGGAGAGAGGAGGGAGGGAAGGAAGGAAGGGAAGGAAGGGAAGGAAGGAAACCTTCCCAGACTCTACTGATTAGAGATTCTGATCCTATGTATATATTTAGAACCAGAATTGATGATTTGGGTAACCAGTTATGTTTGGAATACTATTCAAGAATATTGCTTATTTTTTGAAACTGAGAGAGAAGCATGCTCATCATGATATGAACACTACTTATGAAACTAGGAAGGGTTAAGGAAGGTGTTGAAAAGAACCTGTATTCCATGAGGCAAAGTGCTTTCTAAACTTCTTTCTGCTCTTCATTGGTGATATCTCTTCCTTAGTGATATATTTTGAGCAAACTCTGCCCATTCATGAACCTTTGCAACCATTGTTTACTTTTCTGAAATGGTTCCTATGTGTTTCTGAAAATTCTAGCAACAGTTTCATTTTAGTCACTATGTATGGGGAATGAGGGGGAGGGGAAGAACAGAAGGAATGAAGGACTAGAATATTGACCTGATCTTTGGAGATATTATCAATGCCTAAGCTATCTTCATTCATTTCCAACATCCCCCAAGGCAACTGCTTTTTTTTTTTCTTTTTATGTACTTTCTCTTTCTCTTCCATTTTTGTTTTAAACTAATTGCTATTTTTCAACTTAAGTGTTTTCTCTTCAATAGCAGCATGATCTTAGTTATAAACAACAGAGGTCATTCTCAATAGCCTAAGTACAAATTAAAAGTATTTAATTATATTAATTACTCTCAGAATCTAGGGATGGGCAGAGAATTAGGTTTGGGATTTGGCCTAGAGGCTCCACAGTGAGGGAGAAAAAGTGGAGAGGGAGAAGTGCTTTGCTAAAAAAAATGGGGAGGGATGGTAAGCAAATATCTAGCCCACTGGGTATGGAGATCCCTAGCTCCTTCCTGTAACTCTGACCCAAGATGGTTATCATTCAGGTATCAGCTTATCCCCACCCCTTCCACTTGGGAAAAGAGGAGAGTCTTCTCCAAAGAAACGAAGTGTAACAGAGCCTTTATCTAGCCTGTAGCCAGGACATTGAATAAATAGAAGGTGTGGGAGGCAAATAAGAATATCTAAGTATAAATGTTATTAAAGTTGGATTTGGCGGGGTACAGTGACCTGCACCTGTAATCCCAGCAGCTCAGGGGGCTAAGATGGGAGGATGGAGAATTCAAAGCCAGTCTCAGCAAAAGAGAGGCACTAAGCAACTCAGTGAGACCCTGTCTCTAAATAAAACACAAAATAGGACTGGGGATGTGGCTCAGTGGTCCAGTGCCCCTGAGTTCAATCCCCCATACCTCCCCCCCACCACAAAAATGTTGGACTGGAAGATAAGGAATGTAGGTGAGAAAAAACAAATATCTATATCATTCTTATTATTGGTAACTCATACCATCATAAGAAGTAGAAGTCTTAATATGTTTTACAAAGGTATAAAGAGAAACAATAATAATCACAAACCCTAAGATGGTTAGTAAGAAAATAGAGAAAATGCAAATGAAACTATAATGAAATTCTATTATAGTTAGTTAGAAAATAACATTTTGGTTAAATATTCAGATTTAAACAGTGTGTACAATTTGCTAACATAACTGTTTTTAAAAAGTCATATAAACATTTTTGTGGAAGCAAAGAATATTTCTATAATTACATACAAGTAACTGATAATGGAGAGTCTCTGAAAATCTACATAGTTCTTTTTTGAAAAAATTGGCATCAATGGTATGAGTTCTAATATAAATGTGTTAATTTTTTCATAAATTTTAGATTAATGAAAACTTATTTTGTTTTACAGACACCCCTTTCCTTCTTCTCAAGTTTCTTTCTTCTTTCTCTGACCACCTTGCTGATGTCTCTTCCAGGCAGTCTTTTGCCCCTTCCTCTATGTCTGACAATTTATTGCACTGCAGGATTCAAGAATACTTTATGTTAGCTTTTTCATAGCACATATTATGATTCCACAGTTGTCAGGGAAAATGATTGTTTTCCTCATTAGACTATGAGCTATTTAAAGGTGGAAATACATTCATTTGGGGTTCTCTCAATAGTTAACACGTATCTTTAATTTATATTGGCTTACATTTTATCATCCCTCCAAATCATAAGTGCCTAATAAATGATCAGTTTCCTGGGTATGTGAGCATTTGAAGAATGCTCTCCAATTCAGCTTCCCATTTGTTTTCCTAAATTTTCCCATTCTTTATTGTTATTGTAATTTCCTTACAGTGTAACTTCCACAGAGTAAATTTCACCCTATTTGGTGTACAATTCTATGAGGTTTCTTCAAATGTATACAATCACAAAAACACCAAGAACAACAACAACAACAACAAAATATGTAGCTATCTGAGAGCCCCAGAACCTCACTATAGTCAATGTTTCTCCATTCCTTATCCCTGGTACTTACTGTACCTTTAGTTTCACCTTTCATAAGATGTCTTAAAAATGGTATACAAAGTGTGTGTGTTTTCTCCATTGAGGAAACACATACTTGAGATTCAGTGAAGTTCTTACAAATATGAATGATTCATTCCTTTTTATTCCTGAATAATATTCACTCACATGGATATACTACATTTTGTTTATTCATTCATATATTCAAGAATATTGGCTTGTTTCCAGTTTGGGGATGTTATAAATAAAACCTTACAATAATGTACAGATTTACTTGTAAATGTATGTTATCATTTCACTTGGGCAAACACCAAGGAGTGGGACCATTAGGTTCAATGGCAAATGTATGTCTTAACTAGAAAAGATATTGACAACAGGTTTTTCAAGTAACTGAATCATTTTTCATTTTCAACAAAAATTAGGAGGGTTCCAGTTGCTCTGCATTCTCTTCAACACATTTGTCTGTTTTCTAAAGCCATTCTAGTGAGTGTGTCTCATTATGATTTTAATTCATATTTACCTAATGGCTAAAGATGTTGAGAAGGTATCATTTAATTCGCTTATTTACCAACCTTATACTTTTCAAGTAAAGTCTCAGTTCAAGCCTTTTACACGTTTTTTAAATTGTATTTTTAAAAATCAAGTGTTGAGAGTCCTTTATATATTCTACCCACAGACTTTTATTACACATGAATATATAAATCATTTCTTCTAACATGTGGTTTGTTTTCTAGTCTCTTAGCATTGTCCTTATGAATGAGAAGCTTTCTTTAACCATTTTCTTAGTGTAGATCTGATGGTGATGAGTTTTTTCCCTCCTTTGTATGTCCAAAAGTTATTTCACCTTTCTTAATGAAAGACATTTACAGGAATAAAATTCTAGGTGGACAGTTTTATCTTTCAGTAATTTAGAATGCCGGTAGTCATTCTCACTGACACTGTTTCTGATGATTTTTCTGTAGTCATCCTTTTTCCTCTTTTCTACACACCATGCTCTTTATCTCTGGTTGCATCTGAGACTGTCTTCACCACTACATTTGCCTTGGTGTAGATTCCTTGGTGTTTCTTGTGGCTGGGACTTCTTGAGCTTCTTAGGTCTATGGGTTTAGAGTTGACATCAAACTTGAAAAATTATAAGATATTATTCTCACCTTCCTTTTGATAATCCAATATACAAAAATCAAGTCACATTAAATTATCCAATAGACCATTAGTGCAATTTTTTTTTAAATCTAGTTTACTTTGGTGTTTCATTTTTTTTCTGTTTCTACATCCTCAAGTTCACCGATCTTTGTGTGCGTGTGCTGTCCAAACAATCACTAATCCTTTTTAATGAATTGTTTATTTCATACACTCTATTTCTTATCTCTAGAATTCAGTTTTGGGTCTTTTTAATATTTTGTGTTTCCCTACTTTAGTTTTTAACTATGCTTACAAAAGTGCTTTAATGCCCTTGTCTCCTAGTTCTAATTTTGGTATGAGTCTTGGATTGGTTTTAATCAATTCATTTCCTCATCATTATTGGTTGTATTTTTTGCTTCTTTTCATGCTGATTTTGTTGCATGGCATACATGTTGGGTTTTACATTCCTTATTTTGGGACATTTTTCTTTTCATATAAATGTGCTTTTGTTCTTGAGATTTAGTTAATACTTGAAAAGAGGTTGATCATTTGGGGTCTTGCTTTTTAGTTTTGTTAAGCAGTCTGTACCCATGCTCAGTCTAGGGAAAATTAGTCATCACTAATGAGGCAATACTGAGAACTTTCTGTTAATTCTACCAAATGCTTATTGAATGGTGAGGATTTTTTGAGTCTGGCTAGGAGAACAGACATTATTTCTGTTTTGCATGAGGGCCAGGTGATTCCTCTGCATATTCTTGGAAAGAATATTCACATACATGTACTTATCTAAACAATCAAAGGGAATTCTGTGAATCTTGAGGTCTCTCTGTGATGATCCTTCTTCTCTGGTACTCCGATTTAAGGAATCTGTCCTTTGGACCACCTCAAACTCTTAACTTCGAAGTCTGCTGAGGTACACATGAATGCCTCTTCTCTCCTTCGGCCAGGAAATTCTTTCAAGGAGTAGATGGGACAACGAAAGGCCTCCTATCAGCATTTCCTGTTTTAGGGACAAGTTACCTGAAACAATGTCTCTCAACTACCATTTTATAAAATTCTTCTATTGTTTGACTGATTTTGTATTTTTTCAGGCAGGAAGGTAAATCTAATCCCTGTTACTCTATTTTAGCAAGGAGCAGAAATCACCTTTCAACTATCTTTTGAATAGAAACAATTTTAAAAGAAAGTTCTAATACACTAGAATTAACTGTTATATAGTAACATAGTAATGGTTATTTGTGTTTTTTCTTTTTTTTCCTTTTTGGCACTTGGGATTGAACCTGGGACACATAACCATTGAGCTACATCCCAGCCCTTTTTATTTTTTGTTTTGAGACAGGGTCTTGCTAAGTTGCTAGGGCCTTGCTAAGTTGCTGAGGCTGGTTTTGAACTTGCAATCCTTTTGCCTTAGACTCCTGAGTCACTGTTTTCTATTTTTTTTTTCTTTAACTCTACATCTCCATGGCATCACATTCTTTCTAAAGAGCTGCTTTTAAGACTTCTGGTAAAGATCTACTAATGGTAAATTCTCTCAGCATTTGTAGATATTGAGAATTTTATTTTATTTCAATTATTTCATATAATTCCTATACCATAAAATTTATCTTTATATGTACAATTCAGTGTTTCTTAGTATATTTACAGTGTTGCATAGTCACTACCAATATCTAATTTCATGATATTTTCATTACCTTCAAGTAAGACATTTTATGCATTAACAGTCACTCCTCATTCTCCTCTATTCCAATCCCCTGGTAACCAAAAGTCTACTTTTATTGTCTGTATTTTTTTAGTTTTTTTGGAAGGTTGTGTTTTGTTTTGTTTTCATTGTTGTTGTTTTTGTTGTTGTTGTTGTTGTTGTTCTTTCTGGACATTTCTACCTATAATAGAATAATCGAATATGTGGCATTTTATGTTTGACTTTATTCACTTTGGGAAATAGTTTCCAGTACATACATATTGTAGCATTTATCATTAACTTTTATTGTCTAGTATTATTCCACTGTATGAATATACCATAATGGATATCATTAATGAATATCCATTAATCAATTAACATTTGGGGTGTTTCCATTTTGAAATATTATAAATGATGCTTCTATGGTCATTCCCATAAAAATATTTGCGTGAATACATGCTTTCACTTCTTTGAGGTATTTAGGTAAAAATAAAATTGCTGGATCAGTCATTTCCTCTACAGTCACTGCTCAACATTTCTCAAAGCATTTGCATTATTTTGTATCTCTGTCAGCAATGTAAGCGGGCTAATTTTTCTATACCTTTTCAATACTCGTTAGATCCAAATTCTTTAATTTGGTTATCCTACTGGATGTGAAGTAACTAGTTTTGATTTACATGTTCCTTACGGCAATGTTTAGGGATTATTTCATGTGTTTATGTTCATTTGTATATCTCACTCAGAGACATATCTATTCAAATTCTTTTCCCTTTTTAATTAAGTTATTTTTATTTTAACTGTTGAAATGTTTCAAATAGTCTGTTAACCATTTTTGAGAGTAGACCCTCATTAGACATATGATTTATAAATATTTTCCCCTATTCCATGGATTGTTTTTTTTTTTTTTTCCACTTCCTTAATGTGCCCTTTGAAGACACTAGAAGACATTCTTCCTTTCATGACCCAGCCACAATACAAATGATCCATTGTAATGATCCATCATTTTCCCTTCCTCTAGTCGCAACTGATTTTTATCCATACCTTAGGGTGACCGGCTTTATTTGCCTTCCCCTAGAGTCTTAAAGTTTTCTAGTGATTGTTTTCTTTTGTTTAGTATAGGAAAAACAAACCCTAGTTAAGAGTATCCTGCCATTCCTGCAATGGTGGTCTCTCCCATCTCCCAGGTCTGCAACATGGATGGAGCTTCCTTCTGCTCTCTATCCTTGTCCCCAGCCTTTTCACAAACATTTGTAGAAGGTCTATGAAGAAGGTCATGTTAGCTGATGTGCACTCCCCTACTGTCTGCAACTTCTAGAAGTTCTCTATCTTATTCCAGTTTACACTCAGCCTTTTGTACTTATTAACAATGCTATTTGATTCTTCCTTACCCGACAGTATGGTTTTTCCATCTTCTCAAGCTCTATACCCTGTTTTTCCATGTTGCATCCTTTATCTCAAAGAAGAAGCCTCTCTTTCCTTAAATTTTAATGTAGTCAGTCTCCCTGCAGCATTGGTTGGCTGATATGTTCAAGAAAGTTATGATTTTATTGGTTATCTGGATTGGATTTTTCTTATTTTTAGGTTGAGTGTATTCTCTTTCCTGCATTATACATCCTAAACAGTCACTCTGTATTTAAACGACCATTATACAAAAGTAATTTGTTTTCTCCAAAAGTTTAATAGAAGAATAGCTTCAAGGAGTAGGATTTAAAAAAAAAAAAAGTAGTAGCATTTTTAGGGTTTTCTACAACCAGTTTAGGTCAAATTGTGAATCAGTTGTCTTTAGCAATGCTTTAAAAAAAATGTGATGCAGTATCTGAAAATTGTGGCCAGATTTTATCATCCCTAGAATTGAAAATGTGATTCAGGAGGAAAAATAATCACTTGTTAGGTTAGCCAGTCATATTCCTGGCCAGATGATAAAATAAAAGCTAATTACTTTTTCATGTGGATTAATTTTGTATTGTTCTGCACATAGTCTTAAATTACAGTGCACTACTTGCAAGGGTAAATCTTCCTCACAATATAGTCCCATCATGTTAGTCTCTGTAAGGATAATACTGAAAACTAACCTAACATTTTTTAGCATCATCAGTACATTTCCTTCAAGAAACATATGAGATAAAGAAAAAAATTGCTTTGGAAAATAAGTGGCATATACATTTAAATGATGACTTTGATGTTTCAAGGTCTAAATAATCCAAATAGAGTCTGCTTTTTATATTATCCACATTGATTCCAAGTAACAGCTGTTTTGGGAATTCCCAAGGTTAGACAAATTTAATTTCTACAAGAAAAGTAGGTCTTATTTGATTTTACAGATTGTCTACAAAGATTGAATTAGTTAGAAGATTGCTAATTTTCGTCTTTACTTGGTACCATTTAGGTAGAACTACATTGCTAATTCATACCCAAAAAAAAAGAATCACTTATTGAAGTGGAAGAGAATTAGCCTCAAATGTCACACTTAACAGCATCAGCTCTCAAAATACCACAGTTGGTTATTAAGATGAAATACCTCACAGATGTTCACAAAACCTACCTAATCATACCAATGTTACAGTTCAAAGGAGAGAACAATTGATTTCCCAAAGTAAAGGCTTTTGAGAACAGGATGAGCCTGACAAAATGCAAAATCTTTACTAATAATTAATAACCCAGAGGTTCTCAACTCAGCTATAGCTAAGAAGAAAGCAAAGGTCAGTCTTAACAGAATATCTGCCAGCTGCCTAATAGTACCCCCCAAAGAGTTACTGAAAACCAATAAATGTTTTAATTGTAAAATATAGTGAATTTCAGAGCACTAGAGAAAAAAGACAAGATTTTCTTCTGGAGTTGGCATTCTATAGGAAATATTATAAAGTAGGAAGAAATCAAGATACTCTGAAGATTGAATATTCCTTCATTGTTTTATAGATTTAGGGCATTCCCAGGAGAGCAGCAGCCTGTTATTTTCAATAGCTGACCCACTCTGACCATCAAATTAAGCCAATAATTAAGAAAGGAAGAAAATGCACTACTTTACATTTTTCTTAAGGATTTATCTGCCTTCTGCTAGTCCATGGGCAACTTGAAATTTCTGTTTCATTGTGTAAAATTTGTATAATGTAATACATACACACATACAAAGAAACTTGAGTCTGTGTGTGTATAATATAGCATAGAATGGATATTAGCCTTCCATATCCTAACTTAGCAGCTAAAAGATTAAAATTACTATGGAAATTCCTCATGTATTCCCAAATTAAATCCATCAACACAGCTCCTGCCCGGGTCCCACCTCCACCAGAGACAAAATATTCATTTTTAAGAGATATTTTTACCTTTAGTGCATTTATCCACCCACTATATATTATTCATTTTGCCATTTTTACACTTAACAAAATAATACTGTATGTATTGATCTGAAATAACTTATTTCATATAATTACACCTACGACTCACACAGTTTATTATATATAGGAGTGGTTCGTTCATTTGTACAGAAGAATTTATTTCATTATATAAAGCAATTTATTCATTCCCTGTCAATAAACATATAGGTTATTTATAAAGTTTTGTTTCTATAATATTCATACTTGCTTCAGTGAATGTCCTTGATTTTTTTTTTATTACTACTGATGCACATTTATGAGTCTCTGTGGGATGAGTCCTGTGGATAATAGCCTAAAGAAGTCAATGTAGTTACAAATAATAAAACAAGTATTTTTAATGAAGAATACAATAGAATAATAGAAGAAATTGGGATGGTATCAATTAGAATATATAGAAGATTTTATGATAAATTTTCATGTACCAGCATACATATATATTTATATGTATGAGTGTTGTGGGTTCACAAGGTAAAATGCATTGCTTATTGAGGGTCAGATTTATAGATGTTTACAAAAACTATAAGCTAACAAGTGGAATTGCTGTGTTATAAGATATGCCCATACCTAGTTTTACAAGCTAAGGCCAATATGTTTTCGAAATCGTTATGCCAATATGTAGACTGGTCTGTTCCGAACAAGAGAACACACATTTTCCATATCCTCATTAAAAATTAGCAGACCTTGTAATTTTTACCAATCAATCTAGTCAGTGTAAAATGGTCTCTCATTTAGTTTTTAATTTGCATTTTTCTGATAACTATGAAAATAAGTACATACTTACTATCCATTCACTGTACCTCTCTCAAAGTTATTGCTCTATGATTTTATTTTTCTATTGGGTTACCTTATTGATTTGTAGGAGTTCTTTATACATATTCATGAATGGTTTTCATGTTGTACGTGTTCTCAGAGTTCATGAAATATTTTCATTATGTTGTATTTTGATAAACAGAAGCACCTAGTTTTAATGTAGTCAACTCTGTGGCTTATGTTATCGTTGAGTCCTTGAGCATAGTTAATCATTTATTTTTTGTGTATCATCTTGATTAGATATTATTTCCCATAGAGAAGACAGAAAGTTATTTTATGGTCATTTTTTTTCTAAATGTTTTAAAATTTTACTTTCACATTTAATTCTTTATAAAGAATGAATGTTTGCATATGGAACACAGAATGAAGTGAACTTTATTTATTTCCAAGGATAACAATGTCCCACTACCATATAATGAATAAATCATCCTCCTTCCCCTGACTTTGGTCTATAATGTCTTTCCTTTTACCAAGTTTACATATACTTGTGAGTCTGATTCTAGATTATTTTCTTTGACTCCATTGTTATTTTTTCCCCCATGTTGATGATGTGTTTTTTTTGGCAGAAATACCAGGGATTGAACTCAGGAGCACTCCACCCATGAACCACAGCCCCAATCCTATTTTGGATTTTATTTAGAAACAGGGTCTCACTGAGTTGCTTAGCGCCTCACTTTTGCTAAGGCAGACTTTGAACTCTAGATACTCCTGACTCAGCCTCCCACACCACTGGAATTATAGGTGTGTGCCACCACACCACACATGAATTGAATTTTTATGTTAATTTATGGCTACCCAACTGGAATTTTCTCTTATTTATTTAATGCTAACATATTATTTCTCTGTAAAATAATGTAGTTTGTAAAAAACAAAAATTCTAATCTTTCCATGTACATCCTTGAAATATAATTTGTTTTTATTTGTTTACTTACTTACTTTACTTTTCCTTGCTTCCCTGGCTAGATCAGTAGAATACCCAGTGTTGAATGGAAATAATAATAGTTGGTAGTCTTGTGTCTTATTTGAAATATAATGGATTTTATTTTAGATATTTCATACTTTAAGATGTCTTCTATGTTTTATAAAGTTATTCTTTATCAGATTAAAGACATTTATTTACAGTTTTAAGAATTTTTAAAAATACTTTATACATATCTGTTAAGATAACTATACATTTTGCTTCCCTAAATGCAAATATATTAAATAAAATTTATAGATTTTCTAATATTATCCTGTTCTTACATTTTATGATAAAACTTGATTTGGTCTTGATGATATATTTGTTTTTACACTGGATTGGGTTTTACTATTTGATTTAGTATTTTTACCTCAATGTTTCTCAGTGATACTGACCCATCAATTTGTTACTGGATTATTCTTTCATTTTTATTAGGCATGGATATTATTGTTAATTCTGTTTTGAGGAAAAAGTCAGGTAGTATTACCCATATTAATTCTCTGGAAGAATTTCTATGAAATTAAATGGTCTTTGAATCGAAAGCTTATTTGGGACAAGTGTTAAACATGTGGGCTAATTTTTATTTTATACTATGGATTCAATTTAATTCATATAGGACAGTTCAGGCTTCCTATTCTATTTCTTCTTTGTAAATGATTTTTCTAGAAACATTAAGTTAAGGGTTTTTTTGTTTTGTTTTGTTTTGTTTTTTTCCTCTTAAAGGTTGAAAATCAACCTAGTGTAGGTTAGAATTTAAGACCAAAAGTGAGGGGACAGATCACCAGAGTTCAAATGCCACTTCCACTGCTCAGTGCCCAAGTGAGCTTGGATAGGTTACTTGTTTCTCTATGATTTCTTTTAAGAGATTCTGGTAAGTTACAAAAAACTAGACTCAGTTTAACCATCATTAAAATAGAATAATACTCAAATCATTAGGCATTTAAAAGGCATAGAATGAGTTAATGTAAGTAAAGTCCTCAGAGGTGAGCTTGAAGCAAAATTAGGTATACAAGAATTTCTTTCTATTATCATAATTTGTTTATTTTAGACTTCATTTTAACTGACTTGTATACTTTTCCTTTTTAAATCATTTTTATTTGATTTTTTTTCTTTCCCACTTTAGTTTTAAATTATTTATCTTCTTGCTTTTCACCTGTTAGTTTTTTTCCCTCATCTTAATCATTTTAGGCTCAATCAGATTTCTCTTTTTTTTAAATGTGCAAATTTTATTAATTAATATTTTTCTTGAACACTAAAGAAAGAAATTAAAGAAAACCTTAGAAGATGGAAACATCTCCCATGTTTTTGGATAGGTCAAACTGATATTGTCAAAATGGCCATACTACCAAAAGTGCTCTACAGATTCAATGCAATTCCAATTAAAATCCCAATTATGTGCCTCACAGAAACAGAGCAAGCAATCATGAAATTCATCTGGAAGAATAAGAAAACCAGAATAGCTAAAGCAATTCTTAGCAAGAAGAGTGAAGCAGGGGGTATTGCAATACCAGAACTTCAACTATTCTACAAAGCAATAGTAACAAAAACAGCATGGTATTGGCACCAAAATACACAGGTAGATCAATGGTACAGAATAGAGGACACGGACACAAACCCTAATAAATACAGTTTTCTCATCCTAGACAAAGATACCAAAAACATGCAATGGAGAAAAGATAGCCTCTTCAACAAATGGTGCTGGGAAAACTGGAAATCCATATGCAGCAGAATGAAACTAAACCACTATCTCTCACCCTGCACAAAACTCAACTCAAAACGGATCAAGGACCTTGGAATCAGACCCAGAGACCCTGCATGTTATAGAAGAAAAATTAGGTCCAAATCTTCAACATGTCAGCTTAGAATCAGACTTCCTTAACACGACTCCCATAGCACAAGAATAAAAGCAAGAATCAATAATTGGGATAGATTCAAACTAAAAAGCTTTCTCTCAGCAAAGGAAACTATCAGCAATGCGAAGAGAGAACCTACAGAGTGGGAGAAAATCTTTGCCACACATACTTCAGATAGAGCACTAATTTCCAGAATATATAAAGAACACAAAAAACTCTACATGAAGAATACAAATAACCCAATCAACAAATGGGCTAAGGAAATGAACAGACACTTCACAGAAGAAGATCTACAAGCAATCAAAAGATATATGAAAAAATGTTCAACATCTCTAGTAATAAGAGAAATGCAAATCAAAAGTACACTAAGATTCCATCTCACCCCAATTAGAATGGCAATTATCAAGAATACTAGCAACAACAGGTGTTTGCGAGGATGTGGGGATAAAGGTACACTCATACATTGCGGAGATTCCTTAGAAAACTTGGAATGGAACCACCATTTGACCCAGCTATCCCACTCCTTGGCCTATACCCAAAGGACTTAAAATCACCATACTACAGAGATATAGCCACATCAATGTTCATAGCTGCTCAATTCACAATAGCCAGATTGTGGAACCAACGTAGATGTCCTTCAATTGATGAATGGTTAAGGAAACTGTGGTATGTATATACAATGGAATATTACTCAGCCCCCAAAAATAATAAAATTATGGCATTTGCAGGCAAATGGATAAAATTGGAGAATATCCTGCTAAGTGAGATAAGCCAATCTCAAAAAACCAATGGACGAATGATCTCGCTGCTAAGCAGATGATGATACGTAATGGGGAGTGGGAAGGAGGCAAGAATGGAGGAAGGAGGGACTATATAGAGGGAAAAGAGAGGTGGGAGGGGTGGGGGGAAGGAAGAAAAATAACAGAATGAATCAAACACCATTACTCTTTGTAAATGTATGATTACACAAATGGTATTCCTCTTCTTCATATACAAACAAACAAGTTGTATCCCATTTGTTTACAATAAAAAAGTGAAAAAAATATTTTTCTTTTGAACAATAAAACTTTATCAAATTCAAATATTTTCTGACAAAAATATTTTTAACCAGAAAAATAACAAACTTCAGAACTTTTATGCTTCATTCACTTCAAACCATAATAGTTCAGTGTTATTCATATTTTTATCAAAAGAAGAAATTTTTTCTCCTTTGTCTTTCACCAACTCATCTTGAAACCTGGCATGGAATATTCTGCTGTTTGTAACTGTTGATTATATGTGCGTGTATGTGTATTTGTCTAGTTTTTATAATTAAAAATTAAAAATTGTGGCAGTATATATTACATAAAATCTACCATCTTCACCATTTTTAAATGTATAGATTGGTAGTGTTAAGTATATTCACATTATTATGCAACAAGTCTCCAAAAATGTTTCATCTTCCAAACCTGAAACTCTCTACTTATTCAAAAAGAATTGCCTATCCCCCCATTCTCTAAAGGCCCTGAAAATTACCACTTTTATATGTTTATAAATTTACTATTTTAAATAGCTCATGCAAGGGGAATTATATAATATATGTCCTTTGTCCCAGGCTTTTTTCACTTAGCATAATGTCCTCAAAGTTCATCCTTGTAGCATATGTCAGAATTTCCTTTCTATGGCAAAATAATATGCTGTATGTAAACACCACATTTTTGATTCTCTACTTATTTGTCAATGGATACTTGGATTACTTCTACCTTTTGGTTGTTGTAAAAAATGCTGTTATGAACTCATTTATACAAATCTATCTTTCCAACAAATTGAGATCATGCTTTCAATTCTTTTGGGTATAAACCCTGAAGTGAAATTGCTGGATCACATGGTGATTTTATTTATGATTGTTTGAGAACACCCCACAAACTGTTTTCCATAGCATCTGCACCATTTCACATTCCCACTAATGGAACACAAGGGAATTTTGCATTTTTGATACACACTTATATATATATTTGTTAAATATTATAATTTATATAAATTGTTAATTCACATGTTAATTTAAATTTATTTTTTATTTTATTATATTTGTTCCAATTAGTTGTACATGACAGTAGAATGTATTTATACATTTTGGTAGATCATACATACAGTATAATATCTCATTTTTCTGATTATACATATTGCAAGAGCCTATCAGTAATGCAGTCATATGTGTACATGAGGTGATAATGTCTGTTTCACTATACTATTATTCCTTCTCCCATACCCCTTCCCCTCCCTTAACTCCCCTTTACCTAATAAAATGTAACTCTACCTTCCCTATCCCCCTTCCCTTATTGTGAATTAGTTTCTGCATATCAGAGAACACAATTGGCCTTTGGTTTTTTGGGTTTGACTTATTTCACTTAGCGTGATATTCTTTAACTCCTTCCATTTACCAGAAAATGACAAAATTTCATTCTTCTTTAAAACTGAGTAATATTCCATGATATATAATGTATACCACATTTTCTTTATTCATTCATCTGGGGAAGGGCATCTAGATTGGTTCCATAGTTTAGCTATTGTGAATTGGGCTACTATAAACATTGATGTGATTGTGTCAGTGTAGTATATTGATTTTAAGTCCTTTGGATGTGAACTGAGGAGTGGGATAACTGTGTCAAATGGTGGTTCCATTCCAAGTTTCCTGAGAAATCTCCATATTGCTTTCCATAATTGTTGCACCAATTTGCATTCCCACCAGCAATGCATGAACATCCTTGCCAATATTTATTTTGCTTGTATTCTGGATTATTGCCCTTCTGACTGGAGTGAGAAGAAATCTTAGAGTAGTTTTGATTTGCATTTCTCTAATTGCTAGAGATGTTGAACATTTTTTCATGTATTTGATCGGTTGTATATCTTCTGTGAAGTGTCTGTTCAGTTCCTTAGTCCATTTATTAATTGGGTTATTTGTTTTTATGGTGTTAAGTTTTTTGAGTTATTTATATACCCTGGAGACTAATACTTTATCTGAGGTGCATATGGTAAAGATTTTCTCCCATTCTGAAGAATCTTTCTTCACATTATTGTTTCTTTTGCTGAGAAGAAGTCTTTTAGTTTGAGTTCATCCCATTTATTGATTTTTGATTTTATTTCTTGCATGTTAGGAGTCTTGTTAAGGAAGTCGGGTCCTAGGCCGACATGGTAAAGATTTGGTCTTACTTTTTCTTCTAGTAGTCGCAGGGTTTGTGTTCTAGTGCCTAAGTCTTTGATCCACAGTGAGTTGAGTTTTGTGCAGGGTGAGAGGTAGGGTTGAATTTCATTTTGTTACATGTGGCTTTTGATTTTTTCCAGCACCATTTATTGAATAAGCTTTCTTTATTCCAGGGCATGTTTTTGGCGCCTTTGTCTAGTATGAGATACCTGTGTTTATGTGGATTTATCTCTGTGTTTTCTATTCTGTACCACTGGTGTACATGTCTATTTTGGTGCCAATGCCATGTCATTTTTAATTACTATAGCTCTGTAGTATAGTTTGAGGTCTTGTTTGTGATGCCTCCTGCTTCACCTTTCTTGCTAAGGATTGTTTTGGCTATTCTGAATCTCTTATTTTTCCAAATGAATTTCATGATTGCTTTTTATAGTCCTGTGAAGAAAGTCATTGGAATTTTAATAGGAATTGCATTAAATTTGTATAATGCTTTTGTAGTACAGTCATTTTGACAATATTAATTCTGCCTATCCAGGAGGATGGGAGATCTTTCCATCTTCTAAGGCCTTCTTCAGTTTCTTTTTTTTATAGTTCTGTAGTTTTCATTGTAGAGGTCTTTCACCTCTTTTGTTAGATTAATTCCCAAGTTTTTTTTTTTTTTTTTGCGGTGATTATGAATGGGGTAATGTTCTTTATTTCTCTTTCAGTGGATTCATTACTGATACATAGGAATGCATTTGATTTATAGGCATTTATTTTATATCCTGATATTTTGCTGAATTCATTTACTAATTCTAGAAGATTTTTGGTGGAATTTTTTGGGTCTTCCAAATATAAAATTATATGATCAGCATATAGTGATAGTTTGAGTTCTTCTTCAACTAGTTTTATACATTTAATTTCTTTCTTCTAATAGTCCTGGCTAACGTTTAAAGGACAGTGTTGAATAAAAGCGGTGAAAGGGGGTATTCTTGTCTTGTTGCAGGTTTTGGAGGGAATGCTTTCAATTTTTCTCTGTTTACAATTATGTTGGCCTTGGGTTTAGTATATATGCTTTTTAAGATGTTGAGGTGTGTTCCTAATACCCCTAGTTTTTCTAATGTTTTGGACATGAAGGGATGCTGTATTTTGCCAAATACATTTTCTGCATCTATTGAGATGATCATATGATTCTTATTTTTAAGTCTATTGATATGATGAATTACATTTATTAATTTCTGTGTGTTGAACCAACCCTGCATCACTGGGATGAACATCACACTTGATCATGGGGCATTATCTTTTTAATATGTTTTTGTATGCAAGTTGCCAGAATTTTATTGAGAATTTTTGCATCTATGTTCATCAGGGATATTGGTCTGAAGTTTTCTTTCCTTGATTTGTCTGTCTGATTTTGGTATCAGGGTGATACTGACTTCCTAGTACAGGTTTGGAAGGGTTCCTTCATTTTCTACTTTATGGAATAATTTGAGAAGTATTGGTGTTAATTCTTCTTTGAAGGTCTTGTAGAACTCAGTTGAGAATCCATCTGGTCCTGGGCTTTTCTTAATTGGTAGGCTTTTAATGGCATTTTCTATTTCATTACTTGAAATTGTTCTGTTTAAATCCTGTATATGACCTCCTGATTCAGTTTATGTAGTTCATATGTCTCTAGAAATTTGTCAATGTCTTCAATATTTTCTATTTTATTGGAGTATAAATTTTCATAATAGTTTCATTTATCTTCTGTATTTCAGTTGTGTCCATTGTGATATTTTCTTTTTTATCAGGTATTTTAGTTATTTGAGTTATCATTTTTTTTCTCTTTGTTAGTGTGACTAGGGGTTTATCAATTTTGTTGATTTTTTTCAAAGAACCAACTTTTTGCTTTGTTAATTTTTTGATTGTTTTGTTTTAATTTCATTGATTTCAGCTGTGATTTTAATCATTTCCTGTCTTCTACTGTTTTGGTGTTGATTTGTTCTTCTTTTTCTAGGGTTTTGAGATGTACTATTAGGTTATTTATTTGTTGACTTTTAATTCTTTTAATGAATGTGCTCAATGCAATGAAGTTTTCTCTTAGTACTTCCTTTATAGTGTTCAATGCAATGAAGTTTTCTCTTAGTACTTCTTTTATAGTGTCCCAGAGATTTTGGTATATTTTAAAGGTACTCTGATTTACCTCTATTTTTTCATTTCACCATTGATTTCTCCTACTATCCATTCATCATTCAATAGTATATTATTTAGTCTCCATGTGTTAGAGTAGCTTCTATTTTTTATTTTATAATTGATTTCTAATTTCAGTCCATTATGAAGTGATAGAATGCATGGTATTATCTCCATGTTTTTTGTATTTATTCAGAGTTGTTTTGTGGCATAAGATATGGTCTATTTTAGAGAAGGATCCATGGGCTGCCAAGAAAAAAGTGTATTTTCTCATCGATGGATGAAATAATCTATATATGTGTTTTAAGTCTGAATTATTGATTATATTATTTAGTTCTATTTCTTTCTTTATTGTTCGTTTAGAAGATCTGTCCAGTAGTGAGCAAGGTGTGTTAAAGTCTCCCAGTATTATTGTGTTGTGATCTATTTGATTCTTGAAATTGAGAAGGGTTTGTTTGACATACATAGATGCTCCATTGTTTGGAGCATAAATATTTACAAGCGTTATGTTTTCCTTCTTTATAAATTCCTTCAGTACAATGAAATGACCTTCTTCGTCCCTTCTCATTAACCTTGGCTTGAAGTCTACCTTATCTGATATGAGGATGGAAACCCCTGCTTGTTTATGCAGTCCGTACTAGCAATATGATTTTTTCCCACCCTTTCACCTTCAGTCTGTGGATGTCTTTACCTATGAAGTGAGTCTCTTGGAGGTAGCATATTGGACCTTCTTTTTTAATCCAATTTGCAAGTCTAGGTCTTTTGATTAATGAGGTTAGTCCATTAATATTCAAGATTATTACTGAGATATGACATGTATTCATGGTCATTTGGGTTTGTTTGTAACTTTTAATTTGATTTAGTTTCTCTTTTGACTATTCCCTTAGTATAGTTCCTCCAGCAAAGGGAGAAACTAAAAGAAATCCTCATGGAATATTTTGTCGATAATGTTCTGTAGTGCAGGCTTTCTAACTGAATTATATTAACTTCTGTTTATCATGGAAGGTTTTTATTTCATCTTCAAATCTGAAACAATTTTTCTGGATAAAAGATTTGTGGTTGGCATTCATTTTCTTTCAGAGCTTCAAATATGTTGTTCCATGACCTCCCAGCTTTGGGGGTCTGGGTTGAGGAATAAGTTGAGATCTGAATTGGTTTTCTCCTTTACATAATTTGCTTTTTTCTCTCATGGCCTTTAAGATTTCATCCTTATTCTGTATTTTAGTCATTTTCATTATTATGTGTCTTAGTATGGGTCTGCTATAGTTTTGTACATTTGGGATCCTGTAAACCTCCTGTATTTGATTTTCTATTTCATTCTTTAGGTTTGGGAAATTTTCTGATATTATGTCATTGAAAAGATTGTGCATTCCTTTGGTTTGTATCTCTGCTCCTTCTATCCTGATAACTCTTAAATTTGTTCTTTTCATGTTATCCCATCGTTCTTGGAAGTTCTGTTTATGGATTCTTATCATCTTCTCTGCATGGGCAACTTTATTTTCAATATTAAATATTTTGTCTTCACTGAGGTTCTATCTTCCAAATGGTCTATTCTGTTGGTGATGTTTTCCATTGAATTTATAATTTGATTTATTGATTCCTTCATTTCAAGGATTTCTGCTTGTTTTAATTTTCACAATCTCAAACTCTTTATTAAAGATATTTTTCACTTCCTGTATTTTCTCTTTGACTTCATTCTTTATACCATCCTTTACCTCTCAGATCAGATTAACTATGTACGTTCTAAACTCCTTCTTGGACATTTTTTCTATTGTGTTGTCAGTGGCTTCTCTTATTGGAGCATCTTCATTTTTTGTGGCATTTCGCTCCCTTGTTTTTTTCACATTGCTTATGTGTTTTCCCTTCTAGTTGTATGGATCTGAGGCAAAACCAGTTCTATCCTGTAGATCTATATTGTCACTGAAGATTTCCAGTATCCAACTTTTATGAGGAAGACTAACATCAACAGCACGTAGTGCAAACATACACAGCTCAAATCTAATAGCTCCCAATATAGTGCCTTCTCACTATGAACAGCAATGATGAGTTCAATTACTGTTCACAATAAAAACAGAAAATTTGCCAAATGAATTTACAATTTCAAATAGTGGACAAAGAAAGAACAAAAACAATGCAGGACATGGTGTTCCTGAAGGAGAAAGAGAGAAGCAAGAAGCAAAAATCCACAGGCAGAGTGGAAGAGCAACCAACAGAGATTGGTTGTTAGGTGAAGAAAAGGTAGAAAGTGAATCTAGGAAGACAGACAAGCAAGGGGAAGAATATATATATATATATATATATATATATATATATATATATATATAAAGAGAAGAAAAAAATATTGAAAATATAAGAATATACAGAATATACAGCAGAACTATAAAACACCATGCATATATCATCATCTTCAACAAACTGATGCACAAAAAACACCCTATTCCAAATATGTTGGATAAAGATGTCAGAGAAGGAAAAAATAAAAATAAAATAAATCTCAGTGGAAAACTGTCTCTGCCAGCATCTAAAATCATTTCAATCCTGTCTCTGACTTCCAACAAGACTGCCTGGCCCAGACCAAACCTGGCAGACCCAGTCACTGTCCCACCAATCTGGGCCTCAGATGTCCTGGGTTCAGCCACATTGCAATCCCAAGATCTTAAAGCCACTGTAATTTGGAGAGAGACCATGAGGGATGAGCAATCCTAAGAGATAGTAACTAGATGGTGGCAATCCACACTCCCAGGAGGAAGACCCCAGTTGCAGCCAAACCCATAGAAACCCTAACACTGAATCTCCAGGTTCTGGCCAGTGTCCCAAGACAGTGGTGACTGCACCCTAAGATGGCAGTGGCAGCAACCCAAAAACACCCCAAACAAACCGCAAGCTCTGGCTAGTGTCTCAAAATGGATGTGCCGGTGTGCAACCAAACCTGGCGTCTCCCTGGCAGCAGAACTCTGTGCAGTGGTGGAGGTGGTAGCAGCAAGAGTGAGTGGCAGCAGGCAGGGGGTCAGCAGCTGCAGATGTTGGTGCTGTTGGTGGCAGGTAGGGGGACTGTAGCAGTGGTGGCGGTGGCAATGACTGTGGCTGCAGCTGCAGCAGCACCCAGAGAGGAGACCTCCAGGCGGCCTCCAGAGAGCAGCTGTGACTTTGATGGCAGCAGTATCATCAGTAGCAGCAGTGGTGACTCAGTGTAGATGGCGGCCTGGTGTCCAAGGCAGCGTTGAGGACAGCAGACCTCCGAGCACGGGGACTGAGACAGTGCCAACAGCAACAGCAGTGCCCAGAGAAAAGAACTCTGGGCACCTGGGGCAGCGGCCTCAGGGGCAGCTGCACCCTGCCCCCCAGAGAAGACCTCCTGGCAGCTGCAGGGGCATCCACATTAGCGGTGTCTATCTACTTTCAAATGTAAGCATAAATTACGTATTTTACATTTTAATGTTTTATTGGTACATTATAATTACACATAATAGTGGAATTCAATGTGACATATTTGTACATACACATAATTTACTTTAATTAATTTCATTCCTTAGTACTTCCCCTTTCTCTTCCCTCCTGCCTCCCTGGATCTCTTTTCTCTACCAGTCTTCTATTTCTTAATTAGTACATTATAATTACACATAAAGTGGGATTCATTGTGATATATTTATACATGCAAATGGCATAATTTGGTCAATTTTCCAGCATTTCCTCTTTCCTTCCCCTCCTTGCTCCTTCTGATCACCTTCCTCTAAGTTACTGCTTTTATTTTTGTGACATCTTTTTATGTATTCCTTTTCTCTCTCTCTCCTCTCCTCTTCTCTCTCTCTCTCTCTCTCTCTCTCTCTCTCTCTCTCTCTCTCTCTCTCTCTCTCACTTCGACAGATGAGAAGAAACATTTGACCCTTTACTTTTTTGAGTCTGGCTTATTTCACTTAGCATTTTACCTTCCAGTTCCATTCCTTTATTAGCAAATTACTTATATTATTCTTCTTTACAGCTGAGTAAAACACTATTCAGTCTTCTGTTTACAGCATCTAGACTGGTTCTATGACTTGACTATTGTGAATTGTGCTGCCAGTTCCATTCCTAGTCTTTTGAGGAATCTCCATACTGATTTCTGTAGTTGTTTTACTAATTTGCCATCCCAACAAGGTATGAATGCATCTTTTCCCCTTGTATCCTTGCCAGCACTTATTGCTGTTATTTGTATTCTTGATTCTAATGAAGTAAAATGAAATCTCAGTGAAGTTTCAACTTGCATTTCCCTGATTGATAAAGATCTTAAACATTTTTCAAATATTTGTTGGTCATTTATATTTCTTCTTTTGAAAAATGCCTGTTTAGTTCATTGACCCATTTATTGATGAATTGATTGTTTAGATGTTTCTTGAGTTCTTTCTATATTCTGGATGTTAACCCTCTGTCAGAAGAGTAACTGGCAAAGATTTTCTCTTTGTAGCCTCACTTCATGCTCTTAATTGTTTCATTTGCTGTAAAGAAGCTTAATAATTTGATGTTACTCCACTTATTGATTCTTGGTTTTACTTCTTGAGCCTTAGGAGTCTTATTGAGGAAATCATTTCCTGTGCTTCAACCTGGGGGTGTTATCCCTATGTTTTATTCTAGCAGTTGCAAAGATTCTGGTCTAATACCTAGGTCTTTGATCCACTTTCAGTTAACTAGTTTCATTTTTGTTCCAGTACCACTCGTTTAAAAGTCTGTCTTTTCTCCAACTTATGTGTTTGGTACCTTTGTCACAGACCCCAATGTGATCTTTATGTGGATTTGTCTCTATGTCTACTATTCCATTGGTCCTTGTGTCTGTTTTATGCCAATATCTTGCTATTTTTTTACATATTATAGTTTTAAACAGAAGTGTAAGTTACATATTGTAAAAAGCTCAGGTCTTAAGTATGCTATTCAATTAGTTTTGACAAATGCATAATATGGTAACAGTCTATTTTCATCATCAGAATATTTTCTTGTGGCCCTTGTCAATCAGTTACAAACCTGATTGCTGTTACTGTATGTTTTGTTATTTATCTATTTCAGAATTCCATGACAATGAAAACATTTTTTAGTCTGGATTCTTCTACTAAGCACAACATTTTTTGATGCATACACATATCAATCATTCATTCTTTTCTAATCCTGAGGAGTCATCCATTGTATAAATGCACTGCTGCTTGTTATTGATAGAATTAGATGGCCTCCTATTTTTAGTTATTATGAATGGAACTATTATAAACCTCTTTGTATAATGCTTTTCAGGGTTGGCTTTCACTCATTTGGGGTTAATATCTAGAAGTGGAATTACTGGTTCATATGATTAGAATGTGTTTTTCTCTAAAGAATCTGACAAATTATTTTCCAAAATGGTTATACTATTTTGCATTTTCTAAAGAAGTACAGGAGAGTTCTAGTTGCTCTGAAGACCTAACAACATTTGGTTGTTGGCAATCTTGTTATTTCAGACATATTTTTGAGTTACAGTGACATCTTAATTTGGTTTGTATTTCTATGACAATAAATAAAGTTTAGTACTTTTTCATGTGCATTTTAGATAATCATGTAACTTATCTTGAGAAGTATTTAAGAGTTTTCTCATTTTAATGGATTATATCTGCTTATCAAGTTGTAAAGGTTTTGAAGTCTCTTGAATAGAAGTCCTTTGCCAGATATATATTATATAAATAGATTCTCCTTTTCTTTGTTTTACCTGTTTAATTTCTGTACAATGTGCATCTTTCATTTTATATATTTTAATAGACAAATAAAATTATACATATTTATGGAGAACCATGTAATATTTCAATACATATATACATTGTGTAAGGGTATGCATATACCTCTCCTCAACCATTAATCAGTTTTTATGAGGAAACATTCAAAATTTTTTTTTCTGCTTTTTGAACATACAATACGTAATTGGTATCTATATCACCCCTCTGTGTAATAGCATGCCAGAACATTTTTCTTCTATCTAACTGAAATTTAATACCCATCAATCAACCTACCCCATCCATCCCCCTACTTTATGAGCCTCTGGTAACCCCCCTGTTTTGCTCTCAGAAATGGTGCCTGTTGTTTTTGTTTTTTTGTAGTGGGATTGAACCCAATGGCACCTAACCACTGAACTGCACATCCTCAGCACTTTTCATTTTTTATTTTGAGACAGGGTTTGCTAAGTTCCTCAGGACCTCACCAAATTGCTGAGGCTAGCCTCAAACTTGCAGGCCTACCGTCTCAACCTCTTGAGTCACTGGGATTATAGGCATGCTCCACAGCATCTGGGAAGAAGGGTGCCTTTTAATAAGCAAATTTTTTTTACTTTGATGAAGTCAGTGTTTTCAGTCTTTAATATCACATTTCGTTTTATTTCTTCTCTAAGAAAACAACTACTGAAAAGTTGCATAGATATTCCCTATTTTATTTTTTATAGTTACTTTTTCATTTTGGCACTTTCATTTAGGCCTCAGATTCATCTCGAAGTCATTTTTTTATACAGTGTAAAATAGAGGGTTTTTTTTTTTGCCATGGGTATATTTCGAAAATGTGTTCTTTCCACTGGGAATTTTGCCTTAAATGAGTATTTTACTTTGTCAAATAATGTATGCATCTATGAAAATGATTTTCAATTAGTATATTAATTAATTATATTGACTGACTCAGCATGTTAAAATATACTTGTGCTCCTAGGATAAATCATTCTTGTCATGATTTATTATCATTTTAATGTTGATGGATTTAATTTCCTAAAGATTTTTCTTTATTTTCATTTATACACTGTATCAAATTTACTGTTCACTGATCATAAAACAAAAAAATTGTTTGAATACATGCCTACATTTTGTGATGCTTAAATCAGGTTAGACAGATATATCTCCTTAAACATTTCTAGTTTCTTAAAGGTTAAAATATTTAAAATCCTTTATAGCTTTTTAAAGACATTCAGAAATTTTATTATGAATTTTTGCATCTATGTTCATCGCGAATATTGTCCTATAATTTTGTTTTATCATAAAGGAAATTTGTTTTATCATAAAGGAAATAAAAAGGATTTTATTTCTTCAGCTAAATGGACTCCTATTATAGTAGAATATTTTCCTTTCATCTACTCTGTCTGAAAAAATGTTTGCATAAAAGTATTAATATCTTTAGTAAATGTTTGATAGAATCCACAGTGAAACTATCTAATCCTGGTGTTTCCTTTGTGGAAATATAGTTATATTCCATTACAAGTCCAATTATTTAATTGATATAGGGAAATCCAGATTTTCTACTTCTCTTGTTTCTCCTGTGGTAATTTTTGTGCCCCAAGGAATTTGTCTACTTCTATCTTATTAGTATAAAGCTATTCATAATGTCTCTTAGCTTACTGATCTCTGCAAGATCTGTATCCTTTTTTAATTTCTGATATTGGAAATTTGTTTTTCATTAGATTAGCCTTGCTAGAGTTTTATCCATTTTATGGGTATCTTCAAAGAACATAATTCTACATATGTCAATTTTTTTCTACTGTCTTTTCTAATTTCAAATCTTATTTTTATTACACTCTTATTTTCTACTCACTTTGTGTTTATTTTGCTCTTCATTTTCTAACTCTTAAAGTGGAAATGGAGGTTATTATCTTCTCTCTTCTAGTATATGCAGTTTAAAACAATATTTTTAATGATAAGCATTTTCTTTGACTTTTGACTTCATTTTTTTGCTATTGGGCAAGTTAATTTCAATCTCATTTTCTTCTGTTAATATTATCTGTCTTTATCCTAGGTGACTTTAAGATGTTTTCTTTGTATTTGACATTGTATGACATCATGTCCTGTTTTGATGTGGATTCATTTTTATTTTTATTTTTTTGTTATATACTATATATCATTTGTGGGCCTTTCGTCAACCTAAAGCATTCTCATCTGCCATCTCTCTGACCTGTCCTTCCACTCTAGTGATTTCTACTTCTGGTGATTGAATACATAGATGTGTGTTAAACTTTCTCATCTTATTCTTTGCCTTTCCTGATGTTTAGGAATTTCTCATCTCTAACTAGACAACCTCATTTTTTCCTTCTCTCATTTTAGTGATGTAGGACCTCCATAATAGGGTAAATCTGGCCTTCTATTTCCTGGCTTTCCTCAGGGGAGGAAGGGTATAATCTAACTGGTAATTTGAAGCAGGAGCACATATAAAGATTCAGGTCTTTCTATTCTCTCTTTTTAGAATTTGTCTACCTGTTGTGTTCAGCTCTGGACCACACATTAAGCTCAGAGGTGGAGATTTTTTTACCTGCAAGGAGATGTTTGTAGGTATCCAGTGCTGCATGCATCTTGGTAAATCGTTAATTCTGGACTTTGGTAAGTCACCTTCCAACTTAAATTTTAACAGCAATAAAGCTCATATTTTTATTCCCAACTCATTGTGGTTTCACAGTTAAACGAAAAATAAGGAGTTTATAAATTGTTTCCAGATAGTTCCGACATATACTTGCAGGTGCAACTTCAAATAATCTCTCTTCTGAGAGACCTTGTGGGGTCATTTATTTATTAATAAGATACAAACTTGCCCATTATCTTTTTCTCTCTTTTTTTCTTTTGCCATGTCCTGTTTGTATCTTATTATAGTACCTAACACTGATTATAATTATATATTTCCTTCTTTTGTTTATTGTTTCTTTCCTTGATAGAGTTAAAAAATTTTTTTCTTGAGTTAAAATTCACCTCACATAAAATTTATCATTTTAGTCATTTTCAAGTATACCATTCAGTGTTTTATAAAGTGTATCCACACTGTAGAGCCATCACCATTAAAATACTAGAACATTTTATAATGCACACAAACAAGCCTCAAACTTGTTAAGCAATAATTCTTTATTTTCCAATTCCCCATAGACCATGGCAGCCATAAATTTATTTTGTCTTTATAGATTTGCCTGTCCTGAACATTTCATACAAATGCAATCATGTATGACCTCTTGTGTTTTGCTTTTTAAAGATATTTTAAGGTTCATGAATGTCATAATATGTATTTGTACTTGAAATTTTTATGACTGAATTATATACTACTGTATGTCTATATAATAATGTATTCATATATTCATAAGTTGATGAACAATTGAGTTGTTTCCACACTTTCAATATTAGAAATAATGCTGTAATGAACATGGGAAAGCTCCTATCCAGTTAGGTGTTAAAAGGTTAATAGCGTTTTAGATAAAAGAGTAGTCTACCAGTTACCAGCTAATTCCTGTCATTCTCTGACACCAATGTTTTTGTGTAAACAGATGTTTTATTTTCAATATTTTTATTGGTGCATTATAATTATACATTAAAATTAAATTTATTGTGAATTCCATATATTTGCACAATGCACATGGCATAATTTGGTCAATTTTATTCTCTAGTACCTCCCCTTTTCTCTCTTCCTCCCTCTCCCTCTTTCCTCAATTCTACTGTTCTCCCTTCTATTTTCATGTGATGCTCTTTTTATTCACTTTTATCTCTGTAACTTCTGCATAAGAGAAAAACTTTGACTTTCTGTGTCAGGTTTATTTCACTTAGCATTATGTTCTCCATTTCCATCCAATTACCCACAAATGATATAATTTCAATCCTATTTATGACTAAGTAAAACTCCTTTGTGTATATAAACCACATTTTCTTTGCCTTTTCATCTATGTGACACCTAGAATGGTGTCATAACTTGGCTATTGTAAATTGTGCTGCTATTGGTATGTATTTATTGCTATAGTTTAATAATCTATAGTATACATTTTAATTTTTATTTTTTTTGAATATACATCTTAAAGTAGAATTCTTGGGTCATGTGGTAAATCTGTAATTTACTTTTTGAAAAATCACCAAACTGTTTTTCATGGTAACTGCACCATTTTCTATTCTCATCATCAATTTGTTTCTCCATTATATTTCAAACTTCTAGGGAATAAGGGTAGAATATGTTCATTACTATATACCCAGTACCTAGGACAGAACACTGGATACATAGCAGCTTATTGATACAGCTTTGTGGATTAAATAAATGGAAGAAACAGAAGAAGAAATGGTTTAGATGTTTTTCAAAATTGCATACCTAGAACATATTGAAAGTGGTTTTTTTTTTAGTGTTACCATTATGACCTCCTGAATTTATACTCAAGAATATAAGTTTGTTTAACACTTGAGCCTAGGTCAATATCAAAGAGTTAATTCAGGTCAAAGTAGGTTTGAAGTGGGCACATAAATGCCTGATTTCAAAAGAGAATGCCTGATAAAATTGACCTTATTTTTACTCTCAACAGCACAGACTGCAATAAGAAATATTAAAATATTGAATTACTTGTCAATTCTCTAAACTGCCTACAGTTTTTTAAGAAGTTCAGCAGCATAAAATTATAGCTTGGGGGAAAAGCACTAGCATTCTGTGTCTTTCTGGATTAAATAGTTTAGGAGAATGATCAGCTGATCTCAAAACTCCTATCCAGTTAGGCAATAAATAAAGTTTAGGGTGTGTTAGATAGCAGAGTATTCTACTTCCCAACAACTGCCTGTTAATTTGTATCATTCTCTGACCCATTCTCCATCCACCAGCAAATATTTTTTATCACAAACTTTGTTCCACTTTACTCTTGAAACCTCTCAGTGGCTTTACCATTGCTTTTAGAATTAAGTTCAAACCATTAGTGTCTTGTACAAAATGATAAAAAGGCATTCTTGCCTAAGGATTATGAGCATAGTGATACAGTACAGATATAAATTTTAGTTCTACTCCATTATAGCTGTACAAGTGGGGAAGTTATTTATGTTACCTGAGTCTCAGATGTTCATACTTAGAAACTAAGATAACAGTGACAACTCCTGTCTTATACACTTGTTTTATTAAGAGAGTGTGTGTGTACTACTTCAAAATAATGTTGCAGGATACATTAGAGTGGTACTTGACACACATTAACCATTCTGTTAAGTGCTGATTGTTCTCATGTAAAATTTATTTTCAGTGTGTGTTACTGGCCCTTGTTCACCTCTCCAGTCCTATCTCACCCTCTCCTCTATTCCTTCTTTGCCCCAGTGACACTGGACCTCTCTACTCCTCAAACACACCATTCACCTATGACTTTCTGTAATTTCTTTTCCCAAAGCTTGCACTCTCTCCTGTAGGTGGATAATATCTCAAATTCAATCCTGTTTTTCTGTAATTCTTCCTCAGAGATGCCTTCCATGTTTTCTTTCTTCATAAAAGGTATCAAAATTATTAATTACTTGTATTTGATATATGTCTACCTTGTGCAGTAGACTAAAAGGAATATTAAAATTAGCAAGCTTGGCAAATTTAAATTTGAAAATTTGAAAATTACCAAGCTTCATGCCACTTTGCTTACCTAAGAACATGTCCTGAGTCCCAAGATTTCTTCTGTCTCACCGTCAGAGGCTCCTCTCCCACTCCCCTAGTTCTGGATCTCTCCAACCCAGCTCTTTTCATTTGGTTATACCTTTGATCTAGACCCCTTGGCACTCACTCTGGATTCCACACCCTGAACTCCTTTGCATCCTATTCCTTTGTTAAACTTGCTGGACAGAGCACCTGTTCATACCCTTGGCACATCTTGTACTATATTCTAGTTTGCATTTCTCATATCCATATCTAAACTTCCTCCCTATGGAAATAAGTTCCAAGTAGACTGAGATACATCCTGACAACAAAAGGGGCATGGAAATATTATCAAGTTAGCAATCACAGCCCAGTGAACAGATCAAAGGCAATTCTATTCTAAGCCCCTTGATCAGCATTGGCTCAGAAATTGAATCTGAATATGGGCTCCTAATGGAACAGATATTTTGGAAAGGCACATGCCTCAGCAAATGACAGATAAACATTTGTAACGTATTCTCCCTTCCAATTGACCTACAGCTAACCATACAAACACGAACTGTGAGCAGTGTAATGAACAAAGAACCCATCTCTTTCATTACCAGAAGCAAAATTCAAATTTGACAGCAAATACAGCATATGCATACAATCAAGTGTGACCAAATGTTATTGATGAAACGATTAATTTCTGGCCGTTTTTCATACTCTGATTATCTGAAGAGTTATCAGGGTTCTAGTCTCATAAACTAGACTAGCTTGGCACAAACAATTTTAGCTTTGTTTTCATATGTTTTATTATCAAAACCTTTGCCTAAACCTTAGTGGAACAAGTTCCTAAAGTGAGAGAAACCTATTAAAAGTCTATCCCACTTCATTTTCCCCTGGATCTTCGTTTACTTCCTTAAAAAAAATAATAGCGAAAGTAATTATTAATAATGAAGGAAGTTCTGAAAATTTATTAAGTTAATAAAAAAGAATTGCTATGGTCTGGATAAGTGTACCCCAAAAGGCCCATGTGTTAAAGAATTGGTCCCCAGCATGGCACTATTACAAGGTTGTGGAAACTAAGAGGTGGGACCCAGTCCTGTGGGTGTGTGTGCTCTTGATGGAGAAAGAGAGACCCCAACGACCTCTTCTTCCTCTCTCTCTTGAATCCTGGTCATGAAGTGAGTTGTTTTGTTCTACCTTGCTCTTTGTACCATGATATGCTGCCTTATCACAGCTTCAAATGCATCAGGGCCTGTAAATCATGACTGAAAACTCCAAAACTGTGAGGCAAAATATACCTTTTCTCATTATATGCTCATTTACTTCAGATATTTCTTACAGTCAAAAAAAGATGACTGAAACAAACATTTGAAATTTCTCTTGCAGGGACTGCAGAAGCAACCATAGTGGCATGATAAATGGTACTAGGTATCTTTAAGTAAATAAATATTTGAGTGCAGATGGAAGCATGTGGTCCTATGAGGGTGATAAGAAAGGTTGATCTGCAAACTCTGCCCTCTGGAGTGTTGAGTATAATGAGAAATATAGGACATCTTTAAAAACAATATCATTATCAACAGTAGTAGTTATTCTAAGACTGAACTTCCAGAGATATGAAGGTCGCTTCCACCCAGAGCTGGTTATAGAAGGTTGAGTTTGAATATGTCTTGAGTGTATGGGCAAAAGGAAAAGCAGAGGCTGGGAAATAGCAAAAATCTGGGAAGTGGAAAATTAAACAAATTAAAATAGCATTGAATAAAATGGCTTACCTGGAATACTAGTTATTATAGGGAGACATGAGATATGACTGGGGAAAAGAGCTTACAGTCATATCATGGAAAATGTGGAATGTCAGAGTAAGATGTTTGAAAGTTACATGTAGGCACAGGTATCAGACAGAGTTTTTGAATCATAAGAAAGCATACTCATAAGTTGTTTCAAAGGTTAGACTTGTTTCTGGAGGAAAGAATTGAGAGAGGGAAGCATATTGAGGTATGCTATTAGAAAACTGAGAAGCATGGATACCATAAACCATAAATGTTCATATCAAAATTGAGCAGCAGGATGGGTGATGGTGGCATTGCCTGTACTTCCTTTTTAATCTGTTTTAGGATAACAATGTACCTGGAAAGCTCTCCCTTCTGGTCCAAAGGGGAAAAGTGTATGATCTCCATATCAATGATGAGCAGAGGGGCTTCGGAGTTTTAAGAGAGGAACACCATTTCCAGGAGAACATCTATTTGGAATGATTTTATATTCTAAGAGTGTGGTCCTAATGCTCCATTATGCTTTCAGAGAGAGCATCTTAGACATTTGCACTCTACTGCAGATAAAGAGTCAATATTCCAATGAATTTAGATGTTTTCCTTTTTCTTCAATAAAAGATCATGTGGAGTTGATAACATGGTACTGAAATTTTTTTTGCCAGATATGATACAATCTCCTAGAAGGCTACACAAAATAAATATTAACTTTTCAGATGTACACTGAGATTTAGGAAGAGAACATAGCAGTTTGTATTTGGAGTGTCTTTTAACAGTCTCAAAATATTTCACAAAGATTATCTCAGAGATCCCCATAAGGCAGAAAGTAGATGGTAACTATCGTCTTTTTACTTAGGGGGTTTGAGTGGGTGCCCAGAGATGAAAATTAAGCCTGTCTTGAAAAATCCAATTTAGATAATTTAAAACCTTCCTCAACTTAAAACATTACTAGCAGGAAATAAAAGGTTATCTGAACAGAAAATAAAATCCTATTCTATTTTTAAAAACTTGATTAATACATAGGGAGAATTGAGATCTGTGTTCCAAGTCACACTTTCAGGAGTCCAGAGAGAAAATTTGGCAAGAACTAACCCATTCCATGCATACTCAGTGATGTTGTCTACTTCTATTCATTTTTGGAAAACTAATGAAAATTGTCAATTGCAGAAGTGACTAAGTTGATCTTCCCACTAATTTTCTTTGGAGTGGAATTTTACATGGGCTCTTCACAGTGTGCTTTAAAATCATAGCTGGAGAAGTCTAGCTTTCCTGGTTTGGATGCAGTAAGATTATTCATTGACTGAATGCCACATATTGGGCCAGGCACTTCCTGGGAGATGTAAAGATGACTAATGATCAGAATCATAATTAACAAGCAACAGGGGATGGGATGGAAGAGGGAGAGAAAAGGAATTTTACTGGCCTGAAAAACATGGACTGGCCCTTTAAGGAAATGGTAAGTATGTGTTGGATGATATTATTATAAATTAGAGACTTAAAAATGAAATTAGAGACTTAAAAATGAAACTAGATGTCATATAATAAAATTCCATCCTTAATAGGAATATGATCATAAATATATACCAAGTGTAAAAGTTGAAAAATATTGTCAATATATAGGTTTTGTTTCTGTTTGTTTTTTGCCCAAAACTCCAGTGAAGTATGTATTGTTATCATCTCTATTTTATAGATGGGAAAACTAAGACTCAAAGAGGAAAAATCATATTACAATTATAAAATGAAATTATCAAATGCAAGTGCTAATTTGCATAGCAAATAGAACGTTTTACAATAAAAACTTGGACATGAATATTTAAGAAATGAATTCTAAAGCAAACCTTTTACATTAATTCATGTTTCCATGCTGCATTATTTTCTTTACAGTTCAATCTCAAGCTAATTTCTTTATTTTCACATTCTAGTAATTTTCTGCAAAAATGTAGAAGGTCAATATTCCAACCAAAGAATTACAAGTAGGCTTATGTTAAAAATTACAGAGTGAAGAAGGTTTTTGTCATTGTGTTTAAGTTCTCTTTGCAGAGTGATTTGTCTTTTAAGTTTTCTTTTGCTTGCTAAAATTTTACTACCTGTCTCTTGAAATAACTCAATCAACCACTGACTGCTTTGTTGTGTTGTTAGCCAACATATGAAGCAATGACAAAGTGTTCAGTCATCTAGGGAGATTACAGGGTGATATCTATGTAGATTATAACTTGATTTCAAACCATATATGATTTTATTTAGGAGGTCAGGCAGGGGCACAAAGGGGTAAGAATTACACCACTTTACCTTCTAGTTCGTTGACAATCAAGTTGTATAAAGCAGGATGACAGGGAGAAAATTAAATCTGTTTTTAGAACTTTTTAGAGACATATAAAGAAAAAGTTGTTGAATCATCTTCATATATGAAAAGGAATATAAGGCATGTTTTCTGCAAGTAATTAAAATGAAAGTACCTAACATAATCTGATCTTCTTGTAATGGTATATTACATTCATTGTGAATCTGTACCAGATCAATGAGTTGACATTGAGCTAGCAATCTCTCTCAACATTGCAATCCTCACATAATTATATTTTTAAGGAAATTCATCAAAGGTGAAAAATAAACAAGAGATATGGTTATGATTTTTTTTAACTAGCCACATAACTTTGGACCTTCACCTTCACTTTTTTGAGTCTCATTTTTATCTTTTGTAATGCCAAAGAATATTAGCGATTCTAACATCCTTTACTGTTTAAACACAACTGCAGAATAGTATATTCATTTCCATAAACTCAAAAGGTATCTTAAAAAGCAACCCTGCTTTTCAACTTTTGTAGCATTTGGGAATCTTGCATTAGTATTAAAGATTCAGACTCTCAAGTAGTCCCAGTTTAGCAGTTGAGCCTCAAAAATACTATAGTTTCCTTCAAAGTAATGATCAGCTGGATAAACATGTAATTGAATATAGATATGCATACCCAGAGGGATTTTGGAACTGGCTGTTTCAGAAAACAAGTTTGCTATGGAACTGAAACTATGATTCTCAGAGCCCAAGAATGAATACAAGTTGAAACAATGTAAATAATATTTACTATTTGGTATTATATTAGTCAAATTTCTGTCACTGTGGCAAAATACCTGGGAAAATCAGCTTGGAAGACGAAAATTTTATTTGGCTTAGAGTCTCAGAGTTTTCAGATCATGATTGACTGACTCCATTGCCATGAGCGTGTAGTGAACCAGAGAGCATGAGAGCATCATAGTGCAAATGGTGTATGGAGATGAGCTATTTACCTCACAACAGCTTGCAAACAGAGAGAGATAGTCTCCCGAGGACACCCCCAAGGACATATTCCCTTCAACTAGGTCCTACTTCCTACAGTCTTCCACCATCTCCAAATAATCCATTCAAGATGAGTTCATTAGTGGCTTAATCCACTAACATGGTCAGAGTCTTCCTGATTCAATAATTTCCCAAAAGTTCCACCTTCAAACATTGATAAATTGGAAACTAAGCTTCCAACATGTAAGTCTTTGGGAGACATTCCAGACCCAAACCATAATGAAGATAAAAAATTGTTTATTCTTTAATAACCATGTGACTTCAGTTCATATAAATCCAGTGGAAAACTATGTTAATGTTTCTGTATTACATTTTGGAAATAATCTTGTAAGTGTAGTGAGGAAGTTAACTAAAGGTGCAAGGTCTTCTTTCCAACTGACTCTATGTAGGAAAACGAATTCACTTCTAGAAAAATATCCATTTTCTTTCCAGTTTCCTGCATCTATTAATCAGACATGAACAAAATCAATCATTTTTCTATAATTTCAGTGTGTCACCCTTTTTCTAAAACCTGGAGACTACAATCTCCTCATCCTAATGTCATTCAATCTACCTATACCAAATATATCTGGTAAAAACAGTCAATATGTCCACACAAATATGTTCAGGATAGGTAATGAAGTTATATAAAGGTATCATGAGATTTTTAGAAGCTCCCTTTAAGATTAATAAATATGCATCTATCAGTGAAATGCCTTGGGTCTTTCAAAGAAATAGGAAAGAAATCAAATTTGGGGTTGTTCCCAGACAGGTCACATGCCCATGCCTCCTCTTGCACTCTTAGCTGCATTTCTTTCATCATGTTGGTGCAGGTCTTACAAAAATCTGGGTACATCCATGGGTTTGGCAGATAGACATGCCCACTTATTATTCTTAAATTTTTTGACCACTTTAGGGCCTGCTTCTTACTGATATCATATTTTTATTCAGTCATTACTATCCTCGATTAACTCTATTTGATACATGGCAAAGAAAGGACAATAAAACTTATTAGCTATGTATAAGATGTGCAAGTTATCACAAAATTTGTGGAACTCATACTATTTCTCTGAAAAGATCAGACGTATTTGCAAGTGCCTAAAAGCTTATCTGTGGATGGAGAACAATTTATGTATTTTTTTCTTGTATTAAACATTGTAACTATTGTTCAACCAAATGAAGCATACTGATGAAAAGTCTCTAGAGAACACCTAAAATAAAAACTGATTCTTAGCACAAATATGGAGTTAAGATGTTCTTTAGGGTGAATTTTCAGATGACTGAACAAATCTGAGTGCCCCAGTCATATGGTATAATGGATAAGGTACCTAATCATGTTCAGGACATCATCAGGCAATAGGTTCAATTTTCTCATCTGCAAAATAAGGATAAAAAGGGAGAAGCATATTTATTGTGAACCTACCTATGGTCGTCTTTCTACAAAAAGAATCTCATTCATTTCCTCTAATTCTCAAAATACCCCTAAAAAGTATGTTATTATTCTCACTATAGAAATGAGAGAATTGCCAGAGTAGTGGTGTATGCCTATAATCCCATTGGTTTGGGAATCTGAGGCAGGAGGATTGGGAGTTCAAAACCAGCCTCAGCAAAAGTGAGGCACTAAGCAACTCAGTGAGACCCTGTCTCTAAATAAAATACAAAATAGGGCTGGGGATATGGCTTAGTGGTTGAGTGACCTTGAATTCAATCTCTACCATCCCCTCTCCCAGAAAAAACAAAAAGAGAATTGAGGCACAGAAGTTTTAGGTAACTGTCTAACATAAGAGACAGAATGTGGGAAGCCATCTTTATTTAGTAGAATCAGACGAAGTTGAGTCATGTGACACAGAGGCCTAACTTCTAGGAACTGCTGGGAAGTATGTGGCGCTGCCTGGGAGTGGTTCCCTGTCTCCTTCTGGAATTTTCCCCCTAAGAGGATGGTTCCCCTAACTCCACCCTATCTTGTCCATTGAAGAAGTAGCTCCTCCTGGTACTTACCCCTTTTACCTGTCTGCCTATAAGTAAAAGAGAGTTGGGTGACTGGTTGTTGTAAAGAAGTCAGAGTTGGTATGGCCTGGACCTGTCACACCCCCTCACTCATAAAAAGAGTATTGGCTCTCATGTATTTATTGAGTTGATAAGGTTTTGGGGGGTAATAGAGAAAAACAACCAGCATCCTCCTCCAGCAATCAACCTTTCCCTCCTCCACGCAGGACATGGCAGAGAGGACCCCGACAACAGAGCAGAACTCAACCAGCTTTATCTGAAACCAAAGTCCCTGGTCTTTCACTACACCCTGCAGTTCTCACAGTGTTCTAAGAGGTTTTAAGAGATGTGATACCTGAGAACACATTATACATTTCAAAATGTTATGCACAGTGTTAAGCTAATAACATTAGCCCTTTTGATGTCTAGGCAGGGGAAGTCAGAACTGGGTGCACCTTTTCATGAATTCCATCTCCCCAGTAGATGATTAGTTTGCAAAGAAACCTGCATCTGACTTTCAATTTATTTTTCCTCGCAGAGGGAAAGTTCAATTAATGTTAATAACTAATTATGCTATGGTATTTCCACATTTTCACATTTAACCTAAGGGTCCAGTCTATATAATTAAAAGCATCCAGTGGAAGTTCTATTTGTAAGTACAATAAATCGACAGTATGAAAATGTGGAAATACAGGGAATATTTGCTAAAACTTTTATCTCTATTCCATTAATATTCTCTATCTCTCTTTGTTATAGAGCTCAAATTTCTTCTTTGAGGATTTTAAGTGCATATGAGGCTGAGCAACTATTTAGAGAGAGGAAAATTAAGGCATTGAACTGCTTTCCTAATCTACTATTTATAAAACTGCTATTCTATAGATCTATGGTGGCTGACCTGTTATTGCCTGCATTTGACTCATTGTGGAGGCAACATGTCCTCTTTGTTGTAAAGTATAGTATAGAATTTTAAATAATTTAATAGTTTTGATTTTAAAGATAAAACATTCCATTCCTTGAACATACTCCCATTAGCATATCTCCTTTAAGGAATTATTTTCAATATTATCTTTCTTTAATTCTTTTTTATCTTTTCATTAATGCATTATAGTCAGTGAATGATATTATGTATATAATATTGGGGTTCATTTTGACACAATGATATATTCAGGGAACATAATCTTCTCCAACTTCAGTCCTCAGCATTTCCTCTTTTCCTTGTCTCCTCCCTCATACTGTTGCCCTTCTTCTGCTCTACTGGTATTTCCTGTATTTTTTTTGTAGTTTATTAAAAAAAATCTAATGCTTTATAGATACACATAAAAGTGAAATTAATTATGGCATATTTATATATGTATATAGTATAATTTGTTTAATTGCAGTCCATCCTTCCTTTCTTTTCCCTTGCATCATTCCTCCCCCTCAAACACCTTCCTCTGTTCCACTGATCTCCCTTCTATTTTCATGAGATTCTCCCCACTCCTTTTTCCCCTTATTTTGGTCTAGTTTTCACATGAGAGAAAACATTCAACCCTTGACTTTCTGAGTGTGACTTATTTCACTTAGCTTGATGTTCTCTAGCTCCATCTATTTATCAGCAAATGCCGTAATTTCTTTCTTCTTTATGCCTCAGCAAAATTCTTTATGCATACACATCATATCTTCTTTATCCATTCATCTGTTGATTGGTACCTGAGCAGATTCCACAACTTGACTGTTGCAAGTTGCACTGCTATATACACTGATAAGTCTGTGTCACTATAGTTTGCTGATTTTAGTTCTTTTGGATAAATACTGAGTTGTGAAGTAGCTGGGTCATATGGTGGTTCCATTACTACTCTTTTCAGGAATCTCTATATTACACTTTCCAGAGTGGTTGTACTAATTTGCAGTTCTACCAGCAACCTATGAGTGTAACTTTCCCCCACATATTTGCCAGGATTTTTTATTATTTTTATTTTTGATAATTGGCATTTTTACTGGAGTGAGATGAAGTCTCAATGTAGTTTGGATTTACATTTCCCTGGTTGCTAGGTATGTTGAACATTTTTTTCATATTTTTGTTGGGTATTTGTACCTTTTTCTTGAAAAGTATCTGTTTAATTCTTTTGTCCATTTATTGGGATATTTCATTTTTTAGTGTCAAAATTTTGGGGTTCTTTTTATATTCTGGACATTAATCCCATTTCACAGGAGCAGCTGGCAAAATCTCCAATTTTGTAGACTCTCTCTTCACAGTTATTTCCTTCACTGTATAGAAACATTTTAATTTGATGGTATTCTACTTATTGATCCTTGGTTTTACTTATTGAGCATTAGGAATTTTGTTTAGAGAGTCAGTGCCTGTGCCAATATGTTGGAGTATTTAGCCTATGCCTTCTTCCAGCATTTTCAGTGTTTCTGGTCTAATTCCTAGGTATCTAGCTCACTTTGAGTTGAATTTTGTGCAGGGTTAAAGGGATGTAGTTTCATTCTTCTATGTGGGGATATCCAATTTTTCCAGTACCACATGAAAAAATCTATCTTTTCTCCAATATATGTTTTGACACCTTTGTTGAGTATCAGATGACTATATCTATGTGAATTTGTTTCTGATTTTTCTGTTTCATTGGGCTTTATGTCTGAATTTTAGGACTTTTTTTTTATTCTATGAAGAATATCATTGATAATTTGGTCAGGATTGCATTGAATCTGTATAACAAACAGTTTGGTAGTATGAACATTTTGACAATATTGATTCTGCCTATCCAAGAACATGAGAGGTCTTTCCATCTTCTTGAGTTTCTTTCTGAAGTGTTCTGTAGTTTTTATTGTTGAGGTCTTTCACCTCTTTCATTAGATTTGTTCCCAAGTACATTGTTTTTTTTTTTTTTTTTTTTTTTTCCAGATTTCTTTCTTGCATTTCTTTCTCAGCAGGTTCATTATTAGAATATAGGAAGGGAATTGATTTATGTACATTGATCTTGTATTCTGGTACTTTACTGAATTTGTTTATTTGATCTAGAAGTTTTCTGGTAAAGTTTTTTTGGTTTCTAGATATAAGATCATGTCATCAGCAAACAGTGAAGATTTGACTTCCTTTCCTATTTGTATCCCTTTAATTTCATTTTCTTGACTGATTGTTTTGGGTAGATTTTTCAGAACTATTGAATAGGAATGGTGAAAGTGAACATCCTTATCTTGTTCTTGATTTTAGAGGAAATGCTTTCAGTTTTTCTCTGTTCTTTTTGATTTGATCTTGGGTTTCTCATATATAGCTATTACAATGTTGAGGTAAATTCTTTCTATCTCTAGTTTTTCCATTGTTTCAACCTGAATGGATATTGGATTTTGTTAAATGTTCTTTCTTTATCTATGGAGATGATCATGTGATTCTTGTTCCTAACCCTATTTATTCTATTTATCTAATAAATTATGTATATTGATTTGTGCATATTGAACCAATATTACATCCAAGAAATGAAACCCATCCATGGTGTACTATCATTTTTTTTGGTAGTAGGGATTGGACCCAGGAGCACTCAACCCACTCAGCCACATCCCCAGTCATTTTTATTTTTTATTTTGAGACAGGATCTCACTAAGTTGCTTATGGCCTTGTTACATTGCTGAGGCTGGCATTGAATTTGCAATCCTCCTGACTCACCTTCCCAAATTGCTGGGATTACAGGCATGTGCCACTGTACCTGGCTATACTATCTTCTTAATGTGCTTTTGAATGTGGTATGCTAGTATTATATTAATGGTTGTTGCATCTATGTTCATCAGGGATATTTGTCTGAAGATTTCTGACCTTGATATGTCTTTGTCTTCTTTTGGTATCAGGGTGATACTGGCTTCATAGGAAGAATTTAGTGGAGTTCCCTCCACTTCTATTTCATGGAATAAGTTGAGGAGAACTGACATTATTTCTTTAAAGGTCTTATAGAACTTAGCTGAGAATCTGGTTCTGGGCTTTGGTTTGTTTAAAGACTTTTAATTGCTGTTTCAACCTCATTGCTTGATTGGTCTAAGTTTTCTATATCTCCGTGGTTCAACTTGGGTAGGTTAGTTGTGTCTAGAAATTTGTCATTAACTTCTAGATTATCAAGTTTATTAGAATATAAAATTTCAAACGGATATTTAATGATCTTCTTGATTTTAGAAGTGTCTGTGTTATTATATCCTTTTGTTGCTACAGGTCTTCTCTTCTCCCTATTTCTTTTGGTTAATTTGGCTAAAGTTTATCAATCGTGTTTATCTTTTCAAAGAACCAAACCTGTTACCTTTTTATCCAGTGGGGTTTTTTTGTCCATTTGTTTTATTTTCATTTTCATTAACTTAGACTCTGAAATTAATTATTTCCTATTATCTACTGATTTTGGAATTAATTTGTTCTTCTAGGGTCTTGAGGTGTAACATTAGATTATTTGTTTGGGTTTGTTCTTTTTTCAATGGGAGAACTCAATGCTATAAACTTTCCTCTTAGAACTGCCCTCACCTTTCCCAGAGATTTGGATGATTCTGTTCTCTTTTGTTTCTAAGATTCCTTTCATCTCTCTCCTGATTCCTTCTATCATCAATATCTCTTTCAAAAATGTTATTTAATCTCTAGGTTTTAAAATACTTTTAGTTCTTGTTGCTGATTTCTAATTTTATTCCCTTATGATCTGACAGGATGCAAAGAATTGTATCTATTATCTTGTATTCCTTATACTTGCTTTGTATCTGTAAATATGATCGATTTTAGAGAAAGTTTCAGGTATCACTAAGAAGCAAGTGAATTTAGTTTTCAGAATATGAAATATTCTATAGGTTTCTGTTAGACCCTTTCTATTAATAGTATTTTTTAGTTTTGAAGAATTTTTACTTAGTTTATACTTGGATGATGTATCTAATGGTGAGAGTGGTGTATTGCAATCACCCAGTATTATCGTATTGTGATCTCTTTGATTCTTTATGTTGAGAAGTATTTGTTTTATGTACATATGTACACGGACATTTGGGGCACAAATATTTACAATCATTATATCTTGTTGTTGGCTAATTCCCTTAGTCAGTATGAAGTGACCTTGTTTCTCTCTTCTTATTAAGTTTGACTTGAAGTCTATTATGTCTCATGAGAATAGCTACCCCTTCTTCATTTTGGTATCCATTTTCATGGAATAACACTTTTCATCCTTTCACTTTTAGCATATGGATGTGTTGGCCTATAAGGTGAGTCTCTTGTAAACAACATATGGTTGAGTACTGTTTTTTAATCCATTCTGCCAACCCTTGTCTTTTGATTGGAAAGTTTACACCATTTATATTTATGGTTATTATAATGAGACAGCAGTTGTGCAGAATGCTGGTTTGGGGTCAGCACTCCCCAGGAGTGTTTAGCTCTCAGGTCAGCTCCATACTACTCACCTTGTCTGAGGTGGGGAGCGGGGCAAGTTCAAGTAACTTTCAGCTGGCAATGATACCTCCACAAGTTCCTTCTAGACAGATTACTGAGACAACTTTTTATTTCAGAGGTATTCTTTCTGGTTTTATTTGTTACTCTCTGAAGGAAGAGAGAAGCTGTGTTGATTTAGTTTCTTCTAGGGAGGATGGCTAGCTGTTGACCCTACAAAATGACTGCCCTGGCTGGCACAACTATTAGTCTACAAAGTGAGTTAATCTGTGATTTTCTTTATTTCTTTGTTGTTCTTGGTCTGTTTTTCTTTCCAGTTATTGTTAAGAAAATAAGGTTGGACTTTTTTCCTTCCTCTTTTTCTTTGTTACCCCTCTCTGCTCCTCTCATCCTGGTAGGATTTGAAGGGGAAGAGTTCTATCCTTATTTTCTGCTCTGGTAACCAATCTCCAAGTCCCTCCAAGTCTCAAACTGTCTAATATTGAGTTTTAAAGTATTTACTCTGTCACCCAGTTCTTTGGGCATTCTTTCACTCTTCCCTTCTGGTCTGTGAAGTTGTGGAGGGTTCCTATGTAGAGGCACTCTATAATCTTCTTCCATCCTTCATAATACTATCTTTTAAGGTGACATTCTTGAATGGGATATAAAAGATGAAAGTCTGAGACCAAGGAACTGTACATTATCTGATTATTGGGGAAAGTGGAGAGAAAAAAAGTTAGGAAAAAAGGCACCCTGTACATAGAAGAAATGGGGATTATGGGTAAGTTCAAGAACCAGGTGTAAAGAAGAATTGAATTCTGCTGCATATACTCAAGATTTCAGATTTCATCTTCACACTGCCTCATTTTTTTAGCATTTACTATTATTGCTATAATTATCCTTTTGGTTTGAAAATCTTATCAGTCTCTGTAGGCATCATTTTGGAATGAATCAGGTAAATAGCAAAACCCTGATAATTTATTAGTGGACCATAAAGAGAATGTAGATTTAAATTTCCATAAATATTGCAGTCCATAATTTTTAAAGCACTTAATCAAGAGTATATTTCTTATGAATTTATATCATGTACAAACATACAAATGAAATGATGTACCCCATTTGTGTACAATGAATCAAAATGCAGTCTGTAAAAAATTAAAAGATAAATTAAAAAAAGAAAAAAAAGTGAGAGCAGGATCTGTATCTGGAATGTCTGTCTGAACAGCACTGAGAAATTACCCATTATATTTTCCCAAACATATTTATGGAAGAAAGAAAACTCCTTGAGTTCTAGCATCTCAAGCCTGCCAACAGCAAGTTAGGCTAATAATAGATAGAACCATAGGAATATAGTTGAGAAACTGCAGAAGAAAACTGGATGTAATCTGTAATGGCTCACTCAACCCATCTTCTATCAGTCTGGAACTCAGGAAACTTCCTTGAGATAATATTGTAGCAGTACAAAAAGAGATGAAAGAGATGATAAAAGGATAAATTGAAAATATTATCCAAAAAGCAATGTTGGCTATTAAATAAAATTCTGGTCTTTCTCTCTATTCATTCATATATGCACAAAAAAGTTGACTATTTAGAGATCAATGTATTGTTTATACCACGGTAAAAATACATCCATCAAGTGATTCATTTATTGGTTTACTATTTCTAAATTAAATGAATTCTTCCAGGGTTGGTCTCTGTTCAAGCCCATATTCTTTGAGTTACCATGGGTTTCATCAATACAGCCTCAATCAACTTTCAAAGATTTCAAGTGAGATTTGACAAACTGTTTTGCAGATCAAACAAAAATATTATTAATCTGAAGATTTTATTTAATTAATATAAAAGGCTAAAGTTGCATGCATAAATTATGAATCAAATATTCAGCATTTTACTTGATAATTGATGATTCACATATCTTTCTCCTAAACAGAGAAAAATCCTAATCAAAGTCAAAGCAATAAATATTTCTGCAAATCTTTAACAATTTGATTTTGCTTATGTTACTGTCTAAAAAAATCAAAGTACAAGAAATTTTGAAATTTACTACAATAAGAATCTTTATGAAGACTGAAGAAATAAATCACATAAAATCAAACAAGAATTGTCAAGCAAAGAATTTGCTGTTTTCTCAAACAATTCTCATCCACAATATATCCCCTTGCAATTCAGATAAACTCATTTTTTAATTAACTATATAATGAGCAGACAGCTATCTGAGGGATGTTTTTGCATCTCCTGCTCTGTAAACTAAGGTTTTATTTTTTTTTTAAGAAAAGTAAAAAAAATCTGTAGAATAGTTTGAAATTGGAAGATTGCATCTGTAAGTCTTGATATCATAGATTTCTCTGAGTCCTGTTACATTTAGAAATTATAACTGTACCCCTAAACTCATGTTTGCTAGAACAATGGAATGTACTGAGTCAGTCTATGCAAGTGAAATACAAATAAATATGATTAGGTTCATATAATTAGGAGTTCAGTATTCTGTTTTGTTTGTTGCTTGCTTCCTTTCTTTCATGGGGTTACTAGTTTGTTATTGTTTTCTTTGTTTTTAGCATACTTGGAAATAATATCAGAGTTAGAACATCAACAACATTAAACATTTTGTGGTGATATGTCAGTATGAGAATAGCAGGAAGTTGGTAACAATATTAAATGCTTATTAGCCAAAGTTAATATATTCATTTCAGAAGAAATGTAAAAAAAATAAAATTACCATAAAATATTCACCAAGAACCAATTCTTTCAATAGTATTGTGGACATAATTTAAATAAGTACCATGATCTCTGCTTTCTGATGTTTATATTCCTGTGAATTCCCTCTCCCCTTGAACATGGCAGGGCCTGTGTCTTGCTTTTAACTATAGAATATGGCAAAGGAGACTCCTGTGATTATGGTACATTATATAAAACCTCAGTCTTACTTAAAGACTCCCCTTGCTGGCTTTAAAAGTACAAATGCCATGAAACTGAAAATGGTAAGAAATTGAATACTGCCAACAGCCATTGAAGAAGGGAAGTGTATCTTACATGGTAGAATTTTCAAATGAGAAACCAGTCCATTATATCCTAAGCAGAAGACCCAGCTAGGCTGCACCCAGACATCTGATCTATAAAAACTCTGAATTACTGAGTGTGACTTTTAAGTCACTAAGCTTATAATAACTTATTATGTGTACTAATACAATTCTATACTCAGAAAGATTTTATTTTTTTATTTTTATTTATTTATTTTTTAGCAAGTCAGAAATTACTAACAAAGTCCATCAACACACAGGTTTATGGATGAACAGGAATGACGCTGGCACTGAAATGTGTTGTTGTTATTGCTGTATTCAGGAATAATAGTTAAAAGAAGCTTGAGGCTCTTATTGAAGCGTTAAGGTGCAACGAATGCCTGAAGTCCATTTTTATCTGGTCCTGGGTGAGCCACACATACAGGCTGGTACCCAGAGCCTGCGCATCTTCCAGGTGCACTTCATAATGAGATGCTGCACCCGTGCTTTTCTGTGCTTACCTCCTACTCCCTCAACTGGGGATTGAACCTGGGGTGATCTACTTCTGAGCCACATCCCCAGTCAACCGTTTTATTTTTTTCTTTTTTTTTTTTTAATTTTTATTGTAAACAAATGGGATACATGTTGTTTCTGTTTGTACATGGAGTAACAGCATACCATTTGTGTAATCATACATTTACATAGGGTAATGATGTTTGATTCGTTGTTATTTTTTCCTCCGCCCACCCCTCCCATCCCTCTTTTCCCTCTATACAGTCCCTCCTTCCTCCATTCTTGCCCCCCCTCCCACCCCCCATTATGTGTCATCATCCGCTTATCAGTGAGATCATTTGTCCTTTGGTTTTTTGAGATTGGCTTATCTCACTTAGCATGATATTCTCCAATTTCATCCATTTGTCTGCAAATGCCATAATTTTATTATTCTTTATAGCTGAGTAATATTCCATTGTATATATATATACCACAGTTTCTTTATCCATTCATCAATTGAAGGGCATCTAGGTTGGTTCCACAATCTGGCTATTGTGAATTGAGCAGCTATGAACATTGATGTGGCTGTATCTCTGTAGTATGCTGATTTTAAGTCCTTTGGGTATAGGCCAAGGAGTGGGATAGCTGGGTCAAATGGTGGGTCCATTCCAACTTTTCTAAGGAATCTCCACACTGCTTTCCAGAGCGGCTGCACTAATTTGCAACCCCACCAGCAATGTATGAGTGTACCTTTTTCCCCACATCCTCTCTAACACCTATTGTTGCTTGTATTCTTGATAATCACCATTCTAATTGGGGTGAGATGGAATCTTAGGGTAGTTTTGATTTGCATTTCTCTTATTACTAAAGATGGTGAACATTTTTTCATATGTTTATTGATTGCTTGTAGATCTTCTTCTGTGAAGTGTCTGTTCATATCCTTAGCCCACTTGTTGATTGGGTTATTTGTATTCTTGGTGTAGAGTTTTTTGAGTTCTTTGTATAATCTGGAAATTAGTGCTCTATCTGAAATATGAGTGGCAAAGATTTTCTCCCACTCTGTAGGTTCTCTCTTCACATTGCTTAATGTTTCCTTTGCTGAGAGAATGCTATTTAGTTTGAATCTATCCCAGTTATTAATTCTTGCTTTTATTTCTTTTGCTATGGGAGTCCTGTTAAGGAAGTCTGATCCTAAGTCAACAAGTTGAAGATTTGGATCTATTTTTCCTTCTATAAGATGCAGGGTCTCTGGTCTGATTTCAAGATCCTTGATCCACTGTGAGTTGATTTTTGTGCAGGGTGAGAGATAGGGGTTTAGTTTCATTCTGTTGCATATGGATTTCCAGTTTTCCCAGCACCATTTGTTGAAGAGACTATTTTTCTCCATTGCATATTTTTGGCACCTTTGTCTAGTATGAGAAAAATGTATTTATTAGGGTTTGTGTCCATGTCCTCTATTCTGTACCACTGATCTACCTGTCTACTTTGGTGCCAATACCATTCAGTTTTGTTATTATTGCTTTGTAGTATAGTTGAAGTTCTGGTATTGCGATACCCCCTGTTTCATTCTTCCTGCTAAGGATTGCTTTAGCTATTCTGGGTTTCTTATTCTTCCAGATGAATTTCATGATTGCTTGCTCTATTTCTGTAAGGTACATCATTGGAATTTTAATTGGAATTTGTGATGAAAAAGGAAATATCACGACAGACACCACTGAGATACAGAACATAATGAGAAGCTACTCCGAAAATATGTATTCCAACAAAATAGAAACTACCAAAGACATTGACAAATTTCTAGAGACATATGCTCCTCCCAAACTGAACCAGGAGGACATACACAATTTAAACAGATCAATATCAATCAATGAAATGGAAGAAGCCATTAAAAACCTACCATCCAAGAAAAGCCCAGGACCAGATGGATTCTCAGTCAAGTTCTACAAGACCTTCAAAGAAGAACTCATTCCAATACTTCTCAAAGTGTTCCAGGAAATAGAAAGGAGGGTACCCTACTAAACTCATTCTATGAAGCTAATATCACCCTCATACCCAAACCAGGCAAAGACACATCAAGGAAAGAAAAGTTTAGACCAATATCCTTGATGAATATAGATGCAAAGATCCTTAACAAAATATTGGCAAACCATATCCAAAAACATATTAAGAAAATTGTGCATCATGATCAAGTGGGGTTCATCCCTGGAATGCAAGGATGGCTTAATATCTGTAAATCAATAAACATAATCCATCATGTCAATAGACTTAAGGATAAGAATCATATGGTTATTTACATTGATGCAGATAAAGCATTCGATAAAATACAACACCCCTTCTTGCTCAAACACTATAAAAAATCAGGATAGTAGGAACATACCTGAACGTTTTAAAGGCTATTTATGCTAAGCCCAAGGCCAACATCATTCTTAATGGAGAAAAACTGAAAGCATTCCCTTAAAAACCTGAACAAGACAGGGATGTCCTCTTTCACCACTTCTATTCAACATTGTCCTCGAAACTCTAGCCAGAGCAATTAGACAGACTAAAGAAATTAAAGGGATACGAATAGGAAAAGAGGAACTTAAGCTGTCACTATTTGCTTATGACATGATTCTATATTTAGAGGATCCAAAAAACTCCTCCAGAAAACTTCTAGACCTCATCAATGAATTCAGCAAAACAGCACACTGTAAAATCAACATGCATAAATCTAAAGCATTTTTTATACGCAAGTGATGAAACATCTGAAAGGGAAATGAAGAAAACAACTCCATTTGCAATAGCCTCAAAAAAGAATATAATACTTGGGAATCAATCTAACCAAAGAGGTAAAAGATCTCTACAATGAAAACTACAAAACATTGAAGAAAGAAATTGAGAAAGACCTTAGAAGATGGAAAGATCTCCCATGTTCTTGGATAGGCAGAATTAATATTGTCAAAATGGCCACACTACCAAAAGTGCTATCCAGATTCAATTCAATTCCAGAAAGATTTTAAATGTAATGTTTCATTTTAAAAGTATGCTAGTCTAAATCGCTTTCATAGATACTGATGGCGGACTGAGAACTGGAAATGATAAAGCAAGTATGATAGAATTATGAGAAACTTGCACTGACCCTTTGAAGACAGAGTAATCATTAGAAATTTAACACAAACCCACAAAAGTATTATGTTTTTAGATTCAAATTGTCAATCAATCCTAGTATATGTTCCAGAATTGCCATCATTTTGTATCACTAGAGCATCACTGTTTTCCTATTAGTTTGACTCTCCTTTTAACACCAAATGCTGGTGTCATTAGGTACTTGTTGGCCTGTAACATCTGACCTCTCCTTGTCATGTGAATTTTACTCTCTGGGTTTTCGTCACTCCTGATCTATGTTAGTACATACTAACTTGTCTTCAAGTCTCATTTATTGAGCAAAAACTTAGGGAGCACTTGCCACGTGACAGAAAGTTCAATAAAACATTATATAAACTATTGTCAGAGTATCTCTATAAATGACAAACATGTCAAGTAAAAACAAATCTTTCAAAGGCAACCATCATTAAATAAAAGTTGTCTGACTTTCCACTTCAGTTAACTTTCAACCAATCAATCCATTTAATTAACCTGGAAGAACCAACTATTTTATTTCACCAACTAAGAAAAATAATAACTATTTTCAGGAATTATAGTATATCTTAACATGAGTAAACTGTTAAATAACTTTAGTTTAACTTTAAAATGCAGTACAAATAGTGCTTGCCCAATGGAAACATTGTGAGAATAAATGAAGGATGAATGAAACCCTGCAAACAACACACAGGACATAACAAACATTTATTTCTTATTCTACTCTTATTTCTTATTTCTACTCTTATTTAAATTTTGATTCTAATCAAGCATTATTTTTTAAATAAACAAAATTAGCTTAGAAGGATACAATCTCAGTATAAAAGAGCCCTTTTAAGAAAGGAAAGTTGATAAATTTGTACTGATAGGCAAATGCACAGGAATTATTTAGGAAATTATTGTTCTAACTCAGGAACATGAACTATGACCTTCAGTATGTTAATAAAAACTCACTTTTAGGACATTGAAAGATCCATTTGTGATAACTTGATGGTTGAATTTGTGTGAAATGTGAAATAGAGACTTCAAGAATGATGGTTTTGGGCTGGGGAGATAGGTCAGTTGGTAAAGTGCTTGCCTTACAAGTGCAGGGCCCTGGGTTCGATCCCCAGCACTGCAAAAATAAATAAATAAATAAATAAATAAATAAATAAATAAATAAATAAATAAATAAGAATGATGGTTTCTGTATTTGAAGCATGGGAGACAAAGCAGCTCATCACTGACATTAACCAAGGTAAGCATTATAGGAAAAGAGGTGTTAAATTCAGTCTAGGACATCTTAAGTTTGAGATGATACAGAAATTCCAGGTAGTGATAGCTAATAGGAACCAGAAGGATTTCTCTGTCTCTAGATTGAACAGCTTAGGGGCAGGGACCTTGTCTTGCTCATTTTGTTATGTTTCTTTGAGTATAGGCCCTTGTGCTCAAAAGTATTCAATAAAAAATTTAATTCAATTGACAGGTCTAGTTTAGAAAGGTCAGGAGGCCTAAGAAAAAGATAGTAAGTATCAAATGTCTCTTCTTTTCAATCAAAATTCAGCAGAGACTAGAAATACTCACAAATGTTTACTGCCTCACCAATCAAGAACAGAAATAGTAAGTATTACAAACAATAGGATTAATCCAACGCCATATAGTTCTTTCCAAAGTCCTTGAATGAGTCTTTTTAAATAATTTAAGATAATTTTTATTTAAATAAAGAAGTCCTTGATATCAAATATTTATCTTTCTCCCATTTATCTGTCACTTAAAATAAACTGAAATACCCAATATTTTGAAATCTTTCAAGTGAAAGCTCTAAGCACTGTCAGGCCCTTCCCCTGTTGGATAGATTGCTTTGTGCAGTTCACGTTATATCTATGAAATCCAATTTCTGCATAAACCCTGTGATCAGACTCTATAATCTATTTCCCACATTAGCCAGATTCTTTAATATGGCCTTCAGTCAGAATTATTTGATCTCTTTAACTTTAAGCTTCTGAAGATAGACACAGGAATTCAACCTGTCTTTCTTAAGCTGTCAATTGTCATTTAAATACAAGAACTTTTTTTAGTAGTCATTATCAAACCTCAAATGCAGAAAATTCCCTAAGCTACTTCCCCACCTACAAAAATCTAATTGCATTCCTCAGACCATCTGTAAAAAGAATCTTCCCCAATTTAATGGTCATGCTCCCTGCAGAAATTTTGGGAGAATATGATAGATTAGTTTCAGAAGAAAATGGTTAAATCCCAAAATTTCTTTCAATAAAATCTTACCCATATATGTAGTCAGACATATTTAAAGGAGATAACTAAATGGATGTTACCCTGAAATACAATCTGAATTACATTCTACTCTATATTATTAAAAAACAAAACAACGACAACAACAAAAACTTCAGTTCTTCTGGAACAAGCATATTTATAAGACCACAAAAGGACATCAGACTAAGTTGGCCTGGTCACTGCAATTCATCATTATTCTTTGTATTGTGTTCATTTTCAAATATTGAAAATTAAAGGTCTAAGCAATTTTAATCCATGTTGTGACTCTTACATCTCTCTCTTTCTGCCTTGAAATATCTGTCTTTTCGAGTGCTTCAGAGTGTCAAATGGCATTGATTAGCCCAAGGCATTCCACATAGCTTTCCAACTGTCTATTGCGGTCAGAAGACAGATATTATACATTTTCTTACTTGTTAGCATCATCTTTAAGATCTGATCACCAAACATTTATTCATTTCTATGCAAATACCAAGAACAAACACAAAAATGAGAATTGTCCTTGCTTCCTTGGTATATGGATTTCTATCTAAATTTAAGAGTATGGAGACAGCATTTTGAAATGGAGTTCCTATGGAGGATCTATAACAGTCTCTCATATCAACAATATTCTGATCTCAGATAAGAACAGGTGATCTCATCATCTGCTTCAGGTTCAGATGTCTAGACCTTTGTTGGAAGAGCTGAAAGTCATTCTTTATGAAATATCAGTAAAGAATTTCTTCTGCATGGTTTCTTTTTGATTTGTGTTTCCTTCATTCTCTTTCCACATACCCTCAATCAGCTCTGCCTCTCTTGTCATTTAATATTAAAAATGAGCAAAAGGTATTAGCCAAGCTTGGCTCCTGCCTATTCCTCAAAAAGTGCTAAACGCTCCTATTTTAAAATCTTGTGTGACTTATTCATGTTCCTGAAACAACCCCCATTTACAATCTAATCTGCTTGTAGGTCTTGAAAGCATGCATTTCAGACTATTCCTGACCTCAGTCTATGGGGAAACACCCAGTTTCCTATTGTATCTTTATGTTATGAATAATCTTTATAGCCAGTATTCCCTCTCCTTTGTCAGAAGTCTTCTTTTCAAAACATAAGCTGAAAACAAGAACTGCATCTCCTTTGAACCTGCTCATCCCTGCATCCACATCTTTGTAGAACAGCACCTAATATATATTGAGTGTTCTATAAATATTTGTTGGATGAAAAAAATGAAATATGTTATTGCAGGAATAGTCCACAATGAGGTCTGCTGAAGTATTACATCCTATGATGAAGTGCTAGGATCACATTTTGACCTTCCATCTAGTCATGATTCAGACTATGTCTTAAGGTCTGCAAACATTAGTAAACAGTAATGAAACAACACATCTGCTGCAAGATAGCTAGTAATTTACCACCAAGAACATCAGCATTTGCTCCATCTTCACAAAGAGAACAATTTTCTGATCACCGTGTGACTTTAAGCAAGGCTGTCAACTTGATTACTGGAAAGTATCCCCTGAACTGAAAATAACATCACAGCATACAGTTCTGCCCTGCAGCTGAAATGACCTGGACGTTTCCTTACCATCAGCCATGCCAGGCACCCTTTCCCCCAGCAGGCTGTGGACTCCAGTTAAAACTATATAAAGTGTAAACAAAAGGCTCAGGTGACCTGTCCGAACAAGAGAAGGAGATTCAACCATATCCCTGGAATACCTGGAACCTTTTATTTATTATATATATATTTTTTAAGTCTTTGGGTCCTGAACAGGCAAGCACTTATGTGGAGATATGTAGATTACAAATCACGGGTGGAGGTAGGGGAAGGAGGGCAGAAATCATGAGCACATCTTTAAGGAAATCCCTTATCTATACCACTCCTGCTTCCCAGGCATCCTGCCAGTTTGGGTGATCACATCAATATTTATAGCACACTGCATCAGGGTGCCCATGTTCCCCAGCAGGGGCGATTAATATGTGATATCAACACCTATGACAAGACACATTTTATTTCTGTCAACAAACAAAAAGGTTTCTACTTTCTCTGTCAGCTGAATACTCCAGCCTTTTATTTTGCACAATAAACCATCTAAAGCTGAAGCTGAAAGATAGATGTTGAACTATAGTCAATTCTTTGGATAGTTATTTTTTTTTTCCCATAGGCAGGTAGCCCATCGGTGACCTGTATCAAAAATGAGGTATTCTTCTTTTGGTGGGAATAGGCAGGCAGGGTGGGGAGGGGTACCAGGAAAATTTTCGAGTTGTGGTTTTCAAGGCAGGTATTTAGCACTGAGCTATAAGCAGTAAGTAACAATGCAGAGGTCTTTCCTGGAGGAAATCAACAACACTAATGAATCCAAGAATAAAAATATAGTACCTTTTCTTTTTGAATAGTGCTTTCTTTTTAAGACTTTGACATGCTAAGCAGTGTTAATTTCTTTGAGTTATAATGAGGGTAGTAAAAGAAATCCCTGAAGGTCCCATTTACTAAAAACAGCTTTTGCAATTTCTTCCTTCAGAGAAAATAAAAGAAAACAAGGACTAGTTCTTAAACAAGAGATGAGTGTGGCTTTATTTTTTTGTAGAATGGTATTAAACTTTACAAAAGAGTGAGAGGTGTATGACCCAGGGATGCAGGTAATGCGGCTAGGTGTGGGAAGCCATCCTTATTCAGCAGAATCACTCTAGGTTGAACCATGAGAGGCAGAGCTCATAGGAGCTGCTATGAAGCATGTGGCACTGCATGGGAGTGGTTCTCTGCGTTCTTCTGGAATATTCCCCCTAAGAGATTGGCTCCCCTAACTCTACCCTGTCCTGTCCATCACAGAAGAAACTACTCCTGGTGCTGTCCCCCCTTTACCTGTGTGTCTATAAATAAAAGAGAGTTGGGATACTCCATGTCGTTGTTGTTAGAGGTCAGAGCTGGTATGACCAGACCCATCATGCCCCCTCTCATTTAAAAAGAGTATTGGCTGTTGTGTGCTTATTGAGTAGATAAGTTTTTGGATAATTGAGTGATATACAGCCAACATCCTCCTCTGGCAGTTAACCCTTTTCTCATTCATGCAGGACATGGCTGAGAGACTCTCATAGCTGGGTGTTGCTAAAGGTGCTCTTTTTAAAACTGAGTAGACTGAGCAGAGGCTGTAGCTGTGGCTTTCCTGTTCCTGCCAGGTGAGCCCAGCTTAGTGCCATATCCTCACTCCCAGAAGTGAGTAGCCATGAACTCTTCCTGGATCATAGGATTCCAGGCAATGTATTCTTGATGTCTACTGAGTTTCTATTACTAATATTAATGAAAAAAATCCATTGAAGCTATAAATGTCATCAAAATAGTCATGGAGTTAACAGGAAGAGCTAGTTTCAATGCACATACACCAGCCCCAAAGTGAGTACTTGACCCTAATTATTAAGAAAACTGATTCCTGTAAAACCGTAAGATATTATCAGCCATGTGATTTCTGAAATTGATTAGCAAATGATGCATTTCTGTATGTATGCACATATGTATGTATGTATTAAGAGCATCTGTGTTCTCAGTACTTCAGTTACATTATATCATTTAGTTATGATAATTAATCCATTAATTAAATTATTTTATTACATCTGTTATAGAGATGAAGAAACAAAGTAAGACTAAAGAAGTCACCTAAAGTTGAACAAATAGGAAGTGGTATTGCAGGAACTGAGATGTAGGTTTCTTTGACTCTGAAGTCTTTCTTTGATAGAGCCCATTATTACCTCAGAGATGGAGCTTATGCTACCAAATAATTTATTCGGAGCAGTTGTTGTTTTCTCAACATTATTGTATGTGCCTTGTGAGAGAGAGTGCCCTGGCAGTGTTTGACTTTGCCATCAACTGTTTATAACCATAAGAAATAAGGCAAAGAAACATGAATAAAATAATTCAGATAAAAATGGAGTACTGATAAAGTGAATTCGAGAGTCTGATATTACATATAGAGTCATAGATCTGAAATCAGAAACATGGGTCTAAGCATAGTTCTGTCACTTATTTCTATATGACTTGAGGCAAATTACTCATTTTGATCTCACTGTCTTGGGACTTTGTCTCTTCTCTTTGCTAACTTATATCTGAGTCGTGCATATTCTGTATATGAAAACAAAAAGGTTTTTCACTCAGTGTCTCTCCAATAGAAGGGAACATGCAACCCAGCTTGGGTTCACCTCTGAGAGAAGATAACATTAAAGACCACCCTGAGGTTGAGCATGATTTTTCCGCATGCCTCCTACAGGAAAGCAGAAAAGAGCCTGGTGCCCAGGGAGCCAACTACAGAGCGGTTGAGGAGAGCAGGGAAATGCACCAGAGCAGAGGCAACTGTGAGAACCTGCTTCAACATGTGCAGGATGGAGGTGAGCACACAAAGAGAATAAACAGAACATATATCTAAATAGTTAACTGTTGTGAATAGAGCTAGTGGACTCTCAGGTCAAATATCTTCTATATTCCTACTTTCTTACGATCCTCAGATTGACAGCACATGGAATGAACAACCACCTAGGCTGATAATCTGCAATTCACTTCCTTTCTCTTCCTACCCAGACTCTGTCTAGCACTGGAGGCAGCATCTCAAATACAATGTGTACATCCCAACCTAAGTGCCCAAGTTCCTTTTTACACCCTCACAAATGACTCCCTTGAGTACCCTCAGACCCATGGTTACCAGAGCGATCAACCCTCAGAAGGACAGGTGGTTAAGAGCTGACAAGAGTGCCCTTTCTATAGCAGGCAGAATCCCACAGGGACAGTAAGTTTAATGACTACAAATAGGCTAGCCCCTTGCAGAAATATTTACAGAACTAAAGGGAATAAGTTTAAAAAGGCAAACATTACTTATGTTACGAGTTGTTCTAACTATCATAAACATTTGTGAGTGATAACATCTATAAAGTGTCTCCCACTAGTCCAAAATAATGATTGTATCCCTAACACCTAATTCTAAACATGATACTTGTATTTAACATGATTTATAAGCATTTATTAAATAAATACATAAATAGAAAAGACATGTGCTAGATCCAAATTTTATTTGAATCAGACTTTTTTGTTTTTGTTTTTGTTTCCCTGGATTGAACCCAGAGGCACTCAAACACTAAATTGCTTAGGGCCTCACTAAGTTGCTGAACCTGGCCTTGAACTTGCAATCTTCCTGTCTTACCCTCCCAAGCTGCTGGTCACAACTTCTTTTAATCAAATCATAATAAAAGTGAATGAATGACTGAATGAATGAAATAGTCAAGAAGCTTGGCATGCTGTACATATCACCATTGTACTGTGAGTAAGCAAAGTCAAGAATCAAAATATTTACAGTTCCAGGCAGACATTCAAAGATAAAATTTAAAAATAAAACTTCTATTAGTTGTCCATGGAATTTGAGAGTTCTTTGAGGAATGGTTTTTGCAGGTGATTGTCTGAGGTACAGGGCAACAGCCTGCATTCCTAGTGTCTTCACTAGGTTTTTACAGTGCTGAGGCAACTCAAAATAAGCAGCATGAACTTCATATAAATTATATGAATCTATAAATGTTATGGTCTGTCAGATTTATTAGATTTACAAGTGTTCCCCATCCATAGTTGGATGAAAGCTCTATGTATGATACATGATGAATCCACACAATCCTTTCTTGTGTCACATTAGAAAAAGATAGACTGGAGCCAGGTTTATATTTCTTATATTAAAAATAGAACCCCAGATTATGTCTCAGAAAATTTTTTATACCTTTTCCTGGAAAGTACTGAAGTGAAATGGGCTCAGGGAAAATTTGCAGTGAGAAACATATAAGTTGCTCTCCTTAGGGTTTTTCTCCTTGGCATCCTGAGAGTCTGGAAAGCATATATTCTTTGCTTCTATCAGTTTAAGATATAATATTACTATGGTTTCCACTCAGGATTCCAAATAAGACACTTAAGGAAAATTGAGAGTTCCTTCTTAAAGCCCCTTCTCCTGGAGGCATCTTTGCCAAAGAGACAGATTCTGCAAAACCTTGGAGAAGGCTGGCTGATGGGCAATGTTCTCAGGGGAAAAAAAGCCAACAGGGGCACTTCCTGAGCCCTGTTCCTCGTGCTGCCAATAAAACATTCATCCTTTTTACCCAGTGAATTTCCCGGACTTGAATACTGCTTGAAATTTGGAGATATTCCATCCTGAATAATCACAGCCTGTTCTGCAGTCCGTGTTAAACCTCTTGGCCTCCCTTTGTTTATTGCATGTCTGTCCTGACTCTGCACTTTCCATTCTACATCACAATATAACTGAAGTGACAACAGAGGCTGGTTCCCCAAGAACTATTTCAATTCATCTTGTCCCAGTGCCCATAAAGTCAAAGATGGCTTAAAAACATGTCATTTCTGTCAGTTACCACTAGATGGAGGTACAAATTTTGAAGTTCTGGATAAATGTTCCCTGTTTGCATATCTTGAAAGGTAATGACACAAAGTAAGGAGTACTATTGTTAGGTTGTTTCATGTCTGTAAATCCTACTGCCTTGAAGAGTGCAGAATTCATGTACTGTTTTTAGCACATTTAAGAAAAAAAATACACACATACGTATGACATGAACAATGACAAGTCCCAATAGTACTTTTTTATAGTTAGATCTAAATAGAGGTATATATTGAAAGGTTTTTAATTTCAAACTAAATGCTTGTCTGGCTTTGCTATAGTCAGAGAAAATTCCTTTAATAGTTACTTAAAATGCTTTCACTACTTGACAAAATGTAATAATGTTTATGGAAATTAAGATGGAAGTAAGGGATATATCTAGGCAAAAGTAGATGCTGCTTATTTTGAGAGCTTATACAGGATTCTCAGGATTTCGCTTCACTCCCCCACCATACATAATTATAAAAATTGACTTTAAAATCCATTTGACAGTCATATATACTGAAATGTAAATTATTAACAATGAGCTATATGCTAACTTAGGCAGGGTACTTGTTTATAAACAGGTCGATAATATTCAGCTTAAGTCTTTAACAAAAGAATTTTAAGTATTAGCAAATTTGTAGAGAGAACCTGAATGATTTTTCTCTTGAACCCTGAAATCACTCACAAAGGAAGATAGTTCATACTTAAATGCAGAAAGATTATGATTGATTTCCTTTTTCTTCACAATGGCATTTAGTACAATGCAGAAGGATTGCCCCTGGGTTTGTGATGACTGGAGAAGGGTAGTTACCTGTGTGACTTCTCAGCATGGGGTGGCAGCTGCCTAGAGAAACTGTGCAGTCCTTCAAGAAGGGCAAAGGTCCTGTGGACCTGTGCATTTTGCTCCACAAAGGGAAACACTAAAATGGGAAAGAGCATGTGAATGGATGAAATGGGGAATGCAAATTGAAGAGATGGTAGCCCTCATGGATCTGTAGGTACCTTACCTATCCATATCTCTCTCAGTCTTCCAGAGCAATAGGCTATAAAGAAAATGAAATCTATATTATGAGGAAATGGAACAGGAAAATGGAGCATCATCTAAAGGAGTTCTCAATAGCTACTCTAAATGTTTGGAGTGATTAACTTTTTTTTCTTCCTCTAGTCCAGGCAACTCATTTAGGAATTGTTACTAAGTTTAAATTTAAGTAGATGTCTGCTACTCTCTCTGATTGAAAATGCTTTGGAGAGAAAGGGGAAAGGATCTTCTTTCTGTTTGCTAGTAAATGGTAAGTGTCCACTCCCTAAGCTCACCCAGCTCCAATCTATACTTACTGTGAATTTGTTCTTGCTTCTTTGCTTTTAGTATTGCTTTTCTATTGACAATTTGATGGGTTTTCTGCTTGTTCTCTTATAGCAAATGTCTTATGAAATGAATATGTGTCTGTGAGTCAAGTAGATTAATTACCATTCACCTGAGTTTTTCAGATTCATGTGAACACATGAATGGGTGCGATCTTATAAAAGCACAGAAAATAGCATGGTGCATGTGTGCAGTTTATGTATGTCATAAGTTTTCCCAGGAGAAAGAACAACTTAGTAAATTATTCTAAGATAACTATTTTATTCAATCACATAGTCAATGAAAATCAAGTGAGCATCTGCAAAGACAGGTGTGGCACACAAAATAGAGCTCTCCTAGAAATTGTAGTCTAGTGTGAGAGACACCCAAATAAAATAAAACAAGAATACTTATACAATGGATACTTACAATAAAAACAAAGTAAAGTTTATTATGAGAACATATAATGAGGAATTAGTTTTGTTGGAGGGATTCACTTAGGGTATCTCTGAAAATTTGCATTTAAAGTAAAAATTTTAAAATGACCTAAACTACCTAGACCAACAGTTGGAGAGAAAAGGGTCTTGGGCAGGAAGAATAGAGCATGTGAAGATGCCAATGCAAGAAGGAGCTTGTCATATTTGACAAACTAAATCACTGCTCTCCATGGAAATGATGCCCCCTCTCCTTTTGAATTAAACACAACATTTGGTTGTTGTTTTAATGCGATTCAAACAGGAAACTAATGCCATAGGCAAATCAGGATAATTCAAGAACACTAAAATTTACAAACAGGTTGTAGGAGAACACAATGGATTCTGCAGTTAATTGGGGCTTACCAACCATGGAGCTGTTGTCACCCTTAGACTCAAAAGGAGAAGGCCAAGAGTATCATGAAGCCTGACAGTGAACATGGTAGAAAAAAAGCCTGCCTTAAGCAGAACAATGACTCTCAGACCAAAGTTATAAGCCAGAGTTGGTTCCACAGGGTGGGAGAACTCCTCTCCTCCCTCCCTCAGATCTCCTGTTGTAGAACCCCACTGATTACCCCCACTAGAAACCAGATAGCAGACAAGTCCCTCAGTGTAGTCCATACAGTTCAGCTTCAGCTGGTAGAGAACAAGATAAGTGGACAGGGATGGTGAGTGGATCTGAAGGAGCAAATAGAAAATGGCTGTTGTAGTTGGGCATTTCCAGAATGAAGAATGGGTGCTAGGAAGCAAGATGACCTATAGACCAAGTCCAGTACAGACCTATAGACCAAGTACAAAGCAGAATAAAACTAGTACCTCTCCATCCTAACATTCATTCTTTTAATGTGATTTCTCCTCTCAACTATTTCTCTGCTCACTTAGATGAGTCTGCTTCTTATTAGTGATGTGGGTTCCATATTTGCTTTAAATCATGTGCTCTTGGGATACAGAAACCTGATAAACTCCACTTCTCTGCAGGAATCTCTGTGCCTTGCTTGATTGTTCCTTTTAATCTGTTTCCAGTATAAGCATGAATGTTCTCACACAGGACTGGAGTATTGGTCTACATGATACATGAAATTGACCTGGGATGCTTATTGAAAGGCAGAATCTTGAACCATGATCTGAATCAGGAGATTAGGCCTGAAACCCTGAAATTTATAATTAAAGCAAGCATCCTGTTTTGAATGCCTTCACTATATAAAAATGATAAATATTTGAGAACATATTCTTAAATGATGATTTGAACATTATGTAATATATATATGCATGGAAACATGCCACGGCACCTCATATACACATATAAAATTTTACATCAATTAAAAAACAGCATCTTATATGATTCTGGTGATTGTGACACAAGGAACAGAAGTGAGAAAATCTTAGGCAGTTGCTATAATAAAAATATCGTAATAGGGAATTAGTGGATTTCTGAAAGCACTAGTGTATATAGCAATATTTTCTTAAATTTGTTTTTATTGTAAACAAATGGGATGCATGTTGTTTCTGTTTGTACATGGAGTAACAGCATACCACTTGCGTAATCATACATTTACATAGGGTAATGGTGTTTGGTTCATTCTGTTATTTTTTCCTCCCCCCACCCCTCCCATCCCTCTTTTCCTTCTATACAGTCCCTCCTTCCTCCATTCTTGCTCCCCCTCCCACCTCCCATTATGTGTCATCATCCGCTTATCAGCGAGATCATTCATCCTTTGGTTTTTTGATATTGGCTTATCTCACTTAGCATGATATTCTCCAATTTCATCCATTTGCCTGCAAATGCCATAATTTTATATTCTTTATAGCTGAGTAATATTCCATTGTATACATATACCACAGTTTCTTTATCCATTCATCAATTGAAGGACATCTAGGTTGGTTCCACAATCTGGCTATTGTGAATTGAGCAGCTATGAACATTGATGTGGCTATATCTCTGTAGTATGCTGATTTTAAGTCCTTTGGGTATAGGCCAAGGAGTGGGATAGCTGGGTCAAATGGTGGGTCCATTCCAACTTTTCTAAGGAATCTCCACACTGCTTTCCAGAGTGGTTGCACTAATTTGCATCCCCACCAGCAATGTATGAGTGTACCTTTTTCCCCACATCCTCTCCAACACCTATTGTTGCTTGTGTTCTTTATAATCACCATTCTAATTGGGGTGAGATGGAATCTTAGGGTAGTTTTGATTTGCATTTCTCTTATTACTAAAGATGGTGAACATTTTTTCATATGTTTATTGATTGCTTGTAGATCTTCTTCTGTGAAGTGTCTGTTCATATCCTTAGCCCACTTGTTGATTGGGTTATTTGTATTCTTGGTGTAGAGTTTTTTGAGTTCTTTATATATTCTGGAAATTAGTGCTCTATCTGAAGTATGAGTGGCAAAGATTTTCTCCCACTCTGTAGGCTCTCTCTTTGCATTACTGATAGTTTCCTTTGCTGAGAGAAAGCTGTTTAGTTTGAATCTGTCCCAGTTATTGATTATTGCTTTTATTTCTTTTGCTATGGCAGTCCTGTTAAGGAAGTCTGATCCTAAGTCAACAAGTTGAAGATTTGGACCTAATTTTTCTTCTATAAGATGCAGAGTCTGTGGTCTGATTTCAAGATCCTTTATTCATTGTGAGTTAATTTTTGTGCAGGGTGAGAGATAGGGGTTTAGTTTCATTCTGTTGCATATGGATTTCCAGTTTTCCCAGCACCATTTGTTGAAGAGGCTATCTTTTCTCCATTGCATATTTTTTGCACCTTTGTCTAGTATGAGAAAATTGTATTTTTATTAGGGTTTGTGTCCATGTCCTCTATTCTGTACCATTGATCTACCTGTCTACTTTGGTGCCAATACCATTCAGTTTTGTTATTATTGCTTTGTAGTATAGTTGAAGTTCTGGTATTGAGATACCCCTTGCTTCATTCTTCCTGCTAAGGATTGCTTTAGCTATTCTGGGTTTCTTATTCTTCCAGATGAATTTCATGATTGCTTGCTCTATTTCTGTAAGGTACATCATTGGGATTTTAATTGGAATTGCATTGAATCTGTATAGCACTTTTGGTCCTATGGCCATTTTGACAATATTAATTCTGCCTATCCAAGAACATGGGAGATCTTTCCATCTTCTAAGGTCTTTCTCAATTTCTTTCTTCAAAGTTTTGTAGTTTTCATTGTAGAGATCTTTTACCTTTTGGTTAGATTGATTCCCAAGTATTTTTTTTTTTTTTGAGGCTATTGCAATGGAGTTGTTTTCCTCATTTCCCTTTCAGATGTTTCATCGCTTGCGTATAAAAATGCTTTAGATTTATGCATGTTGATTTTATAGCCTGCTATTTTGCTGAATTCATTGATGAGGTCTAGAAGTTTTCTGGAGGAGTTTTTTGGATCCTCTAAATATAGAATCAAGTCATCAGCAAATAGTGACAGCTTAAGTTCCTCTTTTCCTATTCATAGCCCTTTAATTTCTTTAGTCTGTTTAATTGCTCTCTGGCTAGAGTTTCGAGGACAATGTTGAATAGAAGCGGTGAAAGAGGACATCTCTTGTCTTGTTCCAGTTTTTAAGGGAATGCTTTTAGTTTTTCTCCATTAAGAATGATGTTGGCCATGGGCTTAACATAAATAGCCTTTACAATGTTCAGGTATGTTCCTACTATCCCTATTTTTTCTAGTGTTTTGAGCATGAAGTGGTGTATTTTGTCGAATGCTTTTTCTGAGTCAATTGAAAACACTAGTGTATATAGCAATATTTTTAAAAAAGAAATTTTGGAAAAACGTTTTTGATGTCTAAATAGAAACAAAACTATACAATGATTTGCTTAATTTACAGCTAAAACTAAAAATTAATGGAGTCATTACAATGTATCCTGAATTGCTAGTAATGTAGTGCAAAAATTTTGCCTTTTTGTAGTATTAAACTTTAGTTCATGGTGCTTTGGTTTTACATTTCTCTAAGCACCAAACCTTAGGGTTACCTAGCAGTTTTTTTAATCAAACTTTGAAGGAACTGCAGAAGCCCATACCATATAAGAACTGTGCAAATCGCTTAAAATTGTTAAATACTCTTTTATCATGAAGATGAATATCCACACTGTCGGTTTTGTACATTCAGACGTCATCTCAGGCTTTAATTTAGAGCAGAAGACACATTTTTTTTTTTTTCCTGTAAAGGGCAAGATAGTAAATATTTGGGTCCTCAGTGGCCATCTGGTCTCTGTCACAACTAACTATTCAACTCTGCTGTTTTACACCGTGTAAGCAGCCATCAACCATACAAAATCAAACGAGTGTGACTGTTACAATAATACATAGTCTTTAGTTTGTTGGTCACACTGTATTTGTGGACAACAAAGTGAATTTCTTATCATTTTCACAGGCCATGAAATTTAAAGTTTTTTCAACCATTTAAAAATATGAAAACCATTCTTACTCCACAGGTCACACAAAAAATAGATGAAGGATTATAATTTGTTGACTTCTGATTTTAAGCAATCTTATGGGTCATAGTAAATAGAACTCGTTTTTGTTATTTTGGTTTTTTTTTTTGCTTCCTAGATAAATGGCAAGAAAGAATGTAGATTTTCAAGTGATTCATGTTAAGTTACACTTTACACCGTGTCTTAAAGGAAAAGTAAAATACATATGTACATACAAACCAGAGACCTGGGATTGAGTTTCCAAATGTTGGCCTCACCTCCAAAGCCAGTATTGCCTGGGACAATTTACTCCTCCTCCCTAGCCTCACTCCATTCACCTGTCAAAAGGGGTCAACTCCTCCCATTTCACAGTGCTACCATGAAAATGAAAAAATAGTTAATATTAGTGCTCAGCACTGGGTCTGGCACTGGCAGATTCTCCTTTGAGATGAGCCTTGTTCCCTTTCACTTAAAGAAAAGAGATGCACCTTCCACTTACTGATTATAATTCTGGTTTTTAAAATCCTGATATCACTAAAACCATAGTTCTCAACTTTGGCAGTATATTGGAACTTCTTGGGAATGAGTCTTAAGCTATTGATGACAGTCACAACCTGGACTGATTAAATCAGTTTCTCTAGGGGGATGAGACCCAAGTCTTTGTTCTTAAAGCTGGCCAATGTGCAGCCAAGGTTGAAAACCATCCCCTTTTCTTCTGTTCTCCCATTTTTTGTTATCCTTCCCTCCAACCCCACCTTATCACCATTTAAAAAGTTGGGGATTATACTTTTTGGAGGAGCTCTTACCCCCTGGCAGATGTCTCAGCTGGGAAAGGAGAAGAGAGATGAGGGACATGGCCACACCTTTGGGAATGACAAGAAAAGACACCCAAATTACTGAAACCAGACCCTTTAGCCTGAACAGAAAAGCTGCTAAATAATAGAGACTGACAGAAATATACTGAAGGCCCTCTGAATTGGTCACATTGGAGGATGCAGCTGAGTCATATCAATGGTCTCAGATGGAGAGGACTGGAGTAACAGCAACTAGCAGACTCCAGAGATGTGATTTAATGACTATTAATTTATATTTGAATGATTTTTTATTTATATATTTTTAGTACCTTCACATTTTATAAACTTTTTCAAATATTAGTATTTGAAAAGCATTAAATAATTAGATTACTCCCATTAAATAACTCATGCTCACCTTATTCCCACAAATCCAGGGATTGCAATATCGCTCAAATGGAAAGGAAGCAGTTCTATCATTTTCTCCAGCATTATAATCTCTGCTTCTATTGCTTCCTGGCACATGCATTGTTTTAAAGGAGTTCTTCCTGGCCACTCTCTGCAGGCCCAGTGCCATGACCTAGAACTCTCTTTGACAGCACTGATACTGCAACCCAGTAGACCTAGCAAAACCTTTCCTCCCTGGCCTGCCAGGCCTTTGTACACACTCCCCAGTGTTAACAATCTCCTCTCTTCCAAGTGCTGCAGACAGTTAGGTAAGGCAAAGACTCAGAAAATAAAGCATATTTGATTGACACCAGATCAATGAATCCTGAATCCACCAGCTCTGAAAGCGAGATGAAGAAATGGACTTTGTGTTAAATGTAAAAACCAGCCATGGCAGAGCACTGCCATGAAATGAAAGCTAATATTATCTCAGAATGCTGACAGCCATATGACACATGTCATGATTTTTAATATTAGATAAAATCTGGCACCTTTCAGGTGCTTAAGGGAACTTTTTTCCTTCTTCAAAATTATTTCTTCTAAGACAAACGTGTTGACTACGGGGAACAGTCGCTCATTTCTTTTTCCGTCTGCTTTCCCTCATCTCATCTTTCATAGCTCAATACTGTCCCCATTTCCCACCTTTTTTCACATTTTTAAAGAAATTGGCAAAAAAAATTGTTTTTTAATAATCCACAGACTTAAAAATTTATGGTTGAATATATCTCTAGCCACAGGAAGCCAAATAACAAATTTGAAATGAATATGCACTTTCTGTTTACTTATTTGGAAGCTAAGAATGATCATGCAAAAGCAACATTTGGTTGAATGGAAATTGTCTGCCTTCAGCTCAGAGCCAGGGTTAGTGTAAACATGTAAACAACTTAAATAAATGAAGATTATATTTGCCTGGGCACAACCTCTTCAGGATTCCCAAAATTCTGCTGTTTCCTATAATATTTTCTTGAGGATTAAAAATTACTTTAAAACTACAGATAAATCCTCATATTAGGGAAATTGCTGATTTCTGCTCTTCGTATTCCATAGAAATATTGGATTCCTAAAATAATTAGGAAGGCTTTAGTAACTATATTTGCATTATTAAGATGCCATTTTAAAAAATGTTCTAAATTGGTGGTCTTGCTATTTTTGATTTGCCATCAAGCTTTATATGTTTACTGATGCTAAATCTTCCAAGGTAAGTAAAACCTCCACAAAATCCTTAAAAATTTTGAAACTACCACCAAATACAGGAAACTCATAGATAAAGCTTTTCTGAACCTAAAAAATAAAATAAAATAAAAAGCTAACATCTGTTCTCTCCTGCCAGGCCCAGGATAATGCTACTCAGTGGAAGGTAAGGAAAATATTTCCTCACTTTGCCCTTATCAAGGAGGTATAATTTTGTCTCTCCCTTCTTGCAATTATCAGCTGGGCCTGAGAATTAAATTGACATAAAACACATTAACAGGTGAGAAACACACAAATTTAAATTTTATGTGACATGGGAACCCTTATAAGTAAATGAAGGCACAAAAAGTAGTAAGTCTAAATGTTTTTATATAATGTTTTTTAGAGAAGGTCGAACTAAGAATGTTGAGAAGTAACCACATTGTGTGGGGAGGTTGGAGGATGGTAAGATTTATTTTAACAAGTTCTATTGGTGCAGTTCTCTGTGCTGTGATGCCTCATTGAAGAATGTTTACTTTCTGCTGGTACTTGGAGGGGATCTTTTACATGGGACTTTTGATCTCCTATTTTCAGGAAGAAAAGAGGAGATTATAGTGCCCTACTTGTTTTGCTGCCTTTAGCTCAAAGTAGCCTTTACAAAAGTGGTATATTTGGGGGACCAAAAAGCACTGATAAATATATAACAAGCACCTATGTAGGCATGCCTACACCCCACTCCATTACTCTAGGAGACCTGAGGAGACAGCCAGCTGATTAGTCATAGCTGTGGGCTTCTGGCCTTATGCCAACAAGCAATGTGCTGTCTCACAAACATGAATGAACTGGGGAGGCTCTGCAGGTAGACTGGCATGTTTTCCAGGTTCCCCAGCTCACTATACCATAACCAGATCTCAGAGACTCAGAACTCACATGCCTGTGCCCCATCAGGACTTAGGGAGCTCACCATGCCCAAAATAGCAATCCATGCTTATGAAATCCAAAACTAATGGACAATAAAGACACTGCCTCATACATGGGCAAACATCGCTAATTTCACGGCTGCCCAAAGGGAGACTTAAGGGACTAAAAATTCCAGTGTTTTAGACAACAAACAGTAAAAATAAAATAAAATAAAAAATAACTCACCAAACTTATTTCCTACCATCTTATTAGAGGAAGAGAGAGAGAAAAAGTTGAAGTCTGTACATTGCTTATTTGAATATCAAAATATAAAGAAAATTGCCTATTAAAGTTTTCTCCTAGCAGATTTTATGAGCAAGTTTCTACCTGGTCTTTGAAAGGAGCCTTATTAAGTTCTGATGGCACTGTGAAGTCATACTAGGAAAATAGCCAAGCAGTCAACAGACCTGTCTTGTCACCTACAGAGTCGCCCTTGCCTGACTCCAGCTTCAGAGCATGGTGCAGCAAGTGTACTTCAATAGGAGAAGGGGCTGATGTTTAAAAATCCATCGACTCCATATGGATAAATTAGAAAGTGAATATTGGAATTTCAAGTCACATTCCAGTCTCACAGTAAGTGCCACAAATGGATTCAAATCAAAACTTTCTTATGCTAAAGCTCGTTTTCTTCCCCTCTATAAGATACCCCTCTGCTTCACATCCAAACATTCCCACCCTACAGTGACAGAAAGTGAAAAACACCACAAAAGAATAATTTTCTCAAGAGAAAGGAAAGGTTAGATTTTTCATTCTGGGATGTACTTGGAACTAAATTATGTTAACCATCCTAAGGCAGAATTTTGATTGCACTTACTATTCAGAGAGCTTTAAAACGGTCTCCTGGTCAATAGTGTTCCAGACCATTAAAATAACAAATGTTAAATAAATACAGATTTTATTTACTGACTGATTAAATTAGAAATTGACAATCCTTAATATGTTTGTAAACATTTTAGAAACAAATAAAAATAAACTAATACCTAGATAAGTGAGGAAATTTCAATAAAAACAAGCCATTACATGATATAACTTAAAAATCTATGCAGAATTGAAATTAGTATATAATGAATTGAATGAAATCCTAATCAGATGTAGTATAGTTTTAAATGCATTTGTTACATAATAAGAAATAATATGTGTCAAATGTTCAACTCAGAAAAAAGCACGATAGACATGAAAGAAATGAAAAGCAGAAATCAATGAAAATAGCAAGACTGAGAAGATCAATAAAAGCAAAATTTGGTTATTTGAGCCAATTAATATTAATAAAGTATAGATATTACTTGTAAAGTCAGAAAAGGTACACATAAACACTGTATGGTTTAAAAGCTGGAACTCAGCAAAGATTGAAGACAGAATAATGTGAATAATTTATATCAATAAGCTTAACAACCTGGATAAAATTAAATATAAGCATTTCTGAAAGACTTTGACTTTAGAAAAAGCATTGACTTTAGGAAATCAGAAGAATAAACCAACAATCATTCAATAAATCAAGTTAGTAGTTAAAACCCCATTTTGTTAGTCTATTACCAAGGTTCACCTACACTACATCCTTACCCTGCCACCCATATGTACATACATACATATAATCCCTCAATATGCTCAGGCCACATAATTTTAAGAAAATATTTACCTAAACCTCTAAAAATTAGATAAAGTTCATATGATGCAAATTGTTTCAAAAACTACAAAACAAAGGCATCCAAATCGTACTATATGAATATATAATCCAAATTCACAATTATAGAAGCATATATAGCAACCACACTCATATTTGTGAATAGCTGCTAAAATTCTAAAGAAGAGGTCGTTATACTTATCAGATAAATGAAAAACAAATCTCTTGTTATCACACAGTTTCAGACTGAGAAGTGGAAAAGTGACTTATTCATTCAGGATAAAAACTATTAGCAAACAAGAGATAATGAAGACTTACCTGACAAAGGAAAGATGCACCAAACCACAAACCATGACAAATACAAAGCAATGTCATAATTTATCTAAGCTAGAAGGGACACATAGCATGGGCATTTGTTACATTTTCTACAGTTTTCTCTATGTTTTAAAATTCTTTTTAAAATTAAGACAAGTTTTGGAATGAGTGAGAGATAGGGAGGAGGGAGAGGGAAGAGAAAAGGGAAGGAGGAAGGGAGAGAAGAAAAGAGGGAGGATGGAAGAGGGACCCTACTGTGTGTTATACCCTATCTGAAGAATCTTCTTAACATTAATAAAATGTAGCACATATTCAAGCACCCCAGAAAAGAGGAACATAAAAGCAAGATTTTACTGTTTGCCCCGCATTATTTAGAGAGGAGAGAGAATTTAAATATGGCACATTCTGATTTCAGATGTTAATTATAAGGGGATGAAATTTAATTTCATCAGATTTTGTCATTGTTATTCTTGTTAAATGAGTGAGCTAGCTCTTAAAACTAACTGCTCTAGTAACATGCCAACTTCTTTGTTACTAAATTAGCTTCCCAAATACCCTGATATATGTAGAAATTTCCCTAGACATTCAATATTTATTCCATGAAAAGGAATACTCACTGCATTTTGTAAATCCTTGAATTGGGTTAGATTATGTTAGTTTCCCCATATTTGATTTAACTTCTTTCAGTTTTCCTAAGTGTGACTAATACTATGTGACCTGGAAAAACTTAATTTCTCAGACGGTAAAGCTCAGATGGAGACCCTCTACTGTGCTCCTATACTGTAAGATTCTGCCAAGAGGCCATTATGTCCCTCTAGCTTCTGTCTCAGTGCTTTTTAATACCAAGGACTCCTACTTAAGGGAAGGTTACCAAACATTGTTTAATGTGACCATCTGAATTCATTGGAATGTACACACTGAAACTGCTGATGTGTTGTAATTCAGCATCCCTTCTGCCCTTTTGTCCCCATGTGTCATGGTACAATATTCCTATTCTGAAGAACTTTTACAATTCCCATGTTTTCTATTTTCATTTTATTAATTTTTTTCCCTAAAACTTGTGTATATTTGAAAAGGCATGAAGCTACAGTCCCTAAGGCTACTGATCAACCTAGCAATGAAGAGAACTATTATATCTCTAATTTGATACTTTTCTCAATTTTGAGTTCTCATAGCAATCATTGATAAATATAAACTGCTACCCAGAAAATTGTTGGAAATATCCTGGGAGCTGTTGGATTATGTGGGTAAGAACTCATTTGAAAGACTAGCACTCCCAAAAGAATAGAAATGTTTCCATAGGGAAGGACCTTAACCCATATTTCATGCTTTTTTTTTTTTTTCTATTTTGGGGTAAATACGACAGAAGTTGGTTATAAAATCCAAATAACTTTCTGAATAAATACAAATGACAAAGAAGTTATAATGCTACTCATTCTTTTGGTTGGAACTGTCATCTAATGATTCACCATTTTACTTTTCACCAAGGTAATTTCTTTCTCAGAGAATCAAGGTCCAAAGGCTCAGTGTCAGAAACCAGTAACATGGGAATGAGGGTCTTACAGAGAAGTCCTTTCATTTCTGGGAGAGGGAATGTGCTAATTGCTATTCACTCATCTTGATGTTGATTCCTTCATAGAAAACTCCACCAACATGAACTCATTTACATGATGAACAAGTTCTAGGATAGAAGAACAAAGACACCATAGGAACCCAGAATGTGTTTGTAAGTTTACAATATAAGAGTGACTTCTTTAGAAGTGTTTAGAGGAAAGGTAGAAAGAAAGGAAATGATTGTAACTTTTATTTTGTGCTTCTGCTGTAACATCAATCTGGTCTCATAGTTTTCCTGTGAGAAGTCCATACATTAAATTCCTGCACCTTTACCATCGCTCATCCATTGAAGTCACTCCACAGAACCTGTTACATGAAACACAGATCTTTTATCAGGATATCATGCAGTACATGCATTTGTTCTTCAGTGTCATATGCCATACACACGGGTTTAACTTAAATAGGGGCTACAGTACATCATGAAAATTAGTCCAATTACCAATTCTATAAAACACAGAATTGTAATTTAGCAATTGTGCCAAGGACACAGTATGTCAAATTTGTCTAATGCAAAAGCAATAGTTAAGAATCAGATTTTGTACAGGGTTGAAACCAAGGAGGATCTCAACACATAGACCCACTGTATCTTATTTGAAGAATATTAGGAGAAAAAGAGTAAATACTTCATGTTTGAGAATGAATTTACATGTTTGTATTACCATTAAGTTCCTACCTTTGATACCTCTGATCAAATTCCAATCTAGACCAGATACAGACCATAGTAGAGAAGTCACGTTTATATCCCCATGTAGATAGGAATGGTCATTTGTGGAAGTGAATACCAAGTGCTGGGACAAAATTTCCCACCTAGTCCCAAGATTCCATTTTGATTGTCAAATAGTAAGTTCTGGCTCATCTGTCCCTTATTCAGCATATGCTAGAAACCAGGATAAAATATTAAAGCTAATCAGAATATCACTCAAAAAATTGAGAATGATTTCAAATGTGCAATTTCTGTGAGAATGTGCTTAAGTTTATGTCAGAAAAATAAGTCTTCTGTAATAACATGTATTTGCATTATAGAAATATGTCTGAAACCAAGAAATACATTACTTTGTATCTATAACTCCTCTTATAAAGAGTAGAAAATCTGTTAGAAGATGTCTTTTAATTTAACGGGTCAAATGTTTACTTCAGTCTGATTTGACAAATTGTGTTGGATACTAGGTAGACACAAATATGTAATTTCATGACTAAATAAGGTAACTATTAACAAAAGTATTAGTTGCTATATGGATATTAAAGTGAAAAAAAAAACATTATTCGTAAAGAGTTGGACAGGTCAAAGAAACTAAAAATGGAAGGACAGAACATGAAGAACGACCCAGAACGTGATTGGGGCTCTTGATTACTGGAGTTCACAGGAGCCCAAGATGTGTCTAGGAAATAATATAAGGTGAGGCTAGAGAGGGAGGATAGGGCTATATTATTTGTGAAGTCCCTAATCCGTAAATTGAAAATCTTATGCTTAACTCAGTGGGTAATGAAGAGTCACTGATGGTTTTAAACACAGAAAGCTGTCGTTTTTAAGCCATAAGGATAATGCCAATAACAATAGCTGTAATAACTATACAAATGTAGAAAGTATTTTTATATAAATCCCATGACAGACATCAAATCTTCAAGAAGCTTATAATCTGCCCTGAGGTCTAAGTACATCTCCACCTTTGTGTGACCACAGCCCATTTGTTCTTCCTTTCTTTGCCTGTGCTGAGAAAAGCATACTTGGAAAATAGCTTGTATTAGGACTGAGCTGAAAAAAAAATTCTCCAGTACTCAAGCAAATGTTTCACTTCAACAGTACAGATTGGTAAAACCAGATAAATTAAAAAATAAGAGCAGATGAGTAATTAGTATTAATTAGGAGTCTATTGCCATTTTTCCTGCAAACAACTCATGCTGAGGAAGCAATGGTACGGCATAAACTGAAAGCAGGCCAATGGCTTTCTTGAATGTAACCAATTTTATATTTACAAGAAAAAAAATTGAGCATCTTTTTATTTTGTAAAAGATGATTGATTGGGGCAAAACAGCTTTGCTTAATGAGATAATATTGCCTTGGATTGTTGGCTTTTGTGTGGTTGTCTGAATTTGGAAGGGACTGTTCTCACTTGGCTCTGATTTCCAACATGAAATGAGCCTTCAAGATTAACCAGCCATGTGGTATGTGCACCCCCAGTATCATATGTTGTCTTGTACTTACTTCAACAGGACTCTCTCATTTCTTTCAGTTTACTCGTCATTTGCCTCACATTCATATTGGAATTTCATATTACAGAGCCAGAAAATTGCGGCAATTGATTATGAAACAAGGTCTGCTATGCCTGCAAAATTTTCTATCAGCCAGTTGAATACCTGTCTATGCAATCCTGTCACAGCTGGGACAGCACTGGATAGAATTTCACACCCAAAATAATATATATCTCTCCCTGGGGCAAAGTCCAAAAGCAGCATGTAATTCAGGACTGTGCCAAGAGGACAATAGCAAATTTTCAGTTGGTTTTTCACTTCTCTAATTTAAAATGCTAAACTCACATTCACATCGTACTCTGCTTGGAAGTAGAGAAAAAAGTATGTGCATTTATAAAACTGTTGGAATTTTAAAATTACTATTATTGTTATTAGTTTTGAAAAAGTCTTTGTTTTTTACTTTGACAAAAATCAAATAATCCCACCCAAATCAGTCTGTCTGTAACCACTCAACAAATACTTATTTATGTAGATGTTTTAGGTAGCTATTCTACCTGCATCCCTGCTCCATAAAGAGTTTTGCTGTAAGAAGGATGCAACTTTATCCTCAGTTACATGGTCTTTGACAATTGTAGTCTTAAAATGACGATGGCGGCCTATGATATGAGGTATACACCTCAGATCTAAGAACCAAATGTGACTTCTATAATTTTATGGTAATTGCTTAAAATAGTGTTAATTTAATTTTACTCCTATTACAAACTCTTTTTTATTTATTCTTTTCAGACATACATGACAGTAGAGTGTATTTGGATATATATATATATAGAATATAACTTATTCTAATTAGGATCCCATTCTTGTGGTTGCACATGATGTGCATTTCTCTAATTGCTAGAGATGTTGATCATTTTTTCATATTTTAAAATGTTTTTATTTTTACAGACTGCATTTTGATTCATAGTGCACAAATGGGGTACAACTTTTCATTTCTATGGTTGTGCACAATATAGATTCATACCATGTGTGTAATCATGTGTACATAGGGTAATGATGTCTGTCCATATATTTGTTAACTGATGGTATTTCTTCTGTGAAGTTGCTTTGCCCATTTGTTGATTGGGTTACTTGTTTGTCTGGTGTTTTGTTTTGTTTTGTTTTGTTCTTGGTTTATCCTGGAGATTAATATTCTATCTGAGGTACAGGTGGCAAAGATTTTTCTCCCATTTTCTAGGCTCTCTCTTCACATTCTTGATTGTTTCCTTTGCTGTGAAGAAGTTTTTAGTTTGATACCATCCCATTTATTTATTTTTGGTTTTACTTTATGTGCTTTAGGAGTCTTGTTGAGGTAGTTGGTTCCTAAGCCGACATGATCGAGAGTTGGGCCTACTTTTTCTTCAAGTTGGTGCATTGTCTCTGATCTTTGGTTCACTTTGAGTTTTGTGCTGGGTGAGAGATAGGGATTTAATTTCATTTTGCTGCATATGGATTTCCAGTTTTCCAAGCATCTTTTGTTGAAGAGGCTATCTGTTCTCCAATGTATATTTTACTTCATCTTTGTTTAGTATGAGATAACTGTATATATGTGGGTTTGTCTCTGGGTCTTCTAGTCTGTTCTATTGTTCTTCATGTCTGTTTTGGTGCCAATACCATGCTGTTCCTATTGCTCTGTAGCATAATTTAAGGTCTGACATTGTGATGCCTCTTGCTTCACTTTTCTTTTTAAGGATTGCTTTAGCTATTCTGAGTCTCTTATTTTTCCAAATGAATTTCATTACTGCTTTTACTGTTTCTATGAAGAATGTCATTGGAATTTTAATAGGAATTGAACTAAATCTGTATAGCACTTTTGGTAGTATGGCCATTTTGACAATATTAATTCTGCCTATCTAAGAACATGGGAGATCTTTGCATTTTAAAGGTCGTCTTCAATTTCTTTCTTTAGACCCTTGTTTTTTCAAACAGAATTTAGGAATTTTTTATGTTTACTTGGATAATGCATAAAAATTTTCAAAAATGCATCTGAATATGGAGCCATACCCTTATAGGTCTTATGTGCTTAGGTAAAAATATATACTGCAAAAAAAATGCACTTTCTACTCTCAATTATCAGTTCATATAGATTCAGTAGGCTAAACTGTACTCAAATTGCAAATCATTTTTAAAAACTGATTTTAAAGTCAGTTATTTGAAATTCTGAATGTAGTTCCTGCCATTGACCAATCACACTTTAAATTTATGGTTGGAGAGAAAGACTCTGGATAATTGGAATCTAAGGTCATCTCCAGGGTGCTGAATGGCAGGATGTTCAGGTCAAAGGTGCAAACATAGAAGGGTTGGGGATCTTAAGGGGCTCAGCACATGGATCATACATGCAGACTTGTGGGGCAATGGATCCAGTGTACCAGGGATAGCAGGATGAATAGAATAGCAAGGTCCTGGTATCAGGGAGGGAGGGAGCCCAGCACTAGTGGTATAGTGGGGCTCTATGCTCAAAGCTGGAGTTCTCTGGGAGAGTTGATGGGTTTTTTGGTATTAGCCAACAGAAAATTATGTACTGATTCTTTTTCAATAACCTTCCCATCAGAATAGTGTTTCTCTACCATTAGGGACACTTAACTTGAAAATATAATTATATTTCATTGCTAGCCTAAACAATGTTCATCTTAAAAATCTAAACCAGTGCCCATTTTAATTCTTTTAAATAATTTCTAATTTGGAATTTTCTTTATAGTTTCTTTCCTATGGTGTAATGACATTGCCTCATATGGACAAAATATTTTGCTTTCACAAAATTCTTTATAATCAACAGAGATCTACTCGATGTCTACAAGATTTCTGGTTTCATAACCACTTTTAAAGACATAAAGATGAATAAAATTCTGTCTTTGCCTCAAAGTCCTCATGGAATGTTAGTATGAGATCCTAGAGTATGAAAAACAATTCAGTCTAAAATATGAAAATTGAATATATGAATTACTAATAATTATTATTATAGTTATATTTATTGACCATTTATATATAACAACCAATCCTCTTTTTTATTATAATCTTGATAACCACCCAATGAGAGAGGCATTATTACTATTATCTCAGGTACGAGATCTCATTTGAGATATAGGGAAGTCAAGTAACTTGTCCAAGGTATAACTACTTAAAGACCATGTTAAGATCTGATTTTAGGCTGTCTGATTCTGGAGGATTTCCTCTTTTTTTTGTTTTTGTTTTTGTTTTTGTTCTTGGTGCCAGGGATTGAACCCAGTGGTGCTTAATCACTGAGCCATGCTCCCAGTCTTCTTTTCTTAAATTTTTTATTTTGTGACAGGATCTCACTAAGTTGCTTATAGCCTCATTAAGTTTCTGAGTCTGACCTCAAACTTACAATCCTCCTGCCTCAGCTTCTAGAGTCACTGGGATTACAGGAGTGTACCACCACACTCAGCAGGAGCATTTTCTTAATCATCAAGATATGGTGCCTCATCTGAGAAGAGAGAGGGATTCTTCACTTCTCAGAGGAGGGTACAGAGGAGTGTTTTGAAGGATGAATAGACTAGCAAGGTCAAGTGGGTATGATGCCAAGGGACTGGGGAAGAGTGTTTTAGGCAAAGGCAGCAGCCTGTGGAAGGGCACAGAAACTTGAAACCAGAAGAACAAAAGGAGTCTAAAAGTCTCGAGGAAAGAAATAGTAAAAGATCCAACTAGGGACATGAGTGATTATATGAACCTTTGTGCCTTGCCTGACATTCTGTGGAGCTTAGGTTTAAGATTAGAGGCTAGAGGAAGACAGGGAGTTTGGTAGGGAGAGGAGTGAAGGGCTTGCATCTGCATTTTAGATGAATCACCATGTCTGTAACATGGGAATAAATGGGAATTGCAGACTATGAGACAAAGAGATAGTGACAAGCTTGTTGAACTGTTCAATCAAGAAGAGACTAGGACACAGCAGCACAAAAGAAATCTCAGAGCAAGATTAACCGGGTTAAATACTGATAGGCAAGTGAGAGAGTGAGAGCAGACCAGATGAACTCCTTGGGTCCACCTGGGTGACTGTATAGATTATATGCAACTGTAAATAATTAATTGTGGGTGAAATCACTTTTGTTGAAGGCAGAAGTTGGGGGTTGCTTTTGAAAATGGAACAAAAATAATGAGCCACTTTAACTGTTTCGAAAGTTAATTAAAATGGAACTTGCTGACATAGTTATCTAATAGCCAGGAAACTGTTACAAAACTGCAAGGGAAAAACACTTTGTCATTTGCCAAAATAACTCCTCTTACATTGCATGAGTCATAATTACATAATGTGTTTTTTCCCTCCTTTTTAAGATCTTACAATAAATAACATTAATTTTTAGCACCCTTTATCCACAAAATAAAGACGAAATGGCTATAATACCACAACTGTCTGCTGGAGAGTTTTGCAACCTTAGTGCAAGACATGATTCCTTTTTCCATCTACAGAAATCTAAATTCTCCTTGGGTCAGGGCCAGCTTCAAATGGACACCTATCATAGTCCCATCAGCTTTTAAGGATGCTTGCTATGGTGGTTTATAAAATGCAATTTTAAAATCAGTATTCCATGAAATTGAAGGATTCTCTATGGGAGTCTATAAAATGCTTTTTAATCATTATTATAAGCAAATGTTCATTTTGCCTCTGAAAAAAATCTGGAAGCAATGATTATAAATCCTGGAAAGAATTAATCATGAAAAAACTTGCACATTATTTTATTCAGAGACTTGAGAAAGATGATTGATTACTTGTTGGATTGGTTTTAGGGATGTGGACCCTGATTAAAGATAGGGAATTTAATTAGATGATCATGAAATGATCCAGGTGAAAAGAATGATCAAAATATGGGTAAGAGTGGGAAAGGAGAGAGGGATCAAAACAAAACAAGAAACACCTAACATCAGCCCCATTGATATTGTATGTAAAAGATGAATAATACCTTACCCATTGCCAGTGAGTTTCAAATCTGCATGCTTTCTCAAGTTGCTCAGGCAGGAATACTCTAAACATAAGTCTAGCCCACCAACTCAAAATTTATAAAGAGCTCCTAAAGGCATCGGGCTTAGAATAAAGGACTGCTTTAATCATTTGATCAAAGCAATCATTCACTCAATTCCTGTGATGCTATTCACTACTATGATTTGCACAAAATAGGTGCTTATAACCACAAAAATCAAACTGACAGGGACAAACTATTTCAGATGGAAGTTTAATAATTTGGGTGTCTGATTTTAAGTATATGCACACAGACACAAGTGCTCTGATCCAAATGTTTTCTCACAGTGTATTTTTTTATTTTTACAGACTGCACTTTGATTCATTGTACACAAATGGGGTACAACTTTTCATTTCTATGGTTGTGTACAATGTAGATTCACAGCCTTCATGTAATCATACATATACATAGGGTAATACTGAGTGTTTCATTCTAACTTTCTGTCCCCCACCTCCCTCCCACTCTATTTTCCTCTACACCATCCAACTTATTGTTTACCTAAGGGATCAAATAGTCCTTATAGGGAAATTTACTCTAATATGTTAATCAAATATACTAGACCGGGCCCCTCTGCTTGAAGACTGTGCCCCTGCCCTTGAGCAGAAAGCAAGGGAAATGTTCAGAAAACCACTTCAGTGCAGCACAGAAGTCCAGAACCTCTTTCTAAGATAGTTGGGTTCAGAAAAGCAAACCTTTAATATTCACTTTCATCTGTGTCTGATAATTAATAAAAAGATGACACATACACATAATTTGTAAATTGAAAGCTCTTCTGCTATTACAGGGTAAAGAAAAGCAAGGTTTAATCTACTTGATAATTCTAAAGGACTATGTACTGGCACTAAAAGGCTAATGAAAACTAGATTCTAGACTTCTGTGAGATTGTAAAATAATTTGTTACATGCAAGGAAATTTGAGGAAATTGAGTTTTAAAAAAATAATCAATCCAAATTAAATTTTTGGACTGTGTTAAGTCTGTGAGTATATACACAGTATTTATGTAAGGCATATATAATTTTGAGCAAACAAGAGCATACAGGAGGAAAGATCCTTTTATTTCCACAATGATTTGTTAGATTAAAAGCTTTACCTATCTTAAAATATTTCCATTATAATTTATTCATCCAAAGTTTCATTACATGTGTAACACAAGCATTTGGCAATATAAAAAAAAAGCCCAACTCCCTCTGAATGATTTATGGGGAGGAAATCTGAAACTCATTTAAAGAAAAATGAAACAATTATACCATCCAGTACTGATATATTTCAACACAAGATTAGAATTTCAAAAACTCAGTCAAATTTGAGACAAAATAAGACAACTAATGGAAAAATGAGGGTATACTTGATGGTGATGGCACCTTTGTGAGCAGTGGCCAAATAACTCAGGTCTCTGCTCTATGAAGGTCTTCTAAAGAGTTCTTAGACTTTGGACCTTACCCATTGCTCTGGTAATCACTTTCCTACTCAAGTCATCCCTTCCTTTATCTAAAGAATAAATTTATGTAACTGCCTGGACAGTAATATTATATCCCCTCATTCCCTCATCCATCCCCAGCTCTTTATTGAAATGAGGATGGGGATAAATCCAAGCCTCTGGGAGGTGTCTGCCTATCACCACCACAGTGACAGCACGGTTATGAATGTTGGCAGAAATGTGAGTTGCCTTGCAATAAAGAATCCGTCTCCTGCAAGACAGACAGCAATATACAAGTTGTACATCTAGCCTGAGTTGTCAAGAGTGAAATGCAGAAGACTGGTAAGTGTACATCTAAGGATATTTGCCTTTCTCAGACAGCTGTGGTTGGTTTTCCCTGGGGCCAAAATTTAACAGATATAAAATTGATATTTATTTAGATAACTTACCTTTTAATTTATCAGTTGTGCTTTCTAGAGAAAATCCAAAATGATTAAGAATCTGGGTCCTTGAGGTAATGGTATCCAAACATTTTTCCTTAAGTAGGATTGTGCAGCAGCATAGTTAAGAAGGTGGTTTCCATGATCTAAGTCTAAAAACAATCATTATATATGTTTATGTTTGCAAGGAACTGTAGTGTACATTATTTCCTGTAGTCTTTAAAAGGTACTGTGATGCTGAAGAAAGCATCATTGAACAGAGTAGAGAGATACCATATCCCACAAATAGTCATGTTCTCACAGGTAGAAATCTGGGCTCTTGGAAAAGACACCTTCCCTTTCTAGGCCTGTTTTATCTTCTGTAAAAGTAACAGCACTAGGCAGAAAATAACTAAGATCCTATGTATTTCTAACATTCAACTGTGCAAAGTAGGGCTGATGTTACTATCATTGAGTGTATTTTGTTGCTTTACACCAATCAGAACAGACAGTTCAGAGAATTTAAGTTATGTGGCCAAAAGCACGAGTCTAATAACTGTCAATCTTAACTTAATTCCAGACATTTGAGTAGAGTCTGCTGTAATCTCTCTGCTCCTCCCTCCCACAACATTCACAGACAATGACAATGACCCTTAACTAAGGTGACAGATGGGGCAAATAAATTTAACTGAGCATCATGTATTTTTCAGATGGACAAATTTTTAATATGAGCATTCCCTTATATTAAAATATAATATTTGTTATAATATTTGATATAATATCAGAATAAAATAGTAATATTTTAAAATATTCTTTATCCAACATTCAAACTTAACTAGCTACACTGTGTTTTATCAAATGACCCAACACTTACATCTGAAGGAATGGAATGGAGGTCTCAGGCAATATCAAGGTACCTGTTGCTCCACCTCGCTTCTAAAATCCATATGCCAAAGTCTTCTAATCACTAAAACTTCTCCATTCAGTCACATTCCCTCCCTCCAGAGGACTGGTCCTCAGGAAAAGAGTAACATTTCCCTGTTCCTTGGCTGTCTCGAAGGTGTTTGTTCCATTCTTCTTCTGTCAATCCTGTTTCTGCAGATACGGATCATGCTTCTGGCTTTTGTCTATTATAGTTCCTCCACTTGACCCATCCTTTTCCTGACACTGAAATTGTTCCTATGATACAGTCTCTACACAGACCTGCTTTCTATTCCTCCAGATCAAATCTCTCACTCTTAGATTCTTAGTATATAACTTGGAAATTGTTAAACGTCTGGCCAACCACGTTAGACCTTACAATGTTTCTGGTGTAGAAATTCTCCATAGGATTGTTCTCCTACCACAGCCTCCTGCCAAGATTTTACAAACTTACAAATATTGCCCCTCACTCTCAGTTTAGTGGCCTTTCACTCTCTGCTTGCTACAGAGTGAACACCATACAGTGCAAGACATGAAATAATCCTGAACCTCTGATTTTATGCAAAAATGGTCCTCATCTTCACACTTGTCTAGACCAACCCTGTCCAATATGGCAGTCACCAGCCACTGGTGACTGTTTTAATTAAAATTAATCAAAATTAAATTAAACATTCAGTTCCTCACTCCACTAGCCACATTTCAAGGGCTCAGTATTAACATGCAACTCATGACTACTATATTGATCAGCACAAGTCATTTCCATTTGTCACAAAAAGCTTGAGCTGCGCTCCTCTAGACTAAGGCTTGATAAACTTATTCTGTAAAGGATTAGATAACAAATATTTTAAGCTCTGTGGGTCATACTCCATGAATAGTTGTCTATCTTATATTCCTCTTTATTTTTATAATGCTTTAAAATATAAAAACTATTTTAAGCTGATAGTCATATAAAAACTGGCCACTTGCCAAATTCAACCCACTAGATATAATTTGCCAATGTCTGCTCTAGACCACTATCCTCACTGGAAAACTTAATGTTCGCCTTCCTGTTTTTCTTATTATCAGCAAGTTTTTCTCCTTGATGATCCCTCAGTCAGTTCCTCTTGGTCCTGATGGCTCCACCCCACATCCTCAATGTACCTTAAATTTATTATTTTCATTTGCTTTTAGAATCATATAGAATAATCTTTTCATATGGTTTCCCCCCATGAAAGGTCTGAAATTTTTGCAATTATTTCGACCTTAATAGTAACTCTCAAAAAACAGGTAGCAAGTCACATAAAAGCCTTAATTGCTTTCTCCTGTACTTTTCCAACTCCTCTGCATTTCCTAAGCCTGCCCTGTGCACCATGACAAATACTTCACAAATGGCTCCTTGTCTTACATTTCACAATAGTATGAAAAATGAGAAAACAAACAAAAATTCATAGAACTTTTTTCTATGTTTATGAATCTCTATGATTGTTTTTGATATATTCTATAATTGATGTCATACATAACTCTGAGGATTATTGCCACATTAAAAGAAAACTCAATGTGTGTGTGTGTGTGTGTGTGTGTGTGTGTGTGTGTGGTGGGGGGATTCTATTATTTCATGCTGCTTAATATTTTCTTATTTTCTGTTTTTCTCTACAAAGAAAACCACCAAAATCCATTTCAGTCAAACTCTGAGAAGAATTTTACCACCAAATTAATGCAGATAAAAAACAAATATCAATTAAAAGATCATTTTATCTAATAATAAAATATAACTAATACTTAAAATCTACCAAGTAAAATCCTTGAGTAGAAAAGAGAAATGGGGAAAGAGGAGAGAACTAGGGGATATAAGGTTAAAACTTACTCTTTTAGGACCACAACAGACAATGTGGGTTTAACAAAAGTATACAGTATTCAATATTTTAAAACTTGTGTGTGAATCCTGTTCAAACATCAACTATAACTAGATCCAACTAATTAAAATATGGTATTTGCTTTATAGACATTACTTCCTTCAGTCTCATTTTTTCCTCTCCTGGTCTGAAGTAATGAATGGGGATTCTGGCTCATTTGGCTCAAGATCAATACCAATGGTCTTTAAAGCCAAGACAACTGACTGGCTATTAGGAAAAAAAAATTGTATTTTCAAAATCTATATATTTTCTTCCATGTTTCAACTTGTACTGAATATATTTTACTTTTAAGACACTTGGGAATGATTGTTGTGATGTTACACACATCTATGAGCAACAGACACTTCAGTTTATGTCCTCAAGATCTGCGTGTACATGCAAGTCTTTTAACATTTCTTCCTTCTTGTGGACAGATAAATCCACCTTCATTCAGGAATTTAATTTACTTTGAAATTGATTTCATTTGGCATGCAGCATGATTTCAATATTTAACAGCTCTGTTAACAGGTATTGATATACTGAACAGTTCTGCTAAAAGCCGGTTTGACACCTTATCTCTACAAATAGAGAGTACCAAAATATACTGAGATATATAACATAATGGAGATGAAAAATAAAAGCTTAAAAATCAATTAGCTAGCATCTAATGTCTATGATAATGAGTGGTTGAGACAATATTTTGAAGTTCTTTTTTCAAAATCTTACCTCTCTTTTGGTACAGTCTGAAAGCAGAATGAGAAAGACAGACCAAGGATAACACTTCAATAACATAGAGTATCACATTTTTTCATAGAACAAGGAAAAACAATGGATGTATTTCCAATCCCTCAATTACTTTCATTAGTTCACTTTTTAATATATGAACTATGATGCCAGCATTTGGAGTGACAGACTAACATACCCGGGACTTGACACTATCATTTCCTAAAAGTCATCTGGAGAAAGACAGCTCTGGGTAGATCATGAATTCTGCAAGAGTGAGCAAAGTGACCAAGTTCAGCAGCATCTCTTCAGGCAGGGACCCAGCCCTCTGTATCAGCATGACGCAGGACACCACATTGATGGTCTGGGTGATACCGCCAAGAGGGAGTGACAACTAGATGCTATTAGATTTCCACATGAGTAAGACCACTTTCCAATTCTTTCACAAAGAGCTGACAGATCTGATTACAGCTACAGGCTACCCATACACAAGAGAAATTGATGTGCACGAGGAAATTGCTATCTTTTTTTGGAGTCCTGCTGTAAACAGGGAATGCTGATGTTTGCCACACAGTGATGGAGACAGGATTGCCAAAGGTTGTCAGGGCAGGTGAGACTGATCTTTATTTAGAGAATTCAGTAGCTTTCTCTTATCTGAAGATTGTTTATAAAAAGGAAAACCACCAAAATCCATTTCAGTCAATCCCTAAGTAGAATGTAAAATAGAATTTCAAAAGTGAACCCTCTATTTATGTCAAGTGGTTCATTATGCTTGGGATGAACAATGTGGTCAGTGCCAAAAGGTTTCAGACATCCCTATAATGTGTTATAAGCCTCCAACCCATTGGTTTACAGAAGGCCTCTAAGGTTTAACTTAGCAAAAAAATCATCACCTAGGTTGAAATTAACTGTCACTCTTTTGCTTTGTGATATAGTGTTGGCCGACTAGATTAAGGTAACCCAGTGTGCACAAGACAGCTAAACCAAGAAGAGACACAATGAAGAATGAGTTTTCAACTTGAAAATTTTTATGGTTATAAAAGTATATTAGAATAGAAAAGGATGATATAATGTCAAATGCACACAGAAGGCTGTGGTTTGCATGGAAACTGAGATAGGAAAGAGGAATGGGCAAATGGGGATTTATAAATACAGCTCTACATGATCCAGGAGGAATGGCTCTGACTTGAATTAGCTGGTACTGATTTACTGGGCAGAAAATGGTTCTAAGGAGGAAAAGAACACTTTGCTGTGTGAATTTTTCCCAAACTATGTTCCCTGGAGTATCTGTCATTTGACTAAAATGAGACAACAAGCAAAATAAAATTGCTTATAATCTAGTAAATGTAGGAAACACCATAGGCAATAAATTCCACTTTTAGACTAATGTTATATACATATTACAAGCACTAGGAGAATTTCTGACTAAGGAAACTTAAATTTGGCTAACCAAAACATATCCAAACATAAGTATGTAGATGCCTTGCCTCTCCCAATCAAACAGTTATTAGCATTCCATGGAAATGGCATTGTGACACATTACAGATTTTTTTTTTTTTTTGGTCAGTACTGGTGGTTGAACCCAGTTTCCCAAGTAACTAAAATATGTTTAATTTGCCATAGTTGCATGCTTGCCAAGTGCCTACATGATTATTAATATGGCATTTGGTATGCTTCTCTCTACCTGCAAAGAAATGCACATAGAGAAGCTCTGTTCCAGAGATTAGCCTAGGTGTCTGTCCTACTCCTTTGCAGGCCTTTTCTGCCACCAGAAGAGCTGCTAAAAGGGATTATGGAAACAACAGTCAAGATTCTCAGGTTCCTGACTTACTTTCAGATTCCCTTTGTCTCTGCATGCTTCACTGTTTTCTTAGGAGAAACTGGGTATATTTAAAATTTTATCCATTCAATCTAATAGTTAAGAAGCACACATATACACATGCTACCTATTAAGATCTATTTATGAGATGGGAGGAAAGAAGCAAGAAAGGCAATAAGAGACACGAATTGCCTGATTTCACTCTCTAAACCCAACGGTGTATCCTAGGGCAGTATTTCCCAATTACACATCTCAACCCACAAGCAGTGAGCTGTGCCACAACTAATTGTAACTAATAATAAAAATGAAGAAGTGTGTGAATGACAACCTGATGATTAGGCACTCTGATGTTGGCACATATTTTTTTAAAGGGCCAGAGTAAGTGTTTTAGGTTTTACAAGGCCAAGGCAAAATCAAGTGTATTATGTAGTTACTTTTAAAATCATTAAAAATGTGAACAATTAAAAAACATGTAAAGTCTCTTCTTGGTTTGTGGACAGTCAAACCAAAAACAGACTGCTGGTTAAATTTAGTCCCAGACCTTAGTTTGCTAATCCCTAGTTTAGAACAAGGCTCTGGTGTCTCAGTTTCTTCATCTGTAAAATGAAGATGATCATAAAGCACCCCTTACTGATTAGATACTCGTGGAGATGACTTAGATAACATGGGGAAGGTACCAGAACTCTGCCAGGGTTGTGAGGGCTCAATAGATGTTTACTATCATCTTATAAATAGAGTGATTCATATCAGCCCCACACTTAACATTTTAGTAAGCTCTTTAAATGATAGAGTTTATGTTCAGTGCTTCTGGAAACTCTGAGCAACGTGGTGAATATGTGAGTTTAGTCTATCACAAGTATTGCTTCACAAAAGCAGTAAGCATCACTGAACTAGTAGATTAGGATAATAGGGTTCTAAGTGTAATCTTATCCTGGTTCTTATGAATGCAAGGTGTTTAGTCAAGGTGTGTCTCAGTTTACCCATCCACAAAACAGAGAGCAGTTCTCTACAATTCAGGAAGTGTGTGGATCCAGTAAGATAAAATAAATATAAAAATTATTATGGAAAATAATTTCTGGGTAATATAAATTTAATGTCACCTGGATATCACTCTGTTTACCCCTGGAGAGCTACCGACCTTTCTATTTGATTGGAGAAGAAAGATGCTAGGAGAGACCATGATTTTGTTTGGGATGAAATCTTGACCAAGGGTCCACCTTCATAAGAGAGAGTTAGTTTGAAACATCTCATTGAAAATGCATCTGGTTGGCTTAGAATTTTTATGGTCTGAATAGTAAACCAAATCTAAATGTCCATATCCCCTCCAAACTAAACAAGCAAAATATATGAGATCTTGGAACATAACACACATATACACAAACTAATGCTATTCATTACTTCAGATTTTTAGAAATTTCTCAATGACAGACATAAACGAGACGAGATTGATAGGAAAAGAGCAAACCAAGCACATATACACACACACACACACACACATACAAAAATAAACAAACAAAAAAACAAAAACTTAAAACATCAGAGGCCTAGTGGAGTACTTGAGAAATTCCAAGCCTGGAGTACACAAATTCTTAAGGAAGTCTTCACAGTAAAAAGATGGAGAACAGAGTTGGGCTCCTTGGGCTCTCTCCTCATCAGCCTCTAGAGAAGATGACAAGTGTCTGCCCCCAGACCAATGACCTGAAAACTGTTGCCTAAAAGCCAGGGGATAGTCTGTTACTGGTTCAAGAGAACTTGGGTGTATCATCACCCAAGTTGCAAAAGACAAGTGTCCAAAAGACAAAGCAGAAGAGGAGAAGGACTTTTCCTGCCAACAAAGTCTATAAATTCTGTTCTGTGATATAGACTTGCAGACTGGGAGAGGGTCTTGAGGTAGCACAATGCTTCCCAAGGGACCTAGAGCTCTCACATGAGGAAGACAAATTAATTCCAGCCCTATACCCTACTCCTGCCCACAATAAGCACAGGAAGGCTTTGCAAAAGTATAAATATAAGAGCAAAGCTGAGACAAAGAAATGGCTTCCAGGAGTTTCAAGGACCATCAGTTATCAGCTTCAGAATAAAGATACAGGGAAAAAAATGGAAGAGAAGGAATAATCCAGTAATAACTCAATTTCTAGACAAAAATAAAATTCCAAGTCTGATAGGGTTAGCACAAAATAAACCAACCCTGAGGCAAATCATCATGAAGCTTTAGAAAACTAAATAGAAAGGAAAACGTTAATAGCTTTCCTGGAGAAAAAAATCAAAACTTATCAATGGTACATAAGATTCAAATGGGCATAAGAATTTTTATCAATAATGTAGTCAGCAGAGAGCAATGGAATCACATCTTCAATGTTCTGGGATAATAGCTTAAAAAGTGCATTCAAGTGTAAAAACAAAGAGGTTTGTAGATGCTTAAGGATGAAGATAACTAACTTAGGCTTTTATGTGAACAAATTACTAAAGGGCACCCCAACAATACAAAACAACAAAAATTCAAAGAAAGAAGGGCATGGGGATACACACAAGTTATTTTAGAGAAAAACAAAAATCTGTTTCTTAGAAGGAAGAGAGGGGCGAACAGGAGACCTATAACTAAGCCTAAAAATTGATGCTAAGTTATGTATGAGAAAAAATAAAATATGAAAATAAAATCACAAGTGATTTTAGTATGAAAGCTGATAATGGTGGAAGTAGTTGTGATTAATCAAAAATACTTTGTATTTTTCACCAGTTAAAACAATCATTCAAATTTCTATGCTCCAGTGAGTCTAAAACTCAATCTTGACCCATTTGCTTATCTGTTTCCTGAAAATATCTAAGAGTTAGTGTTAGAGTAGATTTGGGGCCCACATCATCATTTGTGGCATGAGATGATATGCACTTTATGATCGCCCACCGCCTGCGGGGACAATCACAACACGTACCCTCTTCTTCATCACAGGAACCAAAAAGACTTTATTCCACAAGTCTCAGACTTATATTGAGAACATCAGCCTATCAGAGAGTAGACTACCAGGAAAGTCAGCCTATCAAGGAACAGTCTCCAGGCAGATACCAGGATTGCCTCATGTACAACAGTCAACCAGAGTTACTTCCTAAAACTTGTATATGAGTGCAGCTATGTTTGGCAAGCTGCCAGGTGCCATCTTAGAGACCAGGACACGGTGTGGCTCTGGGGCCCTCAGAGCCCGCCCCTGACAGCACTTGCCACAGATCCTTCCTGGAGTTGCAGAGGACACTTGAGAGGAATAGTCAAACATGCAGTCTGTGTTCTAACTCAGTTGGCTCAGCATCCCAGCACATATTGAGAGCTAGGCTGGACCAGAGGGTCATGAGATGTCTTCCTTTGCAAGCTACAGGCAAACCTGTCTTATGTTGAGATCAAAAAAGAAGGGTATTGTATGTTCCCTCAGATTTTTTCTTTTTTAGAAATTTTGAAAAGTAATAGAAGGTGGATGGAGAGGACCCACAGATTACCTCAGTTATTTACTATCACATCACCCACCTTTATTTTCAGAAATTTAAAGGAGTCTAAATCATCACATAAAGGACCATCTGCTAAAAAAAAAAAAAATTATTCAGTTTACTCATAGTTGTTAGTCTTTGCAATAACCAGAAAACAATTTTTATTTATTTTTTTAGGCAATCTAGTTCCTTCAGTAAAGTCAATAAGAATCATGATTTTTGGGAAATGAGTGCAGCAATGAATTCTTAATAAAATCAAATGGTTCTCAGAGAAAGGTCTTTAAGACATAAATGCATCTTGCTTACCAAGAAAGGACAAGATGATTCTTAAAGGAAGAATCAAAATTATTAGAAAATAATTTTATCATGAGGAAAGAATTATTCAGATCCCCATAAGGAGTTAAGTCAGGGCTGAAGGAATGGAGGATGGAAGACGCTACCCCACCCTCACCTCTATTTTTTTCATTTTCATGAAGGGATTCTTCTACCATAGATTGGATCTCTGCTTTACAGACCTGTGAGACAGATGTGCTCTCTTGTGTGGCCAGACCAAACCATCAATAGGGCAAAGGGAGCTTCCTTTTTCCTTTACTCTCTTCATGTTTTTCTACTCTCATCTTTACTGTGTAGGAGTTTTCTGGCATACTAGTCAACACATGCTCCAGGATGTCGTCTCTTCATTAAGGAAGGTATTTCCTAACAGCCTCATTATTCTTTTACCATATGCTGAAAAATGTGAACTATCAGACAGACCAAGACTTGGTGTAGAATTTCAAAAGACATGGCATGAAACCCAATTTTCAAGGTCGTGTACAAATATAGGAGAAAGTAGGACTGTGATAGGAGAGAAGGAAAAGAAATAAAGAGGCCAAAGCAGGGAAGACAGCATGGTCCACGGCACCAACTTCTAATGCTAAGAATTTTCTCGACTGTGCCGGGAAGATTTGGTTTTTGATGGTGATAGATTCTGTTCTTTTCCAGATTTTATTCATAATGCTGGTGTTGCATGAGTATAGCTCACTTTGATTACAAAAGTTCCCACACTTTTCCAGATATTTTGTCACTGAAATGCAGTTAGGGCTAAACTCATCCAAGAGCATTTGCCTTTTAAATGTTTGATAATCTTCAATTTCTTTGTACTTTTAATTTTGGTACCTCCAAAACTCGGAACAAATTTTTTTTCTGTACTGTAAAGAATCTCTTCCTCAATAGGAATAGATTTGAGTAATTTAAATACACTCCCTCTTATTTTTAGCAAACTTAAGTGTTTGAATGAGGAGAGGGGTGTTGCTATTGTTATTTAGTTAGGGTATTTCATTTTTTCTTTGTAATGATGCTTTAAGTTCTGTTAAATAATAAAACAAAAACAAACATTATACAATTTTGAAAACCACAGTAAAGACTGAAGGAGAAAATTGAAATTACCCATATTCCTGCCATTCAAAAAAGAAGTAATGTTTTTAATCATTTTATTCACATTAAATAGGATAGTTATAAAATGAGGATCGGTAGGTCATAATTTTAATTCCATCATTTTCCAATATTGTATCGTGATTTTTAAAATTTTGCTTAAATCTTATTTAAAATTATTTTATGATTCATAGTATCCCATTTATATTTACTCTCATTTATTGACCTGGACCTCTATTACAGGAAATTTTTATTTTCATTATAAACAATGGTGCAGTAAGTGCCCTCCATTTTATTCATCTTACACAAACACCATTCACACTTCTTAAATTGCTCTTACCATGTTCCCAAGGTGCTAGCTTACTGCCATCACCACCTCCTAGCAACAACATATTAAGTGAAAAATTGTACAGGAAAACTAACAAATGGTTCCTTTTGAACTTGGAGGTGGTGGTATGCTTGATGGGAAGAGGGTCAAATGCACAGGCTCTGTTTTTTAAAGTGATTGATAGTGGTTGATAGTCAGATCCTGGGAAAGCCACTGTGATGAACAGTTGAACAGCACTACAATCAATTCTGAATAATCTTTATAATGAAGGCAAACTCCAAATGAGGTAGGAAAGGAAGATGGAGGATGAATCCAATCAAGATGAAAAATCATTGGTATTGAATTTGAAAATGAATAGCATTTCTTGAGGCAATAGAAATAAGTTCCTAAATTCAAGCTATAAGTAGTAGTAATGTAAATTCAAATTACCTGAATCCTGGACACCATTATAGAAAATTGATCAGAGCAAGGAAGCTGCTCCAGGATTAAATTTATGCCTCTAGGTAGCACGCATCATGGATCAACAGCAAGCAGATTTCCTAGAGCTATTGTATAATGCAAAATTGACAAATAGCCATTGAGCATTTTAATTGAAGCTGTGGAAAGAAACTGATGTTCTAATGAGTGGGATCCCAAAAAACTAGTCAGCACTGAAGACAATGATGACAAAGAATGTAAAATTGAAGTAGTCAATGCATACCATTCATGAGGGTTTCCTTTCATTTAAAATGATGGTTAATTGATGACAGGCATTTCTTCAAAATATATACGTTGTCTACTAGCTCCTTGAAATATTTTTTCTGGTTAAAATCAAGCTGAAAACTGTGATAAAGTGCCCAAATTTGACTTCAATTTGTACTCCAAATAAAAGTTACTTCGAGGTTCATATTGCAGTGAGTGCTTTTATTATAGTTAGTGGTGCTTTCACCTGGTCCATTACAAGCACAATGGTTGCAGCTTATGATAAAGACTCTCTTCTTGGCAAACTTGAGTTGGTTTCTTCTGAGTTCTCTTTTTCAATGGGTCCTGATATTGTGCTCTATCTGTGACCTACTTGGTTAAGGTTTAGCAAGAATCTCACTGAGCCAGTTTAACAAAACTCCCACATTGCTGGCGTCTCTACATTTGATCAAATCCCTCATTCCTGACCCTAGATCTCTTATCAATTTGGACTGCCTTCAGTAAAAATGCCCCTAGTTTCCATATTTCTTCTTAGTAATTTTCCATTGACCACCACCACCCTGCTGCTTGGTTATAAATTCCCACCTGTCCTTGTGTTTACAGTTGAGTACCATCTTTCTCCTCTCTACTATAAATTCCTATTTCAGTCATCCCCTTCCTGAATAAGTCTTCCTTACTATCTTTAATAAGTATCATTAATTTCATGTTTGTCATTTAACATCCTACCTCAATCCAGAAGAATGCTGAGAGTCTGTTCAAATAAGAACAAACTGCACACTCTCCCTAGCATCCTTTTTCTTTCCTTCTGATGGTTCATAGCTGAGCACAGCTACTTCCTTTTATAATACTATAATACTTCTAGATGCTCCCACATGCAGTTTTTTTTTTTTTTTCCTTAATGGTAAACTGCTGAATTTTTAACAACAGGCTCTTCAGAAAGAAAAAGAAATTATGTTTGTATAAAGACATAATAGGAAATCCTTTACTGATATTAAGGAAATGTAGCATACCTTTTATAAATAGTAATAAGGAAAGATAGCACAACATACAATTCGGTATAACCATTTGATTCTCACAGAATGTTTTGATTGATTTTTGCCAAATTCTTATAGCCAATTTACGAGGATCCTTACAAACAAGTAGAGTTCCAACCTAAATGTTGGATGTCATTTTAATCTACATCAATGATTATATGAGGGTAAAACAAAGATATATGTCAGAACATCAATCATTTTTCATTGATGAGTGTGTTGTTTTGATACATGGGATAATATTTTCAAATACTGTAATATTTTCTGAACTTTTTTGCTATTCACAATGTTGTAAATAGACACAATATACTTAAAATGCATTATAAAAAGGTCAACTTTCTAAAGTTTAGACCAAAAGTCAGCAAACTTAGACTCACAGACCAAATTTAGGCCTGTTTTTGGTAAATAGTTTTGGCGTTATTTTTTTGCCTCGTTTGGTTTGGTTTGGGATTTTTTGGGGGAACACTGGAGATTGAACCCAGGTGTGCTTAACCACTGAGTCACATCCCCACCCCTTTTTATATTTTATTTTGACACAAGGTCTTGCTAGGTTGTTTGGGGTCTTGCTCAGTCACAGAGGCTGGCCTTGAACTTGCGATCCTTCTGTCTCAAAGTCCTGAGTTGTTGGGATTACAGGTGTGAACCACTGTGCCCAGGAATAAATAAAGTTTTCTTGATGCAGAGGTATAAGAAAATTTGCCAACTTCTTATGCTGACATTGATAAAACAATAAATCAAGAAATGTTGTATAGCATTTGCAGAGTTCTGTGTTGTGACAATTCCCACAACAACCAGTTTGAAGCTACTAATCTAACTATGGAGTTTGGGAGAAGATGAACAATAGCATACTATTCAACAAACTGAATAGATATAAATAATATCGATCACATATAATAGCATGATGAAATAATTAGGAGGTGATCAGTTTTTAGTATTTCATTTGTTTTTAATAATGTATTGAATTATAAGTTGATATAATTTAATGTTCAATGTTGACTGTATTTAAAAACAGCTTTCATAATTCATAGAAATCTGAAAACTGAGCCAGTAGGAACCCAGCTAGAACACAACAATCCAGTCTCCTTACTTTACATCTTCTCTACACTTCTGCCCCTCAACTAAATCCATCACGTTGGATGCTTTCTAAGGAGGGATAGGTTTTTGTATATGCTAAATAAGAAAATATAGACAGTGATATAAAGGACTTTTTATAATTCCTTTTCTCTTTTCTCTTTTTCAGTTAAATCCAATAGGAAAATGTAAAATCCTCACAAAAAGATTAAAGGTGGATTTTTGAACAATAGAAGATCACTCTACACTATAAAGAAAAATAACACACTTCTGAATTTGAACAATTGCTCTGAAGGAGCCAGCCTGAGATCAGCAGACTAAGATGGAAGGATAGGTGATTAAGAGCTAGATGTCAAAATTAGTGGAGGAGTGAACAGAGAGGTTAAAGGGCATGACTGAGACACAGGGATGTCTACAATGGTTAGCTCTCCCCATTCTATCAGACCTGAAGCCAGCTAAGAGTTTGAGCAAAAGAAGGAAATGGATTAAAAGACATATTTTTTTTTAAATGGCAGCAATATGGACATAAAGAAAGTCACAGTAGTGGCTGGACTCAGATCCATAAGAAACATGGTAAAAACAAACAACTCAAAACACCAAAAAATAGCTGTGCTGCTATTTGCCACTATTCTATCTAAGCAATTATGGTGGTTGTAAAGGATTGAAGTGCTGATAGTTTGTTTATATCTCATTTTTCTACTACAAGAGATATAATATTTACACAAAACCAAGTTACTTAATAAACTTCAAATTTTATTTTCTATCTAACTTTCTCCCTCCCAATGTCATAGGGGTTTTCTCCAGGTTCTAAATTTGCATTTTTGGTAGTACGTTACATAGAGCCTTAGTGTCATAAGTTATTTTATGTATTTGTCGGGGGGGAAAAGCATTCTGTGATTAAATGAATTTGGGCAATGTTGCAAATTGTCTTTTTTGCCAGTAGACTCAGAATATATATTAGTAATAATGAATATTCTGAGAAGTCTAGAAGTTGAAATTTTTTTCTCCAGAATGCGCATTAGCAAATGCTGAAACAGACTCCTAAACCAAGGTTGCCTATGCAGCCAAAGTCACCTGAATAGATATGCAGTACCCCATGACATTTTAGAGGCACAGGTAGAGAAATACTTCTTTACCACAAAACCCCTTTTTCTTACTGGTTATATGGTTTTATTTCCTTGAATGGGACAATACCTTTCATTTCACAATGAGTGGTTTATAAATTAATATCTGTGAAGAGAGTCATATTTGAGATAATGTCAGACAATGGAGCACTAAATCAATGGCATGGGTGGACAGCACATGGGCCATAATCATATGTGGACTCTACTGTTAGATTCAGTTATCCTAAGGATTGACTGAGATGTGAACCTGAGTCAGTAGCATCATCGGAAAATATGAAAGGTGACACGGTCCACCAAAACAATTACTTAAATTGTCCTTACTACATATGTCTTTAAAATTGAGATGTGGTCCCTGAAGAAGTTTTGTGACCCAAAAGTTAATACTGAGTTTCTTACTTAATATACATTACTGAGATGGAATCCTTGATATGTAAATTGCTCCTACTCCCTTTGGGAATCATTATAAAAGATGATACTAGAATAACCCATATGCAAGCATAACACCTGTCAGGTCCTGCAAGGCCTTTCTGAGACAGGTACAAGAATTCTGGGCATATGGTGTTTGTCACAAATAAATACTTCACCACTTAAATATGGGACTTAACACTCCTGAGTTAAGAACAGCAGGAAGTCAGTTACAAAGCAAGGTGGGTTAGGTTTAATGCTAGGAATCCATAGACAGTAATCATGGTTAGAGTAGCTAAGGGGAATATAAATATGTATAAATGCTAACCAATTCAAATAGTTATACTGAAGCCTTCCCCCAGTGATCATGGCCTAAAGTTAATGGAGGCAATGTTTTCTTTGAAAATATATAAGAATGACTTTCATGATTCATCCAGATCCTGTGAGAATTTAAGGAGATATATAGTTAGATCAATTCATTAAGAGTATATTTAATAGCAAGGGCCTGAAAACTGGTGATTATCATGCATACCAAGAAAAGTATCTCTCTGAAAGACCCCCGCTTCCAAATTTCTGATGCCTGAATAAACAGCAAATGATTTAATCATTGGGAATAAGATTTGAAATCCCCACGTCTCTCAGAAATGTAAAGGACATGTATGAGAGTAATGAGTAGTGGCTGACATTCATTATACACTTATGATTTATATGATAGCCCTCACAAGGGTTAATTCATTTAAACATCACAAAATTCTATGAGTTAGTCAGTTTACCAAACTGAAAAATAAGCTTATGCAGAGAAGTAATGAACTTGCCCAGGGTACATAGATGATGAATGATAGGAACAATTTGATCCTAAACTGTTTCCTTCCTATCTTAACCATTATTTATACAACTGCCTTCACCCTTTACTTTCTGAGGCCAAATTTTAATATACTAATTTCAACCACAAAGAAAGCTCTCTAAGCACAAAAATACTAGAAAAAGAAAACGTAAGGACAGAAAAAGTAAGAGTAAGAGCAGTATAGAAATCCCTGGGTCACCAAAACAATGCTTCTTCACTTCATACAATTACTTTCTCTATGTTATTGGGTCTTCTTAAATTCTTCCAAGTCATCTTTGATTCTTTCAAATTAGCCAACTAGACCACAACTATTTCTAAAAAGATTTCTCTATTGTAGCTAAGTGAGTACATTTTGCTTGCTCCTGACAACTCTTCTGATCAGATCAGACGTGCCATAGGTATTGTACTGTAAAAGTATCGAAGCTCCATTGTTTTAAAGAGACGGTGATGCATTTGCTGTCTTTGCAATAGTCGATAGTGTGAAAGCTACCTTCAGAGAGTAATTTGTTTCATGGTCCCAGCAATTTTCAATTGTATCTCCAGAAAATCTTAGAATCTCAGACTATGAACTTATCCACCTGGAAAAAAAATTAACAAGTGCTTTATGGAATCAATAAATAAAATGCATTATTTATTCAAAAACATGATCCAATCTGATAAAATATGCTTTGGAGTAAATGTTCACAATGGAAGTTGGCTGCTGTCAATTTCCAAAGGTCTAAGGAATAAAATTATTAAATCTAGGGCAAGTGCTTTATGAGTTTTTGATGCTGACTCTCATATTTTAAAAACATACATGGAAAATGGAGAACATTATCAATATGCTTCCCTCTAACAGAAAGCAGAAACAGTGTCACCTATCTGACAGAGAGCATTTTAGATTGATATTTCACAACCTCATTTTAAACAGCCTCTATTATCATCTTTCCATGTTGGAGCCCTGACTTATAACAATGCAACTGTTATACTTATTTATGTCAATGTGACCCTGTGGCTGAGAGATGAGTTTATATGGCACATCAACTTAACATCTGCATACCTAGACACATTATCAATAGTGAGTTCAACATAGAATCATGATCAAAATTTGACAAGAAGTGCAACTCATTCTAGGTATACTTACTGAGTGAATTGCATTTACTTAAATTTCCCCAGTTTCATATAAGGCAAAATTGGGAAAAAATAATAGCTCAAAGTTTTATTCTGAAGATCATAAAGAGTAATATAATGAGATATCAAATGGGAATATACATACTGATGACCAATTGGTAATATAGAGGTCATATGATATTGTTGCCTGAGCTCTCTGGGCCAAACCCTATGCTGTGTGATAGAAGATTAAATGCTCTATATGAAATAGGAAAGAAGAGATAAGGCCCATAATAGGAGAGAAAACAACATTGATGGACTATCCTAATCCCAAATACTTAGGTAAACAATTGTGAAAACAAGAGTTCTACAAATTCTGATTTAAATTGTGAAATAAGCACAGTCAACATTATATAAATGCACACATGAAAAATACACACGTAAAACATTGAATGTTACCCATTCTTGCAAGAATGCAAGAACTTTAATAAAGTTTACTGATGATATAACTTACCCCAAAGAGAATCAGAAGAAGGTGCTTTAGCTTGAAAGAGTGAATAGACACACTCTTTGTTTTGCACCACAGGAGAGAATGGGAAGCCATTATAAGTATCCAAACTGCTTAGAGAGCCCATGATGTTTCTCAAATACTTAATGGGATTGTAGTATTGATTCATGAATTTGAGTCATAAAGGAATATGTGCTTGTTGCATGAATTAATTTAATTGGGTTATGGCACTGATAATAAGTGTTAGGGAGCTTCAGCATAAAAGAGGATGGCAGAAGTGATTACTCGGTAATATGTGATTTCTTGGGCAGAGCCCAGGAAAGAGATAAAGAGATATACTTTAAATCCCATTTTGTTTTGTTGCTCCTGCTCAAAAACTACACAACTAAATCCTGCCTATCAATATCTGACAAGTTTCTTTTGTACAATAGTAAAAGAAGATGAGATTTTGGAGGATCATCTGCTCTATTATTTCACTTTAGAAACTTGCACTATGAACCACTGTAGCTATGATTTCAGTTCTACCACATAACACACATTTTCATGATAGGATATATTAGTCTTAAAAATAATATACTGGAATAATTTGATGTATTCTATTCATCTTTTTAAAACATTTTTCACAAACTATCATTTTATTTTAAGTTAAAATGTGTGTTTGAATGATAAACATGCCACTTGATTTTGGAGGAATTTTTTTTTTGCATGAAGTGTTCTGAACTTTGAAGATAGGTCTTAAATGAACAGAAATTTTAATGAGTTTTAAAGGAAGATCCATGTATATTTTAGGTCCATCTATTCTCAAAGTTGTTTGCTTTTATCTTTCTTTTTATCTTGGTAGTTGAGGTAGTATTATTATAAGATCTAAATCAGAAGGCTTCAAGAGAATAAAAATTATCCCATTAATGATAGTATAAATAAAATATGATTATAATTGATTGATATTTAGGCCATGAAAGAGAGTATGAACTGGGTTTAGTAATTTATTTTTAATAATGGTTCCTGGAACCTTGAACATCATTCAGAAAACTCCATCTCCATCTCTAATCATCCTGCAGGTGATTGAGTTGCTCGAAATCTTTGTCGGCAGGGCACTCTTTATGGAGTAGCATCCAGCCTTTCTCTTTAGTTTTTTTTTTGTGTCTTAGGTTTCTGTTACCCGAAGATTTGTCATGGATCAAAAATATTAGCATCCTTTGAATTCTTGTTGAAAAAGTGGAATCTCTGAAACCATTCTATATTTTCTAAATCTGAATTTGTATTTCAGTAAGATTCAAAATTAATTTATATACACCTTAAAGTTTGAGAAACAATGCTTTCACCTAAATATAAGAGGAAAAGCTGAATCAATAGAAGACATATATTTATCTCTTATACAATTGACTGCCTTTAAGAGGTCACCTGCTAAACCAATAATAGTAGATTATAAAAAATTGCCATGTGGCATTTTGAATTGTTCATAGACTAGAAAAAAAGTACATTCCTGGGAAAATTAGTGATCTTAATAAAGTCTGTGCCAATGCTAATTTCTTAGCTTTGATAAATGAAACATGATTATCTGAGATGCTAATAGTAGAAGAATCATCCAGAAAAGGAGGCAGGAAATCTATATGATCTTTACAACTTTTCAATAAATTTATAATCGTTTCGAAATGAAAAGTTTAAAATTTACAGCCGTGTAACAACCAACCACAAAGATCTCAGCAGGATTTAACATAACTTTTTCTTTTCTCAAGGTTCAAATGATCTGGGTTAGGTAGAGGTTTTCTCAACCCAGTTCATTCAGGAATCTGTAATAAGCTGCCAGCAACAAAGTTCTGCTTATTGTAACTTGTCTCATTCACCAATGCAGAGATTGGTGCTCAATTGACTTATCTACAATGATCTTTTCTGGAGCAAAAGGGACAACATGGAATAATTCTGTATGTCCCTCATCATCCTAGCCATTTATCCTGTCATGGCAGAGGTCAATAGTGGGCAAGTGGAATCACACAATTACTTTTGATGCTAAGGGTTATAATTAGGGGTCAAATAGAGTTAAAAATCCTGCCTAAATCAAGGGGTAGAAAATTGGTGTTGTCTCTGTTTTTAGAGAGACATATATAAACATATACTTTTATAATGAGAGGGGGGAGGGACAGGAGTATGGAATGAGACAGACATCATTACCCTATGTACATGTATGATTACAGGAATGGTGTGAATCTACATTGTGTACAACCATAGAAACAAAAAGTTGTAACCCATTTGTGTACAATGAATCAAAATGCAGTCTTTAAAAATAAAATATAAGGAATAAATAAATATATAAATAAATGGAAGCACTTACCATGCATGCTGAAGATGTACAAATTAACAATGATGTCTTCAAGTCAGCATATCAAATCACATAGGCACTCCAGTCATCCCCTAGTGCAGATCAAAATAAATTCAATGCTAATATTTCTTTATTATTTATACTTTAAACATTATATTAGAAAGAAAAGTTACCTTCATTTTTATGATAAATTTTATGGTCTTACATAGAGTTTTCCTGGAAAACAAACCGTGAAGAAATTTGAACATGAAACTAAAGCAAACAGAAGAGGTCAATTTGAATATCATTTTTGGTTCTCTGCATTCATCTCTTCTTAACCAAAGCTATATAATTTAAAGTACATAAAGACCCAATTCTATGATTTCAATCTAAGTTATTGAAATTCAGTATGAATAAATTTATGTTTTTAAAAATTGTTACAATGTAATTTCACAAAACTATTAGACTCCCTCTTTGATAGGACTGCAAGAACTTTGTCCACGAACGCCCTTCCTTCCCTACACTTTGCCCTCCTTTATATTAAATGAATAAATAATTTTTATTTAGGTGTGTAGTCTTCAGAATAAATAAAATATAATGAATATTTGAATTGATCTCTTAAAGATATGTACTAAGAAGATAACATTGTTGTACTAAAATTGGCTTCTGTTTAAATGACCTTAGAAAGAGTTCTCTTGAAAAGGCAACAGGAAAGAAAATTTTCAGAAACTCTCAAACCAAGTGTGTTGATGTTGTAGAGATAAACATTGAAGCATGACTGGGGTAAAAAAATTCATCGAATTTCCCAAATTATATACATGTGTATTATTATGTCTCTTTTGTGGAAGTTCAAAAATATACCAGAGTGATGAAATTGGTTTTATTAAGTGTGCCATACAATTGGGTCAATGTTTCTATTTAGATCAGATGTGACCTTGCTACCTAGTAAGAATACTGCAACATTATATATATAGTTTATTATAATGACAAAACTAGTCATATATATGTGTATACACACACACACACACACACACCATATCTACAAATATGCACACAACTGATAACCACTTTTCTAGTACAGAAATGAATCTAAGGTAGTTTTATAATATACACAGTGCAAAGCAGTCAGTTAAGTGAAATTCGGAAACTTCCAAATCAAAAGTATACTCTTTTGAATTTTTCAGCATTTCTGATTAAAGATTGATCTCTAAATAAAAATTATATGAAACTCAGATACAAAGTCTTATGTCCATAAATAGATGTTTATACATAAAAAGGTAATAAATAGATGTCTGTATATAGAAAGGTAATAAAAATAGAATTATCAATTCAACATATTTGTTGTACAACCACATGCTTTACATTCTAGGTGCCAGAAACAGAAATGATCAAGATTTGTCTTCATTCTTTTGGACTCTACACAGAACCATAAGTGATGTAAAGAAAATAAAACAGCATAATAAATGAAAGCCTTCTGGGCCAGGGGAGGGACAGGCTATTTTTATATAAATGCAAATAAAGACTGCCCTGCATTCTAGCTTATATTTGAACTCAATCCCACTGATTACAAGGAGACAGGTACACAACAATCTGGATAGAAGAAGGTATAGCTAGAGAGAAGGAATAGCACAGGCAAGTGTTCTGGAACCAAATTAGCATGATGTCCTGGAAGAACATTAGGAGGGAGAATGTGGCTAAAACCTGCTGAAAGTCATACTGATATGAGAGCTAAGGCTGGAATTTCAGGCAGCAGGGTAAAACATGGTAAGGAATTCGATGTTAGGTGTACTGCAGTGGGAACCCAGGGGAGGGTTTAAAGCAAGGGATGGTATGATCTGACTTGTTTTAGATGGAAAGAATGGATCAGTGAGATCAGCTAGTTGAGTAGATATGTGACGATTTGCATCATTCCAGGAAGAAGTGTGTGAATGGCTTCTCATATGAGAGATTACTGTTAACACAGAATTAAAAAGATGACTGGTAAACTTATAAGTGTGTTTAGCTAAACAGTGTCAGTAGACTAGAATAAAATTTTTTCCATGGGAATTTCCAGATTAAAGTGCTTTCTTCAATGTAAAGTAAAAGGTTTTGGAATAATGAAGTAGTAACCCCCAAATTTGGCAAACTCTTCACTATGCATAATTTCCATAATTATAGAAGTAGCTCTGGCATCTATTTTCTATTGTCTGGCAACAACCTTCATCCATATTTTGTTGAATGGAACATTCATGGTATATAAACGTGTTAAACCACTTATAGAACAACTGAATGATTCTTCATGTTTTAGCAACAAAGCCACATTTTAATTTCCTATATAATTTGTGTTATCTTAGAACAAATTATTTTGCATAATGTTAAAGAGTATTTATATGGAAACATTAAATAATTATTTCTGAAATATTATCTTAAAAAAAATAAGCTGTATAACCAGGCGAGGTGGTGCACACCTGTAATCCTAGTGGATGGGGAGGCTGAGGCAAGAAGGATCAAGAGTTCAAAGCCAGACTCAGCAAAAGTGAGGCACATAGCAACTCAGAGAAACCCTGTCTCTAAGTAAAATAGAAAATAGGGCTGGGGTTGTGGCTCAGTGGTTGAGTGTCCTTGAGTTCAATCCCCAACCCCCCTCTCAAAATAATAAGTTGGACATGTCATTACATAAATAGTTTTTTTTCCCCCACTTTTTTTTTTTTTTTTTGATATTGGGTATTGAACCCAGGACCACTTAACCACTAAGACACATCCTCAGACTTTTTTAGTTTTTATTTTGAGATAGGGTCTCACTAGGTTGCTTAGGGCTTTGCTAAATTGCTGAGGCTGGCCTTTAACTTGGAATCCTCCTGCCTCAGCCCCCAAACCACCAGGATTTCAAGCGTGTGCCAATGTACCCAGACTTTTCCCACATTTTTTATTTTGTGTACTATAGTTATACATAATGGTGGAATTTGTTGTTACATATTCATACATACACACAATATAGCAAAATAATTTGGCCTATATCATGCCCCAGTATTTTCCCTTTCCCTCTCCTCCTCCCTCCCCCTGGTTCCTTTCCTCTATTTACTAATCTCATTTCAATTTTCATGAGATGTCCCCCATACTTTTCTTTTCCTTTTTCCTAACTTCCACATATGAGAGAAAACATATGACCCTTGACCTTCTGAGTTTGGTTTATTTTGATTAATATAAAGTTCTCAAGTTTCATCCATTTTTCTACAAACGACATAATTTCATTTTTCTTTATGGCTGAATTAATCTCCATTGTGTATATATGCCATGTTTTCTTTATTCACTCATTTGTTGATGGACGCCAAGGCTGGTTCCATAGTTTGGCTACTGTGAATTGTGCTGCTATAAAGATGGGTATGTATGGATCACTATAGTATGATGACTTTATTTCTTCAGGATAAATTCTAAAGAGTGGTATAGCTGGATCACATGGCATTTCCAGTTCTAGTATTTTGAGGAAATCTCATACTGACAGAAATAAAATCTCTTAAAACCTTGCCCACCAGGAGCATGAGTCAAATGAATATGAGATTTTCTTTACAAAATTTCAAAATACAGACTTGCAATTTAAGGAATAGGGCAGCATCTTCTTGTTGAAATTCCCACTTCTACTCAACACCATCTAACAGGGAAATGTGGACATGAGAACCATAACATTACCTCTTTACTGATAGAGATAGAAATCTGGAAAGCTTCACATGGTATTTAATTACTTCCAAATCCAACCCACTGCAGCAGTCCACAGCACAAGAAGGCACAACATGTGACAAGAAAGAAGTTTTGGATGCTAGCAAACTCAGAAATGTAAAACTCAGAAATAAAAGCAAACATCAATTTTCAGAAGCAAAAGTTCCCACTGTGACGAGGAAAGGGTAAAAAGAAAGCACAGTAAGGAACAGAAAGTGAAGAGACGAGATTTGTGCAAAATTAAATAGGCTTCAAATTAAAATTGTTTAAAAAGTTATTCTGTGCAAAGGCAGAAACACACGACAGAGAAATTGCCCAGAATCATGACAGATGGCAGATTTCAGCACTTCTGAAAGTGAAGAGACAACTGTGGAAGACAGTATCGTGGATAGAGACTAAATCTAGAAGTCCTAAGGATGGTGGTGGAAGAAATATGTCTCTGAAGAAGTGTCATGTCATTCATACAAAACAAAACAAACTATTATGATACCAAAAGAGAAATGTAAAACCTTGAAAAGTACCCTGAATCTCAAACATGCAAATCAAGCATTAGCATTGTTTCAGGAAAAAAAAAATCTAACTCATTCAAATTAAACAAGAGGAAAAATTAGTATTCAAATAAATCATTTTAAATATGAAAATAAATAACTAAACTTTTCTACAGTTGCACAAACTCATCAGCAAGATGATGCTAGAAAGAAGATCAAAGTACTGACAAGAAAAAGAAACCAAATAAAAACAAAACAAACAAACAAAAAAAAAGCAAAAATCTCATGATGCAATTGTAGTTGTAAAAAACACACAATCACTCTCCTTCTCCCCACTCCCCATACATAAGGCCGAAATCCAAGAGGTCAAAAAGAGAATGAGTAAACAATAGGAGGTAATGGAAAGGTGATTAAACAAGTGAAATTGGATATTGTGGACCATGGAAATATATACATATGGAAAGAAAACAAAAATTGCAAATAAAGATTAAATCATAATGCTAACAAAGAAGGCCAGAATAAAAACTATACATGGTAAGGAACATGCTAAATATATTTGAGAAAGTAAAACAAAAGGGAAAAAAGAAAGAAAAATTGTCTCTTTTGGAAATAGACAAATTAGCTTATATGCCAAATAGCCTACATCCTGTTTTTGTACGGTCTGTGACTTAGATTTTTATTTTAATCTACATTTTTAAATGTATTTATTTTAGAAAGGGAGTGTAGGTAATAACAATCATATGTGCCTAGAAAACCTAAAATGTTTAATATTGACCCTTTGTAGAAACTGTTTTCTGATCCCTCACTATAAGAGATTAAGGCAAAGAAGATCCAGTGTGCACACAATTAAAACTCTTGAAGAAGAAAAGCACAATGGACCAGAATATATATTTAAAGATCAAAATCAAGTTTTTGATGGAAAAATGATTTTATTGGTATCAATTTGTTCTATAGTAATCTTCAATAATCGGAAACAGTGTAGCCTAACTTCAAGATGTTCAACATAGAGACTGTAAGTCAAGGATTTATTTTACCTTTTATTCAGGTATAAAGAATGTAGGCAATTAGTTTTGAACATGAATAATATCAGGAAATTTCATTCACATAGGCCTTTCTTGAAGAAGTTATTAACAACTTAATTTCAGACCTTCAAAATGTAAAGGGAGAATACATTTGCAAAGAGAATTCAATACATAAAGAGAATGGTGAATTTGTATAAAATAAAAAATGGCAAAGGCAAGGCGCAGTGGCACATGCCTGTAATATCAGCAGCTCAGGAGGCTGAGGCAGAAGGATGGCGAGTTCAAAGCCAGCTTCAGCAAAAGCAAGGCACTAAGCAACTCAGACTCTGTCTCTAAATAAAATACAAAATAGGGCTAGGGATATGGCTCAGTGGTCAAGTGCCCCTGAGTTTAATCCCCGGTACCCTCCCCCCAAAAAATAAGGACAAGGGGAAAATAACTATACAAGAAGAGGAATTTTTAAAAAATTTGAGACTACTTAGCCAAGATATTATCTGAGAAAATGTAAGAAACAATAAATGTCCAAATAATTTCATAAGATATTTCTACTAAACATACATATTTTAAAGCTATAAGAAAAATAAAGATGACTATTAACTATTTTTAATGAATGATTACACATGCACCCAAACTACATACCAACTTCTTATTATGAGTTCTTTGCAAAAAATTCTAAATAAAATACTAGTTAAAGAAAATACAGTAGAACATTAAAGAAATAGTTTTCTGTGAGCAAGTGGGATTTATTTCATAACTTTTAGGGTGTTTCAGTATATAGGAATAAAACATCATAATTTATTATTTTTAGATCTAAGGAGAAAAATTGTAATTCCAAGGGCTGGGGATATAGCTCAATTGGTATAGTGCTTGCTTTGCATGCACAAGGCCCTAGGTTCAATTCCTACCACCAACTAAAAAAAACAAAAAAATGTAATTCTGTCTTCAGAAAACTCTATTGACTTGCTAAAGGTCAACACTGATTATTGGTTTAAAAAAACAGAAATCTATTCATAAATTTTTATTTGTGTTTTTACAGCTTTGTAAAAATTTTTCATTATTCATTTTTTATTTTTTACAGACTGCAGTTTGATTCATTGTACATAAATGGGGTACATCATTCGGTTTCTATGGTTGTACATGATGTAGATTCATACCATTTGTATAATCATACATGTACATAGGGTAATGATGTCTGTCTCATTCCACCATTTTTCATATCCCCCTCCATCTCATTTCCTTCTACGTATTCTAAAGTTCCTCCATTCTTCTCTCACTCCTCCACCCCTGTTATATATCATCCTCCACTTATCAGGGAAAACATTTGGCCTTTGGTTCTTTGGGATTGGCTTATTTCACTTAGCATGATATTCTCCAGTTCCATCCGTTTATCTGCAAATGCCATAATATTATTCTTCTTTATGGCTGAATCATATTCCATCGTGTATCTATACTAGAGTTACTTTATCCATTCATCTATTGAAGGGCATCTAGGTTGGTTCCACAATCTAGCTCTTGTGAATTGAGCTACTATAAACATTGATTTGACTGCATTACTGTAGTATCCTAATTTTAATTCCTTTGAGTATAAACCAAGGAGTGAGATAACTGGGTCAAAAGGTGGGTCCATTCCAAGTTTTCGGAGGATTCTCCACACTGATTTCCAGAGTAGCTGCACCAATTTGCAACTCCATTAGCATAATTCTTAATAAAACTGTGTAGTCTAACTCATCTATAACTCATGTTTTTAGATGTATAGTCTAACTCATCTACAACTTTGTGTGTGTGTGTGTGTGTGTGTGTGTGTGTGTGTGTGTTTGTGTGTGTCAGCCAGAAAGCCAGGACAGTATTGAATTATATTACCACTAAAATAGTGAAGAGCAAGGAAGATGGTTATCATCACTCTGGATAGCCTGAACCCTTACAGTGAATAATTAATTAATTAAATTAGGATGAATGAATTAGAATTGCAATGATTATAAAAGAAGAGTTAAGATTATCACTATCTAGAACTGATTTGACTTTACACAAGGAAAATTAAGAGAAATAAAAGTATTACAAGATACGTGAATCATATAAGAGAATGTGGGATATTCCATAATTTATCTGTTAACTTGTTAGTGAACATTTGAATTTTTTCCAGGTGTTGGATACTTTCAATAAAGCTACTGTTACCATTCTGTACATTTTTTAATGTAAATATATGCTTTCATTTCTCTTGCCTAAGTATCTAGGAAAGGAATGATTGAATTTCATGGTAGATATATGTTTAACTTTTTAAGAAACCGCCAAATTGATTTTCAAACCATTTTACATACTTACAACAATAGTATTTGGAAATAACAGTGACTTGCCTCCTCATCAGCACTGAGGTACAGATGTCAATCTTCTGAATTTTGGTCATCCTTACAAGTGTACAGTGTGTTTTTATTTATTGTTATTTTATTTGCTTAAGTTTTATTAAGAAGTGTTAGGTCTATATTTATAAAAGATGTTAGTCTGTAGTTTTAATTTTTGTAATGGTTTTGGTTCTGTTTTCATGGTAAGACTGGCAATTGAAAACAGTAGGGAAGTGTCCACTCCTCTAAATTTGCAGGAAGAATATGTGTAAAATTGGTTTTGTCTGTTTAATATTTGATAGAATTCATCAGTGAAGCCAGTTGCTGTGCAAAATATTTTTGACTTGAATTCAATTCCTCTAATAGGTAGAAGGTTATTTGAATTATCTGTTTTTTCTAGAGTGAGATTTTATAGTTCGTGTCTCTCAAAAAATTTTTTTCGTTTAAGTTTTCAAATTGATGGTATAAAGTTGTTTATAAATTTACATTTTTTCACTCCTTAGGTCTGTGAGCTTTTTATTTTCCTTGCAGTACTGGGGATTGAATCCGGGGGTGCTCTACAACTGAGCTTCATCCCCAGCACTTTTCATTTTGTTTTTTATTTGATGTAGGGTCTTGCTAAACTGCAAAGGCTTGCTTTGCATTTGCCTTCTTCCTGCCTCAGCCTTCATTTTTGGGACTACAGGTCTGTGACACTGGGCCCCCAGGTCTATAGACTCTAGTGTGGTTCTGTCTCTCATCTTGGTATCAGTAACTTATTTTCTCTTCTTTCTGCTAGTCTATCTAACTGATGGTTTACCAAGTTTATCAACATTCACAAAGAAACAACTTTCTACTTCACTGATTTTTGTGTTTTTCAGTTTTCCATTTTATTTATTTCTACCTTTATCTTATTTTTCTTCTGCTTGTTTTGAATTAATTTTACTTTTCTGATCCTAATACCTTAAGAAGGAATCTTAAGTCACTGATTAGTGACACATCTTTGTTCTCATCACCTTTTTCGTGGCTGTGACTAAAACACCTGACAAGAACAATTGTAGAGAAGGAAAAGTTTATTTGGCTAAGTTTATTTGACCCTCATAGTTTCAGAGGCCTTGGGCCATAGAAGGCTGGGAGGTGAGGCTGAACATCATGGTGAAAAGTGTGAAGAAGGGAAGTGACTTACATGATGATCAGGAAGCAGAGAGACACCACTCTCCAGATACAAAATATACACCCCAAAGCCATGCCCCCAGTGACCCACCTCCTCCAGCCACACCATACCTGCCTGCAGTTACCAGTTAATCCCACCAGGGGATTAATCCACTGATTGGCTTAAGACTCATAAACCAATCATTTCTCCTCTAAATATTCTTTCATTGTCTCTAATATGACCTTTTGGGGGATACGTCACATCCAAACCATAACACATCTTTACTGCTGTAAGTGTTTCATATTATATGTTTCCCTAAATACTATTTTAATTGCATCCCAAGAATGTTGATTTTTTGTTTTCTTTTTTTTTTTATTATTTTATTGTAAACAAATGGGATACATGTTGTTTCTGTTTGTACATGGCGTAAAGGCATACCATTTGTGTAATCATAAATTTACATAGGGTAATGCTGTTTGATTCATTTTGTTAATTTTATCCCTCCCCCCACCCCTCCCACCCCTCCCACCCCTCTTTTCCCTCTATACAGTCCTTCGTCCTCCATTCTTGCCCCACTCCCTAACCCTAACTCTAACCCTAACACTAACCTCTCCCACCACCCATTATGTGTCATCATCCACTTATTAGTGATATCATTCGTCCTTTGTTTTCTTGAGATTGGCTTATCTCACTTAGCATGATATTCTCCAATTTCATCCATTTGCCTGCAAATGCCATAATTTTATCATTCTTTATGGCTGAGTAATATTCCATTCTATATATATACCACAGTTTCTTTATCCATTCATCAACTGAAGGACATCTAGGTTGGTTCCACAATCTGACTATTGTGAACTGAGCAGTTATAAACATGGATGTGGCTGTATCTCTGTAATACGCTGATTTTAAGTCCTTTGGGTATAGGCCAAGGAGTGGGATAGCTGGGTCAAATGGTGGTTCCATTCCAAGTTTTCTAAGGAGTCTCCACACTGCTTTCCAGAGTGGTTGCACTAATTTGCAACCCCACCAGCAATGTATGAGTGTACCTTTCTCCCCACATCCTCGCCAACACCTATTGTTGCTTGTGTTCTTGATAAGCGCCATTCTAATTGGGGTGAGATGGAATCTTAGGGTGGTTTTGATATGCATTTCTCTTATTACTAGAGATGTTGAACATTTTTCCATATGTTTGTTGATTGCTTGTATATCTTCTGTGAAGTGTCTATTCATTTCCTTAGCCCATTTGTCGATTGGATTATTTGCATTCTTGGTGTAGAGTTTTTTGAGTTCTTTATAGATTCTGGAGATTAGTGCTCTATCTGAAGTATGATTGGCAAAGATTTTTCTCCCACTCTGTAGGCTCTTTCTTTGCATTGCTGATAGTTTCCTTTGCTGAGAGAAAGCTTTTTAGTTTGAATCTATCCCAGTTATTGATTCTTGCTTTTATTTCTTGTGCTATAGGAGTCCTGTTGAGGAAGTGTGGTCCTAAGCCGACATGTTGAAGCTCTGGACCTACTTTTTCTTCTATAAGATGCAGGGTCTCTGGTCTGATTCCGAGGTCCTTAATCCATTTTGAGTTTAGTTTCGTGCATGGTGAGAGATATGGGTTTAGTTTCATTCTGTTGCATATGGATTTCCAATTCTCCCAGCACCATTTGTTGAAGAGGCTATCTTTTCTCCATTGCATATTTTTGGCCCCTTCGTCTAGTATGAGAAAATTGTATTTATTTGGGTTTGTGTCCGTGTCCTCTATTCTGTACCATTGATCCACCTTTCTATTTTGGTACCAATACCATGCTGTTTTTGTTACTATTGCTTTGTAGTAGAGTTGAAGATCTGGTATTGCGATACCCCCTGCTTCACTCTTTCTACTGAGGATTGCTTTAGATATTCTGGGTTTTTTATTCTTCCAGATGAATTTCATAATTTCTTGCTCTATTTCTGTAAGGTACATCATTGGGATTTTAATTGGAATTGCATTGAGTCTGTATAGCACTTTTGGTAGTATGGCCATTTTGACAATATTAATTCTTCCTATCCAAGAACATGGGAGATCTTTCCATCTTCTGAGGCTTTCTTTAATTTCTTTCTTAGTATTCTGTAGTTCTCACTGTAGAGGTCTTTCACCTCTTTTGTGAGATTGATTTCCAAGTATTTTATTTTTTTCAATACTATTGTGAATGGGGTAGTTTTACTGATTTCTCTTTCTGAAGATTCATCACTTATGTATAAAAATCCCATTTGTATACAATAAAAAAAAAGAAGCAAAACAGGAAATAAGGTAAACAATGTTCCAAAATGATCTAATAAAGAAGCATTGTATAAAATTAAAAAAAAAAAAAAACAACAATTACTTCTTCTGGATAGATAAAATTACTGGGTCCAAAAGTGTGAGTTTTTGTAAATTCCTTAATATATATAATTTGCAATCAATTAAAGTGTCTTTTTAGCACATAAAAAAAATGCCTTAGATATATGTGCATTGATCTTATATCCCGCTACTTTACTGAATTCACTTACGAGATCTAAAACTTTTCTGGTGGAATTTCCTGGTTCCTCTAAGAATATAATCATATCATCAGCAAACAGGGATAGTTTGAGTTCTTCTTTTCCTATTTGTATCCCTTTAATTTCTTTGTTCTGTCTAATTGCTCTGGCTAGAGTTTCAAGGACAATATTGAAAAGAAGTGGTGAAAGAGGGCATCCCTGCCTTGTTCCAGTTTTAAGGGGGAATGCTTTCAGTTTTTCACCATTTAGAATGATATTAGCCATGGGCTTAGCATAGATGGCCTTTACAATGTTAAGGAATGTTCCCACTATCCCTATTTTTTCTAGTGTTTTGAGCATGAAGGGGTGCTGTATTTTATCAAATGATTTTTCTCCATCTATTGAAATAATCATGTGATTCTTGACATTAAGTCTATTGATATGGTGAATTACATTTAATGATTTCCTGATGTTGAACCAACCTTGCATCCCTGGGATGAAACCCACTTGATCATGGTGCACTATCTTTTTAATATGTTTTTGTATGCGATTTGCTAAAATTTTGTTGAGAATTTTTGCGTCGATGTTCATTAAGGATATTGGTCTGAAATTTTCTTTCTTCGATGTGTCTCTGTCTGGTTTAGGTATCAGGGTGATATTGGCTTCATAGAACGAGCTTCGGAGGGTTTCCTCCTCTTCTATTTTTTTGGAATACTTTAGAAGTTTTGGAATGAGCTCTTCTTTAAAGGTTTTGTAGAACTCGGCTGAAAACCCATCTGGTCATGGACTTTTCTTTGTTGGTAGGCTTTTGATGACTTCTTCTATTTCATTACTTGAAATTGGTCTATTTAAATTGTGTATGTCCTCCTCGTTCAGTTTAGGCAATTCATATGTCTCTAGAAACCTGTTGATATCTTCAAAATTTTCTATTTTGTTGGAGTATAGATTTTCAAAATAGCTTCTAATTATGTTTTGTATTTCAATCGTGTCTTTTGTGATATTTCCTTGTTCATTCTGAATTTTAGTAATTTGGGTTTTCTCTTGTCTTCTCTTTGTTAGTGTGGCTAAAAGTTTATCAATTTTGTTTATTTTTTCGAAGAACCAACTATTTATTTTGTCAATTTTTGTATTGTTTCTTTTGTTTCAATTTTGTTGATTTCAGCTCTGAGTTTAACTATTTCCTGTCTTCTACTACTTTTGGTCTTGGACTGTTCTTCTTTTCTAGGGCTTTGAGCTGTAGTGTTAGGTTGTTTATTTGTTGAGTTTTACTTCTTTTATTAAATGCGCTCCATGAAATAAATTTTCCTCTAAGTACTGCTTTCATAGTGTCCCAGAGATTTTGTTATGATGTTTCTTTGTTCTCATTTACCTCTAAGAATTTTTTAATTTCCTTCCTAATATCTTCTGTTATCCATTCATCATATAATAGCATATTGTTTAATCTCCAGGTGTTGGAATAGTTTCTGTTTTTTACTCTTTCATTTATTTCTAACTTCAATCCATTATGATCTGATAGAATACAAGGTAGTGTCTCTACCTTCTTGTATTTGCGAACATTAGCTTTGTGGCATAATATATGGTCTATTTTAGAGAAGGATCCATGTGCTGCTGAGAAGAAAGTGTATTCGCTCTTGGTTGGATGGTATATTCTATAAATGTCTGTTAAGTCTAAGATATTGATTGTGTTATTGAGATCTATGATTTCTTTGTTCAATTTTTGTTTGGAAGATCTGTCCAGTGGTGAGAGAGGCGTGTTAAAATCACCTAGTATTATTGTGTTACGGTCTATTTGGTTTCTAAAATTGAGAAGGATTTGTTTGACATACATGGATGAGCCACTGTTTGGGGCATAGATGTTTATGATTGTTATATCTTGCTGATTTATGCTTCCCTTAAGCAGTATGAAATGTCCTTCTTTATCCCTTCTGACTAACTTTGGCTTGAAGTCCACATTAACTGAAATGAGGATGGATACTCCCGCTTTTTTGCTGAGTCCATGTGCATGGTATGTTTTTCCCCATCCTTTCACCTTAAGTCTGTGGGTATCTCTTTCTATGAGGTGAGGCTCTTGCAGGCAACATATTGTTGGATCTTTCTTTTTAATGCAATCTGCCAGTCTATGTCTTTTGATTGATGAATTCAGGCCATTAACCTTCAGGGTTATTATTGAGATATGATTTGTATTCCTGGTCATTTGGTTCATTTTTTAAATTTTATTTATTTATGTATTTTTTTGACACAACTTGGTTCCTCCTTTATTTGACAGTTCCTTTAGGATAATTCCTCCCTTTGCTGATTTGCTTCTTTGTGTTTTATCTCTTCCTCATGGAATATTTTGCTGAGAATGTTCTGTAATGCTGGCTTTCTTTTTGTAAATTCTTTTAGCTTTTGTTTATCATGGAATGATTTTATTTCATCATCAAATTTGCAGGTAAGTTTTGCTGGGTATAAGATTCTTGGTTGGCATCCATTTTCTTTCAGAGCTTGAAAAATGTTGTTCCAGGCCCTTCTAGCTTTTAGGGTCTGGATTGAAAAATCTGCTGATATCCGTATTGGTTTCCCCCTGAATGTAATTTGGTTCTTTTCTCTCACAGCCTTTAAAATTCTGTCTTTATTTTGTATGTTCGGTATTTTCATTATAATGTGCCTTCGTGTGGGTGTTGTAATTTTGTGTATTTGGAGTCCTATAAGTCTCTTGGACTTGATTTTCCATTTCATTCTTCAGATTTGGGAAATTTTCTGATATTATTTCATTGAATAGATTGTTCATTCCTTTGGTTTGTTTCTCTAAGCCTTCCTCAATCCCAATAATTCTCAAATTTGGCCTTTTCATGATATCCCATAGTTCTTGGAGATTCTGCTCATGATTTCTTACCATCTTCTCTGTTTGTTCAACTTTGTTTTCAAGGTTAAATATTTTGTCTTCAATATCTGAGGTTCTGTTTTCCAGGTGTTCTATCCTATTGGTTGTGCTTTCTATGGAGTTCTTAATTTGGTTTACTGTTTCCTTCATTTCAAGGATTTCTGTTTGGTTTTTTTTTCAATATCTCTAACACTTTATTGAAATGATCTTTTGCTTCCTGAATTTGCTCTGTTAACTGTCGATTGGTGTGATCATTCAATGCCTGTATTTGCTCTTTCATGTCATCATTCAATGCCGGCATTTGCTCTTTCATCTCATCGTTTGCTTCCCTGATCACTTTAATTATGTACATTCTGAACTCCCTTTCTGTCATTTCTTCTGCCATGCTGTCATTGGATTTTATTGTTGTACCATCTAGATTTGTTTGGGGCATTTTCTTCCCTTGTTTTCTCATATTGTTCAGGAATCAGTGGGTCCTTAAGATATTGCAGATTTCCTCTATTGACTTATAATGTCCCTGAAGATTGCTAGTATATCCCCTCTTATCCTTCAGTAGCCTGAAGTGTTGGAGGAAGTTGATAATGCGTTGCTCCACAAGGAAGCTGCCTCTCTAGGGATGGTGACCCTCAGGTGGGGTATATTCCCTGCTAGTGGGCAGAGGTGCCTCCACTTGTTGACCAATGGTCATCCAAAGGGGAACTAGGCTGCAGGCTGAGGCAAGGCCTGTTTGGGTCTGTGTCTCTGGTTTTACCGTCCCTGTGGGAAAACCTCACTCAGCAGGGAAGACTCACACAGCAGGGAGGTCTCGCTGGTCAGTTGCCCTCCTACAGGTTCCCCTCAATCTACAACTACCGCCTGGGCTGGGCTGTCTTCCTCTGCAACATTCCCAGGGGCCCGGACCTACCTCCTGGGCCTGGGAGCCTCACCCTTCACAGACGAGTCTCCTTAGACTGCCTCTCCTCAGAGAAGCTGCCCGCAGTCCTGGAAATTTTGCTCCGCCCCTAGGCGTGTCTCTGTGCGGCTCTTCCAGCAAGAAGCCGGTCCTAGTACCCTGCTCTGCACCTAATCGCCTGGCTATGCGGCCCCTCCTCTTAGCCGCCACCTGGAGTCCCGTACAATAGCTCCAAGACCCAGAGACCCACCACACACCTCCTCCTCCGGACAGCCGCCCGGTTTCCGACGCAGTCACTAGTAGTCCAAGCAACTCACTTCGCGTCTCCTCCTCCTGCCAACCGCCCGTAGCCCTAGGCAGTCGCTCGGAGTCCAAGTGACCCACCCTGTTCCTCCTCCTCCTCGGGGAAGCCCCCCGGATGTTCAGGAGTAATCGCTTTGAGTCCAACCAACTCACCACTCGCCTCCTCCTCTGGCAACCGCCTGTGGCTCTGATGTAGTCACTCCTAGACCAAGCGACCCGCTGCGCTTCTCCTCTTCCTCTGGGCAACCCCCCGGTGTTCAGAAGCAGTCATTCTGAGTCCAAACAGCTTGCCACACAGCTCCTCCTCAGGCAGCCGCCTGTAGCTCTGATGCAGTCAATCCTAGACTAAGCGACCCACCACGTTCCTCCTCTTCCTCCGGGCAGCGCCCCCCGTGTTCAGAAGGGGTCGTTCTGAGTCCAAACAGCTCCCCTCACAGCTCCTCCTCAGGCAACCACCTGTGGCTCTGATGCAGTCACTCCTAGACCAAGCAACCCGGTGCTCTTCTCCTCTTCCTCCGCGCAACCACCTGGTGGTGTTCAGAAGCAGTCGTTCTGAGTCCAAACAGCTCGCCACGCAGCTCCTCCTCAGGCAGCCGCCCAGAACCCCAGTGGTTGCTCCAAGTCCAAGCGCTGTGCTGAGCCGCCTCCTCTATGATGATCCCAGTTGTCCGTGTTTACCGCTCCTGTGGGGAGAGGGGCGTCTCGCCGAGCAACTCTACTTCACAAAGTTCCCTGCGTTCCGGGGCTACTGCCCCATCCGGGACGCCTCCCCAACGGGAGAGACTCACCCGGCGGCTTTGAGTTGGTCCCAAGTCTCTCACTATCTCCTCTTTTGAATCCTGCGTCCTGGAGCAACATGAAATGCAGCCGCCCTCTACTCCGCCATCTTGAAACCCCCCCCCAGGAAATATTTCTGAGAAAGCATTAAAGTTTGGAAATACTGTTGGGGGCTATGTGGTGCGGAAGGCGCCAGGATGGCGCTTGGCAGCCAGCCAGAGGTTGCTTTGATCACATAAGCAGTGAGCGATTTTTTGTTTTCAATTTCATTCATTCCCCAGATATTTTCCTTCTGATTTATTCTTTGGCCCAAGTGTTATATACAGATGCCTCATTGTATTTTATTTGGGGATTTTCCAGATATCTTTTATGGTCTTTTAATTTAATCCTACATTTGTTATAGAGTAAATTTGTATGATTAAATGCTTTTAAATTGACTGAGACCTGCTTTGTGACCATAAGGCCTTCCTTGGTAAAAGTTCCATGTGATCTTTTTAAGAGAGTCTATTTTGCTGTTGAGTAAAGAATTCTAATAATATTCATTAGGTAAAGTTTGCTTATGGTATGATTCAAGTCTTCTATAGTTTTACTTGTGTGTGTCTTTTTTCTATCAAGTATGAAATCTTTCACTACAATTGCAAATTTCTCCATTCACTTCTATCAGTTTTTGTTTCACTTACTCATAAACTTGGGTATTAAATACATAAACTATTAGGATTGTCATGTCCTATTTATTACTATTAAATGTTCTGCTTTACCACTGGAAATGTTCTTTGTTCAAACTTTACTTTGTCTCATATTAATATATTACTTTGTCTCATATTAATATTCTGGCTTTCACTTTATTAGCTTAACAGTACATATCTTTCCCTGTCATTTTATTTTAACCTATTTTCATCTTCACATTGAAGTGTTCTTTTTATGGACATATCTTTGCCTCTTCTTTCTTATGCAACCTTAAGCATCTATCATTTCACAAGATGACATGACCATTTATATTTAATATGATTTATTAGTATGGTTAGGTTGAGTTCTACCATCTTTATCATTTTTTTTGTCCTTCTGATCTTCGTATCCTTGATCCTCCTCACTTCCTTCTTTTTAATAATTGATCATGTATTTATTCCATTGTATTTCTTTTATTGACATATTAACTATTCATTGTTTTTGTGGTTGTTTTATCATAAACTCTCATTAACATATAATTATCGCAATATAACTTTAATATTGAATCACTTCAAAACATAGATGGATCTTACTATGTGATGATTTCATTTCCCTTCCCCTAAACCTTTTCCTCTTGTTTTTAAATATTTTGATTTTCTATACAGTGTAAATAAAACAATACATCATTAGTTGTATTTTGCTTTAAACCCTAAGGCCTTTTCTTTGAAAGACCACAAAGTCATTATTTTAGGCTTTGCATGTCATATATGGTCTCTGTTGTATATAATTTTTATTTTTACTTTGCTTTTATTTTTTAAAATTTGTCCATTTTCTGTTGCTATAACAAAATATCTGAAGCCAAGTGCTTTGTAAGAAAAGAGATTCATTTAGTTTACAATTTTGGAAGCTGAAAGTCCATGATTGGGTAATTCCATCTGTTCAGTCTCTGGTGAGAGCCCCCTTGGCTGCATCACAACATATCAGATAGGATTATGGTTGTGACATGTGAGAAGGAGAGATCCAGAAGGAATAAATAGAGAAGTAGAGAGGAGTAATTGACCCAAATGAAGATTGGAATGCAGCAGGGCAGACACTGAAATCTAAGAGTGCTGAGTCCTCCATCCCAGGTGCAGGTAGCGGGGTGGGAGTGTCTCCAAGCCTTGGGCAACCCCATCCTCCTGGCTGCTCTCCTAACCTTGCTAGTTTACTGTTGGTCACTCCGTCAGGGGCTTCAGCAGCAGCTCCATTCCCATTGCTCCACTACGTATTCTACTGGACAATGACAGACTTCTGCCTGCCTTCCCAGACTTTCCTTTAAAGTCTTGGTAGAAGCCCCTAGGTATGCACAGTCTTTGCATTCTGTGTGCCTGAAAAGTCAGTACCACATAGATTCCACCAAGGTCTGCCAGAGACACAGGCCATGTCTGGGCCAATGTGAACAATGACTGGAGTGGCTACAGTGCATTTCAGTTGAAACAGGGAGCAGAATCCCAAGGTGGTCTTGGGCAGCAAGTCCAAGGAGAGCACTCCAGGTCCTTTCCCTGAAACAATTTTGCCCTTCTAGGTCTCTGGGCCTAAACAGGAGGAACAGCCTTGAAGATTTCTGAGATGCCTTTAAGACCTTTTCACCATGTCTTAACAATTGCATCCATACTAATCTCTTTAGTTGCTTGGTCTCATTGCTTCCCAAACATGCAGTTTTATTGTTCTTCCCTTAATCAGGCTCTAAAGTTTCCAAATCTTTTTGTTCTCCCTTCTTTTGACCCAGAATCTCACTATAAATCTCACTAAAAGCAGCCTACAATAATTGTGTAGCAGCCTGAATTCCTCTCTCCTTAGAAATTTCTTCCACCAGACACAATAGGTCATCACTTTTAAACTTGACCTTCCATAAAGCTCTAGGTTATGAACACTGTTCTGACAAATTCCTCACAATGGTGTGACAAGGACAGTCTTTACTCAGATTTCCAATAGAATCCTTATTTCTATCTAGAGTAGTTCCCGAGTTTCCTTGTTTTCTAAGCCTTCACTTGTAATTCTGTTTACAGCAAAACAAACCTTTTTCCAACCCTTGCCTATTACCCAGTTGCAAAGTCATTTCCACATTTTCAGATTTAGTTATAGCAGTGATGTTATTCCTACTACCAATTTTCTATAAATTGGTTTTCTGTTGATGTAACAAAACACATGAGGCTACATACCTTGTAAAACAAAGAAGTTTATTTAGTTCACAGTGTTGGTGGCTGAAACTCCAAAGTTGGGTGCACCATTCATTTGCCCTCTGGTGAGAGACCCCTTGACTGAGTCACAAGATGATAGTATCATAGTGGAAGCATATGTGGTAGGGAGAGATCACATGATGAGATGAAAAAAATCAGAGACTGTGGAGGGGACATTCTTGTTCTTTCTATAACAACCCACTCTCAAGGGAACTAATTCATGCCACAATCCTTTCCAAGGTTTATGCCCCCAATGACCAATTCGCCTCCCATTAGACAAACTTCTTAAAAGTTCCACCACCTCTTGATACTGGCACATTGATCACCAAACCCTAAGCACATAACTTTTAAGGAACAAGCTACATCCGAACCATAGGCCTTTTTATCCTTCAAAATGTAAAATTTGTTTTTACCTCACAAGTCATAAAACAAGTTACAAGACAGATTAGGGGGTGGTTGGACCTTATTTTGCCCTTCTAAGAGAATTTTTAAAATTCCTTTTTATTGTATATTTTGTATATTTAGTGTTCTTTATGTTTTGCGTGAATCCCAATTTGTCTCATATAGTTTTCATGTGATGGAATGATTTTCTATAATCCTGCTTATAGTGCTATACTGCTGATAATAAATATTTTTAGCTTTTATATGCCTGAAAGGGTGCTTGTTTTGTCTTCAATTTTGGAAGATACTTTTGCCAGTTGTCAATTTGTAGGTCAGCAGTGTTTTCCTTTTAATGTTTTAACAATTTTCCAAAGTCTTTCTCTTCACACCATTTCTGACAAGAAGTCATATGTCAATTTTATCTTTGTTTTTCTGCATATGTAATTTTTTTTCTGGAAGTTTTAAGGATTTTCTCTTTATTATTTGGTGAGTAATTTAATCCATGCTCTGCTGTAGTTTCGTTTCTATTTTTCTGTTTTTTTCACTGTTGGAGTTTATTGAACTTTTTGGTTCTGTGGGTTTATAGCCTTCATCAAATTGAAAACATTTTTGCACATCTCATCTTCAAATGCCTCCCTCATCTTCTTCTTTCTGAGACTTCAGTCCCATTTATGTTAGCACCTTTATGCTGGCACTGTTCATTTTGTAGTTTTCCATTGTTACATTATGATGTAATATTGCTCTTTCTTCAGTTTTACAGATCTTACTACTGCTTATCCCATCAAGTGTATTTTTCATTTCAGGCCTTGTGTTTTTCATATCCCAAAGCTATACTTTGTTTTTCAACTTTCTTTGTCATCTCTCATGCTTTCCTCCATTATCTTAAACATGTGGAATGAACAAACATTTTCTTGCCTGCTCTATCATCTGTCATTTCTGTTTTTACTGATTGACATTTCTCCTAATTGCACATTGTACTTTTTTGCCTATTTGCCTGACTATAGTCTTCCATACATTATGAATTTTGTATTGTTAGATCCTAAGGGATTTTGTAACTTTTTAGGAGAACTTTTTCTTTCAATTGACTGCAGTTTGATTTTTACAAAGTGAGACATTAAACTTTGATTGGAAGACCCACAACAGTTTTTATTGTAGTTTAAATTTAGCCTTACCATTGGATGATTTCATGCTTACTACTTCATTCAATGCCTAGCGATAAGGAGATATTTTCTCTTTGGATAATTAGAACAAGAACTACTCTTAAGCCTGTGGCAACTCTGAGGATCATTCTACCTGATTTCTCTCTAATGTTTCTTTGCTTGGGCTCAGGTAGCTTCTTCACATGCATACTCTGAACTACACATAGCCAGGCTCAAGACCTCTGAATCTTCACCCTCTCTCTTTCTCTCTATCTTTGTGTGTATGTATCCTCTTCTGTATTCTGTTTTATGGGTTCTAGTCGTCCTGACCCGCAAGTCCCACCAAACTCTGATTTCTGTTTCGTCAACCTAGAGAAACTGTTAGACCCTGGGCAGCCCTATCTTGGGCTGTAGCCAACCTGGAAATGCTCTCCAGGCAACCAACTGCGGTAAATATAGAGCTCATTTCTTTCATTTCCCCTCTTTCAAGTATCACAGTTCTGCCTTTTTTCAATATGGGAAGTCTATCGTTTCATATATTTAGTACAAATTAATTGTTTTAGGGTGAGGCAGTGAATCCAATTCTTGACATTCCATCATGGATGGAAGTAAAGTTTTTCTCTATACAAGTTTCTTTTGAAGTTGTTATATGAAAGAAATTTAAAAAGATACCCAACAAAAGGCAAACAAATGCAGAATGTAGGACATTCCAAAGAATTACCAGCCTTGGTATCTTCACTAGATTGTTGAATTTAATAAAATCTCATGTGTGTGTGTATGTTTGGGCATGCATTTGTTTGTGGATGGAAGGTTTCTTCAAGATTTAAAGATATTAAAGACATCAAGGCAAATTCAATATGGTAATTCCAAATACTTAGTCAATAAACAAATAAAAGCATTTTCAGTGTGATCTAAGACATTGCAATATGAACTGCTGTTAGATTTTATAGGATTGATTTATTTAGGTGTTGAAGATGGAACATGGGGCTCATGTTCAGGACTCATTGTACCACTGAGTTGTACCCCCAGCCTAGAACTAATTATTATTTTTAAAATTGTATGTGTTCTTTTTAGTTATGCATGACAGTAGAATATATTTTGGAAGATTATACATACATAGAGTAATAACTTATTCTATTAAGGATCCCATTCTTGTGTTTGCACATGTGTGTTATATTCATAATGTATAAGCAAGAAATATTCTTTCTGCAAGTGCATGCTAAAGCCTTTAGTATAAATTTTGTATGTAAAGGAAAGTTATAAAGAAAAACACTAGATGGAAAAATTAAGAGCAATGAGAGTGACCTGACTTTACCAGATATGAAATCATATTATTGTTTCTCAATAAATGAACCAGTTTCATCCTTCTTTATCATGATATTTAATCAATAAAACAAGCCAAGCTGAGTTTGATATTAAGAATGTATAGTATGAGTGTGAAGTACAATTTTGATTTCTTGACGATAAACAATGAGATTTGTTCCGGATGTTGTCACTGAAGAGTTGAACTCATGTTGAACATTATATCTCAGATCTTGCTGTGAGGGTTGCAAAACCCTGGCCTGTTGACAGTTGTTCAAGTTTAGTTTAGCCTCTGAGTCAAAGCTGTTATTTAATGGTTTTTGTCAAGCTCTAGGCAAAATTCAAATCTCCCTTGCTCCATAGATTAAGTAAACAACAATGAAGCATGGGCTCTGAAGCCTCACGTGGGGATCACTCTGGTTCCACAGAAATATACACCAAGTAGAGTCATCTGAACTTGCATTAAAACCATAAAAATTCCAATTTGTGAGCCAGATGCTTTATCCATTCAGTGCCAGACATCTGGATGTTTATATAATCAGCAATGATTGGTTAATTTTGTTTTAATTTTTCATTTGCATATTTAGTATCATGCAGAAACTACTTATATTTCTAATATAGTATAATATGTTTTACACACACAAAGAAAAAATGTGTTCATGTTTAATAAAATGTCAGTTGGCCCCATTGTCCTTTTTATGGTCTTACTTGTAAAATTTTGTCTTTAAAGGTATTATACATAGAAATATCCACAGTATTCCCAAACCCTTACAAGGTATTCCCATTCACATTTTTACAAGTGCTAAAGTTAGGTAAGTTGTACCATGGCATACAAGATCCTAGAAAAGCAGGATTTAAAATGGGTCTTTCTGACTTTTATGTTCAAAGTATGAACATCCACATCATTCTCAATTTCAAATGTAGGTCCACACCCCATCCAAACACAGACCACTTTTTAAAATAGCATTTTCTGACAAAGCATACCCTGAATGTCTCTTGGCATCATTCCACAATGATCTTTCATATCTTCTCGTATATTTTCAAATGTTCCATGCATGCATTAGATAAATAAAGACTTTATTAAAATACAATTATATTGTCGGCATTATAAGCCCTTGGAAGGCTTCTTATCTATCAAGACAACATGATAGGTCTATGCTGACAAGATGACTTCTCATAATAAATGCCAGACAAACAAGCGAGGAAAGTGGAGGTACTAGAGTCCCAACAAATGCTTCATTATTGTATTAAAAGACCAAAGCAGTGTTACCTATTGGGTATTTTATTGGATATTAATTGCAAGAAATATGTGCAAAATTTATGGCATGACACATATGAAGCCTAGGTTCAATAATCCCCAGCATTGAGGTGGTGGGGAGAAAGTAAGAGAGAGAAAGTAAGTTAATTATTTCTGTGTTGAATGTTTGAAAATTCCTGATTAAGCAAAGTTAAAGTTAATTTCACCAAGGATTTATCCAAACTTTTAATATTCTGAAGTATGCCTTGTAATTTGCAAGAGACAGAGTATCTCATATGGCATTTCCCACATTTCTGTGCTCATGAAACTTTTCTGCAAGATATATCCTGTGTGACCCATAGTAACAGGATGCATTTTTTCAAAGAACAGAAATATTAGCAGTTGCCAAATTCAATGTTGCAACTTGTTTCCCTAGCACTAACAAGACTTAGAACTGGCTGTGAAAGCCCAGGAGCAGCACACAGAACTACAATGAATAGGTATTGATGATGTCACATGTGCTATGAGAGAATAAAGTCCATGAACAGAGAAAAGATGCATGAAGAGAATTAAATATAAACTATGTTCATATTAATCTATCCTCTTTAGAATCCTTTGAAACCATTTTGTGCTGCAGACTGATCATCTCAGGGCAATGAGGTTATTTTCTATAATGTAATGTAAAGATTTTAAAAATCTCAGTCATTGATGTAGTAATATACCAAGTACCTTCACTTACAGAAGAAATGAATGGCAAGTTGTTTTTTTTTTAAATCACTTGAAAGGTCCTTTACAGTTCTTCTCATGCTATTTGCTTGCGCATATTCCAAGTTCCCCAGGTAATTTTTAGAGAACATATGCTGGTCTTATTCCAATTTCCACAGTTCCCTGTTGCTTTCTGCTAATTTATGACTAGCACCAAGATGACAGGAAATTATGCTTTCCAGAATATATATCAGGTATTTGAGTTAGTGATTTTTTTTTCCTGAAATGCTTCCTATTCATTCACCCTATTTTAGAGTCTATTCAAAAAGGATAAATTTAAAATCTACAATATATTCAGAAGTAAAGACTATCGTCAGACCGAAGAGAGATTGGAACCTGACTCTGTCTCTTACTAACTGTTGTGGCCTTAGGAAAGTCCTTCAGTTCTCCATGCCTGTTTCCTCTACTTTCAATTGTATATTTGAACCTAATTTACAGAATCATGAAGAGTTAAGGGAGACAAAGCCTGTAAAGTATGGTGCCTGAACAAAGTAAATTCTCAGTAAATCCTGGCTATAATTAGGTTGATGATGGTGATCATGATGTAAACATGTTAAATGAACTGTACTCAAAGGAACCTTGGATTTGAACCAATGATTTACAAATTTCACTACTGTGTATCCAAACATCACCTATTTGTACTTGTACCTTGGGCCCACAGTCCATGGAGTCTGTGGAGTGGAAAAAGCAGCACTGCTACCAGGCAGTCATGAGGCAACCCTTGGAGAAACATTGGACCAATGGACTCCAAGTTCCATTATGCATCCTTAACAGTGTGATTTGGAGGCTCCCTTTACCCTGCCATGCATTTGTATCTTCATCCTTTGCCCATCTTGCTCTTTCTCTGAAGCCTGGCAGGCAGGAGATTTGTATTTTGGAGGAGTAAATGAACCAGCCAGTGCAGCCCTAATGTCTGTTCTGGGAGCTAAAGATTCTCCTAGCAGCCTTCCTTGACAACCTTAATTTTTAGCAATGAATTCATCTCATCTGCAATCACTGTGGTCCCACTTGCTTGCTAAAGAATATAGTTCTTTGTGCCTGACTTATAAACAGAGTACAAGAAAGGAATGAACAAACCAATTTTCCAGTTATAACAAAGCACTTACCAAAAATGTAATGGGAGCAAACAAAAACCAGAAGTGGATTAAAATAGTCACTTTCACATTAATTATTCAAAAGGCCAAAATTAAATTATTTATACACACACAAATAAGATAGCATCACAAATAATCGTATTTGTGTGATATAAAACTCTGATTGATATCCCTGCCTATAAAGTGAAGACAATTGCTTCAATTCTTTGCTTTTTGCTTAAGGTATAATGTTAAAGACAACAGCACTTCACAAATTTTCCTGTAAAGTGAAAGCCCAGGTTCTTTCCCATTCTGCAAATAAATCCTTATTCTAGCTTTCCTTTGACAAACCACGGATCCTGACAACTACCTTTGAATTTTGATGAACTCACTTAGGACCAACTGTGTTTTCCCCACTCTAAGTATTCAGAAGAGGTGAAGTGTAGACATTGACAAAACAGCTGCCTCAGGCAGAGGCTGTTGCACAGAGTGTGATGCTTGGCTGTGGTTGCCTCCTACAATTTGTTCTGGGAATCTCAAGTTGGAGTCCAGCTGTGAAAAGAATGGCAAAAAAAAAAAAAAAAAAAAAAAAAAAAAAAAAAAAAATCCAGCCTTGCTTTTAGCAACTTTCAAGTCAAAAGAATGTGAAATCAACAGAGGCCAGAGTACCTCCTTAGTCAGAGGTAGCAACATGACCTTTCCTCCTGTCTCCACATATCCATGCTCTTCTCAGGAGGTGTTAGAGCCCTGTACAGGGTAGATACCTTTATTTTGACAAAAGAGAAACCAGAATTTCTGAAGAAAATTATCTTTGAAATATAGTTCCCTGAAGACTGAATCGTGACATCTTAATATTAGCATTTGTTATTAAGAGTTATGATTTTTTAATGCTTTGTCTCAGTATCTGCTTTGAGTAATGCTATTGCTTTCCGGGGGATCGAGTGCCTTATAAAAGAAAACATTAATTGAGTAGGTCTTCAGGGCCCAATCATTCCACAAATAATTCCGAGGGGATCAGCTATCATCACTGTACAAACATGGGACATAGGAAGCTCATCAAAGCATTTTTTTATGTAGCAGAAATTATTTCTGATCAAAGCCAACTCCCAGAATAAAGTCAAATTATACAGCTGCTCCTCTGAACTGTGTAAAGCAATCTGGCAATGAAGAACTGTATGGTCTTTCTACTAATATTAGCTCAAATTGGGCCCAGGTTTGACTCTAACAGCCAGTTGCAGCTATAGTTTAAGAATTTCAAAATTAATGGTGTTTTTTTCCTAAATGAAGCAGTTGTCAAGTTTTGCCCACAGCAAATATATAAGAAAGCAAGACTTGTGGGATAGTGGTTACTTTCTTCAATAGATCATTGTTGTGTGACAAAGCAATGTTTCCCTATGCACTTACCAAAATGATATTTTTCACATTTCACATGTTAACTTCAAATCTGTCAGATCTCAATGTGCACTTCTGAGGTGTCAAATAAAAGTGACTCGTCAGTAGAGATCCTTTCTTTCTCTATTAAATTTCAGACACATGCTCTCTGAGATTTCTCAGTGAACCCATTCATAGCATCCCAGAGTATCTCTATAGCTCAAATCAAGCAAGAAAGTAAATGTCATGATTGTTGCAAATCTCATTTAATGTTTCCTGAAACGACCTTCATTTTTCTTTTAATTTTATGTTTGCTGAATATTTTTCAGGCAATTCGACACTTTGAGCAATATGCAATATGCAATATTTTTACTTGTAAAAATATATATTTATTCCTCTAATTGACTATGTGCTTTGAGGTATGGTTGGAGCCAGGCATACTGTCATGTACTGATAGAAACATTTGCAAACAAAGAAGACTCATATGCATTCCTCTTGAAGACTTTTAAATGGATTGAAATGACTTTGGTTTTTTTTTTTTTGGTACCAGAGATTGAACTCAGCGGTGCTTAACCACTGAGCCACATTCTCAGCCCTTTTCATTTTTTATTTTGAGAAAGAATTTTGCTAAGTTGCTCAGGGCCTTGTTAAGTCGCTGAGGCTGGCTTTGAACTTGCAATCCTCCTACCTCAGCCTCCCAAATCACTGAGACCTCAGCCACCCAAGTTGCCGAGATTACAGGCATGTGCCATCGTGCACAGCAACCATGGCATTTCTTTTTTTTTTTTACAGTACTGGGGATCGAACGCAGGGCCTTGTGCTTGCAAGGCAAGCACTCTACCAGCTGAGCTACCGCCCCAGCTCCCATGGCATTTCTAATTGGCACATTTCCCAAAGAATATTTAAAAATTAAAATCTCCTAAACTAAGAAAATATATTAATCAAGTAGGTCAGAACACTTGTGGGTCTTTGTTTTAACCAAATATGTTAGTTCAAATTGTCATTATATTTTAGGAATAGACCTAGAGAGAGATTCTGCCTTCCATCCCTAGGGCCAGAGTTCCTCGTCAAGATAAGCTTTACATTTGCATCAACTATTAACTTGGAACGAAGTTATAAATAAATGACCAGCTGTATCTGAAGCTCCTGAATGACTCTGGAAGCTCCATCCTTTCATAGTCATTATAAAACTGTGAAATGGCAGCAACTCGGGAATGGGACTTGAGGAACTGTCAGCATTCGGCACATGGGAAATGCTGCAAAGATGACATCCCCCATAGGTAGGTGGAGTTTATTTGCAGAAATTCCAGAAGGAAACAAGTAGAGGTTGCCCAAGGAGTTTTTCATAGAACTATTTAATAGAATTAAGTAGTTTTGGTAGCCGTGATTTGAGCAAACTGAAAGGAATTGTATTTTTAAATGCTTTTTTTCAATTTTAAATTGAGTAAAGTTTCCTTGGATGAATTGTGATTTTGATTAAGAAGAAAAATGCTTCGGGATATTAGAAACCTCACAGATAATCCAGAACTTTGAAATGCATTTCTTACACAGATGTATATCTGAGGCAAAGGGAAGTCAATCAACATTAATTCAACTCTAATGAAAAACCAAGGATTCACCTTACCAAAAACATTTTTTTTTTTTTTTCCGTTCATGGGTGTTTGCATTTGAAAGTCATTTTGTGAGAGAGGAAAAAGCACATAGAGATATAAAATGATGTAATAGTAATCCTATAAGAAAATCTTTTGGAAAGCCTCATAAACAATTTGTAACTGCATTATAATAATTTATTTTTAAAGTGCAGCTGGAGATAAACTTAATGCCACCATATTTGACAAAGGAAACCATGGATCTATACACATGTGATTAATAATTTATCTTGCACAATGTCAACAGCTGCTACACAATTTCTCAGTCTTTTTAATGCTTAAACACAGGAAATGAGTCTGCATTTTTAAAAAAATTGTTGTTGATGGACAGAATGCCTTTATTTTATTTATCGTTTTGTGGTGCTAAGGATTGAATTCAGTGCCTCATACGTGCTAGGCAAACGCTCTGCCACTAAGCTACAGCCCCAGCCCCAGAGTCCTCATTTTTTAACCCCCTAGGAGTCATTGACATGAGATTCCCTGCAAAATAGTGCTTATGTTATTGATAGCCTTAATCATTTTTCTGAAGGCTGTTATAATAATGAAGTCATGTTGATAATATCCAACAACATATTTTTGATAAACACCCAATACTATATTTGATGATTGAAAGAAAAAATAGATGAAGTTGATGAAGTGATCCCAGAGATAGATTAAGTAACCTACTCAAGAACCCCACAGTTAGTAAACAACAAAATAGAATTAAAATACATGTCTCTTCATTCTCAGGATCAGACAGTGACAGATACCCAATTCAAGGTGAATAAGGAATTTTTTAAATATAAAAGAATATAATTTTTATCTGCCAAGCAATTGTTTTTGCAAAAGTATATCATGAATTTCTATTTGTACCTCAAGAGTTTCTCTACTAAAAATAGCCCTAAAATTATATAAGCAATATCACAAATGGGAATATCAGGAAGAAATTGATGTTTGAAAGATAGAATTGTATGCATGAAACTATAAAATCTATTAAATAATATGGCAATGATTTTCTTAAATTAATGAATCTATAAAATTCAAGAATTTTGATTCAAATATCATAATCCCAATAAGTATTTTCCCCAGATTCTGCCTGTTATGTGATTTAAATAACTAAAGAGCATTTACTGAGTGACCCAAGAAAACAGTTTAACTTACATGTTCAACTATTTAAAACTTTAAAAATAGAGGCTCACACTACATAATTTCTAAAGGCCCCTTCAGCTTCATATAATTGTGTACATAAATGATAATACCTAATATTTCAGAGTAATTAATGTCAATCATCGTACTAAGAACTTTGTTAAGTACTATCTCACCTAATCCATGCAATGAACTCCATGACATAGGACCAGATATTATACATTTTTTGCATAACAAAAAAATGAGATTGCAGAAGGTTAAGCTACTTAGATTTAAGGAAAGAAGAAAACTGGAAGTTAAACAAACTCAGACCACCTGATAAAAGACCCATACTTTTAACCGTTACAATTCACTATCCCTATTATAATCCTTTGTGAATATGGGGATCCCAAAATAGGAAGGTCAAGTAGTTACCATAGTAAAAAACAGATGGAGGCCTCACTGCTAGAAATGTGGTCTTCAAATGCAGCATCGTCTGGGAGCTTGCATCAGCATCAGCATCAGCATCATCTCAGAGCTTGATAGAACAGAGTGTCAGGCTCCACTCCAGACCTACTGCCCAGATTCTGAATTTTAACAAGATGCAAAATTAATATACACTTAAAGTTTGTAAACCACCATTTTAAAGAACATAGGCATTCAGGGAAGAAAATAGCCACATATGACCTGATTTAAAAAGTTAACAATGTCATTTATTCTTCAAAAAGTACTTCTTGGGCTAGGGAGATAACTTGGTAGTAGAGCACTTGCCTGTCATGTGAGAGGACTTGGTTTTTGTCCCTAGTACTATAAGAAAAAGAAAAAAAAAAAAAGAAAGACAAAGCAAAAAGCACAATCTTCCTTAGATCTTTCAAATTCAATAGTATATTGAGTAAATAATAAAGCTGCCAAATGTGTATACAAACACAATGAAATCAGCCTGTAAAACATAAAGCATATAATCAACAATATAAGGTTAGTGACATGCTAGACCAATCATCCTAGTGCTTGGGAATTATTTTGCCCCTAAGCTGTATTTGCTCTTCAAATCAGTGAAAATGGGCCTAAAATTGATAAATTTTTATTCTCGATCACACAGTATTCAATACAGAAAAGGTCAGTGTAAAGGCATCATTGCCAGTGAATGTGTTTCATTAACACCACTTCGGGAATATTTTTTCCCTTCCTATATTCAAATGTCATGAGTCTTAACCACATAAAAAGGGGAATGTGACTTTAAGTATAGAAAGTCTGCTATAGATATCAGTTTCTTTTTATATTCTACGGAGAACTCTTACAAGGGAAGCTATCCACATACTTTTAAAATGTTGCAGTGGTTAGAGTATACTATATTATTAGACCGATGAAACAGATCAAAATATCCGGACTTATTTTATATTCAGTAAAACATCTAGAAACCAAATACATTTTTATCTCATCATCAGGTAAAAGATCAACCCAGAAGTAAATAAAATATGGTAATATGTTTTAAATATATCATTTTCCTGTCAGTAGAACCAGTTTTCTTCCCCTTGAGAATACCTGATTTAATTATTATGAAAGTAAGAGCCTCTTACACCAGATGGGTTTTGCTTTGCATTTTTAAGGAATTTTCTAGTTTTCTTGCTGCTGGGTTGGATTGAGTGGCAAAAGCAGACTTTTCAGTTGGCTCCAGTGCTGCCGTCTTCAATGATCAATACTCCTCCAGCAGGTTTATTTGTGCCCTAAGCTGTTAAAGCTTACTCTTCAGTACGAATCACCCCTGAAAAGTACAGTTCTTAGTGAAAATAATGTGCTTTGTTTACTTGTTATAAATAATATACTTAATATTTTTAAAGGTCATTGAAGAAAATAATCAGACCACAATGCCAAAATAGACCTTTCTTTCCTTTCCTTGTTGCCAGAATGGAATATTTACATGACAATGGAATCACATAAGATAGAATAATGAGTATCAAGTAGTCTACATGATTTTATCTCTTGTTATAAATCAACCTCTCGATTTATCTTATCTATCTATCATCTATTTATCTAAGTCTACTGGGATTATTGACCAGTATAAGGAGCTTGAGCAATCAGCAGAAGTATTAATTTACAGGTAAAATAAAAATTTTGTGACAAGCTATTATTAATATTTATCTCAATTCCAAATTCAAGTTCTTCTCTAATGCTTTGAAATATCATAAACCATGCAATTTGATAATTACTTATTCTCTATGAAGTTACTTCTTTAAACATTGACTATAAGCATGATATTGGGGCTTATGCAGGTCAAGTGAAGATTAAGCTACACATTGATTAACTCAGGCAGTAGGCATGAAGGTCAATTAAGTTAACTTGGGAATTATTCAATGTGTAACACTGATTTCACAGGTCAGTTTTGGTCTACTGGACAGTAGCGAAAGGGGTAGTTAAGATCAAGAGAACAATGTTCAAAGCAAGTATTGGATTGAGAATAGTGATATTGGCCCTTCATTGTAGAAAGGTCAAGAATCGAATGTTAGAGACATGGGTACCTCCCTGAGACCTTTGTAACAACATCCTTCACATTGTCTCAGAGATACTTAGAACTCCTGCATGAGAAAGGATATTCATTGTAAATAGTCAAAATGCTCACTAGACTCAAGACTACCACGCAGCCTCTTAAGCCTTCTTGTCTTCAGATAACTTAGAACCCCTCTCTCTGCTGAACAGTTGCCAGTCTCACACAGTGACCCTTAATTTGTGGTGCAAGATACACATAACACCTTGAAATTACCTACAGTGGAGAATTTCCCAATAATATTATAATCAGACTCTCATTTCAATCCTCTACAAGGAAGTTAAGAGATAGTTTTATGTCTGTTATATACATATAAAATGAGCATGCTGGGAAGCTTAATGACCTACCACAAACCATAAGCAAACTAGAACAACCACAATAAAAAGTCAGAATTTTTTTATTTTAAATCCACTGTATTGTTAATTTTTAACTTAAATGAATATACAATATGGTAGTTATTTTAAATGTTTCTAAATGTATGTGTATATTTTACCCTACTGTGGAACTATAACGTCTGTAGGTGATGAAATTTTTTTTCTTTTTCCTCCTTCCCTTTGTAGTATATATCTTAAAATATCTTTGGTGTGGTTCCTCTGCCAATTCACTATCAGTATACCAAACTTAGGGGACACATGGAAAAGAATAGACTATTTTCTTTATTCAGAAAAGAATGACAATTTTCCCCTTACCTCTTCCTTAATGACCTGTGTTGCTTTTCTTTAGGTGGAGTCAGTGTTTGGAATGACCTTCCATCTACAGACTGGACTTTGCTGTTTATACATAGCATTTCTGTAAGACTAGTAGATAATTTTTAATGCAAGATAAAAATATACAATATTTATATCTTTTTCTGTCCAAATAAATTAAAAGTCAGGTGTGTTTTTTTCCTGATCTATTTTCCTATCTTTGTGATGGCTGGAGAGGACTCAAAGCCCCTTGAGAAGAGCAATCTGTGAGACATAAAGGGATCGAGCCTCTTAGTTACATTATAGCAGGCTATCTGATGAAGAATACCTGCATTTGCCTGTAAAGTAATAAAAAAATAAATTTGTATTATATTCACAACTGAGATTTGAGAAAAGCTGCTAGACATTATAAGCAGCATCTTATTCAATACAGTTTCTAATATTCTTCTTTTAGCACAGTGGTTCTCAACAGGGGTGATTTTACCCTCAGGGGATACTTGACAATGTCTAGAGTCATCTTTAGTTGTAATAACTGGGATGGAAGAATGTTGTGTTCCTGAAATATAATGGGTGAAAGTCAAGGATACTTCTAAGCAGCTTACAATGCACAAGGTAGACCAACTTCCTCTTTCCCCACCAAGAATTCACTCACCCAAATGTCAGTTGTGCTGCTATAGGTAAGTCCTATATTAATATAAAGGAACAAATGGCAAAATGGAGAGTTCAAGAGAGAAGAGCACAGAATGTTCATGCCTGACCAAGTTAGTTTTTTAACTTATTTCATCTTATCTGTGAAATGGGGGATATTTAATAGCAAACTGCTATAGTTCAGATTTGGAGTGTCCTCTAAAGTGCATATGTCCAAGGGTTGGTCAACTGGGTGGTGGTATGAGGAGGTACTGGAACCCTTTCGGAGGTGGGGCCTAGTGGTAGGTCCTTTGGTCATGACAGCATGCTCTCGAAGGGGATTTGGGGGCCCCAGTCTTTCCCCTTTTCTTTCCCCTGTTTGAGATGTGGTTTTTCTCCTCCTATACATACTCTCATCGTCCACTTCCTTCACCAAAGGTCAAGCTAAACGGGCCACACAGTATTAGACCTTGAACTTCCAACATTAGGAGCTAAATAAATCTCTACTTCCTAAGTGGCATATGTCAGGTGTTTCATTACAGTGATAGAAAGCTGTCTAATACAGAAACCTAAGAGTACAAGTAGCATGCTCCTATTAAGGATGTGTTCTCCTTCTCATCTATTTTGCCAATTAATCTACCAATGCAACACTTAGGTCCTCAGTCTCTAATTTCACCATTAGTATCAGATTTGACACTAAGAACAATGATGATCAGAAAGGGCATTTGACAAGCAAGTTGACCAACTCCAAAGTTTAGTCCATTGCTCACCCATACACATTCCTTCGTGATCCTAATCTGTGCTAGAATTTCTCAGAAGACTTGTGTCTCTGTAGATACATAAGCATTGTGTAAAATAGGATAAGTCTAGATCATGTTTAGCTAGTAGATTATTTTAATAAATATTTCTTGTTCTCTGCCTCCACATTGCTATTGTTTTAGCTTTTGAAATATGGGAAATGAAGACAAAAATTCTGTAGCACTTCATGTACAACTTTGAAATTTGTTTTGCTCAATTTATGTTATATGTTTTGAATGGTATTAATTAATAAAGTGATCATATACAGTAATTGTCTTTCTGTAGCTATTTATATTACCTTTGTTCAAAGTGCCATGATTGAATAGAAAACTGCAAATAGGCTTATAAACTTAGAGTAAATAGTTATAATTTCACCCTTAATGATTGTTTCTCTTTGCCAGTATGAGGGTTAGTCACACTCCCTAGAATTGTTCTATGGCATTTCATATCCAACTTAGAACAAGGAATATTGGGTACCTTAACAGGAACTTTACAAATCTCCTAAAGGCATGATAAAGCAAGAAAACAACAGAGACTTCAAGAGATTTAATTCATTCACAAATAAATGCTCTGGACAAACAAAGTACAGGTATTTTCAAGATGCATTATCTCAAAGTGGGGCACTCAAAAAAAGAAAATACTGACTTAATTGGATAAATCATGAAAGAGTAAATTGAACAAGCATAGAGTGATTTTCTCTCTTTATTCTTGCCCATAAATAATACATTGAAGTCAGAAATAAATTCAATAGGGAATAATTTGATGCTAATATTGTACTTTCAATTGCATACCAAATTATTATTGTATATTTTCTGAACATTTATAATAGAGTAGTAACTGTTTTCTAGAACACAGAAAGGAAGTTCTTAAACTTTCTGAGCCCTAGGGTTTGGTGATATTTTTGGTGGTTTTGGAGACAAAAAAGCTTGAGAGCTAAATTTGAAAGAAAACTGAGTGATGAGAAACATAATATGCCAATAACTGATTATGCTTTGGATGTGGGTGGACATTTCTCACACTCTATGGGCTGGAGGTGGTAGTTATGTAATGATTGGGTTGGACTAGAAAAGTAGCCTGTAGCATAAAAATAAGAGGTGACACCTACAAATCAGAGCAATAATAACTGTACTAGGTGAATATGGAGGTTAGAAAAGAATGATACATTAAAGAGGGATCTGTGAATAAATTAATATGTGCTCAGGAATGAAGAATTGACTTGAAGATCCAAGTACCTGAGCTGCAACTGAAATTTCTTTGTAGTCATTGAAGTTACTGGGGAAAATGATGTCATTTCTTACAGTCACTATTTCTAGTTTAAGTACCACAGTGAGACCATTATAACAACAAAATATCTGTCAGAACCAAAACACACTGGACCCAAACAAAGGAGCAATGCAGGATTGCTTCCTAACTAAAGCAATAAAAATCATCTCTCCAAAGAACATAGCATTTTGACCTTGAACATGTAACCTCATGTTCTATTGCTTTATCATCTTGTCCTCTTGTCCTCTTTCTTATCATCAAAAGATATTACACAGAGACAATAGATAGGTAAGATACATCTAACTAGAGAGATACAATATGTAGGCAAATAAAATATTTTTCTATATTATGTACATTTACATAATAGGCATATATTACACCACATGTACCTATGCAGTATAAGCCTGTAGCTCTTAGACTTCATTTCAGCATTCATGCAGAATGAATCTTTAACTCGATTACTCATTCCATATATTTTTTTATTGCATTCCATCTCACAGACCATTTATGATGTTGGGCAACCAAAGAATAAGACGTAGATCTCAAGGAGTTCATGATTTAGTCAGCAATCCATATCACTGTAAAAGATGGTGGAAATGTCGTGATAGACATATGTGCTGGAATCAATAGCAACACAACTGGAGGAAGTGATCAATTCTGCTGAGTGGGTCTCACTCTACAGAATACTCTGAATTGGGACTTGAAGAAAAACCAGGTGTGCCCCACTAACAAAGGGGAAAGAGATCTGTGCAAGTATCGGCAATAGTCATATGGGTCTGAGGCAGCGTATTATATTAGTTAGTGTTTCTAAAAATAGAACTTGAGGAAAAATTAGTATGTTAATACTTTTTTGGTGAGAGAATTCCTAGAGAAGCAGGAGGAAAGGAAATAGAGGGTGACACATTAATAGGAGGGCAAAGAGGAGGAAAATATGACTTATCTGGTCCCCGTTTCAAATCCAAATCAAATGACTTTGCTTGATTTCATAGGAACATCTTCTGAGAGGGCATATTTACTACTGAGTTTTATGTAAGTCTAAGTGGAGAAGGATTAAGAATTTATACACCATCTCCCACTTCCTGTTAATCAAATGTTCATCTTCAGAGTTGCACAAGCACAGGTGCCAAGTGGATGCTTACAGCACTTTACACCTTCCTGGCAACCAAGAGCCCCCAGGGGGAGAGGCAAGAAATGCCGAGTGCAGGCAGAAGACAAGCTGCTATTGTGTGAAGCTAATCATCACAGCAGCTGGAGTAATGTAAGTGACCGCACAGAGCAAGGGCAGATGCAGACCCCCAAACGGTGGAAGCAACATTTAGATGATGTCTGATACAGCAGCCAACCCCTGCACCCCTCTGATTCATTCATACCCTCTTGCTGTATCCAGCTCCCACACTACAAGGTGATCCTTCATTTTTATGAAAATAAAATGCCCTCACTTTTTCAAAGAAGAAGTATAAACCACAGAAACACAATGTCTGAAAAGACTTCAGGTCAGAAGTTTGATGAAACAAGCAGAAGTGCTCACTTGCCCACCATAAAACCTCTGTAAGTAAAGGACCAAGATACCATTTCTGATACCCTGGTATCAGTGTCAGCTCAGATGCCATACTGAACTGTCTTTAAACATCTACGTAAGACTCCTCCACAGGGCACTGTAATTCTAACAAAGATCACAGAGTTCTTTGGAAAGAAAACAATGAAATATTTAACAAATATATTTGTGGTGTTGATGAGGACATTGGATCTCTCTCAATCAATGGACTCTGGGTTTGTGAATTAATTTAGATCTGGAACTGGGCAGGACATAATTTTCTATTTCATAGACAGATGTCATATTCTTTGTTTCTATTTTAAAAAATACTGTGCTTCTAATCTATCTTATCCCTTGAACTATCATGATCTCCTAGCCTATTTCACAAATGCTTATGGTCAAATCTCCCTGATTGCCATCTGACCTTCATGCCAATTACTGCAATTCTATCTGCCTTGCATCTGACAAGTGAGAGCTGCCACTGGGCCTCTGAATTTCTGGAATCCATCATCCCCATTTATTTAAGGAATCTAGTTTCATGACAGCATATTCCTCCATCCTGGTCTGTAGTTAATAGTTGCATACAACTTACTCAAAGATATCAGTCTCCCTATCATTGACCAGTGTGTTCCCTATTGCCTTAGAGAAAAAAAAGAATGAGTGTTAAAAGCTTCTGGGAAGCCTATGGGATAGTAGCTTCTCAGATCTTTCCAAGTGAATCCCTTCTGACTTTCTTACCTTTCTGAATCTTCTGACATCTTCCTCAGTTCTATCCCTTATTTCAGATAATGATTGTCCTTCAGCAAGTCATTAGGGCCACCTGTTTGCTGAGTCATTTAAATATGAACCATGCATGAGAACTGCTATGTCAAAAAAAATTCCATTTCCCCTCTAAAGTCTAACATGCTCAAGATTCACTTCTACAGCTATAATTTAGGTTCCTCCCAACATATTAGCCAGAGCCTGCAATTCCTGTGATTGAGATGATATTTCCTCAAAGAACAGAGACCTTATCTCTCAGCCGAGCCTAACTGAAAAACTCATCCCTGGCTATTTCTCTAAAAGAGATGAGAATTAGTGTGATCAGATCTTATGGAGAGTAAGTGTCATCCTATGAGGTACTTAACAGGGTCAAAGTCAATATGGGTCTTTAAGCAAGAGAAGGCTATTTTGGTTAGAAGAAGCCGCCTACATCCAATTGATCTGAGTGTTCAGGAGTAACTGGAAATTTTTATCTTTTCTTCTCATTGGCTTGTTTTAACCAATGTCCCCAGTTCCGTTAGGAGGGTCTTTCTGATTACAGTCAAGGATCTAAATTTTATATAAGTGACCTGTTGCACCTGTTAATTCAGTTTTCCTTTGCAGATTTGCTATCCCATATCCTGGCCCTGATAACCAGCATAGGAATCAAGAATAGCATAACATATATTTTAAAGTTTTTCATTGTTAGGGTAAGATCTTTATTATAATTCCTTCAAACTTACTTATTGTTTGAGGGCAGGAGAATTCCCACTGAATCTACCTGGGGTATTTCCAGAGGCACTAGAGAACTACAATTTCCCCAAAGTCAAGTTTAGACTCAACTGAGCTAGACTTTCCTTTTAAATTCTACTAATAATACCAAAAGCAGAGGTATAATTTCAATTACGAAAATAAAATTGGATTTGTGCCAGGTTTATGGTCAAAGACTAATCTCCAGAAGAAAATCCTTTCCCTAAAATCAGGAAGGCAAATGGAAGCCCACATAGTATATGATCAAATATCTAAAACTTATAAATCAAACTGGCAAACTTATATTCCACCTTCTTTCCTTACAAATATATGTTCCACTACCCAGTTAATCTACGTATAGGTTTATAATTTTTGAACTTCTCACCCTGCTAGCATATGGTGGCCTGAGGAAGATCCAAACCCCAGATCCCTGCCTGCTCCCACCCTGCTAGCATATGGTGGCCTGAGGAAGATCCAAACCCCAGATCCCTGCCTGCTCCATTCTGCTTGCTCTGTTCCACAGAGGGAAAGCCCTTGCATGCATGCACTTAGAAGACCCAGCCTGCTCCACCCACAGCATCCAAGATCAGCTGCAGCCCCTTGATCACTCCTCAGTCTTTGCATTCTTCATACCAGTGATGTACTCTGACTTCAAGAGGAAGTACTCAGTAAAGTCCTAAACTAAAGAAGGGAATTCAAGAATTTCCATAACAAGAGAGTGGTCAAGAAAGGACTGCAGTCTCCTGTGGAGCAGAGCTTGGCTGGAGAAATGTGCCCTCTGGACAGTAGGGCCTATGCAGGGAGCCTCTCCTGCCTGGATCTAAGGATGTTATTTATTGTTTGAGAGCAGGAATCATGATTTTTATATCTTGTATCCATGGATGACTAAAAGTATGATGTAATATTTCAGTGGATATTTTTAAAATGTGTGATAATGAAGGTAATGAGCACAGATGGCCATAAGAAAGTTAGATAAGAATATAGAAAAGGCTAGAAACTGAGAAAAAGCAAATTTGGGCTCTCATATAGATGTTTCTACTATTCTCCTTCTTTACTAAGTTAATTTGGGCCACCAAAAGCTTTCTTATCCAAGAAATGAAGATATTTGATCAAATAATGTCTAAAGTCCTTTCTAGTTCTAAAATTTCATAACTCATTTCAACTCACCCCATCACTAAAAAAGCAACTCAGAAGCAATATTCTATATATGATTTTATCTTTTTACATAAAAGGCAAGAGTAATATAAATTCTTCAAAAGTAAAACTCAAAACTAATAAGTATGCTTTTATTAAGGTATTCTGGGTTTATTTCCTAAGGAAGGGTCAGGATTCACTTGAAAATATGTACTGTAAGATCTGCAATACCAGCTGAGAATGAACAAAATTTAAGTAAATAAATATCACTAGTTTAAAAAATGCAATTATGAATTTCATTCTGGCCAAGAACTAGGACATGAAGTTTCTTAAGAATCGAGACTTCTGCTTGGGCATGGTGCACAAGCCTGTAATCCCAGCAACTTGGGAGGCTAGGGCAGCAGGATGACAAGTTCAAGACCAACTGAGCAATTTAGCAAGACTCTAAGCAACTTAGAGAGATGGTGTCTCAAAATAAAAAATAAATAAATAAAAAGGTTTAGGGATGCAGCTCAGTGGTTAAGCACCCTTGGGCTTAATCCCTGGTACAAAAAAAAAAAAAAAAAAAAAATTAAAAAAAAATTGATAGTTTCTCTGCTCTACAATTTAGGGAACAAACTGTCAAGAAACTGCTTATGATCAATCTAGGTATGGCAAGCAGAGAAGCCTGGTAGGACTTGCCAAATTAATCAAATAGTTGTTCTTCAATGATTGAGTCAAATATTCCTAGAGTTGCCGAGGGAACTAATAGAACTAACATTCCAAAATCTTTAAATTCTTGTTTTGGACATACCCAGGGTTCCCAAGTTCTCATTTTGCTGTGTATAAAGATTTTAGAAAATTTTCCATCTATCTTCATCATCATCTTGTGGAAGGGATCATTTAACAGATAATATTTAAGATGGACATAATTGCAAAATTAAAGTACAGTTCTTAAAAACACATTTAACCATGTGGAAAAGTTAATGATTAAGTTCTAATTTTTTTTTAATTTAATGGTAAGCATTGGGACAATTTTCCAGCATTGTAAAAAGGAACTATGTTGAAGAGGAATTTCTACAGGTGTTACGATTCTGCTACAGATTAATATACCCTCTAGTCCTCTCAAAGATTTCATGAGCGCTTAACCAGCCTACCAAATTAAACTACAGCTTGAAATGCTTATGTTTTCATATTGAGTTGAGGACAATTCTGGGCACATGCAGGTGCTAGATTGTCTTCCCAATGAAGATAGTAACTCTAAACTTATACATCTTTTAAAAACGTATTTCAAATGATACCTTAAACACAGACACTAACTCAGGCCTTAACTCAATATCTCATGAAATATGTCATAGGACTAAGACCTAGGGATGACCTAGTTTCTTATATTCCTCTTTTTTCTAACTGTCCCACTTTCTAAATGTCCTCTGATTTCTTGGAATTCATCCCAGTTACTAGGCATTAAATATAATTTCTTCAGTCGATCATACAATTTACACTTTCCACACAATGCTGCAGTGGAGACCAATTTGTTTACCAGCCAACTCTCCCCAGGGATCGCTTCTGTTTTATTTTTGAACAAAAAGATAGAAGGAATGTGAACAACATAGGCTGAAATTTTAATTCTAAATTTTATTTATGTTGTGGGTTTTCCTTTAAAGATTTACCTACACAAAGTTTTAATTATTCATTTGTATTAAATACCATATTGTCCACATTATGTTTTAAAGTCTGTTTCCATTATGAATTTCTTTTTAGCAAGATCTGTTGCTAAATATTTTCTCGTGATCTATTTTTTTTTTTAATTTTCAAAGCATAATTACTTGATTTAGGATTGTTTTATGTGTGATGTAATCAGTTCTAAACTCAATCATTAAAACAGTGGAATGGACAGATGAGCTTCCTTATTGGGTGAGATGGGGTGAAAATAAATTGGGTTAAGTAAAAGGCAAGGAAGGAATGGACTGAGTGCCATAGGAGCTAGAATTTAACATCATTTCAAATTTTTCAGAAATAGTCAATACAAACACAATAATTACCACTTTAAACTACTGAACATATTGCTTCCTTCGCTATTTACAATAAAAAATGTATGTCCCTCATTTGCCACTATAATTTATAGATGTTAAGTTTATTAAAAATTCCATTTTTCTCCCCAAGAGAGCTGTGATTTTTTAACATTTTATAGGCAATTTGATATATTAAGATGTATCTTCTGATATTAGGCTTTGCCAAGTGAGGTAACTTCTATAGAATTTAATTTTTAATGTAGATTTGCAACATTTCAATTTATAATATGATTTTTTTTGTGCATGTCTAGCACTATGGCACAAAGTACTCTTGGTAGTGAGGGTACTTAAAAACAATAGAAATTTAATTAAGCATTCTCCTCAAGAATTATGGCAAAAAGAACTTTGGAACATCAAAATCTGTGAGAAAATAAAAGGAGCGTTCATCTTATGTTGACAGACATAGGTTTAATTAAGTATTGTGTGAAAATACAGATCACACATTTAATTAAACACTTTAAATGGCATCAGAGATTTTAGTCATCAAACTGAAACTCAAAAAGTAATAACTGAGACTACCTCATTTACCACATCATGATTATCCAATACTGGAGAGTAAAGTTCCCAGTCTTAAAATAAATTTAGTTTCCTTAACCATTAGGAAGTAATTTTTTTTTCCTTTTTTTAGAAAAAAAAATAATTTTGAAGGTTTAGATATAATGTTAATTCATGATGCAAAAACAATGTTCATTTTTTTTCAATTGACAAATATTTATTGGCCACCAAATAAATGCAAAGCATATGTAATATCTATTGCTTAGTAACAGATTACCACAAACTGTGCAAATTTAAACCACACACATTTATTACCTCACAATTTCTGTGAGTCAGGAATCCCAGCATGGCTTAGTTGAGCCCTCTGCTTTGGTGTCTCTCACAACCCCGTCTTCAAGGGAGTCTTAGGTCTCATCTAAGATTTGTGTAGGGAAGGATCTGCTTTGAAGTTGGTACCCATACTGGCAGGATTCACATCTTTGCAATCTGTCAGGTGAAATCCTTAGCAGCTTGTGGACCATTGACCAGAGATCACCCTTAATGCCTTGCCATGTGAGTGTCTCCATATGGCAGCTTGCTTCATTAAAGCTAGGAATGGAAAGAGTCAATAGAGTGAGTGATGACAAAATGGAAATAATAGTCTTCTATAATGTAATCATGGAAATAACATCTTACTACCTGTGTCCTATTTTACTGGTTAGAATCAAATTATAGATCCTATCCATAACCACACAGAGGGAATTAAAATGCCATGAAATGGGAATCACTTGGTATGATAGGTATAGAAAATGTGAGAGTCATCAGAAGTCTGTGGAGAAGAGCTTTGTTTCAGGGGCTGGTAATAGAGTGGTGAACAACACAGACAAGATACCTGTCCTTATGCTAAATATAAAATGCAACCAAAATACCACTGATGCACTGATAGCCTTTCCTTAACCTCCATCGCTCTTGGTTGACAATAGTTTTAAATATAGTATCTAGTTTGTATGCTGAACTAAACGAGAAAAGTAACTATGAGATTTTAAAAGTCATCTAAACACAAGATAATATGAAACTGGTTTAGCTGGGTATGGTGGTGCATGCCTGTAATCCCAGTGGCTTGGGAGGCTGAGACAGGAGGATCACGAGTTCGAAGCCAGCCTCAGCAATGCCAGGTGCTAAACAACTCAATGAGACTCTGTCTCTAAATAAAAACAAAATAGGGCTGGGGATGTGACTCAGTGGTCGAGTGCCCCTGAGGTTTTTGATCCTGGTACCAAAAAAAAAAAAAAAAAAAAGATTCTGGATTAGCCTTGGAGCAGCTGAAGTAGAAAGATTGCTCATGGCAAAGAAAGAATAAAACAGAGGGAGACAGCAAAGATGGCTTCAAAGTTTTCAGTCTCACCAATTGGGAGAACGATGACATCTATAAACACACTTGTTTGGAAGAAAGATAATGAATTTATTTTCAACTTAATGGGTTAAAGGTAGAATAAAAACTTCAGGTGAAATGTTCTCAGAAAGTAAAGGGGAAGAATGTAAGTTTCAAAGAGAGATCAGAGTTGCAGGAATAGAAAATGGTCCTCCAAAAACAGTTTTCCTTTAGTAGAGTCAAAAAAAAAAAAAAAAAAAAAAAATCCGCTCCATCAACTAGAAGAGTATGTAATGGGAATGCTATTTCATAGAAAAGGAATAATGTGATTTGATGTTAGAAGAATCTTTAAGATTGAACTTGATTTTATCTGTCTCAAATCTGAAACATAAAAATACTAAGGTCTGGAGAATTCCTTTTATACCCTGCATCTTTACAGCTATTCCTTTTCCACAGCTGACCCTCCTGGCATACATTTACCCCCTAGCCTTGTCTATATACTCAGCCTGAGTCCAACAGCCTGGGTCTAGTTCTGGTGCTAATTACCAGTCATGAAACACAGGCAGATTTTGTTTTACCCCTCTGAGTCCCTGTCTTTTCACAAACAAGGATAACCACATGTCTTACCTACCCTACTGAGTTTGTGTTAATGCACACTGCCTAATGATGTGAGTAGTTGTACAAATCCAAGTGGAACTATTATTATCACTATTATTATTATTATTAAACATACTGTAGCTATGCAATTCCCTGTGTTCCTTTTATATTTGTCTATATTATATATATATTTTATATTTGTCTAAATTGTTTCAGCTTTTGTGAGTTAAGGATTTTGAGTTTTAAGGAAAAAGACCATGGATATATTAACTTTTAAGTCTTCTAACACTTTGTAAACATTAGGATAAAGGAATATTCAGTAAATATTTAGTAATTTGATTTTATGTAACACTCTCTTGTTGTTGTTATCTCTCTCCACTTAGAATCCATAACGGCAGAGAAGGCTGTACAATTTGTTTGTATCCCTTCTACTTAGAGGGGTATTTGGCAAATAGTTTGCCTTCAACAAATAACTTAACAGAGCACAGTATTCCCCCTACTTGCAGTTTGATTTCCCACAGTTTTAGTTATCCATGGTCAGCTGCAGCACAAAAGTATGAATATTTATCTTGACTCTCAAGAGAGACAATAGTCACATAAATTTATTATAGTGTGTTGTTCTATTTTAGTGTTATTTATTATTGTTAATATATTTCCCTGATTTACAAATTAAGTTTTACCATATGTCTATATAGCATTTTATATATATATATATATATATATATATATATATATATAGAGAGAGAGAGAGAGAGAGAGAGAGAGAGAGAGAGACAGAGACACACAGAGACAGAGAGAGAGAGAGAGATAATTGTGTTCACATTTTTCAGGCATCCTCCAGGGGTCTTGGAATGTATTCTCTTTGACTGTAGGGGCTAGCAGACAGACTACTGTAAATGAATGACTTAATGCAGTCCCTCATATTTTAGGCTAGTTTCATTAAAAAGAAATGTTTAGATAGCCAAAGTAAGCATACACTGATTTAATTACTTCAATGATTCAGGGAAAAACTACATACATAAATTTCTATATACATAATTTTTCTATATTTGATACATAAAAACTCAGACTAATTAGTGGTAATATATGAAAAGAAAGTGAACCACCAAGAGAAACATAGTGCTAGTAAGAAATATGTGGACTTACAAGTGGTTTTGTTTTTTAACTTTGTAGTTACAAACTTGCTGTAACTTTCCTTTGGGATATTTTGAAGCTGCAGTCTATGTAATGAATGTATAATCCCTGGATAATCCCTGTTAATAGTGGGCAAGACTTGTTCACATAATGCAGACACCAGTGCAGTCATGTCGTACAACTGCATTCAGATTGAAGCAGACTACAGAAACAAAAGATCTCCCAGGATGAGACTAGAAAACTGTGGAAAGGCAGTGGTTAAGTGGAAAGGAAACAAAATAAACATTGTATTTGATCTTTACTGCCAAGAGTATGTTTTCTCCACCAGATAAAGTGGTAGGGCAGGAAGAACAAAATGAAAAAACTATAACAAATACCTAATAATACAAGATTATTAAATGGAATTTGAAAACCTCTGAAAACTTTACATCCAAGCAGTCTCTATGTTTTACATTGTTTCCTTTTTGAACATCATCAAGGACCCTGGCCAAAATAGACTTGAGCCCAGGCTATCGTGAATTAATTATCTCAACAAATATTTAATGAGGGTCTATCCCATAACAAACACTGTGCTAAGGACATATGTTTTCATCACAGTCCTTGGTCTCCATGAGATTATACACTAAAAGTATAAAATACATCACTATACTGATATCATGTGTGATTGTCTCATTTTTCAAAATTAATTTGCACATACAATGGAAGAACCACTGGGGTTTCAAAATAAAGTCATCCATAATGGAGGTAATATTTTGCAAATATGTTATAAATGCATTTTAATGTTCTTTTCTATGGTTACATTATAACTTTCACTTAAATTAATCATATAGTTCTTAGGCAAAAAAAAAAAAAAAATCAGTTCTGGACCTCTTTGGCTTGCCAATGGGCAAGAAAATCAGGTTTCTTGGAGAGAGAAATTGCTGTGTTTCTTTAGCTATCATTAAACAAATCAAGGGCTAAAGTGGGAACACACAAATTATAGAGTTCCCCTGTAAAGTAGGTGAAGTACTCCTCATCATTTAGGCTCAGTAATGAGACTGGAGTTTGATGTATGGAAAAACCTGCACAATTGGGTCCTGGGGGAATGTCAGAGGAGGAAGGAGGGAGAAAGGCAGGAGAGAAAATAGAGGCACATATCTTATTAATTTCCCTTCTGCAGACTTCTGCTCAGAAAAAGAGTTAATGAGGCAAGGAACAGTGGTGCCAAGAATACCTGCTCTCCCGGAGTTGTGGGAGGAAGAGACTTATTGACACAACTGAAGGAAGTCAATCTGGTGGCTCAGGAGGGTCAGCAGGTGAAAGGCATGGAGGATTCATGATCATGAGCCTGCTGGTTTTCAGAGGCATAGATAGTTTCTAGAAATAGTTGTGAGTTTGGTTAGGAAACCTAGGAAATCCTGAGACAGAACCAAAATGGTTTTGGGTGAGAAGTGAAGCTCATTTTATATAAACTTTGTGCACCTGAAAGGGAATTACAGCCAACTCTAAGAGGCTTCTACAGAACCAGGTGCAACTTAGGTGAAGCTGAATCAGCCAGGCCTTAGAAAGCAGAAAGGACAGTCAGTTGTCTCAGTTACACCTCTGGTCATGGACACCAGAATGGCCAAGCTGGAACTAGGGAAGAAAGAGGACATTGTGATGAGATCAGAGAGCCAAATAGCATTATCCATAAGTCCTCCAAGCCTTTCCCTCTTCAATGACTTCATTTTAATCACATTTCACCACCCCCAGGTATTCAGCTACCATCTCAGAGAGAAGCCAAAGTTAAAATGAAGAATTAAAAATCAAAACCTCTCTTTCCTAGGCATGCTGAGTTAAATCTAGAGAAGACTGTATGAATTGTAGGAATAGGTGAAAGTTGAAACAAGAAGTGATTAAGCATCCCATCTTAATTCAACTAAAATTTTTGAGGAAGAAAATAAATTATTGATAAGTAGAGAAGCTACAATTTCTCCAAGTATCTTAGGTATATGAGTCAAATTTAGACAGGTGTGTGTGGGTTTAGCTACCAAAATTTGAAAAAATAAAAATGTCAAGAAGTTGCCTATTGTCTCTCTGCTCAGATAAATTTTAAGAAAGGAAAGGAAAATTTCATTTTTGAAATCTTTGACTAGCAGGTAGAACTGCTAGTGAAATTTAAGGTCACACTGGTTTAATTTGAAGCATCTAAGGAATTTCCTTCCACTTTTCTTTCTTTTTCTCCTCTTCCCTTTGAGTCAAATTTCCATCCATATCTACTACTTACAGGAACAGAAACTCTGCTCCCAGAGTCATATCCTATATATTAAAGAAAAAAAAGAAATAAAAATTACTGTGATTTTAATATATTCTAGACTGTTTTGGGTGATTTAAATAGAAGAATGCAATAGCTAGGGTTGTTGGTGGTCCTTGTTTGATGATGTGCATTGTGTGTGACACAAGCATCATTTCACCTAATCTCCATATTTTAGACAAATCCATAAGCATCTATCTCCATTTTATAGATGAAGATTCTTGGGATCTATCTTATTGTGTTAGGACTACTATAATAAAATAAACTGAATAGTTTATAAATAACAGAAATTTATTTCTCACAGTTCTGGGGCCTGGGAAGTTCAAAATCAAGGCAGATTTTGGTTCTGATGAGGAACAGCTTTCTGATTCACAGAGGATGATTTTTCTCCTTTCCCATATGGTAGAAGGGGAAAAGCAGCTCTCTAGGGTCTCTTTTATAATCTCTTGCATTAGGTTAAGAGTCTTTATAACTAAGCATTCTCTAAGCCCTTACTTCCTAATATTAACGTATTGGTGATGAGATTCCAACACTTACATTTTGGGAACACACAGGATCAGGGAAGATCAATGACTTATCAAAACCATAAACACATTAAATGGTAAAATAGAAATAAAAACCCATGTCTGATTCATTCTAAATCTTACATCTATTTCTTACTGATCCGTTTGGTCTTACAGAATCATTTAAATTACAAATACCCTCAAAACATTTATGTACATAATTTCTTATGAGCAATAACTTTGAAAAATCTGGATAAGCACAAAATCAAATCTCCTGAAGCAAACCGTCTTAAGGAAAGAATGTTAAGGAGGGGAGAAGTGTGGCACTAAAGGAAACCTGAGGTCACTTCAAAATTTTCCAGAGCACCAGCCAGCTGCTCTGCCTAGAGCAGTGCTGAGAGTATAATAAATACTTGCTGGTTAAGTCAGTTTCACTTCTCTGATGTTCTCATTCTCACTGTCCTGGCTCCACATTTTCCATGCAATTAACCTATTCAGATGTCCAGCATGTATCTGCTCTCTGACTAGGTGGGATTTTAAGAAAACTGGTGGTAAAACCGCCTTATATAAATAGAAATGGACTCTGGAATCTACATTCCAACACATTCCTTTGAACCTTGCCCATTTAGTTCTACATTTACCTAAGTAGATATCCTGGGGGGGGTGCATATCTTCTAACCACCCCAATCACTATGATAAAGTAATAGGGTAATTAAACGCATGTTCACCTTGGATAGGCACTATGAAATTACTTAACCTGGAAGAGTTTAACTTCAAACAGTTTTATTCTGTTGAAAATTGCCACATGTAAAGCTTGGTGCAGGAGGCCTACGGGACTGCAAGGGAAGTACAAACACTAGCCTCAGACATCTAAATTGATGAAAGGAGGCATAGAAACTGGAAACAGTTAAGAGAATAAAAGAAAAGTAAAGGAAGAGGTTACCAGGAATCCACAAGGACCCCCAGTATTCTTGATGGAACACTTATGATTAAACACATGGCAGGAGAGAAATTTCATTTTAAGTCATGAAGCAGCAGAGATTTGCCTTGAGTTCCTTCAGCTGGCTTTGCAACAACTCTGTCCTCCATCCCTGAGCCAATCACATACTCCTATACACACCCATTCACTTTGCTGGTATCAAGTAGTCCCAGGGTCCTGTGTAAAGATCCCTTTGTACTTTTACTAAATACAGGCTTAAGGCCTCCCAAGAGTACTTGTGCACTGATGGGTCACCTAAAGACAGTTCAGTGTTCTTATGCTCTAAATGGGTAAATCCGCTTTGGTATCAGTGTAACTCTTGGTAATTTAAATTCTGGAAAATGTGAGAGGAAGGAAGTATTAATCAAGGGAGTCCAAATCATCCTACTTGGTTGAGCAACGCCTCATAAGAAATACAGAAACATAGACTACAGAACTAAACAAAATAAAGATCATGTTTATCTCCAGCACTTACTGACTGCATGGCTTTTGGCAACATCAAAAAATAAAATGAGTAAAAATTCTCTGGTACATGCTTGGCTATTATACATTGTACCTGTACTTGTTGTGCCATGTGATAAAACAGCATTATTAATACATGTGACTGTGTCCAGCCCATAGTCCTTGCCCAATAAATGTTTACTGAATGCTCACTAACGCACAACAGCAACTTTGGTGCCTAAGAAAAAAGACACCATTTGTACAATGTGACACAGAAAGACTTTGTTCTTTTTCTCTGTGGAAAAGTTTGATTAAATTTTTCATAAGTTAACTTTATTTAGTGCTGAAATAATACAAGTTTTTATATAAGCCATTCTTGAAAAAGATGAATACTAAAATTTCACCACTTCTTTTAAGAAACTGGAAGTGCTAATTTTGTATTACCCTATGTGAAGTCCAGGAGGAATAGAGGAAAGCAAATTGTTTTTTCTCCAGTAAATATGTCACCATGTCTAGTGATTTTTCTAATCCCTTAAAGGCAAAGTAGTGCTCTAACTCTCTACCAATTTAGCATGCCAATTTGTAAAGAGAAAGTTTGTATTCTTCTTAGTGGGAACAGTGACAAAGCTTCCAAGAGCCCTGATGTTGCTGTGGTTGTCTAAGATACTGAAGATGTGTGTGACGGTAGCAGTCACACTAGCAGAAGAGACTTCCTCACAACATCAGAGAAGATCCTTGAAGAACATTCCAAGCCACAAAGACTGGTTAGAATTGGCCAATGTGAGTCGAAATAATACCTATATCACAATATTTTTTTTTTAAATGCTGGGGAAAGAAAGCAGTTTGTCCTGTCGTGCTTCTAAGGTTAAAAGGGGGGTGGGGAAGGAGTTGCCATGATAATCAGGTGGAAGTATAAGCCACAAGAGAAAGGTCTGAACTCTTATGAGAAAACCTCAGATACGTAAAAGCTTTTAAAATTATGAAATTTCCTGAAGGTAAAAATTCTCAAGATTTATCATTTTATCATGTTTGATTAAGTATCTTAAGGAATAAGGATCTCAAGTCATCAAACAGGGAAATAACCTTGTCTGACTAACATCCACCATTTCCTTAACATCAGACCAGTTTAATCATTGTGCCCTCAGTACTATTATAAGCCTACTGATAGAAGTAATAGTAATAATTAGTGAGCTGACACATTTATTGAAAGGTACAGGCCTCAATATTAACCTCAAAGCTTCTTTGCTTATGAGACAGTTGGATGCTATGAGATTTCCGAACAGTTAATCCTTTCAACCTTTCCAACAATTCAACCTCTCTATTGTTTGAAGTTCTCTTAACCCACTAAGTGCCAAGTTTTCAATTCTGTGAATATTTCAACAAATTGACACAGGTGCATTAAAATAGATTGGAACTCATAATCAAGACTTCATATATATGTTATGTTAGTGTTATAGTTCTATTATGATTATTTTACATTTTATTATGTATTATGTATTTATATATTATATTTATGTTTCTACAGGTGTTACACATCAGGTATGATGGAACAAATGGGCTTATGGGATGTATCTGTGGTGTAGAGCTATAGATAAAAATACTGGGAGTGTTATATATATACATATGTATATATGTGTATGTAACAAACATTATATATATGTACATATGTGTATATAATATATATGTAGTATTTAGTATATATATGTATATATATATGTATATAGTATATATAGTCCTTGACACATATAAATACTTAACCTACCATTGTTAACATAAATGAGTTATGTTTTCTCATGTAAGCTCTTTAGTTAGGGCTCTTTGATTGCAAACATCTACTAGGAAAAGAAAGAAATTACTATAACAAATTGGATTAGGGTGGTTCGTAGAATCAAAGAAATAGCTGAAAAGACAGTTTGGAAAGAAAAAACAAAGCAGCTTTTGCAGTCCAGGTACTGTGTGCCAGTGCAAGATTTCTCCAGATAGTACTGCCGGAGCTGTACTTTCCAAAACAGAAGCCATTATTGCAATGTGGCTATTTAAATTTAAACTTTGATTACTAAGAATAAAATATACCTAAAATTCAATTCCTTTGTTTTACCAGTCACATTTCAAATCTCAGTCATCTCATGTTATTAGTGGCTACCGTATTAGATATCACAAATGTACAATATTTTTGCAACTATTGAACAGGCTGTGCTAGAAAATCGGTCTTTTGAATGGTTCAACTGTTCCATCCTGTGTCAAGACACTGAAGGTTAAAATTCTAGAGTTTCTTTGACTGAGCCTGAGCTACGTATATTCACCATGTTGCTAGAATTTTACAGAACACACCAAGGGAGCACTATCCAGACTCAACATAATGGGAAAGATACAGTTTCCCCAAAAAAAAGTGTAAGTCTAATATAAGAAGCAGGAATGGAATCTGTATGGGTAAAACTATGCACATGTATACTACATAACTACATATGCTTATCCTTGCATGTTCATGTATTCACTATGATTTCAGTGTGAGAATGGAGATGGCATTTTCAGATACTCTTCATTTATCAGCTAGCTAATTAGAACAGGAGGCAACCTCTTTAAAACATCCCTTCCCTAGACAGGCATCTGGGCTGGGGTGTGCAAGGTTGTTTGATGCTATGCCAAAAATCCTGGCAGGTAGGAAAGAAACAGAAAGAGCATTGGAGCCATTTACCCAGTCTCTTTATGTCTGAATTACACTTTTCTTTAAACCCAGTTTGGTGATAAAATAATTGAATATTCTTATCAAGTTTGGGAAGGCTAGCATTTCTGGCTTCAAAGGGTCACTTTCTATTATGCAGCAGCTTTCAGCTTTACCATGGAAGGAGGAGGGGAAAAGAGTTTTTGTCAGAACATAGCACCACCAATACATTTTCACTACACAAACTGCCTTTGTTCAGTATTTCTAGCTTGATTTATGATTGCAGATCATATCTCACAGTTTCTTGTGGTCTGATGGTAATATGTATGCAGGAAAAAAAAAAAAAACCCAGACCTCAAATTGGTTGCAGCATGAATTTCACAGTCAATCTGCCAAGAACTCAGCATCTCTCTTTTTTTTTTTAACCAGGTTTTGGACAAGAAAAAGTCATCAAAAGCATGAAAATAAGGGTTAGAAATGGAGAATGTGATGTATTTAAGAATTCTGGACTCAGGTGATAGCTCTGAGCCTCAGATTTCCCTTGTGTAAAAGAAAGAAGTTGGATTAGGCAATCTTCAGGGCTCTTTTGGCCCCTAAATTCTTTCATTCTAATTGTGCTGGCTTATGATCCCACTGTTTTTCCTCTTCATTTTACTATTCCAGCCTCCCCAATCTCGTTTTTTTCTGTTGGATTCCTAGCACTGGAATACCTTCGTTGAAGGCATGTAACATAATACTTTTTGATGCATTAACATGCATTTTGCTTGCTGTTTTTCTCCCCTTTCTCCAATGTTATCCAGACATTTCCACATCCAGAATTTCCTTGCCTCTGGAAATTTCTCTTTCCAAGGTTAAAATTAGAAGCCATTTGAAGTCCACAGCTCTTTTGCGATTTGTCTACACAGAAATGCACTGAGGAAATTATTTCAGATATCTCAAAACAGAAAGGGGGAAATATTAAAAAGTAGCAAGAGAGAGAAGAGAAGGTCTTCCTAATCTGGGAAAGTAAGAGAGTAGTGTTTATCTGTCAACAGATCTGTCCTACCTTCCTACATATTTTAAGATAATCATGACTTCATAGCCTAACTTAAAGGGCAGACACTTAATGAAGCAAGTTTCCCACACAAAAAGTACTTCTATTCTTCCTATTCCTGCACAGAAGCAACATACTTGAGAACAAGAGAGATCCATGTAGCCTGAGACAATGTATTCCTTGTGTACCATGGGGGTGACCATTATAGAAGGATGTGTCTCAGACCCTTGACAGAAAGTTAAGCACACTAAACTTCTTCCATGGTGAAAGGGACATTGATTCTTTTGGCTGGGGAAAAAACTCACATATTCCATATAGGAACTTGCTTTTCCTAACATCGAAGACCTTCAAAATGCTTGAACCACTACTAACAAAGAATATAACACATACATTTTATCAGATCAGAGAACACATTTTACTGTGGAGGAGGTGGAATTGGGCACATCACAGTGAGGTCCATGAGTTCTTTACAAACCTCACCCAGAAGCAGCTGCTAACCTAACGCAACAAGTAACAGAATGGCCTGTTGAATGCACAGTTAAAAGATAAGTCCAAAGGTCAAACTCTGCAAAGATAGAGTGCCATCCTGCAGGATATTTTATATGTTTTACAAAGTAGCCATCATATGGTACCATGTTCCCAGTAGGTAAAATTCATGGGTCCACGGATCACAGAATGGCACACTTGGGGAATTTTTGTTTCCCTTCCCTGCAGATCTATTCATTGCTGATTTAGAGCAGGCATCCCATTAATTTCAAGATATGTCTGCTACCCAGGCACTTCAAGATTCATATTATCCCAAAATCACTACCACCCTCATATATGTGTTGTAATCTCTATTTCTATAGCAAGTACCTTTGGTCCAATCTATTAGAAAGGATTCTGTGGTTCTTTTTAAAATTTGTCGTGAGTTATTAAAATATTTCAATTGACTAAAGTATGCATGTTTATCATGTACAACATGATATTCTAAAGTAAATATACATTATAGAATGCCTAAATCTCACTAGTTAACATATCGGTTACCACATAAAGTTCTCCTTTTATGGTGAGTACATTTAAAATTTACTATTAGCATTTTTCAAGAATGCAACATATATTTTATTAACAAGAGTCATCATGTTGGATAATAAAACTCTGATTGTAATTTTATCTAACTGAAATTTTCTATCTACCCAACTTTATCTAACTGAAATTTTCTATCCACCCAATCAGACATGGAAAATAAAAAAAGTTGATCTCATGGAAGTAGAGAGTTAGAAGTGTGGCATTCTGTTTTTTTGACCAGCATCAGTCTCAATCAGTTCCTCAAGATCACAAGCCAAATCTTCATATCTGCATCATTTCTAGAATCATAGGAAAGGCAGATCAAAAGAGAATTCACAAATATTATCTGATTCTTGTGGATACTACTGTTTGCTAGTGGGTTTTAAGTATATCACTTCATTAATCAAGAAAGCCATGCAACAATATTTGTTTATATGGGGAAAAACTAAAACGAAATGTTAACTCACCTGTCAAGAGAGAAAAAAAAAAAGTGAGAAGGTTTGGGGTCCAGGTCTTCCTGGCTATGCAGTGTGTAGTTTGTATAATAATGAGCTCATTACACTGAAAATACACACACACACACACACACACACACACACACACACACACACACACAAAATCACAGGAGACCTGAACCAATATCTGATGAATGGGAGAATAAATGAACCAATAAATGAATGGGAAATAATTTCTGTGTCATCAAATCTGATGCTAAATTTCATAGTTTGTGTTTTCTCTGCTAATTTTGAAGCCTCTTCTGTTAGAGAAAGGTTCCCATATTCTAGTTGTTTGCAGCTATTATAATATGTGCTCCATCAGCATTACACAATGTAGAAATAATATCTACTCTATATTTGGTTCCATGGACCTTTAGCTCTGGGGAACAAGCCTAAAATTAGTATTTGAAAATCATTTGTGGACTCAGTAGAACTGATGAGTATGTCTGTTTTCAAGGGATACTACCGCCAGAGGAAAGCTTTCTTATATAAAGAAATAGACATTCATTGCAAAGGATAGCTTAAAGACAAAATCAAAAAGTTAAAAAAGAAAAGAAAAGAAAAGAAAAGAAACTACATCTACTGGGTCACAAAGAATCAGAGTAAGATGATTTTGAAAAGAAATAATTACTCTTGCCTGTCCCCTACATAATCCTCTCACATTATCCCACTTATAGGTGAGAAAGTTCCACAAAGATTATTTATTGTGTGTTTACTGCACAAAAGAAGATTAAGTTCAAACTGCCTGGGTCAGGTCCACAAATGATTAATGCAGTCCTTAAATGGGTTTCACTACCAGTCTCCTTCTTCATGTCTCTATGGCACAGGTATAGCATACGTAGAAAATAGGCATTCTTTCTTATATCTCAGAATAAATTGCTTCTGGGCTAGAACTGGAAATATATTGTTGATTCTATAAAAGGAGATTTTATAGTCCCTTCTCTCCCTGGGAACTTGAACAGCAGAAAAGCTTTCACTTCCTAACATTTTCATTATTTTACATTTACTTTTATTATTTTGATTTTGCTTCATTACATTCATTGAGGAAGCAGCCTTCATCTGTTATGATTGCTATATGACTTAACTTTCCCAAAGACCTGAAAAGAGCCTCTTCTTCATTATATATCCCCTAAAGGTAAATCCACTTAAAAATGAGTTTGTACAAGCAATCCTTATCCTGACAGATAGTTCTTTCTTCTTGTTTCCAAGAAAGATGAACTAATGTACAGCAAACCTAAATGGGATGGTCCTGATTGCCTGCTTGGGGAACTGCTCAAGGTTTGTTTAGGAAATGTGCCTTCATTAGAGAAAGCAACAGCCAGCCCTTGCTGAAAAAGTCCTTTTGCCTTCACTTTGACACAAGCTAACACCTGAAATCATGACTTCCACACTTTGTTGACTCCACACTCTCTCTTCTAATGTTCCCTACCAGAAGTTAACAAAATTAAGGTGTGTACCAGCTTATTTTTATCACTGTTTTGCTGGCTATCTTTAAGAAACACACTATTTTAGTTAACTAAGGAAAATGAATGGCATAACATTTTCCATTTCTTCAGTTTTTCCAGTACGTTAGTAGAAAAATAGAATGGAAAATCAAAACCAACCACCTACTATCAAATATTTAAGAATGCTGCTTCTTTAATCCTCACAGCAATTGTGAAAAGTGTTTCACAAATGAAGACACTAAGGTTAAGTCATCTGCAATAAGATATAGCAATGTGATTATTGCAATAAACTTTTAGTCTTTGCCACCTAAACTCATGGCGGAATGATCTTGCTAGTAGATTAAATGCAGCATTTGAAGAAAAGGAGGACATTAAGAAAGATGCAAAGCAGCACTTTCCAAGGATCATGCACTTTCAGGAGACTACTGACTTGGTCATCCAGATTGAGAAAAAGCAAAAACCAGACCCCTGAGTAAGGATACCATGCACACGTGTGAGCAAAATTAATAAATAAATAGGTATTTGTTTCAGTGTCTTGAAAATTTAGTCTGCCCTGACCAATGTAATCATTTAGGTACCATGACATTATCCACAAAATATCACAAAGGAAGTAGGAAAACAATGTCATATTCTCATTTGTTATTTACCAGCTTGGTCGAGAGCTACACAATTCATTCAGCCTCTTTAAGTTTCCGTTTTGCAAAATAATAAGTTCCCTACTGGCAAAATTCTGAAGATCAAAGAATATCCAAGTATATATATGTAAACTAGAAAATATAAAAATAAGACATGAAAGTCTTATTCATTTTTAAGTTTTCAGTTTGATAGAAAAAAATAACAAACAATAATTAGGGGCATGTTATAGCTATATTTTTATGTTTATCTATCAACTTGAATACTAGTCACCACAGGATGTAACTTACATTCTCATTTCTTTTACTTATATTCTATTTGTCTCAGAGTTTAGCAAGAATCTGTCATGTTAGTTAGTTGCCTTCAACTATAACATATAAAATGCCATTTATACTTACTTTACCTTATCTAGGACTGATTATTAAATTAAACAAGTATAAAATGACCAAAAAAGAAACTTGTATGTTCCAAATACATCTTCATCTATATTCTGAATTGACTGATATTCAGCCGCAATCCATATTCAAGAAACAAGTTAATGCTCCCCTTTGAAGATGAGGATTGGTAGGAGGTGGGAGAGGCACAACTGTGACTCTCTGGATTAGACATAGGCTGTCTACTGTGCAGTTTCATGAAGTGTAGGGAGTGGACTCCACAGATGAAGACACATACTTTTATTGAGAGCACTTTGCCATCAGGAAGAATTCAATGTCACGTTTCTCTGAGGCTTGCCTCCCTCATGCTTTCTCCATAATCTCTCTAGTCTGGGCTCTCTGTATTACTTGCCTAGACCACTGTAATGCATCCTTGTGGGGTTCCCTATTTCAGGCACTTCCCTCCCAGGCAGACCCACAAACACACTTACTCCACTTACCTTCATGTTCCATTAAACTATAAAGATAACCATATTTTTTCATGACCCCAAAGCCTTTAAGTGCACAGGGACTATAATCCACCTACTCAGCTGGCACTTTGGGCACTGCACAGAGTAAAGAGTTGTAGAAGTCATTCAGCTTTAATCTTACTCTCCTCCCTTATTTCTTCTGTTGTACAGTTGATATTTCAAGCACATCAGATAATTATAACCATTAAACCTACCTTGGTTCTTCTGCCTTGGTCACTCCTTTTCCCTCCTCTTAGTCACCTAAACTATGGCTTACTTCTGTTCACTCGTTCAAGTAGACCTCTACATCTTTCAAATTCACGCTAAAATCTAGCATCTTCTTTTAAGTTCTACGAACCTCAAGAATGAGCTAGTTTAGTATTTCTGGCACAATGAATGGTGACTTCCATTTCAGATTAAACTTAATTATAGGAAATATTTATCACAGATGGGAATCTATAGAATGTTAATTTATTAATCACAAATTATTTTATCTTTGAAATATACCTATAAAATGGATATGATAATTTCTAAATCATGGGAAAGGATGAGATTTTAGTAAAATTAAATAAAATTTTCCACAAATATACAGAAACTTCTTTTACAAAAAATAATTACTACAATTTTGGCGATTTTTATAAACAAGGTAAACGAATGAATGCTCATGAATAACACCGGATAATCAAAATCTAAATTAAGCCCAGCTCACATAAAAAAAATGCAAAGGCACAAAGTTTAACTGTTCAATTAATGTCATTGAGAGTTGAGATATAATCATTAGCAAACATGAAATCTTGGACTGTGGTATAGAGGCACTGCACCCAGGATAAATAATTCTCATTTTCTCTGCACTGGTTAGTCTCTATCTAAAATAGGCATGAGTTTGTCATCTTGAGTTCAACCTTAGTCAGTTATGGTACAGATAACGATGATGAAGAAGATGGATGTTCTGAAAACCAAACATTATGGAGAATTGTTAGGGGAATTGAGGATTTTAGCCTGGGTTGGGAGTGGTAGAGGATTTGGGGAAGTCCTATAGCTGGAAGACTGATTAGAAACCAATAAATGAAGGTTAGGGAAGGTAGCTTTAATAATCCAAATAAAGAAAACCATTCAATTATAACTCACTGAGGGTGGCAAGGATTGCTCTTACCTTGGTTCCTGCTATACCACTTTGCCTGGTTCTCCTCCATTGCCTGAAAGGCTGCTACTCAAAGTGATGTTGGCCAGGATCAAAGAGCTTGCACTAAACAGAAAGACTCATGCTACTTCCTTCATAAAGTCCTACTATGTAAAAAAGTCAGTTGAACTAAATGATGTGTGTAGTAACCTAATACATTCATATTTTAGTGAAAGTTCTTTATCTCAAGGAGGGCCTGTGATAAACAAGAGCCACTCTGTGGACCACATCTTTGCCTAGGGTTATGTATTCCTTCCATTTACTCTGCCCACAGCCTCCAATGAGTGATCTTCAAAGATTTTTTACCCTCCCTTATGATAGAAGTGATAATAGGATATTATAGAAAACCCCAAATTAAAATATTGTATCCTTTTCATGTTAGTCAGCATTTCCATGCAACAACAAAATAACTGACATAAGCAACAGAAAAAGGAAAAAATATTTTGCCTCAAGGTTTTAGAGATTTTAGTCCAAGTTCAGCCAGGTCCATTGCTTTAGACCTGAGATGAAGCAGAAAGTCATGGCAGAGGGACATGATGGTGGAAAACCATTCACCTCAACATGGCCAGGAAGCAAAAAGAGAACCAAAAGAAGGGGCCAGGAACATGATATACCCTTCTATGGCGTGTCCCAGTGACCCACGTCTTCCATGTAGGGCCCCTCCTGCAGTTTCCACTACCTATATAAATAATGCCACCAAATTATGAATCTATCAATGTATTACTCCACGATAAGATTAGAGCTATCACAATCCAAGAACTTCCCCAAATATCCACCTCTAAATATTGCTACACTTGGGACCAAGCTTTTTAATACATGAATCTTTGGGGACAAGTCCTATCCAAACCGTAAACTTTTTTTTCCACAAAGTAAAATACGATGTCAGAATAGGAATGGATTTTATTTCATTTCATTTTATTTTTTTGTAGAAAATAAGGTACAAATGAACTATCTTTTTGCCTTCTTTCTAAAGAATATTGGAAAAGCATAATTATAAATCTATATGTACTTGTTAATTCTATCAGTGAAGAAACTATCATCAACTGAAAAAATATCTAAACATTAATTCACCAATTAATGTCATTAATGTAATAGGACAATATCAATTGTTAGGGCATTGGGATCCCTTTGATCCACTTAAAATATTATTGTATGGGCAGTTCTCTACTACATTTTTAAATTCAGTAGTAGTTTAAAAAATTAATTTTGATGCACACCTCTAATTCATAAGGCTTAAAACTACTGAGCATACAGTTGGACCAGTCTCTCTCTCTCTCTCTCTCTCTCTCTCTCTCTCTCTCTCTCTCTCTTTCCCCACACCCCCATCTCAGGAAAGTTGACAGAACTGACTGAATGAAAAGTGATTACTGTACAGCCTTTCTACTAAAATTTCTCTGATCTCTTCTTAGTAATTGAACAAAGATGTTAAAATGCATTATACTGAATGAATGTCAATCCAGAATCGTGCTTTCATGGATCTAAACATACACAGACTCAACAACAATAAAAAATTAAGAAAACCAGGAAATATTCCTTGCAGGTCTGGAAAAACATGCATTTTTAGGGTATAAGATGGTATTTTAGTCCCATTGTTTTGTGTGTGTGTGTGTGTGTGTGTGTGTGTGATAATTATTCAGAATTGTGGTTTTCCTTGTGGCTTATTTGTACATGAGCATGACATAATTTGATCAATTTAATTCCCCAGTACCTCCTCTTACTCTCCCATCCTGCCTTCCTTTTCAGAGAGATTACAGATCTCTCATGTAATTTCATGAGATCACTTTTATTCCTTTTTCTTCTCTAGGTTCCAACTATAAAAGAAAACAAATACTATTCATTTAATTTAACATGATGCTCTCCAGTTCTATCCATTTTCCTACAAATTACATAATTTCATCCTTCTTATGACTGAGTAGAGATTCATATGTAATACACCATGTTTTCTTTATCCATTCATCAGTTGATGGACGCCTAGACTTCCATAACTTGGCTATTGTGAATTACCCTGCTATAAAGTTGAGTATTCATGTAGCTCTGTAACACACTGAATTTAGTTCTTCTGGAGTAATATGACTGGATAAGATGGTGGTTCCATTACTAGTTTTTAAGAAATTCCATACTGATTTCCATAGTGGCTCTATTAATTTACATTCCCACCAGCAGTGTACAGTGTTTTATTGTATATATTTTATTTTTTATTGCATATATTTTTCATATATTTGTTGACTATTTGTACATCTTCATTTGAGAAATGTCTATTTAGTTCATTTTCTGTCTATTGGGTTATTTTGATTCATTTTGCTTTTTGATGTTAAGTTTATTAAGTTCTTTATATATTCTGTGTATATTTGAGTCCTGTCTGGGTTCACAGATAGTATATTAACTAGTACATATGAAAGTCTTATTCTAATATTCTTTGTTTTTCATTCTAAAATTGTAAAACTCCTTCTGGATTCAGTCATCAGATTCTGAAAGACTGACAAATGTGAGACTTCCACTCATGAGTTTGATCCTCTTTGATTGCTGGACCATCAAAATGCTAAGCCCAAAGCCTAAACTACAAAGACTTCTAAGCATCAGATACCTACATGTTTCTAACCGAACACATGTCTATCACATGCATAATGACAGCCAGGCTTCTCTAGGTCTGAAGGAGGTAGAACTTGGCTGATTTTTTCCTTAACTAAAATTCTGTGAGTGAAATTATCCTTATTTTGTGCACAGGGTTGTTGTGAGAATGAAAAAAAAACGATTGCCCATCTAAAAACACTTCCTGAGTTACCAAAGATGATAAGGAAAAAAATAAGTATATTGACCATTGACCTTTTCTTCATTAACTTAAATCTCTTAGCTTGATCTAATTAGATTTCACTCCAACTTCACTTTACTTGTTAAATTAGAACATTAATTGTTATATTATACTCCTAATAAGGAGTATATTAAAGTATAATTTAGATCTTAGGGAATGCAAGTAAGTTTGCACACTACAGGAGCTATAAAACTTGTTATTAGAACCCTTGGAGAACAAAAATTTTCATAAGAAAAACTCAAATTAAACAGAAAAAATACACAAATCCATATAAATTAATTTCAAAACTGTAAATATTTGTTAATTATTATGGTTCAAGTATTTGGTAAAGCAACTAGAATTAGAAGCTTAAAAACATGATATTTAATTTTAAGAAATTCAGTGTAATAGAGAAGACAAATATATACACAAATCATGATACTGCAAAATTAGAAAGGCAATAATAAGAATGAGAACAAGATAAAAAATAAGATTGGAAAGTGAGTGATCAAATCTAATTTGAGGATGGAAGGAAGATCTTCAGAGGAGAATGCTGTCATCATTTTGATGAATTGATTGACTTTCTCTGGTGAATAGTAGTGGAAATTCCAGATAAAGAAAACAGGTGAGCATGCTGTGGTAGTGGCACACACCTATAATCCCAGTGGCTCAGGAGGCTAAGGCAGGAGGATCACAAGTTCAAAGCCAGCCTCAGCAACAGTGAGGTGCTAAACAACTCAGTGAGACCCTGTCTCTAAGTAAAATACAAACTAGGGCTGGAGATGTGACTCAGTGGTCGAGTGCCCCTGAGTTCAATTCCTGGTACCTCCCCTGTTCCACACCAAAATTAAAACAGATAAGCAAAGGCATGAAACTGTGAAATCACAGGAAACATTAACAAAATCATAAATTGAGTTATATTATATAATGAGAAAAGTAAAGTGGTGAAATGTGCAAGATTGGAGGCAGGAGAAGTTTCAAGGCTCACAATAGGGCTGGCCTTATGTGCCAAGCCAGTAAACTTTGCCCTTACATGTAGGTAAGCAGATGCCACAAAAAAGTTTCAAATAGTAGAGCAAGATAATCCAATTTATATGGTAGATGGTAGAAAGGATTGTGGAAAATGGACTAGCATTAAGAGTGGTTGGGGTAACACCACTAGTTGCATGTATTTAAAAATTTTTTAAATATATACTCAAAGCTTTTACTCCTTCTAGGACAATTGTGACTTCATGCCATCGGGCAGGCAACTAGGGACCACTGTAAGTTAAAAAGTAGAAATGTTGCCTCCCCAGTCTCATCCTGCAGAGCCGAAACCCAAGTTCCTTCTTCATTGCATCTTCTGTCAAATTTGGATCCATTTCAATTCCTCTGAAGCCAATAATTGTCATTGCTAGCCATACGAGACAGGATGAGCACAACCACGTGTACCCAGCATTTTGGCATAATTTGGTCAAACTCATAGAGGTCAAAATACAGTATATAGATAGAACTGATGTTGTAAAGGGAAGCAAAGAAAAGAAGCCTGCTTATTTCATGATTAATAGTGAACAGCAAGAGGTCTATGATCCCCTCCCAGGCAAGGACATTTGTATCCCCAGGACACACATGGTATTTGGAACATAGCAGTATTTCAATAAATGTTGAAAGAAAGAAATGATTGGGGTGGGGGGAGGGAGAATAAGGGACAAAGAAAGGGAAAGACAAGGAGAGGGAGGAAGTAAAAACAAGAAAAGTTTCATTGAAGGAATTTGCTACCATTCTACCAAGATTATACTAACCAAATTCATAGAAAGATAAACGTTCAGAAAACCAAAAGATCCAGAAAGTCTTCATTTTACATGTAAAATTACGATTAAAATCAGATTAATTTTCTCAAGTCTAAGGTTTCCATGATGAACATAAACGTTGACAGTTTAATTCTCAAGGGAAATTCAGGAAGCCAGGAATTGCTCATTCAGCTGTGATTGCACTGACAAAGATCTAAAAAGACTAGAACATTTGGTGAAGGAAAAAAAAAAAAAAATCACTGGATTCACAAAGGCTTTGATGTGATCAACAGTATTTTCTGATATGCAGAGAGCACATGTCAGAGAGATGAACAGCTCAGCTCCCACAAGGTTGAAGACATCAGCTCTGAAACTTTTGGTCACTTCACCTTAGGTTGCCTAGTCTGCTGAATAGAGATCCCCAAGGCACATATGCATTACAGTAAATAGAAACATTATCTGTACCATATATGTATTAAGGAAAATATCAAATGGAGCCAACTCCTTTTCACTTCAGGTTACTGAATAGCACCAGAAGACTTGGTCAGCTGCTTGAAGTTTAAAAGTGTGATTTTGGTTTTGTATGCATTTCCAGATGAGTTCTTTGTGAAGGAAGTTAAAAGCATTCACATAAATATCCCCAAATATGATTGTCCTTTTAAAATTCAATACATTGCACACTGGGAAATCCAAGTTATACAACATGTCAACTTGAGAGGCACTAAATATACAGCTCTCTAGTCATCCAGAGCAGATCTTTTACAACTCTACAAGTTCATTGTATCAAGCTCATTAGCCTTTCAGATAGTTTAAAGCCATCTGCCAAAAAACTCATTTACAAAATTGAATGGTCTAGGTACTGAATGCCCTGGTCTTGTATGTCTGTCAATTGTCTGAAACCTAGTTTAAAGGAGAAAGGTGGCTAAAAATAAAACAAGGCTGTCTAAAAATAAATTGGAAGCAGGCCATTTTTATTTCTCTTTGTGTTCTAATCCCATTTAACAGGAGAAACAATTTACTGTGGTTTGTAAGACTATAAACTTTATCGTTGAAGAGCCTAGATTTGACTTCCAAACTTGACAGTCACTAAGCTAAACAATGTTGGTCATGTTACTACATGTATCTGTACTTCACTTCCCTCAACAATGAAAGGGAAATAGGAATACCATGCCTATCTAACTTCAAGCATCATTGTGAACATTAAATGAATTATGCCAAGGAAACTTCTTATAGCAGTGTCTTACCAATAATAAGCATTACAGGAACATCAACAATAATAATAACATTTACCTCTTATTAATTCTCAATGCCACGTTTGCCAGCCCTTAGATGCTAATATTCCTACTTACCCATACACTAAATCATCTGTTTGCTTCTTCATTGTCTTGACTCTTCCTCAGTTCCATTCTAATTTATCTGCCATTTCTTAAAAAATGTTAGAGCAATCTCTTTAAGTCTTATTCGACTACAACCTGCATTAAGAAATAAATTTTATATTTCAATGCAGTACACATACTTATGTACTTATGTACACATACTTAGGACTCCACCCACGAATCTCCCAGTGCTCTCTTTCTCTCTCTCTCTCTAACACACCCATAAATATATGTGAAACAAATTTTTATAAAATACTTAAATTTTATTACTTACGATTGCCTTATATTCCATTCTATGCTGATCTATTTAAAAAGAAACACTGAGTGTGATCCATTATATTGACTTCATACCCTATATGTAGATCATAGTCCACAGTTTGAAAATTTATTTTCTAGAGGACAGGATAATCATATAAGCTGCTATTTTATTAAAGCATGATGAAAAAATCATGAATTAACCTAACCTCAAATTTTCAATGACCTCAAGTGCTTAACCTAAAAGAAATGTGATGTGCTGATGAATAGGTATGAGAAATTTTACACTGAAAAACCATGTCTGTCTCCTAACCCTGTGCTAAATGTGCTCCATTCCTGAGTGCCATAGTTTTCTCTGTCAACAGCTGTCTGCAGCATCTGTACAAGCCTCCTGCCCACTGGTATAAGAACTAGAGACATGTCTCTGACCAGGTCACTGTTGAGATAAAATTCATGATTTCTGTGATGTCTAGTCTCAAGAAAGGCTGACCAGAAATTATTCACTTAGGAAACAATTGACAATGTGAGAAAGACTCCTTTAATGGTCTCAGAACCTTCATGTTGATAGTTTTTACTGATGAAGCTATCAGAATGTTCTGCTGGAGCATTACAGAATAAGACTACATCTACAGTATAAAATTAGACCATTGCCTAGTCAGTTCTTTTGAGAAAATAAAAAAAACATATTATTGGCTTTCATGACTATCAAAACAGATTTTTAACTTTAAACCAATATATGCTAACACTCTTTTTGTTTCTGCAATGAATCCCTTTGGTACACTGGAGAAGTCTGTGGTCCTTATCTTAGGATAATGATTCTAAATACTTAAAAAAAGATAATGGAATCACAAAGTAAAACAATTATATTAAAATATTCATCTACTTATAGGATCCTTGAGGGACCTCAAATCCCAGGTTAATAACCCTCTGGCTATGATTTTTTTAAATGTCATATTCTTTTAGCTTTACACCCCATTTAAGATATCTCATACCTCCTTTGCCTCCAAAAAGTGAAACAGATGTGGATTGGACTACACCACAAAAAGCAAACACTGGCTGCAATTGGAATCACACCTGACCTGAGATGAATAAATTGCCACTATTATTGGAAGTTTTTCCTGACGCTATGACTCGGATAAATCGGAGAGATTTGAAGGCTTTTAAATTAGTCTTTTGGTTTGCTGTGTTCAAATAAGCTTTATTTCCTCCCTTAGGATATTTTTATTTTATCTTTATATTATTTTGATCTATCATTGCTGGAAAATTTTTTCACACTCTACTTGTATATTGAGGTCATCTTCTTTCTGAAATAGCAATCATAACTGTTGCTCAAATGAAGTTCTACTATTGATGAATCTTTCATACATGATCAATCTAGCTAACCTGCTAAAAACTGGTGACAGATACTTCTAAATTACAAAGACCAGAAATGAAATAAACAGAAACAGACATTAAAACAGAAAAAATAATAAAAAATTAAAACATCCAACTACACAGTCTCTGCAAGTACTGATTCGGCGCATTCATTTCCATGATATTCCTAAGGGAACCTATATAATCTGAAAGCACAGATTCATTAGAGAAAAATCAACCCAGCATTCTTTCTTATTTCATATTTACAGTCGATTATATGAAATATTCAAGCAGGAAATTACCCAGGATCTAAATCACCCATAAATAATTCAAATTGTCAACTTTTGGCAGATTCACTAAAAGCACTGTTTTTATTTGTAAAACAATTGTTTAGTATAGAGGAAGATATGTATATGGAGAATCCACTCATAATGTTTCACAATAGGGCACATCATGCTTCCATATTCCTGGATCATGTTCTTGGAGTACAGGTTCAGAAATAATATCCTATGGAGAGCTAGTCATTAGCAGGTCAGAGGGGATGTTTTACCTAGCATAAAGACCTCTAATAGAGGTTTTAATGATAGGTGTTACTTATAGTAATATTGTGCTACTGTTCATAAGAGAAAATAGCTTATTTCAAATATTAGGCTAACTGATAATGTGTAATTATAAGTGATTCATTGAGTGTCTAATATCCACCTGTCACTCCATTGGGTGTTTTAGAGGAGAAAGGTGAGAAAAAGGTAATCCTTACAACAAAGAAGCTCCACTACACAGAAAGAGAAATACAGAGAGAAAAAAAATGAGCCATCATAAAACCATATGATATCAACAGCTTACATTTTAAATTATATTCAAGTTAAATGTCACATTTTGAAACTTCAACATATCTGTTCTTAAGCTACATGTGTTATGATCAAATCTTCTATGTCATAATATTTTTCAATTGTATTTGACTATCACCTGAAGGGGAAGTAAAAGCAGAAACAGTTCCATTGTCCTCATGCCAAATACTTGGCATAATCAAAAGCAGTGATCTGTATAGATATAAGGTTGTATTTGAAAGAAAATAGACGACTAGGTGAGTGAAGTTTACTCATGTTCTATAGGTCATAGCTAAATAAATTCATGGAGTTTAGTTCTTACAAAATTAAGCCTTATGATTTGATGATGAATTTTTCTATTAAATGAACTTAGTAAAAATGTACTATGCAAGGTATACGTCCTAAACACTTGGGACACAAAGGTGAATTAAATAGATCAAAATGAAAGATATAAGCATATACAATAGTATAAAATAAGTTTTATGGTAAATATATTCAAATATTTTAATATTTTATAAGTTATAGCGAAGTTATTTAACTATTTGTAGGCACAGACAGGGCAGGAAAACAGGAGATTACATTAAGTTGGTTATATTTGAGGTGAGTTCTAAAGGATCATTTGGCAACTAGATTATAGAATGAAGCAAGAACTGTATCAGAAGACATAGGGTTAGAAGTGGTATCACAGGACGTCAGGTTTCAACATGGAAAAAGAACTTGGAAGTTATCGTTCTCATCCTTGTAACAGAAAAATCTGTGAAACTGAAAAATCAATGAATTTTCCTGAACTAGTTGAAATCTGAGACCATGGGGCAAATTGCCATCCACAGATCTGAAGAAACAGGAGTATCCTGAGAGTCAGATCTGAGATGTGTTTACCAGGTGGAGAAGCCACTGGAGGCATCACCTGGCAAGAACACCTAAATGGTAATTTTGATAAATTATAGGAGTCTGATTGCAGACTAGCTTGACAGTGACAATCTGCATGATGCAAGTTTGTTGGGACATCACACTGTCATGAGCTTTATCTCCAGGAAGTCCACTGACTCCTCACCCTGAAGACACATAAAAGATTTCCTTGTGTCTCTGGCAGTGGGGAAAGAAGGTAATATTTGTTAAATAAACCCAGAGCCTCCTTTATAACGAAAGCTCACTTTCCAGGTGAAAGACTATCAGAGTCTCATTCCAACTGGGAAAAGGGAATTCTTCCCAGTTCAACCTCTATCCACTTGTCTCAATGAGGAGAAAAGTAGTCAACAGGGATCAGGGCTATAAGCAAATAGGTTGGAAATGTTGGCAAAAAGAGTATGGAGGATTCAAAAAAACTGCTATATCCCTTGAGAAACACTTGTGAAGGTCAAGCACCAAGAGCCCATTAAAGCCCTGAGGTATATTCAGATGATTACAGAACATTTCCTCTCCCTAACCACTACTACCACATCAGTGGAGATCCAGACCAACCGTAGATTACAGCTGAAAGAGTTGTAAGACAGATTCTCTGAGGAGGAGTACTTGGAGAAGCCTAAAGTCAAAGGAGATTAAAACAATCACACAGAAGCCAACAGTACCTATAGCTAAAAAAAAAAAAAAAAAAAGAATAGTACCAGTACCACAGACAAGGGTTTATTTAGTAACTCTCTCTTACACCTATTTTATCTCTTCCAAACTGGAAGACCTTTGCAAGTCATTTAACCCAGCTGAATTTTAGTCTGCACATAGGTAAAATCAAGGTATTGTGATAAATTAGCCATATAATCATTGTTTATTCTAAATAATATCATTTTATCTACACTTTTATTTCTGAGCATTAGAAGAATTCTAAAAATGCATGCAATTTTTAAAAAACCTTTTCTTTTTAAAAAGCATTGTCCATAAATCTCAGAGCATTATGTTTCTATTGTCAATGTATCTTTCTGAAATAGGCAGTGGGAGAGTAACCAGCAGAACAAATAAAAGCAAGGTAAATATATATCATGTATCAGGACACTTGGTTTCTATTACTAACCTACTGTTCATTATTATTATTTTACTGAGGAAAAAACCCTGAAAATTCAGACACTGATATCTCTCAAATTTACTTGATTGGAAAATAATTATTTTATATGACTGATAATTTTTAAGAACAGTACAAATCTCATAAACTATAACCAGCTCACTCTTCTCTTTTTTTTTTAATTGTAAACAAATGGGACACATATTGTTTCTCTATTTTTACATGGAGTAAAGGCATGCCATTTGTGTAATCATAAATTTAAATAGGGTAATGTTGTTTGACACATTCTGTTATTTTTCCCTTAGCCCCCACCACTCCAACTCCTCTTTTCCCTCTATATAGTCCTTCCTTCCTCCATTCTTGCCGCCCTCCCTAACCCTAACCCTAACCCTAACACTAACACCTCCCAACCCCCATTATGTGTCATCATACACTTATCAGCGAGATCATTTGTCCTTTGGTTTTTTGAGATTGGCTTATCTCACTTAGCATGATATTCTCCAATTTCATTCATTTGCCTGCAAATGCCATAATTTTATCATTCTTTATGGCTAAGTAATATTCCATTGTATATATATACCACAGGTTCTTTACCCATTCATCCATTGAAGGACATCTAGGTTGATTCCAAAATCTGACTATTGTGAATTGAGCAGCTGTGAATATTGATGTGGCTGTATCTCTGTAGTATGCTGATTTTAAGTCCTTTGGGTATAGGCCAAGGAGTGGGATAGTCGGGTCAAATGGTGGTTTCATTCCAAGCTTTCTAGGAATCTCCACACTGCTTTCCAGAGTTGCTGCACTAATTTGCAACCCCACCAGCAATGTATGAGTGTACCTTTTTCCCCACATCCTCTCCAACACCTATTGTTGCTTGTGTTCTTGATAATTGTCATTCTAATTGGGGTGAGATGGAATCTTAGTGTAGTTTTGATATGCATTTCTCTTATTACTAGAGATGTTGAACATTGTTCCATATGTTTGTTGATTGCTTGTAGATCTTCTTCTGTGAAGTGTCTGTTCATTTCCTTAGCCCATTTGTTGATTGGATTATTTGTATTCTTGGTGTAGAGTTTTTTGAGTTCTTTATACATTCTGGAAATTAGTGCTCTATGTGAAGTATGAGTGGCGAAGATTTTCTCCCACTCTGTAGGTTCTCTTTTCACATTGCTGAAAGTTTCCTTGGCTGAGAGAAAGCTTTTTAGTTTGAATCTATCCCAGTTGTTGATTCTTGCTTTTATTTCTTGTCCTATGGGAGTCCTGTTAAGGAAGTCTGATCCTATGCCAACATGTTGAAGATTTGGACCTACTTTTTATTCTGTAAGATGAAGGGTCTCTGGTCTGATTCTGAGGTCCTTGATCCATTTTGAGTTTAGTTTTTTGCAGGGTGAGAGATAGGGGTTTAATTTCATTCTGTTGCATATAAATTTCCAGTTTTCCCAGCACCATTTGTTGAAAAGGCTATCTTTTCTCCATTGCATATTTTTGGCCCCTTTGTCTAGTATGAGAAAATTGTATTTATTTGGGTTTGTATCCGTGTCCTCTATTCTGTACCATTGATCTACCTGTCTATTTTGGTACCAATACCATGCTGTTTTTGTTACTATTGCTTTGTAGTATAGTTGAAGATCTGGTATTGTGATACCCCCTGTTTCATTCTTCCTGCTAAGGATTGCTTTACCTATTCTGGGTTTCTTATTCTTCCAGAAGAATTTCATGATTGCTTGCTCTATTTCTGTAAGGTACGTCTTTGGGATTTTAATTGGAATTACATTGAATCTGTATAGCACTTTTGGTAGTATGACCATTTTGACAATATTAATTCTGCCTATCCAAGAACATAGGAGATCTTTCCATCTTCTAAGATTTTCTTTAATTTCTTTCTTTAGTGTTCTGTAGTTCTCATTGTGGAGGTCTTTCACCTCTTTTGTGAGATTGATTCCCAAGTTTTTTTTTTTTGAGGCTATTGTAAATGGGGTAGTTTTCCTAACTTCTCTTGCTGAAGATTCATCACTTATGTATTAAAATGCATTGGATTTATGAGCATTGATCTTATATCCTGCTACTTTACTGAATTCACTTATGAGTTCTAAAAGTTTTCTGGTGGAATTTCTGGGTTCCTCTAAATATATAATCATGTCATCAGCAAACAGGGATAGTTTGAGCTCTTCTTTTCCTATTCGTATCCCTTTAATTTCTTTGGTTTGTCTAATTGCTCTGGCTAGAGTTTCAAGGACGATGTTGAATAGAAGTGGTGAAAGATGGCATCCCTGCCTTGTTCCAGTTTTTAGGGGGAATGCTTTCAGTTTTTCACCATTTAGAATGATATTGGCCATGAGCTTAGCGTAGATGTCCTTTACAATGTTAAGGAATGTTCCCACTATCCCTATTTTTTCTAGTGTTTTGAGCATGAAGGGATGCTGTATTTTATCGAATGCTCTTTCTGCATCTATCAAATAATCATGTGATTCTTGACTTTAAGTCTGTTGATATGGTTAATGACATTTATTGATTTCCAGATGTTGAACCAACCTTGCACCCTTGGGATAAAACCCACTTTATCGTGGTGCACTATCTTTTTAATATGTTTTTGTATGCGATTTGCTGAAATTTTGTTGAGAATTTTTGTGTCAATGTTCATTAAGGATATTGGTCTGAAATTTTCTTTCCTCAATGTGTCTCTGGTTTAGGTATCAGGGTGATATTGGCTTCACAGAATGAGTGTGGGTGGGCTCCCTCCTCTTCAATTTCATGGAATACTTTGAGAAGTATTGGAATGAGCTCTTCTTTAAAGGTTTTGTAGAACTCGGCTGGGAACCCTTCTGGTTCTGAACTTTTCTTGTTGGTAGGCTTTTGATGGCTTTTCTATTTCATTACTTGAAATTGATTTATTTAAGTTGTGTATGTTCTCCTGGTTCAGTTTAGGTAATTCATATGTCTCTAGAAACTTGTTGATGTCTTTGAGGTTTTCTGTTTTGTTGGAGTATACATTTTCAAAATAGCTTCTAATTATGTTTTGTATTTCACTCGTGTCTATAGTGATATTTCCTTGTTCATTCCGAATTTTAGTAATTTGATTTTTCTCTCTTTCTCTTTGTTAGTGTGGCTAAGGGTTTATCAATTTTTTGATTGTTTCAAAGAACCAACTCTTTATTTTGTTAATTTTCTCTATTGTTTCTTTTGTTTCAATTTTGTTGATTTCAACTCTGATTTTAACTATTTTGTTTTCAACTACTTTTGTTGTTGGTCTGCTCTTTTTTTCTAGGGCTTTGAGTTGTAGTGTTAAGTCATTTATTTGTTGATTTTTTTCTTCTTTTGTTGAATGCACTCCATGAAATAAATCTTCTTCAAAGTACTGCTTTCATAGTGTCCCAGAGATTTTGATATGATGTGTCTTTGTTCTCGTTTACTTCTAAAAATTTTTTTATTTCCCTCCTGATGTCTTCTGTTATTCCTTCATCATGTAATAGCATATATTTAATCTCCAGGTGTTGGAGAAGTTTCTGTTTTTTATTCTGTCATTTATTTCTAATTTCAATCCATTATGATCTGATAGAATACAAGGTAGTATCTCTATCTTCTTGTATTTGCTAACAGTAGCTTTGTGGCATAAAATATGGTCTATTTTAGAGAAGATCCATGTGCTGCTGAGAAGAAAGTGTATTCGTTCTTTGTTGGATGGTATATTCTATACATGTCCGTTAAATCTAAATTATTGATTGTGTTATTGAGATCTATGGTTTCTTTATTCAATTTTTGTTTGGAAGTTGTATCCAGTGGTGAGAGAGGTGTGTTAAAATTGCCTAGTATTATCGTGTTGTGGTCTACTTGATTTCTGGAATTGAGAAGGATTTGTTTGGCATACATGTATGAGCCAATATTCGGGGCATAGATATTTATGATTGTTATGTCTTGCTGATTTATGCTTCCCTTAAGCAGCATGTAATGTCCTTCTTTATCCCTTCTGACTAGTTTTGACTTGAAGTCCACATTATCTGAAATGACGATGGATACTCAGGCTTTTGTGCTGTGTCCATGTGCATGGTATGTTTTTTCCCATCCTTTCACCTTTCGTCTGTGGGTATCTCTTTCTATGAGATGAGTCTCTTACAGGCAGCATATTGTTGGATTTTTCTTTATAATCCAATCTGCCAGTCTATGTCTTTTGATTGATGTATTCAGGCCATTAACATTCAGGGTTATTATTGTGATATGATTTGTATTCCCAGTCATTTGACTCATTTTTGTTTTTTGACATGATTTGATTTCTCCTTTATTTGGCTATTCCTTTAGGCTAGTTCCTGTCTTTGCTGATTTGCATCATTGTTTTTCATCTCTTCCTCATGGAATATTTTGCTGAGAATGTTCTGTAATGCTGGCTTTCTTTTTGTAAATTCCTTTAGCTTTTGTTTATCACGGAAGGATCTTATTTCATCGTCAAATCTGAAAGTAAGTTTTCCTGGGTATAAGACTCTTGGTTGGCATCTGTTTTCTTTCAGGTCTTGGTAAATGTTGTTCCAGGCCCTTCTAGCTCTTAGGGTCTGGATTGAAAAATCTGCTGATATCTGTATTGGTTTCCCCCTGAATGTAATTTGTTTCTTTTCTCTCTCAGCCTTTAAAATTCTGTCTTTATTTTGTATGTTAGGTATTTTCATAATAATGTGCCTTGGTGTGGTTCTGTTGTAATTTTGTATATTTGGAATCCTAAAAGCCTCTTGTAACTGGTTTTCCATTTCATTCTTCAGATTAGGTAAATTTTCTGACATTATTTCATTGAATAGATTGCTCATTCCTTTGGTTTGTTTCTCTAAGCCTTCCTCAATCCTAATAATTCTTAAATTTGGCCTTTTCATGATATCCCATAATTTTGTAGATTCTGTTCATGATTTCTTACCATCTTCTCTGGTCAAATTTGTTTTCAAAAATAAATATTTTTTCTTCAATGTCTGAGGTTCTGTCTTCCAGGTGTTTCTGTCCTATTGGTTATGCTTTCTATTGAGTTTTTAATTCGTTTTTTTGTTTCCTTCATTTCAAGGATTTCTGTTTGTTTGTTTTTCAGTATCTCTAACTCTTTATTGAAATGATATTTTGCTTCCTGTATTTGCTCTCTTAACTGTTGATTGGTGCGATCATTTAATGCTTGCATTATTCTTTCATCTCATCCTTCAGTGCCTGCATTTGCTCTTTCATCTCCTCTTTGCTTCCCTGATTGTTTTAATTATGTACATTCTGAACTCCCTTTCTGACATTTCTACTGCTGTGCTGTCATTGGGTTTTATTGATATAGTGTCTAGGTTTATTTGGGACATTTTCTTCCCTTGTTTTCTCATATTGGTCAGATATCCATGGGACTCCGAGCTATTGCAGATTTCCTCTATTGGCTTATAGTGTCCCTGTAGATTTCCAGTATATCACTTCCCAGCCTTCAGTAACCTGAAGTCTTGGAGGAACTTGATAATGCAGTGCTTCCAAGGAAAGCTGCCCCTAGCCCGCTACTGGATCCAGGGTTGGGGGCTGGTTCTGCATGGAAATCCTCTCACTGGGTGGGCCTGCTCCAAGAAACTGGCTGTAGACAGGGCCTGCCACCACCATAGGGAGCCAGGCTGCTTGGGGAAGTCTCTGGCTGCCCTGCCCTGGTTCCAGAAGCCGCCTGCGGGCTGGGGCCTGCAGCTGGGTTCAGGCTTGGGGTTGGCTCTGTGCGGAAAAACTCTCACTGGGCAGGCCTGCTCCAAGAAGCTGGCTGTGGATGGTGCCTGCCGCTGGAGGGAGCAGGGTTGCTTGGGGAAGTCTCTTGCTGCCCTGCCTTGCTCCAAGAAGCTGCCCACTGTCTGGGCCTGCCGCCCGGGCCGAGCTTCACCCTGTGGGAGAGACTCACCCCACAGCTTTGTGTTGGTCTGAGTCTCTCAATGCCTCCCCTTCTCGAATCCTGAGTTCTGGAGCAATGGGAGATGTAGTCACCCTCTAGTCCACCATCTTGGATCTGACCAGCTCACTCTTAATAAACAGAATATAATCTTAATTTATGAAAGCCTCTGGAAAGTTGAAAGATGCCAATTAAGGAATCATCTCAATCTCGTAGCTGCACAGTGTACTAAAATTTATGGGACTTGGCATCAAAGGAGAGCATCACTGAATAATAAAGTCCTAAAATATTCTTAAACAGGACATAAGTTTTTAAAATAAAGACTCTTCTCTAAGAATTGAATCAATGAATGACAAGAAAGTTTAAGGACTAAATAACAGTAGATTGGAGTTTTAAGCCAAAGCTGAAAAATTAACCCTGAGTTTCATGGAGCAGGGCATTTTAAAATGCTAGTCACAAGTACTGCATCATGTCATGTCATAGAAAAGCATTAAACTAATTCAAACACCTGGCATTTGGCCTCTTAATTGAACATTTCATTTATTCATATCCCAATTAAGTGGCTTTAACTACCTCTCTGGGTATTATTCATCCTTTAATAATGACACAAGAATAGCAGAGTAAGGTAGATTCTTATTCAAAGGAATGAATATATATACACGTGGTCTCTTACATTAATGAAAGCCAGTAGTGATGTTCATTATTGATGTAGTGTCTGCAGTTAATGCTGATTTATGTTAAGTTTCAATTTGCTCAAAGATTTGTCCCTTTGTGAGCTGGTTATAACTTGTGAGGTTTGTGTTGATCTTATTTATCGGTCACAGAATTATTTATTTTCTAATCAAGTAAATTTGAAAGATAGCACTGTTTGCATTTTCAGTTTTTTGTGAAATAAAATAATAATAATAGATAATAAAATAATAACAATGTCTAGTCTTAGAGTAGAATCTCTATTAATTCATGGTAGTATTGTGAACCCACTGCATATAAAAGTGGTCCATATTTTGATGCTGTTGTCAGAGTCCGAGCTTAGAAGCTGAGTCCTGTGACAAAGTGAATCTTCGGTGAAGAATGGGTCCCACCTGCTAAATTTGTTAGTATAACTCCCTAACATTTCTATCTGGTAAACCTAATCCATGTATCAGTGGAATTTCAGGTTACAATGCTCTCCATCTTTTTTTTTTTTTCCTCCCTCCTTGGAGACCCATATAAACACCTCCAGACCCTAGAGCAACTGGGAAATATTTTGCCCCCCTAGGGGGAACAGTGTGGATGCCATCTAGTGGATTATGAAAAACAAAATTGGCTAAAATTGTAGGATGGTAGTATACAGGACAGTTCCCCCAAATAAAGAGCTATGCATCCTAAAATCAGTAGCACCCAGGCTGAGGAAGCTGGCTCTGGAAGAATAAACTATGGTGAAGGGCAAACAGAGGCTCCTGGCAGGTTTGAGATGTCTGTGATTTTAGAAAGGAGAGAGGAAGAGGCTAGATAGATAACTTTTTATAGGTGTGTACGTTTTCTAGAGATACAAAGAGACTTCAGAATGCTGGTGGGATTCAACAGATAATAAAAACAAGAGTCTTCAATAATAAATGCAATAGAAACAAATGACCTGTAATGCTCCTTCAAAATCTTCGTAACTAGGGATCAAAGTACAGTAATATCAAGATCAATTCTTCCCGGAGCTTCCCTTATATCAAACCCAATGCTAGTTGTGATTGCCAAAAAGCAAATCAAAGACACCCTGAAAACGAATTATTATTATGGAAGGAGATCTTTCCTACAAGGAAAGGAGAGGCATGCCTTCAGTCTTCCTCTCTTTAACTATCAAGTTCTCATTTGTCTCTTTTCTTGCTTTGTTCTTTATGTAAATTTTCACTGACAAATTCTGAAACCTATCAAAAAATGTAAGTTGTGCTTAGTCTCAACGAATAAAACATATCAGTAAGATGTTTATTCCTTATTGAAGTTACTCTAAATATCTATTTTCTCCTTTGATATCATAAAAGTGCTCAAGGCTAAATATTACATATTCTTTAGTTTTAAAAATATTCTCATCTTTTAAGAGTCAGGATAGGAAATAAGTCCATAAAAATCAAAACTGAAGAGGTAGCACATCTCCAATAAGACTGATACATCATTGAGTCTCAGATGTCTCATGAGCTAAGCCTTTGACCGGCTTCACTTATATTGACTGTTGTCCATTATCTCTCTTCATACCATGCTATATCAGTAGGATCAGCAATATAAGAAGGCAAGCAGCAGCTTCTTCATTTGCCAGAAATTTGATCAGGTACAAACAAACGTTGCTGTGGCAAAGTCTTAACTGGGTTATAAATGTGAGGAAGAACTCTTCATTGCCTTCATAATAAGGCTGAAAAAGAATAAGATTTTTTTTAAAAAACAAAGTCCTCTAACCAGAACTAGAACAGAAATAAAATGACCACAAAGCAACACACAACAAGTTCTGATCAATTAGCAGTATCCATAGAAGTTGTATTGGGGTAAAAAGTGCCTATAGCACATTTTTCACTTGGATTCTTATCAACAACCAAAATATCTACATCGCCCTTTCTAGGGCCCTCCCCAGAGCATGCATCAGCAAGTTCTGCAACCTCTGCATCTCCAGGCAACATCCGTTTCCTAACAGATGAGTCTTGCTGCGAGCATTATTGTTTCAATCTTATCAGCATTTCCACAGCTCAAAGCCCATGCTGTCCACAGGAAGAATCAAGTAATGGGTTTCTCCTAGACCACCTCACACAAGTCAATTCAGTATAAACTATAAATATGCCATTTGAAGAAGTCTACATTTCCTAAACATAGAAAATTTTAATGAGAGATTTTGAGATGAAGATAAGCCACAAATTTCTTCTACTGAATTCTGTAGCAAACATTCCAGGATGCACTTGGATATACAACATATCAAGGAACATTTCAGGAAATATAAATTGTTAGTATTAAAATCCAGCTATCTAGGGCTCACCTGACCCCCAACCAACTGTACTAGGCTCTCCTAGTATGTTTTCTGACAATAGAAGAAGTCATTTCATTGTGCATTGAAAACTCATGACAGAAACACAATGCACTAGTCTTTGCCTAAATGTTCACTTCCAAATGGTCTCCACAGGCATCCATTCAATTTTCTACATGTTTTGTGAATTCACTATTTTCTTTCATCTACTACTGCAACAGGGCTCCATGGCAGATCACACCCCAGCTGTCCCCACTGATGCATTATCTGCCAAGCAGCAAGCATAGAAAACTAAATGTTCAACATATTCAGCAGAGGAAACATAATACCTATAGATCTATTATCCATTTTTCCATAAGCACTTCAGATAGGTAGATAAGTGGAATAGAGAGTATGTGTGGGAGTGATAATAGATCATTGTGAAACAATTCAGGCATACAAAATTAAAAATCATATATTTGTATATCTGTATCTATCTATATGTATATACAATAAAATTCTACATCCACTCTCTGCCTAAAAAATAAAATATTTCCGACTACTGAAACTTCTACCCATCTCTTCCTCATATTCTTTCCTTATTTTGCCCCAGAGAGAACATAGTCTCAAATCTGGTATTCATCATTCCCATGTAGGACTTTACCTATGATTATTCACATGTATATTTAGAAACATCATTTAGAAGGGTCATTCCTGTTTTCCAAATTTAGTCAAATAGTATACCCTGCACAGCATTGGGAAACTTGATTTCCCTTCTGTTAGATTTTTGAGGTATTTAATGTTGCAACTCTAGTTCATCCATTTGGATTATATGGTGTTCTGTGACTTATCTGTTCTCTTTTTAATGTACTTTGAGGTCACTCAGGCACCGTAACAAGCAATGTTGCCTTGGTTATCAAAACTTTCTATAGGATGTATAAACAGTGTGAAGACTGTGGTTATGACTGACATTGCTCAATTGTGCTGAATTCTACTGAAAGCTCTCCGTGAACATTCCTACCAACAGAAACGGGAATTTTCTTTGTTCCACTTCTTTATTAGTTCACAGAATTGTCAACTTGGTTTTTAATTTTTTTAAATTTGATAGGTAGAATTTGAAAATGGAACTTCAGTTCTTGATTCATTTTCCCAAATAATCAGTGAGGGTGAGAATATTGGCCCAGTTTGTAGATTAGGTTTCCCTTTCTGTTCCTTCTTCCTCACCTTTGCTCATTCACCTGTCAGGTTATTTTCTTTCTTCCTCAGTTTTAGGAAGTCTTTTTAAATTATAGATCTTAATTCTTGTTAGATATTTTAGGTATTTCATATTTTTTCTAAGCCTGTGACTAATCTTTTAATTTTATGTAAAATGTCTCTTGAAGGCCAGCAACTTTGAACTATAATATAGTTATTTTGTCAATCTTTTCCTTTAATTTCTTTTTTTTTTTTCTTTTGGCATCAGGGATTGAACTCAGGGCCACTCAATCATTGAGCCCCATCCCCAGCCCTATTTTTGTATTTTATTTAGAGACAGGGTCTCACTGAGTTTCTTAGCACCTTGCCATTGCTGAGGCTGGCTTGGAACTCTGGATCTCCTGCCTCAGCATCCCAAGCCACTGGGATTAACGGGCATGTGCCACCATACCTGGCTCCTTTAATTATTTATGCTGTCTTGTAACTTTGTAAGTCATTTCATACACCCTAATTATAAAAATATTTTCTCATGATTTATGTTGAAAATGTCAAAGGTCTGCCTTTCCCTTTTAACTTTTCATCCACACTGTTTTTTTTTAATGTAGGATGAAATGGGAATCCAGTTGCTCTTTATGATAAATAATCTTACTACAACTATACAACATATGGATTTGACAATTATTTCCCAATAATCTGAATGGCATTTCTAAAACATACTGTTTCCATCAAAGTGCTTCTGTTCCTTAAAATTTTCCCATTTTTCTATTTGTTTAACTTCAAGTAACTACTCTACTATATAATCATAATTAATATTTTATTAAATAAGCTTGACAAATTTCCTTTACCTTTTTTCTTGCTCAAATTTACCTGAGCTATTCTTGGCCCTCTTTGTCTTCACCTGGGTTTTATAAGCAGCTGTTAAGACTCTGAATAAAACCATTTAGGTTTTGAATTGAACTTGCATTGAAAATACAGATGAATTTGAGGTAAATTGATGCCTCTTAAGATAATGATTGTTTAATTCTTAAACTTAAGTAGCTCTCTTTTTATTCAAGTCTTATAGGCTTCAGTACATTTCATAATCATTCCCTTGAAAGGATTAACAGGCTCTTACACAGCCATTTCTAAACACTATTCATTGTTATGAAAATGTTACTATATAAATCAAATTTCTTTTTACCAGTGAATAGCATTTGTGTGATCTTTTCCTGTTTACCACAGATTCAGCAAACTGCAAAATGCTCTAGTTCAATTAGTTTACCTATATATAGTTTACCTATGTTTTCTAGTTTTCTATGAAAGCAATCACATTGTTGGCAAATGAAAGATTTTTAAATTTTATTTTCTAATTTTTGGATTTTGATTTCTCTATTTTACTAGCCTGACTAGAACCTGCAATTATACAATGAAGAAGTTTTAAGTGGTTGTTATGGTTTGAATGAGAGGTATCCCCAAAATGCTCCTGTTTGTTACACAGGAATGTTCAGAGGTACAATGGTTGAACAGGACTATTACAGCTCTAACCTAATCAGTCCTACCTAGTTTGAATGGACTGAGTGGTAATTGTAGGCAGTTAGGGCATGGTTGGAATAGGTAGGTTACTGGGAATGTGCCCTGGACGGCTGCATCTTCTCAGTGGACTTTTCCCCTGTCTCTCTCTGCTTCCTGACCCCACCATTAGCTAAGCAGCTTTCCTCTGCTGGGCCCTTCCCCCATGACCTGCTGCCTCATCTTGGGCTAGAGCAATGAAGTGAACCATTTATGGACTGAGCCCTCTAAAGTGAGCCCCAAATAAACTTTCCTTCCTCTAAGTTGTTTTTGTCAGATCTCTCAGTCACAGCAATGCAAAGCTGACCAAAAATGTGGCATATTTTCATTTCTAAATTTAACAGGAGAATTATAATTTTTTATCAATAAATATTGTACTTGTGGTAGAATTTGAATAGACACCCTTTCCCAGATTAAGAGATTTCCTTCTGTAACAGAAACGCACTTGACCAAAAGTAAGAACATCTACCATTGATGTTTGCAACAAAGGTATTTAATCATACAGCAATAAATCCATAGGAAGGAGGGTCCAGATTTGGATAGTAGTTTAGAAATGTCAGTGTAGCAGATCAGGACCTCTGGGAGTTGCTTGCAATGTATTTCTAAGCATTATCTACAAACAATTGTGGTCAAAAGGAAGAAACAGGGTAGTGAAAGCAATGAAAAAGAATCTTTCATGAAGAATTTCTTCTTTCATTTGGGAAGAAAATCATTTTCAGAAGCTTCCCATTAGAATTCCTCTTAACCTCAATGACCAGACCTGGGTCGTCAGGCCACCCTTTCAAAAGAGAGGCTGGGAAAGTGAGTAGTTGGCTTTTGCAGTCTTGAGAACGGGAAATACAGAAGGAAAAATGAATTTAGGAAAACATTTTGGATAGACATTGAAACCAATCAATTTAGCATAATATTTGCTCTTAAATCTACCAAGAGCTTTCATTTTCTAATCTATGAAAGAGCAATGAATTATATTTATTTCTGTTGCATCTACTGACTTACTTATAGAGATTTACTTATTTGGTCTATTTATCAGATACTATTTAAATATTTTTTCTAATATTGAAACATTCTTGTTCTCCTGGGATCATATACATGGGTATAATGTTTTTTCAATTGACCTCTTTACAATATTGGGTCTTCCAATGTATAAACACACATAATCTCTGTATTTAAATTTTTGATTTCTTTAAGAATACTGACCCTTTAAACAATTGTAATGAATCTTTTTTATTTTTTTCTCTTTTTTTTTATTTTGGTACCAGGGATTGAACTCAGGGGCACTCAGCACTTAACCACTGAGCCACATCCCCAGGGTCTCTAAATAGCACCTCACTTATGCTGAAGCTGGTTTTGAACTCTTGATTCTCCTGTCTCAGCCTCCTGAGCTGCTGGGATCACAGGCTATGAATCTTTTCTGGAGTAGAGCTGAGTTAGATTTATTACTGTTTTTGGTGATTTTTTTGCATCCAAATTCATAAGTGATATTAATCTATAATTTTTGTTCTTAAACCTTTATTACTTAGTTTTGGTCTTTATATTACACTAAATTTATTAGACTGAATATCCTTCTATTATCTAGAGGATAATTCGCATAAAGATTGTTGATTTGGTAGGCTAATTGGCATTATGTGACTTCCTATGTGTTGAAATTGAGGCTGTATGATCATCAAGGAAGCCTCACAACAGCCTTATCCCAGGCATCAAGCCTGGCTTTGGATTCACTCAGCCCCATTACCCTACCAGAACAGAAGCACCACCTTCAGTGTCCTGCTTCACATGCCAGAAAACATGACTTCAGCTTCATCCAATATTTTGTGTTTTCCTTTTGTTCTTGGTGCACAGAAATATTCAGTTTATTTTGAAGTCCAATGATAATATTTTTTAACTCTTTTTATATTTTATGATCATTACTATGTGTTTGTACAATCATGATCAGAATTCAAAAAACACTCTTGGAATGTGTAGTCTAGCATAGACTATGAGATTGAGCTCTTATCTCTTTCTCTATCCTAAGCTTCTATTCTTTTTCCCATTTATTTTTCATGCTTCATTCACATGGGCCTACATTTAGTATATTTGAAACTCTATCCAGCCTCAGAATTCTTGAGTATTTTCTTGCCTTCCCATCATTCATACACTAATGTCTATCAATAAACCATGTAATCCTATTAAGCATTTCTAAATTTCAAGTTTAATTTACATGCCAATGGTCAAAGAAGACTTCCTTTCTTACCTCACTATGAATTATTGGGCTCCCCATTAAATGCCCTCACAGCATCATGTACTTTTCCTCTATAAAATTTGTCCAAATTGTAAATAAATGAATTAATTTTTCAATTAATACCTACTTCTAAAACTTGACCAAAAACCTGGTGAGGGCAAAAATCTTATCTGTCTTGTTCATTGTATTTCTACCACTTTCACATTGTCTGACTCTTAATGAGAACGTAAAAGACTTTATTAAATTATTGAATGGCTTAGTCCTCTTTTCATTCATAAGTTTCATTATAAAATGTTGGTTCAATTGTTTAGGTAAAATCAGTCTATACAATCGAGGCCAAAATAGATTTGTGATTAAAAATCACATAGCATCAGAGGAATACTGATAATAAATGTAAAATATGAATCACCATTCTCATGCACATAATTAAAAGTTAACTCAAGGAGACAGCCTTATTTACTAACTGTGACTATGTCACTGTAATTCTAAACCATCATCTACAGTTCTTATCAGACGATACGAGTTAGAGGTAGTTTGCAAACTATTTATTGCTAACAATGACCACATTGTTAATGTTGTTAATGAATAAAAGTGAATTAGAGGCTTCCAGACACTGACCCCAGACCCCCAGACCATGACTGCCCCCCCCACACCATTTATGGACTCATTGCCCATCCTGCAGCTCCCCAGCGTGTGTGAAGGCTGGTGCAGACATTTTGAATTATCCCTGAGGGTGTGGCCAACATCTGTGGGTGGGGCTGCTCCTGTCCTGAGACACCTGCAGGAGACTGGAGGCGCTTTGACAGGTACTGAGTGCCCATTGAGATACCGAGGACTGGAAGGTTTGAGTGGTGGATGACTATGAACCATAGATTTTTTCTTAAATTTAATTATTTTATTTCTTCTTATTTTTTTCTCACTCTATTTTCCTTTTATTTACCTATTTCCTTGGAGTCTCTTTCTCCCTTTTCTCATGCTAAAGACCAACTTCTTTTGATCCCACTCTTCCCTTGACCTGGTAACTCTACATACTCACTTCTTATCCCATTAACAGTTACATCCTACACCCCTCCCCATCCTCTTTGCCCACCATCAGAAGTTATAGAGCTCATTGCAAACCTATTGGCTATACTTTAGATAATAATTGAATTAATCCTGTTTATTACAATATGGTTACTGTCTTTATAGGGGCTATCTGGTTTAGGGTTGAATATTTTTGTATTGGGTGCTGCTAATATTGATCTTCCCTTTAAAAGAGAGGTATTGGAAACCTGCGGGGTCACAATAAGCCTATAACATGGAAGTTGCAATACCTCAGATCTTCTAGAGGGAAAGATACAGGGAATATGAAAACACAGGGGAAAAAATTGTTCCTAACAAACCAAGATGCTATTTTGATAGAATCCAATGACAGCATGGGAGTAGAAATGTCAGAAAAGGAGTTCAGACTCTACATAATTAAAATGATCTGTGAAGCAAAAGATGAAATAAGAGAGCAAATGCAGAAAATGTGTAATCACTTCAAAAACAGTTAAAAGAGCAATGCAGGAAGCAAAAGAGCACTTCAATAAAGAGCTAGAGATTCTGAAAAAAAAAAAAGAAAAAAAGAAATACTTGATGAAGGAAACAATAAACCAAATTAAAAACTCAATAGAGAGCATCACCAACAGAACAGTTCTCGTGGAAGACAGAATCTCAGAAATGAAGACAAAATATTTAATCTTGAAAATAAAGTTAATCAAACTGAGAAAATGGTAAGGAATTATGAATGGAACCTACAAGAATTATGGGATATCATGAAAAAACCAAATTTAAGAATTATTGGGATTGAGGAAGGCCCAGAGATATAAACCAAAGGAATGAACAACCTGTTCAACAAAATAAAATCAGAAAATTTCTAAAACCTGAAGAATGAAATGAAAAATCAAATACAAGAGGCTTATAGAACACCAAATGCACAAAATTACAATAGATTCATACCAAGGCACATTATAAAGAAAATACCTAACATAAAAAATAAAGATAGAATTTTAAAGGCTGCAAGAGAAAAGCATCAGATTACATATAAGGGGAAACCAATACAGATATCAGATTTCTCAGTCCAGACCCTAAAAGCAAGAAGAAACTGGAACAATATATTTCAAGCTTGAAAGAACATGGATGTTAACCAAGAATCTTATACTCAGCAAACCTAACCTTCAGATTTGGTGATGAAATAAAATCTCTCCTTGATAAACAAAAGTTTAAAAAATTTACAGATAGAAAGCCTGCACTACAGAACATTATCAGCAAAATACTTCATGAGGAGGAAATGAAAATCAATAACACAAGTCAGCCAAGGGAGGAATTACCCTAAAGAAAAATCAAACAAAGGAGAAACTTAATCAAGTTAACAATCAAAAATGAGCCAAAATGGCCAGGAAAACAAATCATGGCACAATAATTACCCTGAATGTAAATGGCCTAAACTCATTAATCTAAAGACATAGACTGGCAGATTGGATTAAAAAGACACAAAAATATGATGCCTTCAAGAGACTCATCTCATAGAAAAAGACATCCACAGACTAAAAGTGAAAGGATGGGAAAAACTATACCATGTATACGGACCCAGTAAAAGAGCAGGGGTCTCCATTCTCATATCAGAGAAAGTGGACTTCAAAACTAAGTCAGAAGGGATAAAGAAGGACATTTCATATTGCTTAAGGGAAACATAAACCAGCAAGACATAATGATTTTAAATATTTATGATCCTAACAATGGAGCATCTATGTACATCAAATAAACCCTTCTCGGTTTTGAAAATCAAATAGACCACAACACAATAATACTGGGTGACTTTAACACAACTGTCCCACCACTGGATAGATCCTCCAAACAAAAACTGAACAAAGAAACTGTAGAATTAAATAAAACAATGAATGATGTAGACTTTGGGGCATGTATAGAGTATTTCATCAATCATCAAGCAAATATACTTTCTTCTCAGCAGCTCATGAATCCTTCTCCAAAATAGAACATATGCTATGCCACAAAGAAGTCATTAGTAAACACACAAAAAATAGGGATACTACCTTGTATTCTATCAGACCATAATGGAATGCAATTAGAAATCAATGATAAAATAAACAACAAAAACTATTCTAACATCTGGAGACTAATATGCTATTGAATGATGCAATGATGACTGAAGAAATCAAGGAGGAGATAAAAATAATTTGTAGAGGTAAACGAGAACATTGACACAACATATCAAAATCTCTGGGACACTATGAAAGCAGTACTAAGAGGAAAGTTCATTGCATTGAACTCATATATTAAAAGAATAAAAAGTCAACAATTAAATGACCTAACATTACATCTCAAACTCCTAGGAAAAGAAGAACAGATCAACACCAAAAATAGTAGAAGACAGGAAATAATTAAAATCAGAGCTGAAATCAATGAAATTGAAACAAAGAGAAATAATTCAAAAATTGACAAAACAAAAAGTTGGTTCCTTGAAAAAGTAAACTGAATTGATAAACCCTTAGCCACACAAACAAAGAGGAGAGAGAAAACTCAAATTAATAGAATTCATGATGAAAAAGGAAAAATCATGACAGACACCACTGAAATACATAACACAATTTGAAACTACTTTGAAAATCTATACTCCAACAAAATAGAAAATATTAAAGACATTGACAAAGTTTTAGAGACATGATCCTCCCAAACTGAATCAGGAAGACATACACAATTCAAACAGATCAATTTCAAGCACTGAAATAGAAGAAGACATCAAAAACCTACGAACCAAGAAAAAGCCCAGGACAAGAAGGATTCTCAGCTGAATTCTACAGGACCTTTAAAGAAGAACTAATACCAATACTCCTCAAAGTATTACAGGAAATAGGAAAGAAGGAAACCCTTCCAAACTCATTCTGTGAGGCTAGTATCACTCTGATACCAAAACCAAAGATTCATCAAGGAAAGAAAACTTTAAACCAATATCCCTGATGAGCATATATACAAAAATTCTTAACAAAATACTGGCAAATTTCATACAGAAATATTAAAAAGGTAGTGTGCCATGATCAAGTGGGGTTTATCCCAGGGATGCAAGGTTGGTTCAACATCTGGAAATCAATAAATGCAATTCATCACATCAATAGACTTAAAGTTAAGAATGATATGATTATTTCAATAGATGCCAAGAAATCATTTGATAAAATACAGCACCCCTTCATGCTTAAAACACTAGAAAAAATGGAGACAGTAGGAACATACCTCAACATTGTAAAGGCTATCTATGCTAAGCCCACAGTCAATATCATTGTAAATGGATAAAACCTGAAAGCATTCCCTCTAAAAACTGGAACAAGACAAGGATGCCCTCCCTCAACATTTCTATTCAACATAGTCCTTGAAACACTAGCCCAAGCAATTAGACAGATCAAAGAAATTAAAGGGATACGAATAGGAAAAGAACTACTGAAGCTGTCACTATTTGCTGATGACATGATTCTATATTTAGAGGATCCAAAAAACTCCACCAGCAAACTTGTAGAATAAATGAATGAATTCAGCAAAGTAGCAGTATATAAAATAAATATGCTTAAATCTAATGCATTTCTATTCATAAGTGATTAATCCTCTGAAAGAGAAATTAGGAAAACCACTGCATTCACAATACCCTCAAAAAAAGTACAATACTTGGTAATCAATCTAACAAAAGAGATGAAAGACCTCTACAATGAAAACTACAGAATACTAAAGAAAGAAAATAACAAAAACCTCAGAAGATGGAAAGATCTCCCATGTCTTGGATAAAGAATTAATATTGCCAAAGTGGCCATTCTACCAAAGGCACTATACAGATTCAATGCAATTAAAATTTCCATGAAATTCCTCATAGAAATAGAGAAAGCAATCAAGAACTTTATATGGAAGAATAAGAAACCTTGAACAGACAAAGCAACCCTGAGCAGAAAGAGTGAAGCAGGAAGTATCACAATACCAGACCTTAAACTATATTACAGAGCAATAGTTTAAAAAAAAGCATGATATTGGCACCGAAATAGACAGGTAGACCAATGGTACAAAATAGAAGACACAGAGACAAAACCACATAAATACAGTTACCTCATACTAGACAAAGGAGTTAAAAACATACAACGTACAATGGAGAAAAACAGCCTGTTCAACAAATGGTGCTAGGAAAACTGGAAATCCATATGCAGTAAAATGAAATTAAACCTCTATCTTTCACCCTGCACAAAACTCAACTCAAAATGGATCAAGGACTTAGAAATTAGACCAGAGACTCTACATCCAAAAATAATAATAATAATTAATTAAAAAAAAAAAGACAAAGTAGGCCTGAATCTTCATCATGTTGACTTAGGATCAGACTTCCTTAATAATACTCCCAAAACACAAGAAATCAAAGCAAGAATCAATGAATAGGATGGATTAAAACAAAAAAGCTTTTTCTCAGCAAAGGATATAATCAATAATGTGAAAAGAGAGCCTACAGAGTGGGAGAAAATCTTTTTCATATGCACTTCAGATAGAGCAGTTATCTTCAAAATTTATAAAGAACTATCAAAACTTTATACCAAAAATACAAAGAACCCAATCAATAAATGGGCCAAGGAACTGGACAGACACTATACATAAGAAGACACACAGATGATTAATAAATATATGAAAAAGTGTTCAACATGTCTAGTAATTAGAAAAATACAAAATAAAACAACTCTAAGATTTAATCTTATTCCAATTAGAATGGCTATTATCAAGAACATAAACCAAAATAGATATTGGCATGGATGTGGGGAAAAAGGCACACTTTTACATTGCTGGTCAAATTGCAAATTGGTGCAGCAACTCTGTTAAGCAGTGTGGAGAATCCTTAGAAAACTTGGAAGGGACACACCTTTTGACCCAGTTATCCCACTCCTCAGTTTATACTCAAAGGACTTAAAATCAGCATATTACAGTAATGCAGCCTCATCAATGTTTATAGCAGCACAACTCACAATAGCTAGATTATGGAACCAACCTAGTTGTCCTTCAACAGTCCAATGGTTAAAGAAACTGTGGTCTATATACACAATGAAATATTATTCAGTCATAAAGAAAAATAATATTATGGCATTTGCAAATAAATGGATGGAGTTAGAGAATAGCATGCTCAGCAAAATGAGAGGGAGAGGGTTATGAAAAATCATGGAATGAGACAGATATCATTACCCTATGTATATGCATAATTATAAAAATGGTATGAATTTACATTGTGTACAACCATAGAAATGAAATGATGTACCCCATTTGTGTACAATTAATCAAAATGCAGTCTGTAAAAAATTTTAAAAATTAACAAATAATTAAAGAAAAAGAAAAAGAAATGCTTTAGAGATTGGTGAGTCAAATATGCCTTTGCATCTTTTGCAAATAAAATTTTATTGGAACACAGCTACATTCACTTATTTACCTATTGCCTATGACTGATTTCTTGCTTTAGCAGCAGAGTAAGTAATTGTGAGTAATGGTCTAGCACAGCTTAAAATACTTCAGAAAATGTCCACTGGCTCTTGTTCTAGATGACACATCATAATAAACATGATAAGGCAATCATGCAATTTGCAATTTCACCTCTGAACAAACCTTTCCTCTCCATTTTCTCCTCTTGTTTTCTGACTCCATCTCTATGGTAATAGGAGCTAATCTAGGACTGAAACCATTGATTGTGCTTTTCCCCAAGTGGGCCCAAGTTGTAAGTCTATGACCAAAATATGCAGTTCCAACCCTTCCCTAGAATTTTATGAAGCTCATAGGAAACAACTCTGTTTTCCCTCTGGTTGTACAGTTCTCAGCAGGCAGCCATACTCTTGTTCACAGCTTACCGCTGGCATGTGAAGATGTCGATATGCAGAAAGAATCAGTTAAATGTTGAGAACATCCTGATAGCATCTAAAACTGGATTGCAGCCATCCCTATTCTGCCTCCAACACTGATCTTGAGTTTTGGTTCCATGATTTGCAGCAAGTAGTTCTATTTTAGTTTCTGTTACTTGCAAACACGGAGCCCTGATAAATATACATGATTACAATAATGATACTCTTTAATCAACTTTGTCTCAATTGAACATATAAGATGACCTGAATCAGATATGGTATTTCTAAGAATCATAACTTCCTATCCTCTTTCTTGCAACAAGGCTGAAATGAGGTGGGGCACAAACAACCCCACACAAAGAAAGAAGTAGGGTGTCTCTTCTCCCAACATCTACACCTGATGTGACATATCACTACAGCCCCTCAAGATTAAGTCATTAATGTGTGGCAAAAATTTTTTTTCTTGTGGTTAAGTTCACATGTTTTAAAGCATATTTTGTATTTAATCCCCTCAGATCCTTGTAGTAATCTGTAAACAGCTAAAACAGATTAGCAAGCAGAGAAACCAAGGTCTGACTTAAATCCCATCCACCACCACCATTCTTCCAGACATCTTTTCCATGGAAGAATGCTCTGATAACTGCTCTCATAAGATTCAAAGCACTGACAACACAGTAAGTTATCGTCAGGTCCATAGATGGAAGTACTTCATTTCCTGTACAGCTCAAATATCAATAACTTGCTTTTAAATTAAATGTACTTCTGTTCTTTTTGGTTGTCTAGACATTTATTTTAGTATCTCCCTACTCTGACACATATTACAGATGATTTTAAATAGTGATATGACTTTGATTCTTCTCAAAAGATGGAAACAAAGACTGAAACAAATGTAACCAGTAGGTACTTGAAATTTAGACAGTGGACCAGTTTTTTTAAATTATAGAAATTAATCCCTTGGTTACATTTATAGCACAGGTAATTAATTTGGCTAAAACAAATATCCTTTGATGATTATCAAGAATAAAGCAGAGTGAATTTAATATGATAGAATTATTATTGACTGGGGAATAACATGCAAAATTATTATAACCAACCAAAGATCAAAAAGGCTCTCTGATTATAAAACATCAAAGGTTTCAGGCAAGTCCTTCCTCAGAGAGAAGTCTACAGTACTGGAGAACCCATTTATACCATGACATTAAGGAATTATTTTAATGAGTATCCCCTTGATGATAGACTGAGGTAAAATTTCAGAATTGCAGTGCATTAATTCCATGAACTGCTTAATCAAAGAAATCATTCTCCTACTAAGCAACTGTCACTCAAACTGTTCAGATTATTTTAAATGTGGGAAGATATGATTTATAGGTAGTTCCACTTTGGCCAATTAGCCACTTGACCCTAGGTTATTCTCAAAATTTATGAATATTTATCTCCTTTTAAAATACATTTTTTATGAGAATTAAAAGGCACATGGTTTTAGTCCACTTTCTGTTACTATAACAAAATAACTGAGAATGGAAAATTTATTAAAAATTGAAGTTTTACTGAACTCATAATTCTGGAGATGAAAAAGTTCAAGAACATAGTACCAGCATCTTTGTGGCCTCTGGCAAGGGCTTTCTGGCTACATCATAATATAGCAAAAGTTTTCTAAAGGTGAGACAAAGCTGGCTGGCTAGATCAGTTCTCTCTTCCTCTTCTTAGAAAAAAATGTCATCATGGGGCCCCAGCATCATGGTCTCATCTAATCAAAATTGCTTACCAAGTCCTCACTTCCAAATTCCATTAATAAGTGACTTTGGGGATTAAGTTTCCAAAACATGAACTCTGGAGGGCACATTCATGCTGTATCAGACAATATGCACAGAAGCCATGCCAATTTATATTTGTAGATTTATAAGCCATGAATTATCAATATCAGTCATTATTTTCTCAGGTATACTTTTCTGAATTAACATTGGGATATCTTCCCAAACCTCTTTGTGGAAATTATACAAATTGAAACAACAGTCAGAATTTTTTTAGTAGAAGTTAATATCTGCTTAAAAGACAAAAACAACACCAGCTGTGGTGGCTCATGCCTATAGTTGCAGTTACTCAGGAGGCTAAGGCAGGTGATTGTTAAGTTTGCTGCCAACCTCAGCAAATTAATAAGACCCTGCCTAAAAATAACAACATAACAAATAAATGGAGAATTGGAGAATATCATGCTAAGTGAAATAAGCCAATCCCAAAAATCCAAAGGCTGAATGTTCTCCCTGATAAGTGGATGACGATATATAATGGGGGTGGAGGGGTGGGGAGTGAGAGAAGAATGGAGAAACTTTAGATTATGTAGAAGGAAACAGGGGGTTGAAAATGGTGAAATGAGACAGACATCAGTGCCCTATGTACATGTATGATTACAAGAATGGTATGAATCTACATCGTGTACAACCATAAAAATGAAATGATGTACCCCATTTGTGTAAAATGAATCAAAATGCAGTCAGTAAAAAATAAATAAATAAATAAATATTTTTTAAAAATAACTAAATAGAACTTGGGAATGTATCTTAGAGTTAGTATCACTGGGTTCAATCTCCATCTCCACATACAACTACAGAAAATCATATTTTGTCAGACTCTTGAAGTCAATGCACAACTCCCACATGGTTCCCCTAGTCTGATATAAAGCCACCATATTTGACAATCAGTATTGCTGGGGAAGAACCTTGAGAGAAGAGGGAAGCACATTTAGAATTTGTTGTAATATTCTGGAGCTAAAAGGGACTTACTAATTGACATCCCCAAGACTGCTTATTCTTGGCAAGGAGATGAGATAATGATGAAAAGAGTCAAATAGGATTTAACTCCCTCTGATGTGATAACGTGACAAATAAATAAGTTCTATTTCCAATTATTGAGTGAGAAAAGGAGATCAAGGCATGGAATGTCATGTAGATTATGCTTCTTTTTCATTTTGTAATACACATATACATGCAATGGTAAAATATTAAGATTTTATATAGTTGGATTTCTCATAGTCAGTCAACATTTTAATTTATTTAAAAGGGTGGTTGCTTTCCCCTTTTAGAATTAGAAAGTTCTTCAGAGTAAGCAGGTCCAAAATTTCATTCTTCCATAAAACCAATAAAATCTTTGGCATTATCTGGCATAATCAACTTTTGGGAATTCTAGAAACTAACCAGAAGTTTTATAATAACTAAGGGAATATTTAAGAAAAAATTGGTCAATGTTGGTGCAAAGAATGTCGTGGTATTGTAACATATTCTGGTTCCATTACCAACATGGGGCTCAAACGTGACTAAGCTGAGGCAGCAATGCCAGAGGCAGCAGAACAGACATTATTCATGGAGAATTGTGGTGCTCAGTGGACCTATCCTGTGGATGCTTGAATCACAGGGCTTTCCTTGACCACGCCTAACTCAGAACTGGAAAAGTACTGAGGTGGCTAAGTGAGAAGGGTTGTTTGTCAAATTTGTGAACAAATATATTAATCGTGACTAATAGCAGTTGAGGTCACCAATAGCCAAAAAGCTTGAGACGAAGGGTTGAATGAGATACTTTGAGAAATAAGGGTTATGAAGAGTTCCAATACATTATTGGGAATGAGAAGCCATATTTGTGTCCAGGAGCTGAGGTAGCCAGCAAAAAGGAAAAAAAAATTAATTTGGACCCTATATGACACAACATACCAAAAAATAATTCAAATTAGACAAGAAGGTATGAATTATAGTCACAACTAAAAAGTCTTAAGTAGATTTTTATTAGTATATTCTTGTTTTACATAATTGTGGGGTTCATTTTGACATATGCATATAACATAATTTTGTCATTTCAATCCCAAGTACTACTCCCTTTAACCCCCTTCTCCCTCCCCTGAGCTCCCCTGATATTTTTTCTATTAATTTATTTTAAATGGGCACATTATAATTATATACATAACTATAATTGACTGTATAGTCATACATGCACATAGTATAATTTGATCAATTAATTTTGTAGTTCCTAATCTTCCCCTTCCCTTCCCCCTTGATCCCCTTCCTCTACTCCACTATTCTTCTATTTTCCTGAGATCCCCCTACCTTTTCTGAAATTCCCTATTTCTCTCTAGCTTCAAAATATGAGAGAAAACATTCAACCCTGACTTTCCAATTCCAGTTTATTTCACTTAACATGATGTTCTTCTGATGCATCCATTTACCAGGAAATGACATAATTTCATTCTTTATGACTGAGTAAAACCCCATTATGTTTATATACCACATTTTCTGTATCCACTCATCAAATGAGAAACACCTAAGCTGGTTCCATACTTGGTTATGAATTATGCTGCTATAAGCATTGATATTCATATATCTCTAGAGTATGCTGATTTTAGTTCTTTGGAATAAATACCAAGGAGTGGGAAAAAAGGATCAATTGGTGGGTCCCTTAGTCTTTTGAGGAATTTCCATACATTTTGCAAAGTGGGTGTATAATAATGTGCAGTCTCACCAACAATGTATAAGTGTACATTTCCCCCACTTGTTTACCAGCATTTATTATTATTTATTTTCTTAATAATTGCCATTCTGGTTGGGTGTGATGGCTCATGTCTATAATCCCAGGAGCTCAGGAGGCTGAGGAAAGAGGATCACATGAGTTCAAAGCCAGCCTCAGTAATTTAGCAAGGCCCGAAACAACTCATGAGACCTTGTCTCTAAATAAAATATATTTTTAAAAAAGTTGGGAATGTTGCTCAGTTATTAAGCACCCATAGGTTCAATCCCCAGTACTCCCCCTGCCCCCCAAAAAGTTGCCATTTTGAATGGAATACCATAAAATCTCAGTATAATTTTCATTTGCATTTCCCTGATTGCAAAGGATGTTGAAAATTTTTTCATATATTCATTGGCCATTTGTATTTCTTCTTTTGGGAAATGTCTGTTTAGATTGTCTGCTCATTTATTGATTGGGTTATTTGTTTTATTTGGGGAGAGGGTTAAATTTTTTTAGTTCTTTATGAATAACTGGCAAAGGTTTTCCCATTTTGTAGGCTCTCTCTTAACTCTTTTAATAATTTTTTTTGCTGTGCAGAATTTTTTAATTTGATGCCATCCCACATGTTGATTCTAGGTTTTATATCTTGAGCATAGTATTCTTATTAAGGAAGGCAGTACCTGTTGCCAATATGTTGACCCTATGTTTTCTTCTACCTTTTGCAGTATTTCTGGTCTATTCTGTAGGTGTTTGCTCCACTTTGAGTTGATTTTTGTGTAGGGTGAGAAATAAGGATCTAGCTTCATCCTTCTGGTTAAGGTGTCCAGCACTACTTGTTGCTGTTTCTTGCACCACTTGTCGAAAGGTTCTTCTTTCTCCAATATATGTTTCTGTCACTTTTGCCAAAGATCAGATGACTGTATCTATGTGAGTGTGAACCTGTGTCTTCTATTCCATTGGAATTTGTGTCGATTTTGATGCCGGTACCATGCTGCTTTTATTACTATAGCTCTGTACTATAATTTGAGACCAGGTATTATGATGCCACCACCATCACTCTTATTTCTCAGTTTGCTTTAGTTATTTTGGGTCTTTTATTTTTCCATATGAATTTTAGAACTGCTTTTCCTTGTTCTGTGAGGAAAGGCAATGGTATTTTCATGAGGATCACATTGAATCTGATATCCCTTTTGATAAAATGGTCATTTTGACAACATTAATTCTACTCATCGAAGAACATGGGAGATCTTTCCATCTTCTCAGGTTTTCTTCAATTTCTTTCTTCTGGGTTCCACAATTTTCCTTATACAGGTCTTTCACCTCTTAGATTAGATTTATTCCCAAGTATATTTTTAGGTTCTTGTGAATGGATTTTTTTACCTGACTTCTTTCTCAGCAAATTCATTATTGGAGTATAGAAAAGTTATTGCTATTTCTATGTTGATCTTGCATTCTACTACTTTCCAGCTTTCCAGAATTTATGTAACAGTTCTAATAGCCTTCTGTTGAAGGTTTTTTTTAAAATTTAACTTCTAAGTATACAATCATGTCATCAGCAAACAAATAATTTGACTTCTTCTTATCCTATTTGTATCCCTTTAATTTACTTCTCTTGTCTGATTGCTCTGGCTAGAGTTTCAAGAACCATATTGAATAGTAGTGGTGAGAGTGGACACCCTTGTCTTATTCCTAATTTTTTGAGAAATGCTTTCTGTTTTTCACCATTTAATATGATGAATTCGTGTTTGTCATAAATAGATTTTATCATGTTGAGGTAGGTTCCTTCTATCCCTATTTTTTTCAGTTCTTTACCACAAATGGATGCTGTATCTTCTCAAAGGTTTTATTCTATGATTATTTGAGTCTTGTCCTTAGTTCTATTTATATGACAAATTACATTATTGATTTGTATCCCTGGGATGAAAATCACTTGATCATGGTTTACTCTCTTCTTAATGTGTTTTTGAATACAGGCAGCTAATATTTTATTTATTAAGGATTTTGCATCTATGTTTATCAGGGATATTGGTCTGAAACTTTCTTACCTTAATGTATCTTTTTGGGGTCTTGGTATCAGGGTCACACTGGCTTCAGAGGATAAATATGGGAGAATTCCCTTCCTTTCTATTTCATAGAATAATGTGAGAATTGGCATAAGTTCTACTTTGAAGGTCTGGTAGAACTCAATGGAGAATCCATCTGGTCCTGGGCTTTCTTTGTTGAATTTTTTATTACTGCTTCAATCATTTTATGTTTTCTATTTGGGTGGGTTATATGTGCCTAGAAATTTGTCAGTTTCTTCTAGATTTTTCAGTTTATTGGAATATAACTTTTCAAAGTATTTCCTAATGATCCTGTGGATTTCAGCAATGTTTGTGGTTATCTTCTTTTTCTTCTCTAATAGTTTTTTTGATTTGGGTCTTCTCTATCTTTACTTTGGTTAGTTTGTGAAATGTTTACCAACCTTGTTTATCTTATCAAAAATCCAATTCTTTGTTGCATTGATCCTTTGTATTGATTTTTTTAATTCTAAATTTTATTCATTGAAGTTCCAATCTTAATTTATTTCCTGTCTTCTCTTGGTTCCACAATTGGTTTGTTCTTTGCTTTTCTAAGGCCTTGAGATGTAATATACCACTTATTTTGGATCTTTCCTTTTTTAAAAAAATGCATTAATTATTATTATCTATCTTCTTAGAACTTCTTTCACGATGTTCTGGAGATTTTTATATGTTGTATTTCTGTTCTCATTTGTTTCTAAGAATTTTTTTATTTTTTCAATTTCTTCTATGTACCATTCTTTGTTCAAAAGTATATTATTCAATCTCCATGTATTAAAATTATTTGCTTTCTGATTTTATCTTGTCATTAATGTTTATTTCATTCCATTATGATATGATAAGGTTCAAAGAATTATTCTGAATTTTTTTATTTTTGCTAAGACTTGCTTTGTGTCCTAAAGCATGGTCAGTTTCGGAGAATGTTTAATGTGGAAATGAGAAGCAAGTGAATTATATTGCCCCTGGGTGAAATATTCTGTAGGTCCATTTGATTAATATGTATTTTTTTAGGTCTTAAGAGTATTTAGTTTATGTCTGGATACCTATCTAATGATGAAGGGATATGTTGAAATCTCCTAGTGGTATGATATTGGGTTGTCTGGTTCTTTTTATTGACTAAGCTTTGTTTTATGTAAGTAGGTGCACTGAAATTTAGGTCACAAATATTTACTTTCCTTATATCTTGTTTTTGGATAGTTTTCCTAACCAGTATGATGTAATCTTTTTTATCTGTTTTGATTAATTTTGTTTTGAAGTCTACTTTGTCAGATATGACAAAGTATCCCTGCTTGATTTCAGTCTCCAATTTCTTCATAGACTTTTTTCATCCTTTCACTTTCAGTTTGTGAATGCATTTGCCTATAAGGTGAGGCCTTTCTAAACAACCTATGGTTGAGCTTATTTTTTAATCCATTCTGCCAGTCTATATCATTTAATAGGAGAAGTTGAAACCACTTAAACTCTGTTATTATGGAAAGATAATTCTTATAGTCTGTTATTTTGATTTATATGTAACATTTAAATCACATTTGGTAGTATTTTGCTTGATTATTCTTCCACTGAGATTCAATCATTTGCTGACTTTGATGCTTGTTTTTCATTTCTTCTGTATTTAATAAATATTCCATTATGTATTTTCTGTAGTGCCAGCTTAGTATTCAGGAATTCTTTTATTTTCTGCTTATCATGGAAGATTTTTATTTAACCCTCCAATTCTGAAAGATAGCTTTACTAGATATAGCAATTTTGGTTGGAAACCATTATCTTTCAGATTTGAATAACATATTAAAAGAATCTGAAATTTTAGAATCTGGAAAGAGATTACAAGAAATTGTAATTGGCTTACCTCTAAATGTGAACTGCCATTTTTCTCTTGTGACTAAAAATTCTATTCTCATTCTGTATGTTAGACATTTTGTTTATAATGTGTCTTAGAGATGATTTTCTTTGATATTGTGTATTTGAGGTTCTAAATGCATCTTGTACTTGAATTTTCATGTCATTCTTAAGATTTGGAAATTTTTCTGATATTATTTCATTTAAAAGGTTGTGTATTCCTTTAGTTTGTAGCTTGGTGCCTTCTTCTATACCAATAATTCTTATATTTGGGCTTTTAGTGTTATCCCAGATTTCTTCAATACTCTATTCATGGTTACTTAACATCTTTATTGCTGACTTTATTTTAAAGATAATATGTTCTTTTCAAGGTCAAAAAAATCTGTCTTCTTTGTGGTCCAACGTACTGGTGATGCTTTTAACTGAGTCTTTAATTTGATTTACTGAGACTTTCATTTTCAATAAGAGATTCCTACAGATGGAAATTATTTTTCAAAATCTCTATCTTTTTATTGAAATGTTCTTTCACTTCTTGTATTTTCTCTGAGTTCATGCCTTACATCTTTTTTTAGTTCATTGAACTTTTTTTTTTTTGTGGTTGTTTTTCTGGTTTTTTTTTTTTTGTTTTTCGGTTTTTAAATTATTTGTTTTTAACAGACTGCATTTTGATTCATTGTACACAAATGGGGTACATCATTTCATTTCTATGGTTTTACACAATGTAGATTCATACCATTCATGTAAGCATACATGTACATAGGGTAATGATGTCTATCTCATTCTACCACCCCTCTCATTTCCTTCTATGTAATCTAAAGTTTCTCCATTCTTCTCACACTCCCTACCCATCCATTTTGACTGTGGACTTTCTAAGTCCTTTAGTTAGCCTGTATTTCCCCCAATATGGTGTCAATGGGATAGGTTGTTGAAGTGTTCTGGGGCTTGGGGGTGACTAATTCCCTTATTTTTTCATATTGTTTGTATTTCTAACCATCTGCTGGAATAATTATTTCTGATTATACTTTTACACAAGGATTATTTAGTGAGCTTCTTTATGTGCCCCAGATTGGGTGTATTCACCTAAGTATTAATACTTCTACTCAATGTGTACACACTGGTATGGCCTGTATTCAACATCACCCTTAGAGTAAGCCATGTAATAATATACATTTAGGGAAAAAATTGTTGAAAATGTTCTCCACAATTTCTCTAATCCAAACATAAAGTTGGAGTAATATTAAAGAATAGGTTGAGAAATTAGTTAATAAAGATAGTGAAATTACTATTAAACTCTGTAGGGAAAAAAGAAAAATGGGCAAAGTGAAGAAGAAGAAAGAGGAGGAGGAGGAGAAGAAAGAGGAGGAAGAGGAAAAGAAGAGACAAATTAAGACAAAGATAGGAAAAAATGGGAATATTTGGACAGGAGCAGTTAATGCAAGAGGGGGAAAAGAGACTAAGAAACAATTATAAACCTTAGCTAGGAAAGGAGAGAGAGAAAAAATGCTTCCAATTAATACTTTGAAACATTAGAACACATATAATGAATTTGGTTGGGGACTGCAATATCAAATAATAAGGGAATATCTATTGATTCATTACAAAAAGTAATACCTGTAAGATCAGAAGATCTAGTGTCAACTAGAGCTATTTTTTGATATTTCATGCTGAGCTATTTGAACTGGGGAGATTTTGTTATTGAATCTTTCTGATTTGGATTTCTTTAGGATTTGGTACCTTTAGAAGATGCCCACCTTTCCTCAGTTTTAACTCTTTAGTTTCCCTAGGCAGGGAAGTAGTGATCACACCAGATCCCCTTTGATACAAATCTTGGAGGTGCCTTCCAATCTTTGGTGCATCCAGGCACCTATTAGCTTTCTAGTGGTCAGAGGAGATAGTTGCTAATCGTCTGTGACTTAACAGCCAGGTTACTCCCTGTTAGAGGGTATAGTCTCATATGACCTTCTGAGGATAAACTCCATGTACACCATGCTGTCAAATCCATTATGGACTTCCCTGTATGTATTTTGGAGCATTCAGGGTGTGGTATTCTAAGATAGAAGTAACGTAGTCTAGTTGAAGTCTTTGCTGGGTGGCTCTTGAGAGGTATAGTGTAGTTGCTGTCTTTGGAGTATGTAATTCACAGACTGGTGGACTCCTATATGGGTACAGTACACAGGTACAGTGGCTCATGTCTGTGGATGCTCCTCTGCGAGTCCTTTGTGGGGTGTACTGCATTGCATATGCATGAGGTTCACCACTGCCTTCTTGGAGATGTCTTCAGTAAATGCTTTCTATGGGCTTGTGTGCCTGAATAAGAATAGAGTTAATTGACAACTATGAGACTCAAAGCTGTGGACCCTCTGAAATGTGCTGGGACTCAGGTACTGCTTCCCTGGTTGCTATGGTGTTCTCACCAGCCACTGATGCTTGTTAGTCAGTCCAGAAGTCCAAGTCTGCAAGGTTGGAAGGTGCTGCATCTACTGGTTGCTTTTGTTGGGTGTAGGGATGAATGCAAGGCTCATGAATTTTTCTGATTTCTGATTTTTTCTTTCCTCTGTTGGTGCTTGTTTGTAAAGGTCCTAAGCACTTGTTGACTCTCTGAAAATCTGAGGTCTGTAGATGCAGGCTGTCTGTGGGTGGTCTGTGGCCTGTAGGATTTCTGCTCTACAAACATTCTTAGAAGGAAGCATACGTGTATATTTTCATGATATTCAGTCAGCCATAAGTTCTTAAATGTAACACCAAAAGTATAAGCAACCAAAGGAAAAAAAATGATAGATTGAACTTAATTAAAATAAAAGTTTTCTTTTAATTAATTTTTATTGTAAACAAATGGGATACATGTTGATTCTCTGCTTGTACATGGAGTAAAGGCATACATTTGTGTAATCATACATTTACATACGGTAATGGTGTTTGATTCATTCTGCTAATTTTTTTCCCTACTCTCCCACCCCTCCCAGCCCTCTTATCCCTCTATATAGTCCCTCCTTCCTCCATTCTTGCCCCCCTCCCACCCCCCATTATGTGTCATCATCTGCTTATCAGTGAGATCATTCATCCTTTGGATTTTTGAGATTAGCTTATCTCACTTACCATGATATTCTCTAATTTCATCCATTTGCCTGCAAATGCCATAATTTTATTATTTTATATGGCTGAGTAATATTCCATTGTATATATACCACAGTTTCTTTATCCATTCATCCATTGAAGGACATCTAGGTTGGTTCCACAATCTGGCTATTGTGAACTGAGCAACTATGAACATTGATGTGGCTGCATCTTTGTAGTATTCTGCTTTTAAGTCCTTTGGGTATAGGCCAAGGAGTGGAATAGCTGGGTCAAATGGTGGTTCTATTCCAAGCTTTCTAGGAATCTCCACACTGCTTTCCAGAGTGGCTGCACTAATTTGCAGCCCCACCAGCAATGTATGAGTGTACCTTTTTCCCCACATTCTCTCCAACACCTGTTGTTGCTTGTATTCTTGATAATCGCCATTCTAATTGGAATGAGATGGAATCTTAAGGTAGTTTTGATTTGCATTTCTCTTATTACTAGAGATGTTGAACATTTTTCCATATGTTTGTTGATTGCTCGTAGATCTTCTTCTGTGAAGTGTCTGTTCATTTCCTTAGCCCATTTGTTGATTGGGTTATTTGTATTCTTGGTGTAGAGTTTTTTGAGTTCTTTATAGATTCTGGAAATTAGTGCTCTATGTGAAGTATGAGTGGCAAAGATTTTTCTCCCACTCTGTAGGTTCTCTTTTCACATTGCTGATAGTTTCCTTAGCTGAGAGAAAGCTATTTACTTTGAATCTATCCCAGTTATTGATTCTTGCTTTTATTTCTTGTGCAATGGGAGTCCTGTTCAGGAAATCTGATCCTAAGCCAACATGTTGAAGATGTGGACCTACTTTTTCTTCTATAAGATGAAGGGTCTCTGGTCTGATTCTGAGGTCCTTGATCCATTTTGAGTTGATTTTTGTGCAGGGTGAGAGATAGGGGTTTAGTTTCATTCTGTTGCATATGGATTTCCAGTTTTCCCAGCACCATTTGTTGAAAAGGCTATCTTTTCTACATTTCATATTTTTGGCCCCTTTCTCTAGTATTAGGAAATTATATTTATTTGCATTTGTGTCCATGTCCTCTATTATGTACCATTGATCTACCAGTCTATTTTGGTGCCAATACCATGCCGTTTTTCTTACTATTGCTTTGTAGTATAGTTGAAGATCTGGTATTGTGATACCTCCTGCTTCACTCTTCCTGCTAAGGATTTCTTTAGCTATTCTGGGTTTCTTATTCTTCCAGATGAATTTATGATTGCTTGCTCTATTTCTGTAAGGTACATCTTTGGGATTTTAATTGGAATTGCATTGAATCTGTATAGCACTTTTGGTAGTATGGCCATTTAGACAATATTAATTCTGCTTATCCAAGAACATGGGAGATCTTTCCATCTTCTAAGGTTTTCTTTAATTTCTTCTTTAGTGTTCTGTAGTTCTCACTGTAGAGGTCTTTCACCTCTTTTGTGAGATTGATTCCCAAGTATTTTATTTTTTTCGAGGTTATCATGAATGGGATAGTTTTCCCAACTTCTCTTTCTGAATATTCATCACTTATGTATAAAAATGCATTGGATTTATGAGCATTGATCTTATATCGCACTACTTTACTGAATTCACTTATGAGTTTTGAAAGTTTTCTGGTGGAATTTCCTGGTTCCTCTAAATATATAATCATGTCATCAGCAGATAGGGATAGTTTGAATTCTTCTTTTCCTATTCATATCCCTTTAATTTCTTTGGTTTGTCTAATTGCTCTGGCTAGAGTTTCAAGGACAATGTTGAATAGAAGTGGTGAAAGACAGCATCCCTGCCTTGTTCCAGTTTTTACGGGGAATGCTTTCAGTTTTTCACTATTTAGAATGATATTAGCCATGGGCTTAGCATAGATGGCCTTTACAATGTTAAGGAATGTTCGCACTATCCCTATTTTTTCTAGTGTTTTGAGCAAGAAGGGATGCTCTGTTTTATCAAATGCTTTTTCTGCATCTATCAAAATAATCATGTGATTCTTGACTTTAAATCTGTTGATATGATGAATTACATTTATTGATTTCTGAATGCTGAACCAACCTTGCACCTCTGGGATAAAACCCACTTGATCGTGGTGCACTATCTTTTTAATATATTTTTGTATGCGATTTGCTAAAATTTTGTTGAGAATTTTTGCATCGATGTTCATTAAGGATATTGGTCTGATAGAATGAAAGTTTTTTAGGGCTGGGGGTGTTCATTGATAGAGTGCTTGCCTACTACATGAGGGGCCCTGAGGTCTGATTTCCAGCACTGGAAAATAAATAATAAGTAAATAAGTAAATACAAAATAAAACATGTTAATCAAAGGATACTATCAAATGAAAATAATCCAAAAATTTGGAGAAAATGTTAACAAATGAAATTTCTGATAAGGATCTCATATCCAAAAAATATAGAAACCTCTCATAGCTCAACAACAAAAAGCCAAACAACCAATTTAAACCTGGGAAAAGTCTTTGAATAAACATTTCTCCAAAGAACATATACAAATGCCAATAAGCACATGTGAAGATGGGCAATATCATTTGTTATTAGGAAAATGCAAATCAAAGCAGATCAAATGACCATTTTGTACCCACTAGGATTCCTATTTTAAAAGCACAACAGAGAAAATAAAGTTTTGGGAGTGGAATGCTCTCCAACCATAAAAGGAGTAAGATCCTGTTGTTTGTAACAACATGGAGGTACCTGGAGGACATATTTTACATGAAGTAAGTTAGGCACAGAAAAACAAATGATGCGGTATGTGATCTCACTCTTATGTGAAATCTAAAGAAACTGATGCCATAGAAGTTGAAAGTGGAATAGTGGCTACCAGAGGTTTGGAGTGGAGATATAGAGAGATTAGTCAAGAGGTACAAAGATATATTTAGATTGGTATTCTATTGTACAGCATATTTCAAATGGCTAGAACAGAGGATATTTAATGTTCTTACTACAAAAGAAGAATGATAAATGTATGAGGTAATGGATAGGTTAAATGCCTGATTTGATTATTACTCAATGCATATATATACTATAACATCATACCATGCCTCATAAATAAGTACAATTATTACGTGTTAATTAATACAAAATTTAAACAGGCTAATTGACAAGAAAGAAAGTGTAAGAATGATATGGACAAACTGTAATCTTCCTACATTTTTAGTGAGAATGTGGAACAGTGAAGCTGCTTTTGGAAACCATTTGGCATTTCCTCAAAAAGTTAAACATAGGATTAACATATTATCCAGCAATTATACTTCTAGGTATATAACAGAAATAAAAATGTAAGTCAATGCAAAACCCCACACATTAATAACCATAGCAGCATTATTCATAACAGCCCAAATGTGAAAACAAACTAAGGGTACCTCAACAAATGAATGGATAAATAAGATGTGGCTTATTAATATAATGAGATATTATTCAGCTATAAAAATGTTTGAAGAATTGATACATGCTATGATATGGATGAATCTTGAATACAAATTTCCAAGTAAAACAATCCATATTTGCAATACTATATATACTATTATTTCATTTATTTGTAATACTGAGAATAAGCTAATCCATAGAGACAAAATTTAGACTAATACTCACTCTGGAATTGTTGGGAGGGCAAGATGAGAGAGTGATTGGTAATGAAATGTTCTGGAATTAGTGGTGATAGTTATATAGCCTTGTGACTATACACACATCTCGTGAGTTGTACAGTTTAAAATTATTAAAATAAACTTTATGTTATGCAAATATTATCTTGATTTTAGCAATCCTAATATTCAATGAATTTTTAAAAGTAAGCATTAAACTTCAATTTAAATAGGTAAATGTAATGAGAGGGGAAATGCATGAGTTCTGGAATATTTTTTAAAGGATGATAATACAGATAGTATATTCTGGCTTAGAGATTTTTCAAAGTACTATTTCATACACTTTTTCATACAGTTTCTTACAAAAACTGTTATATAGGTCAATTTTTATATTATATATTTATTTTTCTTCTGCCTATTCCAAAGGGAATTTAAGAAAACCATAAGGAGTAGGAACTATTATTCCATTAAATTCAATTGTCCATCATTCTTTCATTGCTAGAGGAAAATTTCAGTTGTAGCTCATGATTAATGTTACAGAAACCAGTCTAAGAATTTTGACAGCACCCTGATTCTGATGCAATAATAATATAATAGCAAAATTATATAGCTTCAGTAATTTTGTCGCAAAACTTTATTACATCAACGGGTCATAAAATTTCTGGAAAAGAATTCTATATAGTGGGAATTAATCCAAACCAAGAAGTACTTATTTATTTTAATCTCTCCTTTAAAAAGTTATGGCATATTTAAACCAATTTACCAATGCCTTCCTTATGGTACTAATGTTTTCTTAACAGTCTTGAATAGAAAATTTATTGTCTTATTTTGCTCAGTTAAGTGTAATCATTCAGATGGACTGAAAATTTCTGCTTAGAATAAGGCAAAGAACAACTTTTTCAAAATGTCAATTATCAAGCTCATTACAATTCATATTATTACTGGGCATCTTCTTGGACACATAGGTCTCCCTAGAATGTGACTCCTAGCTTACAAAGCAAACCATATGAGTAAGTCACTATAACTGCTACCAGATCCCTCCTTCTCCACAATGAAACTTGTCTGAAGGTACACCTGGCCTAGTTTCAGATGCTATATACACCCAAGTAGAAGTTAAAAACAGATGCTACAGTAAGTTTAATTAGCCTTTCTAGAAGATCTTGTGCCCTCTCTCACTCTCTCTTTTCTGGATACTGGGGATTGAACTCAGCGGCGCTCTACTACTGAGTTACGTCCCCAGTTTATTTTGAGACAGGCTCACACTGAGTTGCTTAGGGCCTTGCTCAGTTGCTGAGGCTGGCCTTTAACTTGCCATTCTCCTGTCTCAGCTTCCTTACTCTCTGGGATTGCCAGTGTTTGTCACTGCACCCGGCTGGCTTCTCTCTTTGGTCAGAATTCTTGCTCACTGACTGATTTTCCAAACACATCTAATGACTGATTGCTAGACAATGAAGCCATGCCATCCAGAGGGTGTGCTCCTACCCATTTCAATATGTGTTATGCCATTTATATTCAAAAGGGCTTAAAGCTTCAGAACTTTTTATGTGATTCAATAAGTCAATGTTACTTGGTCATTAATGAGTAAATCAAAAAGATAAGCCACATCAGAAACGTTAAGAATGAGATGCTTTATTATCAATATGTCATGATTTTATGGTACCAGCAATGTTAGGGTTTGGGATCTGAAGTATCCCCAGACTTCAGAGACTTGGTCCGCAGCTGGTGGCAGTATTTAGAGGTAGAAAACTTTAGAAAGTGGAAAAGTCGGGGTCTAATTGGAAGTAGATCACTGGAAGTGTGTCCTTGAAGGGTATGGCCATCTCCAGGCCCTTTCTTCTCTCTCCCTCTCTCTCTCTTCCTATCTCTATCTCTGTCTTCCTGTCTCTCTATCTTGGCGTCATGAGGTGAGCAGCTTTGCTTTGTCATGTCCTCTCTACCATGATGCTCTTTCTCAACACAAGACCCAGAAGCAATGGAGCTAAGGGACCACAGACTGAAACTTTGAAACCGTAAGCCAGAATAAACCTTTCCTCCCTTTTGTTGATATTCTCAGGTATTTTTTCACAGTGACAGAAAGTTGACTAACACAGGCTGGTTTTAAAACTGAATTTCTTCATTCTTGACATAAAAGTTAATATCTTGTAGGTTTTTGTTTGCTTGTTTAGAAAACTTTTATTTTAGAATCATTTAATGTATAAATTGAAGAAAAAGATAAATATTACATTCTGTTATATAATAATATGTGGGGGGGGGAAACATTTTTCATATGTTGTATCAGCTTGAGACCTTGAGATGACCATTATATTTTAACAAAATTGTGATTTTTTTCCAGTTGCTCCTTTATCAAATTCAGTTGTTACCTTTGATTTGATTTTTTTTCATCATGTAATCTAGTTAATCAACTGTAACCAGTTAATCAACTGGTCTACAATTTTTCTGGACATATCAGTTCTCTTCATAGATATCAACTGATGTTCAGATCAAAGGAAATTCAATAAAAATGTCTTTCCGTGGTTTTCTTTGAGTAAGTTATGTATAGCAATCCTGTATAAAAATTGTTAGTCCCTGTTAATGTATGGCAGAATATTTTACCACATCAAAGAATCAATCATAAAATATTACATGAAATATGGCATCTGAGTGATAGGTGACAAGCTCCAATATTTAATTTTTCTTCTGACTTTGGAATTCTGTTCCAAATCTGCAAGGCAATTGTGCTCTTACAGTGGTTGGTTATATCACACATGGGTTTCAGTTCACCGAGAAGTTACTCATGCAGATGAGTGAGCTCAAACTTCTCCCAAAGAGGGGATTAAGCAGCAGCGTCCCACTGTGAAAAGCTGATTTTTAATCCAACAGGATTGAATTAACCAGGTCTGGTCTGGGAAACTTGCTCAGGTACAAAACAAGAGAACGGCTACACGTTGAAAGGAAAGTAGAAATGATTTTCTGGTTGAATAAAGATTAAGCTTATAATTAAATATTTATTATAGAAAATGACTACAATTCTGAACACTTGTATAATAAGGGTAATTTGTAATGCTCTTCGACATAATTTTACTTTTTAATTTAACTCTCAAAAGAGCTATGCTATATTAATTTGTTTTTCTATTTTATAAAAGGAGAACCTAAAGTTCAAAGTGGCAAAGACCACAGAATTAGAGATATGTATCTGTGACTCACAATTCAGTGGTTTTGCAACTATACTTACAACCTAAAAGATGAGGACACATATTTTAGAAATTCTTCTGGCTAACTCTTTCTTCTTTATTTAGAAAACAGAAACAGGGGCTAGGATTGTGGATCCAGGGTAGAGTACTTTCTTAGCGTGTGTGAGGCAGTGCGTTTTATCCTCAGCTCCACATAAAAAGAAATAAAATAAAGGTATTGTGCCCACCTACAACTAAAAAAAAAAATTTAAAAACAGATACAGTATGACATTTTAAAATGTTTCTTATAATCTGAGTTGCTAGTGAAGCTAAATTGAGTATTATAGTAGATTTTGGAGTCAATCGGGCAATCACCACCATATCAAAAATGTACTAAGATATTTTGGAAAGTAACAAATTGTCCACATCAAAGGCTTCTTGTGTCTCTGTAAATAGAATCACAAAGAGAAAATCAAATTCAATATGCTCAAAATAAACTCAATAGTCAAGCAGTTTCATAAAATCATAAAGCTATGTTTAGGTATTAATGCCACCCCTGTTCAAGCCGTTTTGTAAATAAAGGTCACTTTCTGAGGCTGGGACTTAATTTTCTGCCTTGTCCCCCATATATGTTACAAGTGTTATGAAGCCTTTATGTAAAACCATCAAAATTTAGTTTCTTCTGAATAGATCTACCTGGAATTAAAAGAATTAACATTGAGCATAAATATTCATAAAATTAACTTATGTATATTTGAAGGATACCATATTTTAAAGTCACTAATTCTTTGTGAAAGCTGGGGTTAAAATTATCCCTACTGAAATTGTTCTTTCAGCCTATGAACACCTTTTTTTTCTCTTTCTCTACTAATCCAGAAATAAGGTATAAATGAAGTAGCTATGATCTACATTGAAATGGGGAGGAAAATAATGCTTAACTGATTTTTTGAAAAGCATCTTCTTACAATTAAGAAAAATCATTACCATGGGACTTCACTTTTGTACAGTTATATAGTCTCATCATAAATCACTAGAGTCCTGTTCATTCAGGCTGAAAGCATCTACTTCTGAATTTTGTGAACTTCTAAGATACATGGAGAGGCGCTTAATAGGAAAAAACTGAAGATATGATATTAAGAACAGTAGAGGCAGAGCCATGACTTTATTATTACCATATGGTTTTCTGATTTGAGGACATTCAGTACATATTTAGAATATTTTAGTCTAACCCATCTTGCAAAAATTCAACAAAAGCATTAATTTTGATGTATAAGTGAGTACACTAATTTGTTTATAAATGCAAGTGTGAGGTCGGTTTGTAGCTGTATTTCAGAAAAGCAAAATTTTAGTGAGTACATTTTAGAAACGAGTATAGGAAAATGTGTTAAATAAATTTGCATGATTCTGTGTTCTCCTATAAAATTGGAGTTTTGGTGGTGGTGTTTTGTTGTAATGATAGTGGTTTTGTGGTCTTGGAGTATCCTAGGTTATCAAAATAAACCCAAAGATTTTATTGTTGCCATTCTTCTGACAACTGGTCATATACTGCCCTTCATATTGCCAGATTGCTATATTGAACTATAATTTAATTCATGTACTCTTTAACTGCTCATTTATTTTCCTTGTGAGACATAGGGAGCAATAGGTTATAGTGTAAAGAAAATAAGCTCTAGTGTCAGAGTAGATAGTCCACATTTATTACTTAATAACTATAATTTTGGATAACTGTGTTAAATTATCTAGTTTTCTTTGTGATTAAATAGGGATGCAGTTTTTCATCATGACTAAATTTAATAACCTCTATGAATTTCTTGGCACAGTGTCTTTGAATGCAGACCAGGTTATACCATGTGATTTCTTGTTTCTTCAGCCTGCTGACAGCATATCAGAGTAATTCTTGGCCTCCATAATTGCATGAGTCAAACTCCCATAATCTCTCTCTCTCTCTCTCTCTCTCTCTCTCTCTATATATATATATATATATATATATATATATATATATATATATATACACATATATACAAATTCCCATAATCTCTCTCTATATATACATATGTATGTATGTATATATACATATACAGAGAGAGAGAGAAATAGAGAGATGATAGATACCTTTAGATAGTAGTAGTTACCTTTATTGGTCATCTTTTTTTTCTTTATGCAAATTCAAGGGACAGTCTAAATGACTTCAGTGTTTCTTGTAAAACAGGTTTGCTAGTGATGAATCATCTACTTTTATTTACCTGGGAAGTCTTAGTCTTTCCTTCATTTGTGCAGATAGTTTTGTGGAATACAGAATCCTTGGTTTCCAGCTGTCAGCATATTTAGTAGGTTAGCTGATGGGGCCACTCCTCTGTCCTCTGAGGTGATGATGATGAGAAATCAGCTGTTGATGAGCAGCTCCTCTTGTTACTTGTAAGATTTTTTGTCATTGGTTTTGACAGACCGGTTGTGCTGGGTTTATTCATGCTTCTTTGAGTTTATCTTGCAGGGAGTATGTTGGGCTTCTTGGATATGTGGATTAATGTTTTTCATCAAGTTTTGAGAATTATATTGTCAATATTTCAAGTATTCTTTCGATCCCTTTCTCTCTCTCTCTTCTTCTCATACTTCTATTATGGACATGTCCGTTAGCTGCAGGGTCTCTTAGGATATCTTCTTTTTTCTTCATCCTGTTTTTTCCTTCTACTTCTCAGATGGGATAATCTTGATTCACTCACTTTAAGTTCAATAACTATTTCTTTCCATAGACGAACTATAGGAATTACAATGCATTTACTTGTGCAATCATTGCAGAGTAGAAATTATCTAAGAGTATATATTATCTAAGAGTCAAAATTTTGAGTTTCAGGTTTTTAGGTTATCTCATTAATTTTATAAAAGCAAACAAAAAACTAAGACAATTTTCTTTTCAGTAGAATTAGTTATGAAGTAATGCTTTTGGGTGTTGGGATCTGCTTTGTTCAAGGTAGTCACTGATTTTTTTCACAAGACTAGTAATGATAGGAGTACTTTCAATCTTTATTTTTATCCTCATTATACAATAGGGTGTACCTAAGTTTCACTAAAAGAACTAAGTAAACTGAAAACAAGGCATTTAGTTTCAGATAAGAGGAGAAATAAAACATTTACAATGACTTTTTATTGTTTTTCAACCCAAATTGATGAGGGAAAGCCCTTCTTTCCAGAAGAATAACAGTTGGCAAACATAGAAAGCATGATTAAAGTAGAAATTCACCATTTTGCAACTGATACTGAAATAATTGATGCGAGCGTAGTTCAATAATGAATGCTGTATGTAGAAGAGAAAGGGAACAAGTCATTCTCACATAGTAAAGAAATTCAGTTTTTGATAATTCCAAATGCACACACACACACATATAGCTTTACAATGGAGGCATCCATCATCACCTTTACCAAGTAATCACATTTAAGACATATTTAACACATGCTAATGCTAATAGTGGGACTAACTGATATCACAACTTCCCTGATGTGCTGAACTGTGAAAAGTACATGACACCTTGTCATAAAAAATATCAAACCTGAGTATAAACAAGGTTTTAGCTCTAACCGGTTTTATAGTAAATATGGAAGATAGAGAATCAAAATATATGATCCACCAATAAACAACCAGATAAATCTAAACTATGGGACATTCCCATGCAAATTTATCCAACTTCTTCAAAAATCTATTTAAAAGGAAATGTTAAAGGCCATTTTTGAACTAGAAGAAACTAAAAATTTGGATCAACTCATATAAAACATGACTTTAAAAAGAGTCATAATGAAATTCTTTAAAGTTCTTTTTATAATTGGTGGATAGTGGTTTAATTATCTATTGGTATATTTAAAAAATCACTTCAATTTCAAATACTTTAAACAATGATTTTTTTTTTTTCATGATTCTGTGAAATCATGAGTTGGAAATCTGTGAGTTGGAGATGTGGTTTTCTGCTGGCCTCATCTGGGTTCATCTTTGTGGCTGTTATTTTTCTGGCATCTAGATTGGCTGGGGTCTCAGCTCAGCTAGGGCATTGGCCAGGTCATCTCAGTTCTTCTTTAAGTGGATAACTTAGGTTTCCTCACAGCATGATAGTCTTAAGAAAGCATTCACAAAGGGAGAGATATATTCAAAGAGCACAAAAACAGAAATCACCAGCATTTTTATAGCCTAGCCTTGGAAACCACACAGTGTCACTTCTGCTCTGTTTTATCAGCCAACAGATATCCCAGATTCAAAGGGAAAAAATAGATTCCATGTTTTGGTGAAAGAAGAAGCAAAGTTTCATTTTTAAAAGCCTGCTGGGTGCAAGATATTAGTGCAGTCACTTTGGGAAATGCTCTACAATGTTAGAAAAATAGTTATTATAGATTTTTATTAGGTGTAATCTCTATGTTGAGATTACTTAGAAGAATATCTTCATTATTACTTCTCATTGTTTTACACACCCATACATGCACATACATATATAGTCATATGGCAGGATAAAACAAATGTAATGTTCATGAAAGAACAATATAGGTGATAAATATTTTGGCAGTTATTGAAGAATTATTTATATTCTGTGGATGAAAACCTTCAAATTAAATATTGGGGGAAAAAAGGCACACACACACATACACATACACACACAAACAAGTAATGAATAAGAATCTGTCTAGTGTTTAGAAGTTTTGTGACTCTTTAGAGTAAGTAGCACTGGAAGTGTAAGCTTATTTTTATTTGTTCCAGTGGTTATACACACTGTGTTGACACACAGACACTAAGTTTTGAGCTCATGCTTTCAATTTTGCAGAGTGTGAATTATGGTTAAGCCTTAAAACAGAGTCATAGGGCTAGTGGTTCGACATCTGCTTTGTAGGAAAAAGAATATTCTGGGCAATGAGAGGAAAAATGAGGAAATGTGCAATCAAGACAATAGAGAAATTGGGCTGGAAGGGCGGGCCCACGTAGCACAGTAGGAAGAGGTACTAAATAGGTTGGTGGCAGATTCTGGCTAAACTCCAGGGAGCAGATGTTTCACTAAGGACTGTAACATAAGTAAATCCATAAGGTAGGATCTGATCTTTATGTGATGTTATAGTAGCATGGTTCCTTTGAGTAAAAATAAGTCAACTCTTTTTGGGTAACAAATTTTGTGGATTAAATGTATTTTTTCAGAAATTCTTAGTTTTTAAAAATTGCCATTCACAAATTTCTGTTGCCCATTATACAGGGGTACCACTCAGGACACCCTTTCCCTGTTGAGTACAGGTTACCACTCACCCTTAAATGACTGCCCTTGAACCCAGAGTTGACCCTGTCCAAAAAGCTGTCATCTCAAAACCTAAAGTATAGAAATCCATGCTTGGAAAAAAATACTTGCTATTTTATCTGAAGAGAGGTCAATAGATGGCAGGCACTTGGGTTTGTTGTATTCCAGTTCAATAATGATAGAATTTTTAGTTTGGGTGCACCATGTGAAGAAAATGGTAACCAGAGTTATTAAAAATTTCATTCATATTTACACAAGATTTGGTATTAGAACCAAGTCTCCTGTCTTACAATTTCTCATGATTTCTGCTTATTTCCAGAATATTTAATGAAATGACATCCTCAATTATGCAAGGACTTTGAATGGATTTTTAGAGTTTGTTATAATAGTAGATCTCAGAAAGAGAATATTTTAATTGATTTCCCTTTGATTTAAGAGAAATAAAAATCATAAAGAAAATGGTTTTACTGTGACCACCATCTCCTTGGCTCCTTGCTGGGGCCAAAGCATCCCTTCAGGACACCATTTTGTCCTTAATTTTTTGAGAGCCAATCTGGGGGCTTGGGGCCTGTCCTTCATCAGCAGCTTCTTATCTCTGCTACAGAGGATGGAGAGATGAAGTTATCTTCCTCTGCATTTTTCTGCATAACTGTAAGGAACCCTCTGCAGGGAGGGGAGCTGTTGTTCACTTGCCTCAAGGATAAGGACTTATGGCTTGACATTCATCCTTCATCTCAGGTTTCATGATCTTTCCTGATTTAGCCTACCTGAAGATCATAAGTCAAGATTGACATTTTAGCAGACCTGAGAGGACATGTGCTGAAGAAGGAAGAGCGTGACCTGCACTCAGTTCTGCTGCTACTGTTGGCTGTCCTTAGGGATGTGTCTCACATCCATGAATCTTTATAAGAGGGATAACAACACCTCCAGTATCACGAGGGATAAACAAGATAATGCATGTAAAGGACTGAGCAAAGTGTTTGGTATAGATGTGTGACAATATCTTCTCTCCATATTTGTGAAACACCAGATTATGGAAATTACTGAATTGTCTCACCCATTTTCACATGCAAAATAAAGAAGCAGTTAAAGTAATCCAAACCTGCTCAAAATGGAATTATTTTCCTCAGATCTTTGTTCGTGGTAATGACATGATAACTGGTTGTCCTGATTATCCAGACAGTTTTCAGACTCATTTCAGGGTTGATTTAAGGCCAAAGTACAAGGATAGGAAGAAGAGAAGAGGAGACCAAGCAATTGAAATCTGTGATATCAACCAGCAATCCCAGTGATAAATCAAAGAAAACTTGAGGCTTAAGTCCAAATACAATATTTAATCAGCAATTATTTAGTGAACACTTCCAATAGGATAATCACTGGGCTTGACATTGGGGCTATCCTTACAAACAAGTCAGTTTGTGGTAGATTAATTGCTAAATTGCCTCTAATTTTCACTCCCCACATACAAATCTATTCCTTTTGCAATGGGACCTTGCAGTTATACCCCTAGCCTATTTTCCTCTCTTCAATATACGGTAGCCTTGAGACTTGCTTAAGCCAACATAAAGCAGTAAAAATGGCAATGTACTAGTTAGTCCCAAACCTAGGCCTTTATCCCCTTTCTGGAGGGTCAGAGAACATGTGGAGAAAAACAAGGGTTCCCAGCCCACAGCCAGTAAACTTCCAATCAGAGCTGCTCCTCTGAGGTCAGAACTACCCAGTGACTAGGAGAATCACGAGAACTGATCTGTGGTTCCTGACCTCAAGATGCTAAGAATCCTGTAGATAAAGAAGCCACACTCAGATTTTGAGAAAATGACAACTATATCATAACCTCTCAGAAGACAACAGAAAGCCATTAGTACTTCTCATTATAATATTCCATGGCCAGACTATGAGGGGTGAGCAACAGGGAGGAATATGCAAGTTGAGCAAAGATATATGTCTTTTTTTATAAGAGGAAAAGAAGGCAGAAAAAATGCCTAAGAAGAAGAAAACTTTGAAGCATGTAACATTAGTAAATGTCCTATACTCAATGCTTGGTAATATTCTTGCAACCAGGTAGTGCCCTTGGTTATAACTTCAGAACTGCTACCTAAGTTTCTTAGCTTAGAGAATTCATATATCTTTTTCTTGCATGTGTACATATATATGTGTGTATATATAGATTAAATATAGATTTTTTTATTTTTTATTTTTTTGCAGTACTGGGGATTAGGCCCAGAGCCTTGTGTATTCTAGGCACATACTCTACCACCAAGTCACACCCTGAGTCCACCAGAGGACTCATAAAGTGAGCACTGCTTTTTCTAGTGGTAGTTGAGCCTCAAGAACTGGAGACTTTCTTCATGAGCTACGCTGTGCATTTTAAGTACTGTAGCAAGTTCTTCGAAAGAGGACAGATTGTTTTAAGTTAAACTAATCTGTGAGGTGGCGTATTTTGATCCTCATGGTAGTTCAATATCAATATCAAATCTATACTGAATATGGCCTATTTCCTGATAACATGCCAACTACTGTGACTCCTCTCTAAAGCAAGGATTTTTTTCAATGAAACTTTTAGGGAGTTGTATCCAAAGCCCCTTATAATATCATAGCACTGTTGTGTTGGACACATTCAGATAATAAGCAAGTGGATCAATGAGGTTGAGAAGATTTTCATTTTATAAGGATTTTCCTTTTTAACAGTGTTTGTTGTTAAGTATTTGACCAATAAGTCAATATCAAGGCTCAGATTATTCTTTCACCTGAATGTGAAATAGTTCCATGTTCAAATATTACTATTACTAAAGTACACACACACACACACACACACACACACACATTTTTCAACATTATGATGTGTCTTCACTATGCTATTTACATACCATCTTGTTTATCCTTATAATGAACTTTTGTAACAAACTCTTGAGGTTAGTATAGGATTATTATCCCCAGTTTGCAGATTAGGAAATAGAGATTTCTTTTTTTTAAATTAGAAGCTCAATTATAATTACATTATATAGGAATGGGAACCTATATGTGAAGTGAAGATTTCTGGGTCCAAGTCCAGTTTTCTTCCCATTGCACTGATGCCTTCTCCTCACAATAGAGATGAGATGCCTCTCCTATCATCATCATGAGACAGAAGGAAGAGGCAAATTATCTATAAATGTTTTTAAATACTGTTGTGTTAAATGAGTCTGACAAGAGACTTTAAAAAGTCCATCTAGGGAAGAATAGAGATTTAAAAAGAGAAGCCGAGCAATTACACCTGTAATCTTAGTGGCTAGGGAGGCAGAGACAGGAGAATCAAAGCCAACCTCATCAGATTAAGAAAGCCCTACCCAACATAGTGAGACCCTGTCTCTAAATAAAATATGTTTTAAAAGGACTGGGGATGTGATTCAGTGGTTAAGCATCCCTGGGTTCAATCCTTGGTACCCTCCCCCAAATAAAAGAGAGAGAGAAAATGAGATACCAAGATGAAAATAGGAAGCCCACAAATGTTTATTCATTCATTTAGCATGCATTATTGAACATTTATTATGTGCCAGGCACTCTTCCAGGCTCTCAAAATAGAGTGAAACTAACATTATAAATAGAAGAGGTAGACTGTGGACAATTGAATAGTACTTACCAACTATGAAAAATTGTTCATATAAAAATGATTAGGGTGACATGATAAAGGCTAATTGAGAGGGATCAACTACTAATAGAGATGACCTCCTATAGGAAAGAACCTTTTATCCACCCAAAATATGTCACCTTCATAAAAGTAATGGAGATAGTAGTTGTTTACAAAACTGATCTCCATCTTCTTCTACATCCCATTCATCTATCAACAGGCACAAGTTTTTTCCAACTCTTTACTACTATGAATAATCTGCAATGAATGCATGCACTGAGTTAAGGCTTCAGTTTCTTCAAAAGTATGGGTTGGATTTCCAAAGCTCCTTCGTAGCAGTTGCTGAGGGCAGGAAGAATACTCCCAGCTCAGGGCACAATGAAGTATTCACCTCTGTAATAGTAGGTTAAGACCATCTTCAGTTCTTAAAACTACTCACTCTTAATTTTATTGACTCATTTTGTGAACTGGCAAGTGATACAGAATGTTCTGTGCACACTCAAGAAGAGTATGCATTAGGCTGCTGCTGGTTGGAATGTTCCCAAAACATTCTTAATACCTCCAATTCCCTCACTCTCAAATCCAATCCATCAGCAGGTCTCCTTTCTAACTCCTCAGTCACCTCCATTCTCTGGCTGTTCTTACCTCTCTAAATGACAGCAACCCATCTTTCCTGAATTAGTTCAGTGGTTCTCCAAATGGCTCCCTGCTTCCTGTCTTATCCCTTTCCATTCACTTAGTAGCCCTTAAAATGTGTTTAAAGCCCATCGAAAATTTTTCTTTGCAATAATAATAAAATAACCCCTCCCATGGTGGTTTCCAAGTCCATCTTCCACCTTCTGTCTACCCAGCTTCATCCTCTGTCACTTCCTCTCTTGCTCAGCATACTTCAACCAGTGATCTTCCTTTATTTCAAGGAACAGTCTACACAGTCTTGTTTTCTGCTCTTGCTTTTTACATGCTTGGGTCCTCATCCTTGAGGAGGATAAAGTCTACCTGGAGAAGACTTACCTGAATGCACCAGCCAATGAAGACTCCTTCGTTCTGAATCCCAGCATTATTTATTACTTAATTATGAATTAATTATGACTTTTAACTTACTTATTCAATTACTGATAATTTACTTACTTGTTCTATTACTCAGATATATACTGTCTTGCTTCATGCACAAAATTCATGAGGAAAAATACCCCAAAACTCTCCTAGTCACAGTGTCTGGCACATAGGTGTACCCACAACTATATGTTAAATGAATGATAGAATAAAATACATACTGTATGCCAGGCACTACCTCAAATACTTCATATGATTTTTTTAATCTTCAAAATTTAATGTGACATTAACATAACCAATATAACTAGTCATATTTCTAGCAGGATGTTCCATTTTTAAATGAGGAAACAAGGTAGAGGAGCTTCAGTGACTTCTTTAATCATACATGATTATTAGTAAATGACAGAGTTAGAATTTCAACCCTGGTCTTCTTTCACTCAAAAGAAGCTCAGTGTCTTAGTCATTGCATTGCTGTCATAGTCTGCCAGCTTTGGGTCATTTCATTTTATTGGTTATATCTTCATTTTCTTTTTTCTGTAGATCCTGATATCCTTGAAAGTTTTGCTTCTTTGTTGAAGGTACCATCCCCAAGCAGAATGTATGTCTGTACATGAGAGTGGGTGTGGTGGTAAACAGTCTTGAAGTTTTTGCAAGTAACCATATCAGAACTGTGTCATATTAATCTGAGCTTCTTTTTGAAGACCTCCCTCAGTCATGAGAGAAGTTAAGTGATATGTTCAAATCACACAGCTAATAAGTACTAAAGCTAGCTTCTACTGTAATATTTATTTTGTCAGAATTCAAAGTTTATACTCTTTCCAAAATCATTATATATTTTCCCTTGTCTCTGTGTACCAAAGTTTTCTAAAAGATTGAGTGTAGTTATGCATGTAAATGTAATTTTATTAAATTTATTCTTTAAATTTATTTATTATTAAATTCATTTTAATTCTATTAAATTTCTTTTCACCTCATTTACAAGTTGAAATATCTTCAAAGATAATTTATACACGTGTTTTTATTTTCTGTTTATGTCAAACTACAAACATCAAAATTAATCAAACAGGTCAGGGACTGGCAAACATTTCTGTTAAGAGCCAGATGGTATGTATTTCAGGCTTTGTGGGTCATATGGTCTCTGTCACAACTACTCAACTCTGTTATTATGGTGAAAATGATTTGGGAGATAATATGTAAACAAATGAGAATTTTCTGTGTTTCAGTGAAATTTTATTGACACTGAAATTTTATTTTATATGAATTTTTATGTCATAGAATGGTCTTTATTTTTTCCACTACTTAAAAATATAAACATTATTCTCAGTATACAAACTAAAAATACAGACAAGGAACCCAATTCGACCTGTTGGTAATAGTTCTGGTCTCTGAGCTCAATTAATATTCTTTAGGTAACAAGATAGTTTTCATTTTTCAATTTTTTAAACATCCCAAGTGCTCTTAGATGTGTATTGAACTCCCTAATTCATCAATTAAGTAGATTTGGAATTAAAGACACGATTCCTCTTGATCACAAACATTGCATTTGTCCTTCAGTTATAAAAGTGGATGAAGCATTAGGGAAAACATTTTAATGATTAAAATTCAATTACAGTATCATTTTTAATGCTACCTACTGTTTAGAAGAGTCAAATCAATGAATTCACAACATTTAGATAATGCCCTTCCCACAGAGTCCTTTTACCTTTTTATTAACACCTGGAATATAAAATGTGTCAATGAAAGTAAGTGGAATAAAAAGTGAGATTGCTATTAAAATGAAAAATGCTCATAATGTGCTAAAATGCTCATAATGCTCATATAGCACAGTGGTAGAGCATGTTCTTAGCATGTATGAGGTCTTGGGTTCAAAACACAGCAACAAGAAAAAAATAAATACAAATTCCACGATTAACCAGATGGCATTGACGAAGTAAGTTAGGTCTCACCTGGTCTTTGCTTTTCATTGCTAGCAAGAATTTGATACTGGAATGGTGGTCTTTTCTTCAGATATTTTTATCTACATAATGGTGCATCTTTAGCTTTAAAGAAACTTTTGGTGACAAAAGTCCTAACTGAGACAAATTGAGGTCAGTTTGCTCATGTCCAATGAAGTGGAGATTTTGCAGGGCTTGGGCTACGCAGCAGGTGCTGATTTTCTTGGCAGATTTGTGGAAAGGAACCTGGCTAGGAAAACAGACATGCCTGAGAAGCTGGAAGGGAGTGAGCTGTTGTCCAGGAACTGCTGCCATTTAGTTTGAGCCCTAGTAAGAGAACATTACCTCCCATATTTGTGCAAATCACAGCATGACTCAACCTCCTGAGGCTTGAAGTGAAGATAGTGTGGCTTATCACCTAGAAGGTCATTCATGTAGGGAGAATCAAGAGACTGTGGACAGAACAGTGGTCCCTGGAGGGCATGGGCAGTAGTAATAGCTGCAAGGACCAAGCTCTGCCCTTCATTAGCTCTGAGGGCAGCAGACATAACCAAAGACACCAAAGGAAGAGGAGAGTGATGTGAACATACTTCAGAGTCATCCCACGTTGAGACAGCAGGGCCTTAGAAGTTCTCAGGTAAGATTAGCCCATTTGGGTATGTAAAGGTGACAAGCCAGAGGCACTGGGCATAAATGCCTGATGTAACTTCATTTAACCCCTTAAGCTAAATCCAGGCTTGCAGTGTGAAAAGGTGGACAAGGTAGCACACACCAGAAATCTAGCTTTTGGGCAAAGTAGAGAAAACTTCCAAGTAAATGCTTAACATTTCTTTTGGGATCTGAACTTAAGAATAATGGCAAATGATTGCATTTGAGCTTTTCAGAACAGTTTCTTCATTTCTGAAATGTGGACAATAATCACATTTAGTTTCTAGAATTTTTAGGAGAGTAAAAGAGCTGAGCATAGTTCCTGGACATACAGGTTTTCAATCAAATCTATTCTTATTCTTAGTATTATTAACATTGGAACTGAGGGGTTTTTTTTTGTTTTTTTGCTTTTGTTTTTGTTTTTGTTTTTGTTTTTTTTTTTGGCCTATAGTTGACTCTCAGAAGATAGCAAGACACTCTGTCAAAATCTTATCCACATGCAGGATAGATTTATCATTTCCAGGCAAAGTTAGTTGAAAGTAAAAAAAAAAAAATCAGCCCAAGTGAGTGTCAGAATTTCTTACCTTGAGGGCAATTATATGTAATTTGACATTCTCAATGTCTTGCTTCCTCTCTTCACTGGACACAGTATTTTCAATTATAACAAAGTTTGCAAGTATGAATATCCTGAATTCATGATGTGTCTACTTTCCATGTTCTTCAAATTACTGTCTTTAATTGTTATAGTAAGTCACAAGCAGAGAAGATTTGGGAGATGCACAATTTTTCAAAGGGAAAAGTTAGGTAGGGAGAAGTTAGCTAGCGTAAGATGTGTCCATAAAACAGCAAGGACAAATTCCTCCAAGGTTAATCAGCCCTTCTATTAGCAGGTCACTGATACTTTCTCTTGGACATGATGAATGTAAGTGTTGCCTATGGGCAAATGTTTAAGAACAAACCTTCATGCTATTGATTTAGAATTTATGTATTCCTACCTGTCCAGTGATTTATCTTCATTTCCAATTATATCCATAATCTTAAGTTTATGCCATTCTGGGCATTTATTTTTAACTTTTTAAATCATTTTTATTTTGGCACTATATTCATTGTAGAAAACTTGGAAAATGCTCAATCTTCACAAATTCCTGACCTCAGTATAGAAATGAAGATTCTTAATATAGAAATAAATTGTTATCATTATATGTAACTCAGTGTAAATTGAGTTACATTTTTATTTTTCATATGAAATGCTGGTATTACATATAAATCTACTTTTTTTTTTGCAAATTGGCATCACATGTACATACCTTTTCTCCCCTGCATGTTGCTTGTTTTCCTTCTATGATGTATAATGAACCAAAGGATTTCCACACCATTTAATATTCTTTTAGAGCATGATTTTTCAGGGTTATATTATATGAATGCATAATTTATGTAGCCAATTCCCTTTTCACAGACATTTACTTTTCTCCAAATTTTTCATAATGACTAATATTTGGATGAAATCTTTTGTAGAAAAATATTTGCACATTCTTTATTATTTCCTTATAACACATTTTTGGAAGTGAAATTTTGGGAAAAAAAGATAGGTATGTATTTAAAATTTTTTTCCTAAAGTGTTTTATAGGAGGATTGTGTCAATGTACATTCTGTCTAGCAACACAAGGACATCTGCTTCCTCATACTTCAGTTAACATTTGTATTTATGTTTATATATTTTTTAATTATTCATTTATCAGAATGTAAATGGTATTTATTGCTCACATATTTTTGCATTGGTTACCAGGAGATGGATTCTTTCACATGATTATCACTCATTTGTATTTCTTTATGTATTGCTGCTCTGGTTTCTTTGATTACTTTCCATTGTTAAATTAATTCAATTATTGATCAATATAAGCTATCATATATAAAACTTATTAGGTACTTTTTGTTTAATAAAACAGACTTCTTTGTTATATATTTTAAAATAAAATGCATGTTTTATATTTCCCCTAAATTCTCATTGCATTTTACTTTTTTTAATGATGGTTTTTAGCCATATAGATGTTTTGAAATATGTGTAATAAAAGTATCATTCTTCATTTCTGATTTGTATCTGGTTTTAATCTTCAAAAGGTTTTTATCAATTTGACAGAAGATAAACACCATTTAAAGCTTGTTGTTTTATTATATATTGTCAGGGGCGGGCTCTGAGGGCCCCAGAGCCGCACCGTGGCCTGATCTCTAAGATGGCGCCTGGCAGCTTGCCAGACTCAGCTGCACTCATAAACAAGTTTTAGGAAGTAACTCTGGTTGGCTGTTGTACATGAGGCAATCCTGGTATCTCCCTGGAGACTGTTCCTTGATAGGCTGACTTTCCTGGTAGTCTACTCTCTGATAGGCTGATGTTCTCAATATAAGTCTGAGACTTGTGGAATAAAGCTCTTTTTGGTTCCTGTGCTCAAGAAAAGCGTACGCGTTGTGATTGCCCACCGCCTGCGGGCGGTGGGCGGTCATAAGTGGTGCCGAAACCCGGGACCTCGAGTTATAAAGAAACTGATCAGGTAAATACAGGGAAAGTAAAGTACAGTCTGGTCAAGTTAAAGTTCGCAGGGTAAGTGACAAGTTAAAGTTCGCAGGGTAAGCGACGAGTTAAAGTTCACAGGTAAGTGACGACGGGAAGTGACGAGTTAAAGTTCGCGGGATAAGCGAAGGAGATTGAGTGTTTGTAAGTGCTTTCTCTTTTGTTTTGCTAGTTAAAGTGCTTTGCATTCTGTTAGTTTAATAGAGAAATATGGGCAATGAAATGTCACGAATGCGCATGGAAGGTCCCTTAAAGGATTTGCTCCGGGCCAATGGAATTCCTCTTGAAACTAAAACAGCCCGAACCAAATGCAGAAAGGCCATAAAACAAGGGGAAGAGGTTTTGGAGGAAATAAAAGAGGAAAGGTCTAAAGCATCAGAAAGGATGTCAGTAAGATCAGAGACAGACAAGGAAAATGTAACTGGGTGTGAGGAACAACTTGTTAGGAAGAGGGAAATCAGTTTAGGTGAGGGTCCCCCATTAGGAGTCTGCCCTACGTTATCCGCCCTTAAGGCCTGCTTCTCTCCAGGACCTCCCAAAGGGGGCTCCAAGTTTCTCCCCAAAGAGCCGTCGCCTAAAGAACCGCCGGCTCCTCCCCATTGCATCTCCTTCCAGAAACTCACAAACTCTAACCTCCCCCCTCCCTGTAGGGCCTTCCTGGTAAATGTTAAAATGTTAGTTTGGGAAGGAATGACTACCGATAACAAATTGGCCTGTGCAGGGATGAAAGATGGCTCCATGGGAAGGTGGATTGTGGCTACCAAAGATATTGGCACACAGCTTCCGCAAGCGAGCGGGCAGATGGAAAGGGATTCCTTATCTTCAAGTCTCTTCTTTCTTGTGCTTCTATGCTAATTCCTTCTCCTCCTCCAACTTTGCCCCACCCAGCCCACCTAGTCCTCTTGCCATGAGGTCCCACATATGCCGGTGTGGAGGGAGTAACCAGCCCAACCATCAGTGGCATGTCCTAGTAAGGAGTATGATATAGTAGCCCCAGTCCCCACAAATATTGGGAGATAATTGTTTTACAATTTTCTGCGTCCAAACCTGAATTGATTACTAACCAGGATTAAGGGTTAAAATGCCCTAGGCATCAAGTTTCTGCTGGAACATTTCATCCCCTTTCAGATCCAAATCTCAGTCAAGGCTTACATCATTGAAATGTAAATAGAGAAGGCCTGAAGGCTCAGTAGGAGACCTGTCTCAAACCCCCCCAAAAAAGAAAAAAAGAGCAAAAAGTCTTACCTGAACTCCAGCAAAAGTAAATTTTATGGTGCTTTACTAAAGTACTTAACGGCCGCTTCATTTTTCCAGGACTCTTGTTTTTTCTGAATTCTACATTTTTTTTGAGCTCATGACTTTTTTGATCAGTTCTATTTTTTTATTCAACTAAAGTTTTGAACATCTGTTACATTGCAATGAAGATTCACCTATAAAGTTTCAAGGCCTTTGATTTTGTGTTATTTGTATGTTGTGTTGTCCGATGTCATGTTTTGTCTGTATCAAAACTGAGCGCTCCTAAAATTAAAATTTAAAAATGGATCCAAATATTTTTAATTCACGTGATTTAAAAAGGTTCGATTTAAATTGGGTAAACTAATAGAAGTAAAATGTCTTGAAAATAACTTGCAGGTCTCTAGGTGGTCAAACTAATATAATGTTGATGTTTATAAAATGTCTAACATCAATTTTTCTAGGACTTTCCTCCAACAAGAAAAAACTGGCAAATACTGTTTAGGACACTTGTCTAATATCTTCTTCTTTTTTTTTTTTTTTTTTTTTTAAGGAAATAAGTGAATTAGAATTGACATGCATGGGATTACTCAAATGTGTTTGTACAGAAAATTGTTTTGTGTCATCACTAAACTAAAAACAAGGTTACTAAAAGTTATGTCCTAACAAGTGCAATTCTGTATACAAAGGGTCCCAAAAGTTTCAACTGTGTTTCAATTAGAGTACTATAAACAACAAAATATTTAATCTTATTAAAATAGAGTAATTTATCTAAATTCAGAAATTTCATAAGAGTTGTTTCAGAATGTGAACAAAAAGGGGTCAATAGGAAAGAGAAAAATAAGGTTCTGGGTATGGAAATATATTTAGTAAAAGGGAAAAGGAAATGTTTCTGGGTAAGAAAGTGCTTGTGTGATGAAATAAATGAGGGTCTAAATAAGTACTAAGAAAGTCTACGTAAGTAAAGGGCAAGTTTCAACAAGTTTGCATGTAACTAAGTTGGTTGTATGTATGTGAAACATTTAAAGCTATTTAAGGTTTTTCCTAAGGTGAAATACTAATGTTCTAATATAAACCAAAGTTTAATCTATATGGTAAAATGACATGGTAAAATAACAAGGATTTCTTAGAAATACTAATTTACTCTTAACTTTGTGTCTATTAAGTTTTATTCTTTAGAACAATTAGTCTTAAAAATAGGAGTTTATACAATTATGGTTAAGCAACTGTTAGAGTATTGTACTACGTTATAAAGTCTAAATTTTTCTTTAAAAACTAAATTTGGTAAGAACAAATTTCTCACTGAATTTGAAATAACTCTAACCACAGGTATACCTTATAACCCACTAGGACAAGGTATTGTTGAACGTGCACATCTCACCCTCAAAAATACTCTTTATAAACAAAAAGGGGGAATACAGGAGACCTTCAGGTCTCCTAAAGGTAAACTTTCTCTTTGCCTCTTTATTTTAAATTTTTTAACTCTGGATAATGAGGGTCGCTCTGCCACTGAGAGACATAGCAATCATAAACAACATGATAGAGCGACGGTAATATGGAAGGATGTTCTTACAGGACAATGGAACGGCCCGGACCCGGTGCTTTACTGGTGCCGTGGCTCAGTTTGTGTGTTTCCACAGGACAAAACATCGCCTATTTGGGTTCCTGAGCGACTAACTCGACCAGTGCCAACGCTACCAACAAGTAACTCAGACTCCTGATAACCATGATGCTTGTAGCCTTTCCCCCCTTGAACTAACTTACAACCTCTTTTCAGTCTCTTAGGAGGAACAGTTCAATTATGTACCTTTCCACCTACCCCAGTTTGTGTGTTTCCCCCTTTTATGTTTCTGAACTAACAAAACAACCACTTCTCTCAATTGTACTTCAGATTTATGCTACCTCTCTCAATGTTGGAATGCTTCTAGGTTCCCGCTGGCAGTCTTAATGTGTGTTCCTACCTTCCTACCAGTCCCAGTCTCTGTTACTGATGCGGAATTGCCAGTGTTACTATCAAGAAACAGGAGAGAATTTGGCATCACAGCGGCTAAGGTCAATGCAATAGTGGTTTCTGCAACAGCAGCACTAGCAACTGCCATACCTACAGCAACAGCAGTCAATCACTTGGCCGAAAATACAGCTACAGCCTTACAGACTAAAGAGACCCTAAACCAACATCTAACAGCAGGCATACTCCTTGTAAATCAAAGAGTGGACTTACTACAAGAACAAGTGGATATCTTGCAAGAACTTTTGGGACTGGGATGTGTTTATCCTTTAAGAGCAGTGTGTGTCATCCCTATTGCTTATAATAACCTTAGCTCTGTGGTTATGTTATCTAAAAATTGGTCATCTACGTTTGATACTCAGAGTCAATGCCACCAGGGTTCAGTTACATCGGTATCTGAGATGTTCTCTTTGTTATCTAAAGCCCTGGGATTGACAAAACAGTGGGCTGGAACAGTAGCTGTTCTGATTATTATCTGCTTAGGGATGGCCTATGTTATACGCAGCCAAATCAGAGCTCGCCAAGATGCCCGACATCATCGATGGGCTATAGTACAGGCTTTGACAGCCATTGAGACAGGCACATCCCCCCAGGTATGGCTAAGCATGCTGGACCAGTAGTCAAAGATGGGTAAGATCCGTGGAAATGCATACCAACCTAAGACAGGGTTCTGACGCCTGGAGGTCAGAATTCCAATGACGGGTAAGGATGTAATTTGCCATGGACAACCTAAGACAGGCATGGTCCCAAGTCATCTTTTCTTTATTTAAAGAATAAGGGGGAGATGTCAGGGGCGGGCTCTGAGGGCCCCAGAGCCGCACCGTGGCCTGATCTCTAAGATGGCGCCTGGCAGCTTGCCAGACATAGCTGCACTCATAAACAAGTTTTAGGAAGTAACTCTGGTTGGCTGTTGTACATGAGGCAATCCTGGTATCTCCCTGGAGACTGTTCCTTGATAGGCTGACTTTCCTGGTAGTCTACCCTCTGATAGGCTGATGTTCTCAATATAAGTCTGAGACTTGTGGAATAAAGCTCTTTTTGGTTCCTGTGCTCAAGAAAAGCGTACGCGTTGTGATTGCCCACCGCCTGCGGGCGGTGGGCGGTCATAATATATTCATCTATAAAATTATTTCATGACAGTGGATTGCTTCATCTTTTTATATAAGTAGTTGCACTCGAGTCAGCTCTGTCTTCATATCTCTTATACACCTTTGTTCTGTCTGTTAATGCTGCAGCAATATGCTGGGCACTGTCCTATTTTCATAATCCTGCATTATCATGATGTCTATGGATTGAATTGACTGGCTTCTTCAAATTCCCCCAAAGTAATAATCTTAAAGGTGTAATCCCACGTTCTTTCTCCTGCATATTTCCCTGCTTACCACAGTGTCTTGTGCAATAGTTTTATTGATTCCTCTGGATTTGTCTTGTGGAGTTAGAGTTGGTGGTGATTCCAGTCTTCTTCCAGGAGAACCACTGGTTGGAACTGCTTAATCCATCACCTTGACAGGCAGGTGTGTAGGTCTCAAAGTATCAATATTCCCATCTCTTTTTCAAGAGTATGTTTATAAGATGTTTACTACTTTATAGGCAGTTAAAACTGCCTAAATATTAGCCTAAAGCATCTTTTATTCTTATATAATTACTGTCCAGAGTCACAGAGCAGATTTCTGCCTCTCATCTACATGAGGACCCAAATGCATTTAAAGAGTACAAGAGAATAATTTTGGAGGATGTTTAGGTCCAGGTACTTGTCAGAGTCAGAATTCTAAAACTGGACCACCCCCACCCACATGCATGATTTTCTGTCTTAATCCTTACAATCATAAATTTGATATTGTATCCACAAAAATGTTGTTACCTAGAAAAAAGAACTGTGAAGATGTAATTAATGCTAGTGATCAATTGACTTTAGAATAAGGAGATTATCCTTAATTATCATTTGGGTTAATCTAATCATACAAACCCTTTCAAGACTGCAAATTTTCTCTGAGTAGCAGTAGAAGAGGAAGGCAAGAGATTTGAAGAACAACTGCTGGCTTCCAGGATGGAGGGGGTCATGTGATAGGAACATAAATAGCCTTTAGGAAATGGAAGCAGCTCCTCATTTGTCAACAGCTGGCAAGGAGTAGGAGACTTCATCTTGTGACTGCAAGGAAAAGAATTCTACCAATAATCTAAATGAGCCTGGAAGTGGCTTCTTCCCCAAAGCCTGGAGATAGGGGCCAAGCTTGCTGACACCTTGCTTCTGACCTGTGAGCTCCTATTCAGAGAACCAAACCACACTTGCTGTATTTATGACTTACAGAAATAATAAGATAATAGATGGTATTGTTTTAAGCCATTAAAGAAGCATGATAATGTGTTATGACAGCAATAGAACCCCAAAACAGCACCTACATCTGGGGTCTCATTTTCTCAATAGCCAGTTGACCTATAGCAGTGATTAGGAAGGGGAGCCGATGATCCTAAGTTCATGTCCTCAACAAGGGAGAGTCACCAAGTCCTGCATTGAAGAGAGGTGGAAGGGACCAGAGGACCTGACTGTTATGGAAAGGGTACCCTTTCTTAAGATTCTGCTTCCCTAATAGGACATGCTACAACCTCCACAGTGGCAGACCACCTGCAGGAAGCACCCTGCCATGTCACAGCAGCAACTTTTGGAGTCTGAATAAGATTAGACCTCTTGTCACCAGCTTGTGTGGCAATACTGAGAAATTGCCTCATCTACAGTTGATACCAGAGAGAAAGACCATGGGCCTAAAGCAGAATGTGGCAGCCACTCACCTCTGTGTCCACAAAGGGCAAAATTGAACTGTCACTCTAAGTGCTGCTCTGTGAAATCCATCACAGTTTTCACACTAACTCATGCTTCCCATGGCTGCTCCCAGCCAGTGACAGTGCAGCACAGGTGCTCAGGCAGGCATGTTCCTGGAACAGACCATTTTTCCCTCAAGGAAGAGAAGACTGGATAGGACGCTTTTCTTTGAGTACAACCCAGTGGTTTCATACCTTGCCTTGAACATGACCCAGTGACCTCACTGAGTTTCTATAACCTAAGACGTTCCCAACCAACCAAACTTCCTTCCTTTACTCTTTCTTTGGAGTCAGACCTGCAGTGTTGTCTCATGCTATTTTCTGACTCTTCCTGCTTTCCCTCATGAACATTTCCCCTAGTACATTTCTTCACATTTAACTCTGTGTACATATCTGTTTCTTGGAGGACTCAGAGTAACTTGCAAGGTATGAGTGAAATAAGTCTTTGAGGAATTAAGCAGTAGCATGCCTTAATTCATCAAGGACCATGAGGGTCAGTCACAGATACAAAGCAGCTTTCAGGTCTGGGTAGAGACCCCAGTTATGATCCTCAAACTTCACAGGTGGCAAAGAACCCAAACCTGACACCATTTGTTAGTGGGTGGACCTTCATTTCTACCCTTGCTCCAGGCCCTACAAACACCAGGAGCAGGCATGCACAGGGGGCATGATGTCTGACACTTCCCCATACCAATTATACATTTTCATCATAAAAAAGGAAAGTTCAAGATCATTCTTAACTCTGTAATTGGACCCCTGACACTTTATTTGTGAGTTTCCTTCAAAACAGCTATAGCCTGGGGTTTGGCCTTTGATTTCTGAGTATCAGGGAATGTCTTGGAAACCAAGATGACTTAATGAAGATAATTAGTGTTTGTCAGTCTTTTTTTAAGTAGCCAGGGAATAAGTAGTTGTTGATGCTGATCTGGGTAATGTTTTCCAGAAGGCTTCATTATGCAGCTTCTGATGTTGGATGTTTACAGGGGTTATGGTGCTTAACCTGCTTTCATTCAGGTAAAGATGCATCTAGTAGTGAATTATGCATATGGTTCCCTTGAAGGACATATCACACCATCACAGAATCTTTTCACTGAAATGAAGATTACTTACCAGTTTTGCAAACTGAGGTCCAGAGAAGTTAATTGACATGGAGTGCATCACCCAGCTGATTAGTGATGAGGAAGGAACTGAAGGTCACTTTCTATCAGATGATTCCTTGAGCAGTCTCACATGTTCTCCACTGCAGTTATATTCGGTTAGCGACAACTCGAACAAATGAGCTGTAGGTCAGAGGCAATGTGGAAGGGAGTGTTATTTAGAGTCTGGTGTCACTTTCCACGCGATTACTTCAGCTCTGTCACTTGGGTCACCATAAAACCATCACTGATTTACTCTGGGTTCCCGGCCCTGCCTCATAAAGGCATCTTTGTAATTCTCACCAGAGATCATCCTCTGGGATGACAAATAACATTGATCATTAAAAATGACATCCATAATTTTGCAGCCAGAAAAGACGATCTTTTAAAGCTGTCAGTGAAACAAAGGGATTTTTAAGAGATGCCGATGTAATCTCTTTAAAAATCTTTGGAAATTCTAAAGCATGAAGATGAACTGTCTCTTTTGAAATTTCAGGATGAATCGTGTGTTAAAGCATGCCCCACGCATGGCCACTGTCACAGGAGGTGAGGTGTGAGGCCCTGCAGCTCAGTCATCAACTTTCCGAATTATCTGAGTCAAAGGAGTTACTGGGTTGTACCCAGAGCTCCAGCATTGAGGGCAGGCAGAGAGATGGGAAAAACACTGTCAATATTATGAAGAGGAGGTGGAAGCAAAGTCACAGAGGGAGGCCAGGGAGACACAGACCCTCTGACTGCACCAGTTCCCCTTTGGAGTTACAGATCATCACAGAATGAAACAAACCCTGCATTGCAAACCCTCCATTTTACAAAAGATAAAGTCATCTTAATGAATAGTATTTTCTCCCTGTCCTCTTCATTAAGTTTTCCAGGAAAACTGAATTGCTGAATCATCAGGCATGTCAATCTCCATAACCAAAATAAAATAAAATGAAAGGGAGGGGAAGAAGAGAGGAGTGAGCCTGGATCCTTTTCTCACCAGAGGCAGGAAGATAATTAGTCTAAATAAGCAGAAGCTCAAAGCACCAAGACTGATGAACAGATTTGCTCTGGCCAAGTGGAAAGCAGGAATCCTGAAAACAGCTGCAATTGCAGAAGGACTGGAGTGGAGGAGCACAGGGTGCCTATTCCAGAAGATGCAAGCATTCATGCCAGGGAGAGGTCTCCACTTGTAGTTCACAGAAGCGACTCAACACTCAAGACAAGTTAGGAGCGGCAGTGTGGTCCATGGACTCAGTGCACACATATCCACACCAGATTTCCTTCTCTATGCCAGTTTCAAATATGTTCTTTGTTTATTCCATTAGTTATATTTTGAAGAAAACCCTAACTGCAACAGTTACTGCACAAGTGTCAGAGAGACAGATGACCTACATTGTTAGCTGTAGTTGGTTCCTTGAAAGCTTTCAGTTTTGCAACCTGATTTGATGCTTTTTTTCCCCCTCCCTCTGTTCGTGGTCTGCCATGAATTGTGGGCTTGTTGCCGACTCCTGCAGTCCCTGGGATTTCCAGGCTGGGGAGCGAGGAGATTTGTAGTCAGCATGTCAGATTCTGGGGTTGAAGTCAGCACCAGGGGGTAGAATAATTTTCCTGTGCCATTGCTTGCTGACTGGGCATGTAGTGTAAATACCTTTTGCTTCCAAGATACCTCTTCCATAATTACCAAGCATGATCCTATTTTCAGTGCAATAGCTGAGAGGGTATAATTGGAAACCACAGAGGCAGATTATTTTCTCTTTCTTTTAGGGGCTTTTTGCTATCATTGTATAATCTTCTCCTCCCACTCATTCATACCAGGTTCTTCTCATGTCCAATTAGAAGACACACTAGCGCTTTCTTTTTAGAGGTTTATACTGCTTGAAATCTGTAAAAAGTGGTAAAACATGGTTGATCTTGACAGAGTTAATGTTCCTTTCAGCTTCAGTAAACTTTAGACAGGTTCCTTCCTGAATAGAGATCCCTTAACTCCTCTTTTTATAAACCTACTATCATAATTCTGTTGCTGCTCCTTTGAGATGTAAATTTTCTTCAAGCTAGGGATGTCTTTCTAAGGACCTGGGTGCTAGCCCTTTGAAATGTAATCATTGAAGGGTAGTACCCCCTATCTTCCAATCTCTGGGATGGTAGAAACCTAACTTCAATAAACTTCAGTTGGCAAACACTGATGGACCAACAATGTAGGTCAATCTTCCTAACTTCCTCTAATCCTTTTGCATTAGTTTACCCCAGTGCTTAGAAACTCTTCCACCTTTTGTTTTAATAAAGTTAACTCCAGTCTCTCTTATTACAGTAGTCTTGGCCTTTTACAATGATTTTAAATACACTCTTCCTCCCCTATTGGAGTTTGCATCAGTTCTGTACTGAATTCTCTCTTCCCTACTGCAGTATTGCAAATAAAATCAGTCGTGTCATTTTTATCAAGTGTCTGGTACAATTCTCTGTAACGTGGGGCACCTGGAATATCAGGTTTTCTTTCTGCACAATATGAAAGATGCATCCTAGAAAACATTTGCCAATTTATAGAGTCAGCCTTTATGTAAATCATTCTTGTACCATGAGTTAGGGGTATTTATTTTCTGTTAAAAAATAAATTTCTAAAAAATATCTATATACTAAGCCCTGGGGAATAAAAAGATGAGAAAAAAATAGACATAGTTCCTATTCTCATGGGGCTTATAGCATGGCAGGGGGAACAAATATTAATTGAAAAATCACACAACTAAGCATAACATTGCAAATATGACAAGTTCTATGAAGGAAAAGTATATGGTTCTATATGAGCACAAAATAGGGTGAAAATGACCTCATTGAGGGTCCCCTGAGGGATTTAACCAAGTTTGAAAGAAGAGCAAGATTGGGGTGCATAACATGTACGCAGGTACCCTTTGAGAATTTTGAAAAGAGAAATTCTGAAGTGTCCAGTTAAGGCTAAAGTACAGACTCTGTATCCATGCCAGTGATGGTTGATATTATCTGGTCTGGTCAGTGATCAGATGTCCACCTTCTCCAATCTTCCTTCTCACTGATGTACGTGCCTCCTTGGGGACTCTCTTCAGACCCTGCCTCTCCTATATTTTATAAGCTTTTGATGCAATGTTTTGGAGTCAGCTCTTGGTCTCCATTCATCACTGATGATTTAATACTTTTCACTCCTGAGGAGTTCATATTTTGGATGATCTACTTATTATGCTCCATTTGACTTATTACCCCTGTACTTCAGTTCTATTCTGTATCTTTATTCATTCTGTTTTGGGTCCGAGGAGGTTTACCTCCCAAATCCGTATCACCTGGGCTCCCTTGTTTTGACTGATTGAGGTTAGCCAAAAAGAAGCACCAGCAGGAAATAGGCAAGAGGAGAGGGAAGTTACGGTTGCATGCTTGCTTTGGGCTGAGTTCTTAGCAGTGGCTTTATACTTTCATCATTACAGGTCCTATCAGGGAGGCTCCAGTTCCAGTGAGCTCCCAACGCACTATTTCTGCCTCTTGTTCCTTCAAGTCTGGGGTAGCAATGGCTTCCTGCTGCTGGTAGTATCTGGACACCTCAATGTCCTTTTTTTATTTAACGGTGTTTGTATGTCTATAGACATTCCTTTCATTAAACTCCTTGTCTCCTCTGAATTGGATTTTGTTTTCTTCTGGGATGCTGACCTATATAGATGGTGGCACTAAAGCAATCCTCGTTTAGAATAATAAAATTCTCTCTGGCACTACATTCCAAGTTGGCAATTAGCCTGGATCATTCACATTCCCACCCCTGACTGTTTCAATCTGGGATTCATCCCCAAACCTTACATAGCTCTGGAAGGGAGACGGAAGAGTTTGTGGATGGTCTCTACTGTAACTTCTAAGACATTCCTTTAGAGGAGACTTTCTTCTATCTTCATTTTCCTCTGAAAATGCCTGATTCCAGAGGTCCCCATTTACTTAGCAACAGACCTACCAAGTGAAATCTACCACCCACTCTATGGGGTGAAAAATGCTGAATAAATAAATAAATAGCTCTTATTCTCATTACTCATGGATATCTTGTTTTCTAGAAATCCCAGGGCTTTCATTTACATGACAGTTGAATATTCGAGTTAGATTCCATAATTCTGGATTGCTTTAGGGTCAGTGCCTCTGTTTGTAGTTTATTTAACTTTTTAGTCCCTTCTTGCCTGTGGGGAAAAGAGAAAGCTTACCAGTCTCAAATTTTATTCCCAAAGAGTCTTGTCTTCAGCTATCTGCCTAGAAAGACTTTGCTAGATGACTTCAGATGGAAATGTTGATAATTATTGTTCTCAACACACTTGTATGCAACAGATGGGAAGTTTTTATATTCGGCAGATGGGAAAATATGCCCTAATTCCAAAAAACCAATTTGCACTGTGTAAAATTTTCAGCATTGTGACAGGCTAATAGAAGTGATAACAGAATGGAAGAGGTAAGAGTGTATACAAAAAGACCTCTTTCGTAAAGCAGTTGAAATGTCTACTATACCTGTTTGGAATAATATCTTGAATTAAAGAAAGACAAGGATATTTTATTTGTGTCCTAGATTCTCTGTTTCCAAGAATTCTCCACCTTATAATCCTAACTAAAAAAGAAAAAAAAAATCTCACTTAGCTCCATGGATATTTTATACATGTACATACAAGGATTGCAGTATTACCAGAACTTTAGAACTATATATTTGCTCCTCTCTCCTTTCATCTTTGCTTCCCCTTCAAAAATTACTAGTGCACTTTATGATTTGCAGCTTTACCCCAGGGTCAGCCATTCTTTTTCTTTTTTTTTTTAATTCATTTCTATTGTAAACAAATGGGATACCTTGTTTCTCTGTTTGTACATGAAACAGAAGCATATCGTTTTTGTAATCATAGGTTTACCTATGGTAATTGTTTTTAATTCATTCTGTTATTTTTTTCATCCCCTCCCCCTCCCACCCCTCTTATCTCTCTACACAGTCCCTCCTTCCTCCATTCATGCCCCCTCCCCCCCATTATGTGTCATCATCCGCTTATCAGTGAGATCATTCATCCTTTGGATTTTTGAGATTGACTTATCTCACTTATCATGATATTCTCATTTCATCCATTTACCTGCGAATGCCATAATTTTATCATTCTTTATGGCCGAGTAATATTCCATTTTATATATAAACCACAGTTTCTTTATCCATTCATCAATTCAAGGGCATCTAGGTTGTTTCCACAATCTGGATATTGTGAATTGAGCAGCTATGAATATTGTTGTGGCTGTATCTCTGTAGTATGCTGATTTTAAGTCCTTTGGGTATAGGCTGAGGCGTGGGATAGCTGGGTCAAAGGTGGGTCCATTCCAACTTTTCTAAGGAATCTCCACACTGCTTACCAGAGCGGCTGCACTAATTTGCAGCCCCACCAGCAATGTATGAGTGTACCTTTTTCCCCACATTCTCGCCAGCACCTATTGTTGATTGTATTCTTGATAATCGCCATTCTAATTGAGGGGAGATGGAATCTTAGGGTAGTTTTGATTTGCATTTCTCTTATTACTAGAGATGTTGAACATTTTTTCATATGTCTGATGATTTCTTGTAGATCTTCTTCTGTGAAGTGTCTATTCATTTCCTTAGCCCATTTGTTGATTGGATTATTTGTATTCTTGGTGTAGAGTTTTTTGAGTTCTTTATAGATTCTGGGGATTAGTGCTCTATCTGAAGCATGATTGGCAAAGATCTTCTCCCACTCTGTAGGCTCTTTCTTCGCATTGCTGATAGTTTCCTTTGCTGAGAGAAAGCTTTTTAGTTTGAATCTATCCCAGTTATTGATTCTTGTTTTTATTTCTTGGGCTAAGGGAGTCCTGTTAAGGAAATCTGATTCTAAGCCAACATGTTGAAGATTTGAACCTACTTTTTCTTCTATAAGATGAAGGGTCTCTGGTCTGATTTTGAGGTCCTCGATCCATTTTGAGTTGATTTTTGTGCAGGATGAGAGATAGGGGTTTAGTTTCATTCTGTTGCATATGGATTTCCAGTTTTCCCAGCACCATTTGTTGAAAAGGCTATCTTTTCTCCATTGCATATTTTGGCCCCTTTGTCTAGTATGAGAAAATTGTATTTATTTGGGTTTGTGTCCATGTCATCTATTCTGTACCATTGATCCAACTGTCTATTCTTGGTGCCAATACCATGCTATTTTTGTTACTATTGCTTTGTAAGATAGTTGAAGGTCTGGTATTGTGATACCCCTGCTTCACTCTTCCTGCTAAGGATTTCTTTAGCTATTCTGGGTTTCCTATTCTTCCAGATGAATTTCATAATCACTTGCTCTACTTCTGTAAGGTATGTCATTGGGATTTTAATTGGAATTGCATTGAATCTGTATAGCACTTTTGGTAGTATGGCCTTTGGTCAATATTAATTCTGCCTATCCAAGAACATAGGAGATCTTTCCATCTTCTAAGGTTTTCTTTAATTTCTTTCTTTAGTGTTCTGCAGTTCTCATTGTGGAGGTTTTTCACCTCTTTTGTGAGATTGATTCCCAAGTATTTCATTTTTTTTAAGACTATTGAGAATGGGGTAGTTTTCCTAACTTCTCTTGCTGAAGATTCATCACTTATGTATTAAAATGCATGAGATTTGTGAGCATTGATCTTATATCCTGCTACTTTACTGAATTCACTTATGAGTTCTAAAAGTTTTCTGGTGGAATTTCCGGGTTCCTCTAAATATATAATCATGTCATCAGCAAACAGGGATAGTTTGAGTTCTTCTTTTCCTATTCATATCCCTTTAATTTCTTTGGTTTGTCTAATTGCTCTGGCTAGAGTCTCAAGGATGATGTTGAATAGAAGTGGTGAAAGACGGCATCCCTCCTTGTTTCAGTTTTTAGGGGGACTGCTTTCAGTTTTTCACCATTTAGAATGATATTGGTCATAGGCTTAGCGTAGATGGCCTTTACAATGTTAAGTAATGTTCCCACTATCCCTATTTTTTCTAGTGTTTTGAGCATGAAGAGATACTGTATTTTATCAAATGCTTTTTCTCCATCTATTGAAATAATCATGTGATTCTTGACTTTAAGTCTGTTGATATGGTGAATGACATTTATTGATTTCCGGATGTTGAACCAACCTTGATCCCTGGGATAAAACACACTTGATCGTGGTGCACTATCTTTTTAATATATTTTTGTATGCGATTTGCTAAAATTTTGTTGAGAATTTTTGCGTCGATGTTCATTATGGATATTGGTCTGAAATTTTCTTTCCTCGATGTGTCTGTCTGGTTTAGGTATCAGGGTGATATTGGCTTCACAGAATGAGTGTGGTTGGGTTCCCTCCTCTTCTATTTCATGGAATACTTTGAGGATATTGGAATGAGCTCTTCTTTAAAGGTTTTGTAGAACTTGGCTGAGAACCCATCTGGTCCTGGACTTTTCTTTGTTGGTAGGCTTTTGATGACCTCTTCTATTTCATTGCTTGAAATTGATTTATTTAAGTTGTGTATGTCCTCCTCCTTCAGTTTAGGTAGTTCATATTTCTCTAGAAACTTGTTGATGTCTTCGAGGTTTTCTGTTTTGTTGGAGTATAGATTTTCAAAATAGCTTCTAATTATGTTTTGTATTTCACTCATGTCTGTAGTGATATTTCCTTGTTCATTCCGAATTTTAGTAATTTGATTTTTCTCTCTCTTTCTTTTTGTTAGTGTGGCTAAGGGTTTATCATTTTTTTTGTTTTTTTCAAAGAACCAACTCTTTATTTTGTTAATTTTTTCTATTGTTTCTTTTGTTTCAATTTTGTTGATTTCAGCTCTGATTTTAACTATTTTCTGTCTTCTACTACTTTTGGTGTTGGTCTGCTCTTCTTTTTCTAGGGCTTTGAGCTGTAGTGTTAAATCGTTTATTTGTTGATTTTTTCTTCTTTTGTTGAATGCGCTCCATGAAATAAATCTTCTTTTAAATACTGCTTTCATAATGTCCCAGAGATTTTGTTATGTTGTGTCTTTGTTCTCATTTACTTCTAAGAATTTTTTTATTTCACTCCTGATGTCTTCTGTTCTCCATTCATCATATAATAGCGTATTATTTAATCTCCAGGTGTTGGAGAAGTTTCTGTTTTTTAGTCTGTCATTTATTTCTAATTTCAATCCATTATGATCTGATAGAATACAAGGTAGTATCTCTATCTTCTTGTATTTGCTAACAGTAGCTTTGTGGCATAAAATATGGTCTATTTTAGAGAAGGATCCATGTGCTGCTGAGAAGAAAGTGTTTTCATTCTTTGTTGGATGGTATATTCTATACATGTCCATTAAGTCTAAATTATTGATTTTGTTATTGATTTCTACAGTTTCTTTGTTCAATTTTTGTTTGGAGGATCTTTCCAGTGGTGAGAGAGGTGTGTTAAAATCACCTAGTATTATTGTGTTGTGGTCTATTTGATTTCTGGAATGGAGAAGGATTTGTTTGATGTATATGGATGAGCCACTATTTGTGGCATTGATATTTATGATTATCATGTCTTGCTGATTTATGCTTCCCTTAAGCATTATGAAATGTCCTTCTGTATCCTTTCTGACTATCTTTGACTTGAATTCCACATTATCTAAAATGAGGATGGATACTGCAGCTTTTTTGCTGAGTCGATGACTTGAATTCCACATTATCTGAAATGAGGATGGATACTGCAGCTTTTTTGCTGAGTCGATGTGCATGGTATGTTTTCCCCCATCCTTTCACCTTTATTCTGTGTGTATCTCTTTCTGTGAGATGAGTCTCTTGCAGGCAGCAAATTGTTGGATCTTTCTTTTTAATCCCATCTGCCAGTCTATGTATTTTGATTGATGTATTCAGGCCATTAACATTCAGGGTTATTATTGATATATGATTTGTATTCCTGGCCATTTGGCTCATTTTTTTTTTTTTTGACACAACTTTGTTTCTCCTTTATTTGGCTATTCCTTTAGGCTAGTTCCTGCCTTTGCTGATTTACATCATTTTTTTTCATCTCTTCCTCATGGAATATTTTGCTGAGAATGTTCTGTAATCCCAGGTTTCTTTTTGTAAAATTCTTTTAGCTTTTGTTTATCATGGAAGGATTTTATTTCATCGTCAAATTTGAAGGTAAGTTTTGCTGGGTATAAGATTCTTGGTTGGCATCCATTTTCTTTCAGAGCTTGAAAAATGTTGTTCTAGGCCCTTCTAGCTTGTAGGGTCTGGTTTGAAAAATCTGCCGATATCCGTATTGGTTTTCCCCTGAATGTAATTTGATTCTTTTCTCTCGCAGCCTTTAAAATTCTGTCTTTATTTTTTATGTTAGGTATTTTCATAATAATGTGCCTTGGTGTGGGTCTGTTGTAATTTTGTGTATTTGGAGTCCTATAAGCCTCTTGGACTTGATTTTCCATTTCATTCTTCAGATTTGGGAAATTTTCTGATATTATTTCATTGAATAGATTATTCATTCCTTTGGTTTGTTTCTCTAAGCCTTCCTCAATCCCAATAATTCTTAAATTTGCCTTTTCATGATATCCCATAATTCTTGTTGATTCTGTTCATGATTTCTTACCATCTTCACTGTTTGATCAAATTTTTTCATGAATAAATATTTTGTCTTCAATACCTGAGGTTCTGTCTTCCAGGTGTTCTATCCTATTGGTTATGCTGTCTATGGAGTTTTTAATTTGGTTTTTTGCCTCCTTCATTTCAAGGATTTTCTTTGTTTTTTTTTTTTCAATATCTCTAACTCTTTACTGAAATGATCTTTTGCTCCCTGTTTTTGCTCTTTTAACTGTCCATTGGTGTGATCATTCAATGCCTGCATTTGCTCTTTCATCTCATCATTCAATGCCTGCATTTGCTCTATCATCTCCTCGTTTGCTTCCCTGATCATTTTAATTATGTACATTCTGAACTCCCTTTCTGACATTTCTTCTCCCATGCTGTCATTGGATTTTGTTGCTATATTATCTAGGTTTGTTTGGAACATTTTCTTCCTTGTTTTCTCATATTGTCTGTTATCTACCCCTCTAGTAGTGAAACTCTGGGTTATTGCAAATTTCCTCTATTGACTAATATTGTCTCTGTAGATTTCCAATAAGTCACCTCTTAGCCTTCAGTAGCCTGAAGTCTTGGAGGAACTTGATAATGCGGTGTTTCACAAGGAAGCTGCCCCTCTAGGGGTGGTGTCCTTCAGGTGGAGTATATTCCCTGTCAGTAGGCAGAGGTGCCTCCATTTGTTGACTGATGGTCAGCCAAAGTGGGCCTAGACTGCAGACTGGGGCATGTCTGAATTGGGTCTGTGTGTCTGGTTCTACTGCCCTGGTGGGAAAGCTTCGCCCAGTGGGGAAGACTTACCCTGTGGGGAAGTTTCGTTTGCAGGTCTCCTCTGAGAAGTTCCCTTCGGTCCAAAACTACCACCTGGACTGGGAAGCCCTCCTCTTCGATGGGGTCCTGACCTACCACCTGGGCTGGGGAACCTGGCCGTGTGAGGGATTCCCCAGCTGAGCCGCCCCACCTCTGCTACATTCCCTGGGGACCAGAGCTACCGTTCTGGGCCTCGTACCCTCACTCTGCCACGAAGCCTCTCGCTGTGCAGCCCTCCTTTGCAATGCTCCTGGTTGACTGGGTTCTCGGCTCCAGGGGAGTCTCACTGGGCCACTCTACTTCGTGTAGTTCCCTGCATTTCAGGACTACTGCCATGTCCAGGGAGCCTTGCCCAGTGGGAGAGACTTACCTGGAGGCTCTGAGTTGGTCCCGAGTCTCTCAATACCTCCTCTTCTTGACTCCTGGGTCTTGTCAAAGGTCCTCTAGCCTCCTGTAGATGTCTCAGGAAGGGAGCTGCCCTTCCAATTATGATGGCCACGCCCTCAGGAATAATTCAAAATGCCTGCACCAGCCTATAAAGAAGCCTCTGGCTAGCTCTGCGATGCAGGCGGGCTGGCTGGTCTGCCGACTTGCTCCGTGATGGCGACAGACCTCAGCGTGGTGGTCGGGCAGGGTCGCTCGGTGATGGCGCAGTCCTCAGTGCAGGGGTCAGGCGGCATCGCTTGGTGATGGCGCTGTCCTTGGTAATGGCATCTGTCTTTGGCCTGGTGGTTGGGCGGGTTGGCTGCCCGCTGCCTAGCTCCGCAAGGCAACCGGGTTGGGTGCCTGCCTGCTACCTATGTGATGCAGGTGGTCGGACTCACCGGCCAGCTGGCTCTGCGACTCAGGTCAGCCATTCTTTAGCACCTGTTCCTTTCCAATAGTCTTTTCTATGACCTCAACTTCCTATGATTCTTCTACCTTCTGAAAAGAGACATGATCATTTTTACAGAACTAAAGTACACATATCTAAGAATATTCTTTATCTGGTAATATGATTGATCAATTTTTAATGTAATATTTGAAAACAAAATCTACTCTTTGAATGGCTTGAGAAGGTTTTTGTAATCTGGCATCATTTTATCTCCTTGGGAGTAAACTTGATGCTTCTGTAATAAATTGTATGAGATTCTCCTGACTACCCAAGTAGCTGCTGATGTTTGCCCATCATTGTAGCAAAGGTCAAATAAAGAGTAACATTAAAACAAAGACTGAATCATATGTCATATGTGATTCAGACATATGTAAGATATTAAAAAATCATTTATAAGTCAAAGTGATTTTAACATGGAAGCACAATTAGTCTGATTACTTTATATAATAGACTTTGTCTGGATTAAAGAATAAAAGGTGAGATGAGAAAGGTTTCTGTCTTTTTGAAATGCAATACAACATCCACTCCATCACGTTTTTTATATTTGAAAGCAAAAAAAAGAAACAAAAAGATAAAAAGTAACAAAAGAATGTAACACTGTACTTCAACTCCAGGAGAAATAATAATTGAACAATAGAATCCTACAATGACTTCTTGTCAATTGACCCCTCAACCTTTAATGATTATGAAGAAAATTAAGAATAAAGAAAGTTCAAGAGAAAATTTCTATGTGCAGATAAACTATTTAAGGAATATATATGTCTCTGGTGAATTTCTAAGGTATCTAGCCAGATAGGGAATATTTTTTTGACTCTCTATTTTTCATAGATTACTATTTAATGCTCAACACATCTATATGTTTATCAACAGAGGGACACAGTTATTGACTAACTCAGAAAGGTTACATACTCTAGCTTCACAATCTGAATTGATTCTGTGAATAAATGCAATACACTCTCCTTTTCTCTCGCCCACATAATGCACTTATTCACACACACACTCCCCACCCATTTTCCTGCCTTGAAAATGAGGACAATACTAGTGTGACTCCTGAGGATTTATCAGGGTTAAATAAATAATTGAATGATTGGATGAGAGAGGCAATGAAAGTATGAAAGTGTGAAATTGGACTGTAAAGCAATACAGACGGTGAAGGCAAGAGCAGATTTAAGTGCCAAATGAAATACTGCAATACAAACTGGAGCCATTAGTTCACAAAGTGCTCTGAAGATTCCAGGAGAACCCAGGATTCTATGGGCTGTGATTTGAGACTTCTTTTCCCAGTGAAACAATATATATCTCAGGAAGCAGCACTAATATTTATAAAGTGAAGATTCTCTGTTCTTGAGGAGATGAGATTTCAGGGGGGAAGATGAAGTTCTTTTTAAGAGTGCAGACTTACAAAAAAAAAAGAAAGAAAAGCACAACTTCAGCTACAATTCATTGGCATAAAGAAGAAAAAATAGGAAATCCTAATGTGATCAAGGACGTCCTTTAGCTTAGGAGGTGACAGAGCTAAGAGACCCTCAAAAGTCCTTCCATGCAGGCAGCTTGTGAACCTATATGGAGTGTGGAAAGACCATAACGTGGAATATAGCTGCTTAAAGATGCTGGAGTTCTTGCCATATAAGCCTATAAAAAGTTAGCATAGAATCCATCTACAGGACCTGGGAAGAGGAAGCATGTCTGCCCAACCAGCATTGCCTAATGCTCTACAATTTTCAAAAACTGGACAGTATGGCCAGCCCCTGGGTGTGGCACTGGGTTGCAAAGGAATGTCACAGTCACTCAACTAACCCCATGCTGTGCCTGGACACTTCTTTTGCTGTGCTCCAAAGAAAGGAAATGTAAGATGACCTTTTATATCCTTGTCAAACGTGGGCTCTACCTGCCATGGAAAAGGAAGAATAAACATTCCAGTTATTTTAAGAAAGGAAAATGCCTGAATTCTTCTGATCTCAATGAAGTCCACTTACCAAGCTGCTTTGATTTTATCAGTTTTGAAAGAGTGATAAAGTTTTACAGTAGACTTCATGCTTGATCTTAATCAATACGATTTTGTACATTCTCCTGCTCTTAGGAATCAGAAAATAAGACAGAAAATCATTGAAATTTTTTCCTTGGCTACTTTATGCTGAAAAATCAATTCTTTCACCTCTGTGGGGAGGAAAAATGGAATTTTCATGGAAAGTAATAATTCTAGAATTGCTTCCCACCATAAGAAAGCAACCTAGCCATGCTGTAACTTTTAGGAGAACGCTGTGTTGGGCAGAGGGTCCTAACTCCATATTTTGATACCAGTTCAAGCCTTTATTTATACTTTGAACTCTTCATAGAGCTGTGCTTACTTGGGAAACTTTTTGAACTGAAGAAAGCAAACTTCAGAATGGTGCCATGCCAGCCCCCTTTTTGTGGGGCTCCAGTAGCCTGTTAGGAGACAGGCATCCCTCAAGGATTCCTACAGGCAATTATCTGCAAAATTATTTTACAAAGGAATTCCTGCATCATGAGGGCACTCCAAAATCACAATAGAATAACTATTAGTTTCTCCTATTTTCTCTAATATGACATTGGCACTTTGCTTTTTTTAATATTCTCCCACTAAAGAAAATAAGGATCAAAACTATAAAACATGTTTCAAAAATCCAGGTGGCAATCTGGGTCAATGTGTTCTTATGTCAAAATACCTGCCATTGATTCCTGTCTGCATGACCTGTTAGTCATGTGACTTTGAATAAGTCATCTCAGGTCCACCCTCCCATTGCTGTATTTTTCACAGATGCTGGGTGGACCAGAGTCCCAGTAGGAAAGCACTTTTGATGAGCATGTTAAATCCTCACAGTGACTCTCAATTTAAGTCACTTCGGTTTGCAATAGTCGCAGTTCCCTTTTCTAAAGATACTGAGTAAGACCCTCAGTTGTTTCTGCTCAGTGAAATCCCAATTCTGTTTTCTCCAGAGAAAGGGTTTGGTCCTTTTCCTCTAAGCATAGCATCCATGTCAAACCCAATCTCTTTATTGGTCTAAATCAAATATTGAATTATTTGTGAGGGGAATTATGTTATTAAAATCCATGTATGTTAAGTTTATTACAATCAAATTATTATTATCCCCTTACATGTCCCCTGGATAAACCATTGCTTTTATATTTCTATATATTAAAACTTTATATATGGAAACAGTGCATTTTTTCTTATGAATGTAAACAAGATTTCTTCTCACAGAAAACATGTAATACTGATATTAATAATAAAAATAGTTAAACTTTATTGGACACTTAATGTTTAAGGGCCTTGGCAAGAGGCTTTGAATGTAAATAATATTAATGGAGCTCAACAATCCTGTGATGATCCTAACACTCTGGCTATATGGACAAAGAAACTGAAAAATTCCTTTATTTGGGCTCTGCATACTGCTTTTTACCCCTAGGTAATTCTGCCTTGTGAATAGCTTCAAGGTCTGAGATTATTTTCTATAGGCTAATCTCACCTGAAGGCTAAGATTTAACAATATGCAGATGGCCTCTTAAGTAGTTGCAGTGGGTACTTATTGTCCCCATTTTATACAAGGGAAACAGGGAGAAAAAGACAAGACTTACACATTTTCTCCTAAATCCTCAAATGGTTTAGTACTCCATTTATAGCAAGGCTAGAGTAAAAACTTGGATTCAGCTTTAAAATTGGAAACTCCAAATAGAGCTGCAAGTACTTTTCCTAAAAATTAAAGAAACCTGGCAACCACAAAATTAAATTTGTCCAATCCCCAAAATAGTACCTCCGTAATGAATGTGGTTATTCATGAAGGCCCGTGAATTAAATGGAAACCTTCCAGCTCCAACCCCCTACACAGTCCCACATGCACAAAGACACACACAGGCACAAATTCATCTTTACAGCTATCAGCAAGCAGTCGAATGTGTACGTACATTACCAGGCTGTGACAGTAAGCACGTGCTTACACTGAGGCCGGCTGTCACGCTCCCTGCCTCTGGAATGGCTGAGGTTCCCATCCCTTTTGGATGCTAGTGAGAAGGACAGGCTTTGAAACTGTCATGGGGGAAGCTCAACTTCACCTTCAACCTTCCATCCTGTGTTTATTCACCTTCATCTGTGAGATGTTAAAGGCAAGGGAGGAACTTACCTCAGGGCTGCCTGAAGGAGCTGTGGGGAGAAGACAGTAAGCAACTTTTCTCTTTTTTCTCCTCCACCAATGACTTCCCAGGTTTGCATTCAAGTTTCAAAAGGCTGACTGTGTCATGGAATGCGGAATGGTCACCAACCATACCAATCATCACATTCTCTTACCCTAGATCGGTTTTATCACCTCAGAAGAATGATTTAGTGTGATTTCTGCTTTCAGCCAGCCACATGACCTTGGGTAAATCACTAAACATGTTTCAATGCTTTTTAGCTCCTTATAATGCAAAGTGCATCAGACTTGCACCACAGCTGAGTTCCTATGCCAGCTTTCCATCTTACTATCTCCCAGACATTTAGGCAAAGCTCTTTTGATGCCTTCCTTTCTTATGAAGAATAAGGATCACTACTTTCCAGAACTTTTATCATTTATATGAAGATTAAATGAGGGGGATATTCATACATGCACATATGCACATAGACACAAACATATACACACATGTAAATATAACATGTAAGTACATAACAAACATATTTATGTATCTATATATAATATACTTGTATAACAAACACAACATTCAGTATATATTTATATGTGCATATGTATATGATGCTCTTTGTGCTCTACGTTCCATGCAAATATAACAGATTGAGATCATGTCTATTGTACGTGGACTAAGTGATGTGCAGTCTGAGAAGGTGCCATGAGCTCCCCCATTTGCTTCTACCACTTCTTTGTGACAGCACTGTATTAAGTCTGGTGGAGATGGACAGAGCACCAAATTCCCTGGCTGCCCTTTAAGTCAACATCCACCAGGTTTTATTCTTTCTCAGTTGTTTCTCTTGTGGGACTCCTGTGAGACAGAGGCATTAATATGATATAAATGGCTATAAAAATGGTCATCCCAGACCTCCTAAAGGAGCCTAGGTTGGGATCCCAATGCACACTTTGTGCCCAAACTTAGGTCAGGACTTCTGTGCTTAACTTGTACTCAGAAATGGACTTCACAATCAGAAAAGTCTGTCTTGAAAGTAACAACATACTGTTAAACTGAGAAGAAACTAGAAGCAAAAATTAAATAGAAGCTGAAGCTTCTTCCATCATAATTTATCAGGTAAGCAACACAGACATTAAACAGTATTTGATATTAAAGAAATCTCATAGGAAAATCCTCTTCTGTTCTCTCCCTGCCTTTCCCTTTTTACTCCTCTCTCTTTTCCTTTCCCAGATAACTAAGTACTTGCTTTTAAGGAAGGGTTATTACTGGGGCAAACTTTACAACTTTGCCAAGGCAAATAGATTTCACATTTTGGTCCTGGCTGGTATTTCCCACATGGCATGCTTATCTAGTTAAAGAAAAAGTAAGAACAAAGATGCCTCTGTTTTATGTAGCAGGGATCCAAGTTGCAAGAAGGCAGGACTGAAAAATACATTTCCCCTCCTCTTTTGAGAATGCTCTGGGTGCCAGACTACTGCTTCATCTGCTTTGCTACCCAGGCTCAGGGTTATTTATTTGTTTATTTATTCAAGGCACCAGAGATTGAACCTAGGAGCTCCTGACCATAGAGCCACATCCCCAACCATTTTTATTTTTTTATTTTGAGACAGGGTCTGGTTAAGTTTTCTAGGGTCTTGCTAAATTGCTGAAGCTGACTTTGAGCTGGCAATCCTCTTGCCTTATCCTCCCAAGCTCCTGGGATTATTGGCATGCACCACTGTGCTTGGCTAATGATCTTATATTTTAGAAGAAACTGGTCCACTTGTTCCTACTGTTTTTGGTCCATTTGCCTAACGGTTTTTACCTTTGGGTTAACAAAACTCCTGGAGCTGCCAATTTCCCAGACAGTTTTTCTCCACCTATGAAAGGAACACAAAGAGATCAACACTTTGTGGCATTTAAAGAGGATTCTGCCCTTAAACCTATCTGGGAGCTTGTATCAGGGGTAACTGCTAAGGTTTCTCTTGAGAAAGGAACCCATTAAAGCAGCAATGAGCCCTCTCACCAATCCTCCCAACTACCCAGGAGTGGGATCAGTTGAAGTTAGGAGACAGTTGTCTGACATTGCACCTCCTCAGGGTCAACTTGACTAATCACAGGTCTCAAGGAGAGAGGTCAGTACAGGAACCAGTGTTCCAGAGGGCAGGAGAGCATCATCAGTTGTGACAGCTCAGACCAAGAAGACATATCTGGACAACAGCAGACTGACTCTGACATAAACCTCTGTAGTATGAGGTACCCGAACTTATCCACCAACTTTCTTGGTCCATGGAAGTGTGAACAGATATCTGCTGGCCATACTTCCTTCTGAGTGATATGCAGTACCAATGTCACTCACTCACAACCTGTTCAGATATGTGACAATCTCTGCCACCTTGTGTATCCCAGTCCAAGTCTTACAAAATATATTGATTCATGTCTAAAACTGCATTGCCTTCTCTTCAACCTGCAAGAGCAATTGTTTATTTGGCATATGATTTGAATATTTCAGAGAGGTACCAGTGAAGCTACTGGTAGCCACACAGTGAAACCTCACACATAAAAGCAGCCTCACCAATATATCAGTATAGTTCACTATGGTTCACTTGCAAAGAACTGGGCAGAGGCACAATTCACATATATTAATAGTATTCGGCCACTAAACCAGTGGCCCCAGGTGGTTGGCATTGTTCTTGTCATCGCCTCTAGAATCTCTTTAGCTAACTGATCTACTGCTGTGACTCTGCAGCAAAGGGATTTCCCACATGAAATGCATCCTGAACAGGATCTATCACTGATCAGAATCTCAGTTGATAAGGAAGAACCTAAGGGAGAAATTCAGGGAATAGGCTCAATTCAGCTTACAGAATTTTGTTTTTGCCTTTGGTGGAAAATACTCATTTTAAGAGATCGACCAGTGAAATACAAGAACATATGTTGTCCAGTCACAAATGGACATGCCTGGTGTTTTAACATTTGCAGTGCATGTGTACTGTGTAAAGAGATGTGAACTATGCTGCTCCACATCTCTGGGTTTGTTTTTAAGGTTGAAGATCTATTGAGGATTTGCAATCTTCAAGGCTTAAGAGAAAAATTTGTGGTTCATATATTTGGTTTATATATTAGTATGCATACACTCATGTTTAAAGACTGGCACAGAACTGTGATGTTCTTGTGGAAGGCGTATAAGAGAGTCAGCATGAGGGGTTGGAGTGCTAACACTGTTTCCCCACAACATATCCTAGACAATCTTTTTTTTTTGTTATTTCATTTATATCTAACTTTATAGATTGGAAACAGGCTTATAAAGTTAATGAATATACCTAAAATTAAATGCAATAGAAGGTAGCAGAATTAGAAATTGGAACTAGGACCTAGGACTCTGAAGCCCATGTCCTTTTTCCAACTCACTCCTGCTTTATATGTTACTTTTTTATGTGTTGAGTCTGACTGATGATTTGAGCAGGCAGTGGCCATGCATCCTTTCCTTACCAGTCAGCATCTCTGGTGAGTGGCAGTTGAATTTACAAAAGAGCATCAAGAGTAGCCATGGGAAGCTGGACCTAGCATTGAGCCACTGTCCTGTTTTTTTTTTTTTTGTTGTTGTTGTTTGTTTTTTTTTTGTTTCTTTGTTTGTTTTGTTTTGTTAGGAGTTTCCTAATATCTCTTCAGCAGGTTCTGATTTTGTGGTCTATGTCTTTATATAAAACAGTAATTCTGTAGAGTTCTTGCACCCAGTCCTGTATGGTATGAAGGTAAAATATATCATTAACCATAGCTCATAATCCAGGGGAGTCACAGAGTTCTGGAGTCAAGGACTCAACATGGAGTTTTGCCCTGACGACAAGGCACTGGGCAGAGTTGCCAGCCTCTACCTCCTTGCCTATTATCTTAGTCCATTCAGTCTGCTGTAATAATACCATGAACCAGGTAGCTTTTAAAGAACAGAGATTTGTTTCTCATTGTTATGGAGGCTGTAAGTCCAAGACCAAGCTGTTGCCAAACTCAGTTTCTGATGAGGGCCTGCTTTCTGCTTTGTAAGTGTACATTCTAGCCATGTCCTCATATGGTGGAAGTGAAAAGCAGCTCTGTGGTGACTCATTCATAAGGGCATTAATCCTCCTGATCATGAGGGCTCATGAGAAAATGTCCTTGAAAAACAAGTTGTAGTTAACCAAATATACCAATAGGAACAGGTTTTCTAGTTTGAGAAAAATAAGATACATAAGACATGGAAGCATGAGGGAGCATGGCTCATCTTAGAAATGGTATTCAGGTCAGCATGACTATCACGTGAAAATGATGGGGAGGCAGGGAAGGTGAGACTGGAGAAGTAGATGAAGATCACTCATGTTTGGGATGGTGGTGATGGAAGAGCCATGGGGAATCGCACAATCATGTCTGTATTGTCTAAAGATTACTCTAGTGGTTAGTGGGGAAGAAGGTGGAAGGAAGCAGTGTTACATCCTAGGTGGAGACATTGGGACTCTCAACCAGCATTTCTTTAGCCTGTAGACATACTTTATCACTTAGAGGGTTTTAAATATCCTGATGTTCAGCCAGGTGTATGGCACATTCTTGTATTTTCAGCTACTTGCGAGGCTGAAGCAGAATAATCACTTGAGTCCAGGAGTTCAAGACCAGCCTGAGCAACACAGTGAGACTGTCTGATTTTTTTTTTTAATTCTGACATTCCTTCTGTGTCCCAAACCAATTTCAGAATCTCTAAGGGTGGGTGGGACCCAGCACCAGTAGTTCTTAAGTTCCATAGGTGACTCCAATGTGTGGTCAAGGTTAAGAAACTAGTTTAAATTGAAACAGAGGCAATGGAAGAGAAGAAGATGTATTTTTAAAAGGAAATAATAAGTAAAAAATCCCAGAAAGGGAGTGAATATTAGATGTAAGGGTGGGGAAAATGGAGCACTCACAAGTTTCTGACTCAGAAGATCAATTTGGTAAATAATGAACTAAGGAAATAGTTACAGAGGAGCATGGGTTTGAAAGAATGGGAGAGGAGTTCACTATTGTTCATGTTAGTCTTGCTGTATCTGAGATATCTGTAATATCAGAGTACTCAATTTCATAGTCTTAAGTGAATGTTGATAGGAGAGAGAGTCTGGATTTCAAATGCCATCCAAGGGAACTGTGATGAGAAGGGTGTAGAGTTCACCTCCAATACCTGAAGAACAAGCTACTTTCAGGACATGTGGAGTACAATAATGTCCTTTGGGAACTTGAAAACATTTGTCACCCATTTATGTCATCTACTGGTTTAACATATATTGGTTGGTTTTAAAATAACCTAGATTTAAAATTACATCAGTATGATAAGTCATATTAAATTATGAGGAGTCATTTCTTCAGTGATGGCCTGAGTTGAGCAACTGGAAACAGCTGATATAGAAAACATTAAGAGCTCCCACCGCTGAGAAAAATGAACAAATAAAGTCAGTATGCTTAGGTTTATCCATAAGGTTGAAAATGATTAAGATAATATATTAGACAGAATAAAATTAGAAGGGGGAAGAGGGAATGTAGAGAAGAAAGGGGAGAGAAAAAGGAATTTTAAAAGGTTTAAGGAAAGCTTAATGGAATTTTTACAATACCAAAGTGTTTTGTGGTAATTAAATATTATGATTTTGCTCATAAACTGAGAATACGTAAAGAATATAACTCTGTGGTAGAGTACCCCTGGGTTCAATCTTCAGTTAGTATGAAAATAAAAAAAAATCAGTAAAGATAGGAGACATAAATAAATAATTGCATACAATCTTATAGATTCAGTGGCAACCTGCAGAAAAGAGAACATCCATTTTTATCCCCATCTAGATCTTTCCCTCTGAACTCCAGTTCTATATAACCAACTCCTGATGTGGCTCCTGCACTTAGATGTCTCAGTAAAGACATCTCTAATAAAAAATATCCTAAGTCTTAAAAGTTGTTCTTCCTACTTCTTCTATCATTCAAAAACAAAAAGAAAGTAAAACCCAGCACACATAAATAACAACATTTCACTAAAAACAAATAAACAACTAACAATTTAGACCACTTCTGATCTCTCCTACCTCAGTGAGAGAACACCATCCTTTCAGTTCTATAATCCAGAAATACAAAAATTACGCATGATACCACTTTCTTCTTTATCGACTAGTCACACTTTTAACCAAGTCCTTTGATGTTTATCTCCTAAATGTTCCTTGATATCCTACTCTCCATACCCAGCTCCATTGCACTAATTCAATCTACCATCTTATCTGTGTTAAGACATTGGTGACTCAATTGTTCTACCCTTTCTCTCTGGTCCCTTTTCCATTTTCAGTCCTTCTGCATTCTGTAGCCTAAGTGTTCTTTTCAAAATGCCAATTTGATCCCATCATTCCTCTACTTAACACCGGGCAATAACTTCTCAGTTCTCTTGGACTAAAGACCAGAATTTTCGCTGTGGTTTGTAAGGCCTTACGTGGCCTAACCCTTGCCTTTCTCTCCATCTTCATCTCCTTCTAGTCACACCTGCAGCCACTGCTGTGTCCATTCCCAGTCGAATTGACTTCTAGGTTTCTTCTTGACCTTTAAACTAAATCTTTCCCATTTCAGTGTCTTTGCAATTGCTGTTCTTTCAACATGAAGTATACTCCCCTAAGAGCCAGTTCCTTTCAATGTCCTGGTTTCAGAGTAAATGTTACCTTCCAAAATAGAACATTTCTCAAAACTACCCATGTCCTGCTACCATATTACTTCATGGTTGTGATTCTTAAAATGTGACAATGGACCAGTATTATGAGCATCACTGAATTATTTATCATAAATGCAAATATTCAAACCCCACCCCAAACTTACAAATAAAGACTCAAGGTTAAAACAATCTCTGCTTTAATCAGCTCTTCAAGTGATGCAGATGCACACTCAATTTGGAAAGCACTCCTCTACTGTATCTTCCTCATTTTACTGACACAGGACTTTATTTTACATCTTTGGGGCAGAAGAGTATTTATCTTTTGCCTCTCCCCAAAGTAAGGTGGAGCTATGAAGACAGGGATGCTCTGTCTTCTTCACGGCCCTTACCTGAGCCCAGAGTACTGCCTGGCACATTATAGGCAGTTAATAAGTATTGCACCACCTGCACATGAACACTTTTTATTCCCATGGTGCCACATACTTCTTCAATGTACTATCCAATATTATAACTTTGAAATCCTTTATGATATTTGTCTAATAATTCTTGTCTTCCACCTAAATTGTAGTGTTTAATGTTAATAATATCACTTTATCCCTAAGTGAAGGACAGCATAGAACTTAACACAGATTAGATAGATGTTAAATATTATTTGAACACATCATCTATAAGTATTGATTTTGCTAACAAATATTTATTGAATACCCTCTATATGCCAGAGAATGTAAGGTTAATAGTGTAACCTTCTCAGTGTAAGGCTATATACTATTGAACATACAAATTATTCTCCTCATAGTGTTTATATTATTTAGAATGTAAATATGTATACATGCATACAAATATATATATATATAAGTTATTTTTCATCTTCTAACCATATTATGCCTGTTTTAAATTTTATTGCTCTCTCCTATATAAAGGGAGCTATCATAGTTTTGGTATCAATAGTGAGAAATCATGGTCTAAAGCAGTGGTCCTCAGACCTTCTGTTTAACTGACAAATAAAATCGGAGAAAGATAGAGACCAATGTCTCCTAGGTCATTTTTAATATTGCCAAACACATTAGTTACTTTTAGAAAGTACATTTTAATGTCAAAATCTACAAGTAAGATTATCTGAATACAAAATAAAATTGTCCAAGAAAGGACATAGGTTATCTTCAGACTAGATAAAATTTCAAAGTTATAGCAAAATGATAACAAAATTTTAGTTTCAATAAATTATATTGTGTTTAATGGTTTTATCATCAACTTGGAAGTATATAAGTATATATTTCAACATTTCACCATGAGTCATAGCTTACACATCCATTTTTTTGTCAGAATCATTATTAAAAGCAAGGTTCCCATGATAATCATAATAAATATAGAAGCATCACTTTCAGTGCTATTTCTCCTATTATGGAATATTCTTGGTGAGCTATAACTGCATCTGAAGACTTCTCTCTGAAGGGTTGCTGGACACTAGCTAGTGAGGGATGCAAGATAGAAGCTATTCTCAGATACAGTTCAGTCATGCCCAGGTTGCTGGTTACCCTGCAGGATTTATCTCCCAATGATGCAGACAAAATTTTATCTGAAATGGAGGACATAGACTCCCCTGAAGAGCTGTTGATCTGTTCCTTTGAATCTTGAATCTCATATTTTAAACCATCATCAAAATATTAAAAATGACACAAATACTCCTACACTAAAGCATGCACATAACTGAGAAATTATGTGACAGGCTCTGTGATAAGTAAGCATTTTATGTGCATAATATGATTAAATCACTGGAATAACTCTATGAAGGAAAGTGTTGCTAGCATCATGGTCTCTACCAGAGCAAACTGAGGTCCTGAAAGGTTAGATGATTGCCCAAGATCACACAGTTTATGAGTCAGAAGGTGAAGATTTAAATTAGGAGTCAGACTTCAGAACTGATACTCTTCCTTTTTGTTATCTTTGCAAACATCATAGGAATTTCCTTCTTAAAAATCTGAATATGTGAGTTTGCTACCTTTTACTACAGGTCAAAGTATTTTAATAGGCCTAAATCATGTCACTGGAAATTGAGCTGATCATGCTAGTCCTCAGTACAGGCCTGTGGGCAGCTCACCAGCACTGAGACATCCTGGCTCCCTTACAGTAGCTACATACTTTCAAAGAGGCCTAAATAGACATAAGGAAGTTGTGCTGTGGAACTAGAGGTGGACTCAGGACCAGTGATACCCAGAGGGGGCCCAGGGGCTGACTCTCCTAGGATACCACACACCCCATAGGAGGCTTACTTATTTTAGCCCAGAACCCCAATGTTGCCAAGATATCCTAGTTCTCACAACTTCAGGTGGCTTAATATATGCTGTGACATTTTGAGATGGCACTTGAGAGAGTCTCATAGATCCTGGTAAAAGTGCAGTGAAGAGAAACCAGGGTCAGGCTGTTGTGCTGGAGTGGCCACTCCACTTGATCTCCAATTTGAGGGGTCCAAGTGATGACAGAGATCTACAGACCTTGCTACCATACTTTTGGTTCTTTTCTTCTACCATCATTTGGGCATTCCAGTACCTCTTTCCTCCACCACTACCTAGAGCTAAGAGATATTTCATGAAAACTGGAAATGCAAACTTGCTCAAAATAAACAGGTTGGTCCACTTGGCTTATGTCTAAACTTCCCCCATCTTGAAGGAAGATGAAATCTGAGAAGTTGTAGAGATGAGGGAAATTCAGAATGAGGACATCAGAGAGGACCAGAGCACAGGAGTGTAACATATTAACAATTTAGCTCATTTTTTATTTCATGCCATTGAAAACTTTCTCTCAAATAATGAACTGTATATTGATTTTCAGTGAAGCTCTATTTTAATAACCATGATAGGAAAGTCTCTGATGAAAATAAATATCACCTTGCTTTTTGTAGGAGTCAGAAAAGTTTATCTCAGTGAGCTGTTCAGAGTAGAAATAAAGGTATTTTCATTTTTGTCAAAGTGCATCTATAGAGCCCTGGTAGTCACACACCCTGCATTGATTGACCTTGGCACTGAGCAATGACCTCAGTGACTTGACTTCTATCTGTGCTCCTTCTATCATCTCTCCCAGTAATAAAGGTGATTCAAGAGTGAATAAACAGAATGACAGGCAACAATGCTGTAGCTCTAAGCAACTTTCAGTCTTTGAACTTTAAGAGATGGTTGTATGTCACTACGTTCCTGCCACTTAGTTAATCGCTTTTAATGTGTATCTGAGCACATTGTAATGGCTATGGTGCAACTCATGAGACTGAGTTAAAAATAGCACATGGACATTTCCGCAGCCTTCACTGGACTGTGCACATCATCCTCGGATTGCCCTGACAGCAGGCTGACCTGGAAGGATTCCAGAAAAGGCGTTTCTGTGCTCCCTCTGCCATCAGTAACAATTTCACGTCACGATGCTGTTACTGTTAGACAGAGTTCAGAGTTAGTGGGACGCAGAGATAAGGTGCCCTAAATAAGTGCATGAAACGTATTTGGTTCACAAAAAGGTGAATCTCTCTAAAATATGCCAGGACTTTACTTTTACTTTACTCAACTTCAAGGGAAAATAGTCTAAAAACACTTATTCACATGCTATGGATGAATAATTGTGTCAAGTGATTCAAATATCTGTTTCCAATTTTATAAATTCTGAGAAGCTCTTAAGCCTCAAGTAATATGCACTGATATTCAGTCCAATTTTTCAGACCAGGGAGCTGAAGGCCACAAATAGCTCCAGATTCTCTCTGGCTCAATGAGCTGCTTGCATTTAATAACTGTTCAGTATTAAAAGCAACCAAATGTGTGCCCATCTGAAACAAACCCAACATGACTATTTCTGATCTTTGCCTTTTGCCTCTCCTGGTGGCATGGATGCCTCTTTTCTTCGCTTTCTATCTCTGAGAAAGCCTGCACTGACCAATATCTTTAGAGAACCAGTCAGCACACTAAATACTTTCCAGGGTCTTCTTCATCTCCTTACTCTGAGAAATGGGAAACAAGTTAGAACATAGGATTTTAACTACTGAGAGCCTGAAGTGCCTACCATTTCTCTTTTCTCTACCCTTAAAAGTCTATGACTCCACTAGCAATGTAAAAGTGTGCATTTTTCCCCATATCCACGCCAACACCTGTTATTGTTTGTGTGCTTGATAATAACCATTCACATTGGAATAAGATGAAATCTTAGCGTTGTTTTAATTTGCATTTCTCTAATTACTAGAGATGTTGAACACGTTTTCATATATTTATTAGTCACATGTATGTCTTTGGATTATGTAAAAGGAAATGAGAGGGAGGGGGGTATGAAAAATGGTAGAATGAGACAGACATAATTACCCTATGTACCTGTATGATTACACGAATGGTATGAATCCACATCGTGTACAATCATAGAAACGAAATGATGTACCCCATTTGTGTACAACAAATCCAAATGCAGTCTGTAAAAAATTAAAAAATAGATAAATAATTTTTTTAAAAAGTAAAAAATGTCTATGACTGACTTTGTGCCTCATCTTTTTAATCTTAAAGTAATATATTTGAAGTTAGTTTATTTTAAACACCATTATTGAGTTACAATTTTCATACTAAAATATCCATGTTACATGCACAATTCAATTGGTTTTTAGTAAAGTTAGAGTTGCATAACTATTCTCATAATTATTGAATGTTTTCATTACTCCAAAAAGCTCTCTCAGACCTATTTGAAGTGACTTGCTATACTTATAAAAATGCAATTTAACATAAACAAAAATGATTCTTTCTGGATTCCAATTGTATTTCAGGCATGTGCATGTCCTCAAGCCTGTGCCACTTAGTCTTGTTGCTTTACAGCAGATTTTGAAATCAGGAAGTGTAAATTCTCCAACTTTGTTCTTCATTTTCAATATTGGTTTGGCTGTTCTGGGTCGCTTGCTAATCTGTATGAATATTTGGATACGCTTATCAATTTTGAGAAAAAAAAGAAAGAAAAGAAAAAAAGGCAGCTTAGATTTTGAGAGGGATCGAGTTTAATTTGTTGATCAGTTTAAGGAGTATGCTAACCTTAATGTTGTCTTTCATTCCATGAACATTGGACATTTTCCCACTTTTTAAGTCCTAAAATTTCTTCTTATGATATACTATACTTTTCAGTGTGTTTTAGACTTCTTTTGTTAAATTTAACCCTAAATCTTTTATTTTTTGATGCAATTGTAAATAGAAGGGATTTCATAATGTCATTATCAAATTGTTCATTGCTAGTATATAGAAAGATAGTTGTGTTTGTATATTGCTTTTGTATCTTGTAAATTTGCTGAAATAATTTTAGTTATAATTTTTATATACTCCTTGCAATTTTCTGTATACAAGATCTTCACATAGAGGTAATTTTACTTCTTTCTTTCCCATTTTGTGTCTTTTTCTTGTGTAATTTCCCAGGTTAGAGCCTCCAGCATAATGTTGAATAGAAGTGTCAAGAGTGACATCCTTGTCTTGTTCCTGACCATGGGGAGAAAGCTTTCAGTCTTTCTCCATTAAGCATGTCAACCATGGATGTTTTATAGATGATTTTTACTGGGTTGAGAATGTTCCCATCTATTTCTGGATTTTTGAATTTTTTATATAAAAGGTATATTGGAATTTGTCAAATGGTTTGACAAATTTTGTATCTATAGATAAGAGTTTTTTTTTGTTTTTTTTTTTTGCTATTTTCATAAGAGTTATCAGTTCATGGTTTTGTTTTACTCTTAAATCTTTGGTTTTGGTAATTCTGTCCTCAAATGAGTTGCAAAGTATTCCTTCTTTTTTCCTTTCTTTTTCTTTTTCTTTTTCATTTCTTTTTTTTTTTTTTTTTTCTTTTGAGGAGTTTGCCAAGTATTGGTATTAATTCTCCTTTATGTGCCTCTTGGAATTTACCAGTGTAACTTTATAGGCCTGAGCTTTTCTTTGTGATAAGTTTTAAAAATTATAATATTTAATCTCTTTATTTGATATCAGCCTATTCAGATTATTTATTCTATCTCTAGTTAGTTTTAGCAGTTTTGTATCTGGAATTTATCTTTTTCATCTAAATTATCAAAATTGTTACATATAGTTCATCATCATAGTATGTACTTTTTTCTGATCCTTTTGATTTCTCCATGATTGGAAGTATTACTCTTTCATCCCTGACCTTAGTAATATGGATCACTCTCTCTCCTTTCTCTCTCCCTCTCTGTTTAGGTGCAGATTTCTCAATGTCATTAGTCTTTACAAAGGCCTATCTTTTGGCTTAATTGATTTTCTATATCAGTTTTAGTACCCTGTTTCATTTATCTCTGTTCTAATCTCTGTTGTTTCCTTCTATCACATTGTTTTGAATTTAGTTTTCTCTTCTTTTTCTAATTACTTATTTGGAAGATTAGCTTATTGATTGAGATATCTCTTCTTTGTCCTCTGAGAATTGCTTTAGTCGCATCTTGTAAGCTTATTGTATTGTGTTGTTATTTATCACAAAATTTTCTAATTTTTTGTTTTGATTATTTTCTGTGGTCCATTTGTTATTTAGGTGTGTGTTACTTAATTTCTACACCTTTTTTAATTTTTCAACTTCCCAAGTTGTTGATTTCTATTTTTGTTCTATTATTGTCAAAGAATGTATTTGTAAGGTTATAATTTGTTTTATTGACATAGCATATGATCAATTATAAAGAATGTTCCATGTGTGCTTAGTATGTATGTGAATTCCACATTTTGGGAAGAATCTGCTAGTAGAGTTGCTTTAAAGAGTTGTTGTATGGCTTCAAATTGACATGACTCCAGTCATCTTAAGTCATAACTCCTGTGATTGCTTCTGAGTGGCCATGACTAGTTTCCCCATATAGTTTCCAAGTGAACTATAAATAGATAAAACCACTGGAGTCATTTGTGGACTTTTATGAACCCACCCTGGCACCAGGAGTATGCCTGGCTCTTGGATATTAGCTTGAGATAAGCTATGTACATTCTAGCATGGATAAAGCCACTTATATCCTCACCCCATCTTTCTGGTCTAAATTATGGGGATACAGCTGATCTTGTTGCAAACCCAGGACCACACTTCTTTCACTCAGTTCCCATTAAATTGCCCTGTGCAATCCTGGATCTATCTGCCTCTTTCTTTGGTTTCACAGTATCTTGGGACCAGTTTTCACACACTGGGACTAGGGTATTCTGGAATAGTTACTGAAGTCCTAAATTTCCTTATTGATCTTCTGAATAGTTGCCTTGCGCATTATTGAAAGTGAGTTATTATGTCTCCAACTATTATTATTGAATTGTATATGTCTTTCTTTTATTTTGTCCAATTTTGCTTTTGTATCTATACTGTCATTAGATATTTTTGACTTTATAATTTTATGTCTTCTTGATGGGTTGATCTTTTTATTATTACAAAATTTTAATTTCTATTAACGTTTTTTCAAAACTCTAATTTTTTGAAGTTAGTTGAGTGTCTCTCCGATTCTTACAGTTCCTATTCACATGGAATACCCTTTGTGTCATTTTACTTTCAGTCTCTTATAGTTTTGAATCTAAAGTATTTGTGGTAGACAGCACATGGTTGGGTTTTGAAAAGTAAAATAAAATCAAAAAACCTCCTGGATAACATTTTCTGCCTTTGATTAAATTGTTTAATTCACTCATGTTTGACACTATTATTTATATGACTAAATTTATGTCTGCCATTGTTTTTTTTACTTTCTCTACCCTTCATCCTATTAACTCCTTTGTTCATCTTTTATTATATTCTTTTGCACTAAGTGAATGTTTTCTAGTGTAGTATCCTGATTTGCCAGTCATTTTTAGCTATGGTAGGCAAAAAAGTAAACCCAAATAGTCTCTATGTCTGACTGCACAGAACCATTACACAGAGTACCTCACACAGCAAGTGAGACTTGAAAATGTGATTAAGACTCTTGGTGTAGGAAAATCACCCTGGTTTTTCTGAGTGAATCCAGTGTAATTGCAAGAGTCTTTATAAGGGAAGGGGGAGGTAGGGAAGTTGGAGAAGGAGGCATGGAAAAAGAAAATGACAGAATGGTACAACTGCCAAATGGAATAAGGGAGGGGAACAGGAACTAGGACACGTAGGTGGTCCTCTGCAAGCCAGAAAGGGCAAGACCACAGTCCCCTTTCAGTTGCAAGAGGAGCACAATCCGACTTACTTCTTGATTTTGTCCAGTGGAACCCCTTTCAGATTTCCAGCCTCCAGAACTGTAAGATAATAAACTTGTCTGGTTTAAAGTCACTAAGTTTGTGGCAATCTGTTAAACCAACAACGGGAGACTAACACTCGATCTTCTTGAATTATTTTCTTTGTGGTTGTTCTAGGTCTTACAATATGCATTTTTACTTATTAGGATCTACTTCAGATATATACAACTCAATCCTAGTGAGAGATGGAAGGCTCTTCTCCTGTATAGCTCTCTTCTCTCTCATTCCTTTCTGTGTGCTGTTGTTGTTTTATGTTCTACGTATACTGCAAACCTGAAACTGCATGATTATTATTTTAAAGAATTCAAAAAATGACAAAATAAATAGTTGGTTCTTCGAAAAAATAAACAAAATTGATAAACCTTTAGCCACACTAACAAAGAGAAGACGAGAGAAAACCCAAATTACTAAAATTCGGAATGAACAAGGAAATATCACAACAGACATGATTGAAATACAAAACATAATTAGAAGCTATTTTGAAAACCTATACTCCAACAAAATAGAAAATTTCGAAGACATCAACAGGTTTCTAGAGACATATGAATTGCCTAAACTGAACGAGGAGGACATACACAATTTAAGTAGACCAATTTCAAGTAATGAAATAGAAGAAGTCATCAAAAGCCTACCAACAAAGAAAAGTCCAGGACCAGATGGGTTCTCAGTTGAGTTCTACAAAATCTTTAAAGAAGAGCTCATTCCAATACTTCTCAAAGTATTCCATAAAATAGAAGAGGAGGGAACCCTCCCAAACTCGTTCTATGAACCCAATATTACCCTGATACCTAAACCAGACAGAGACACATTGAGGAAAGAAAATTTCAGACCAATATCCTTAATGAACATCGACGCAAAAATTCTCAACAAAATTGTAGCAAATCGCATACAAAAACATATTAAAAAAATAGTGCACCATGATCAAGTGGGTTTCATCCCAGGGATGCAAGGTCGGTTCAACATCTGGAAATCAATAAATGTCATTCACCATATCAATAGACTTAAAGTCAAGAATCACATGATTATTTCGATAGATGCAGAAAAAGCATTTGATGAAATACAGCACCCCTTCATGCTCAAAACACTAGAAAAAATAGGGATAGTGAGAACATTACTTAACATTGTAAAGGCCATCTACGCTAAGCCCATGGCTAATATCATTCTAAATGGTGAAAAACTGAAAGCATTCCCCCTAAAAACTGGAACAAGGCAGGGATGCCCTCTTTCACCACTTCTATTCAATATCGTCCTTGAAACTCTAGCCAGAGCAATTAGAAAAACCAAAGAAATTAAAGTGATACGAATTGGAAAAGAAGAACTCAAACTATCCCTGTTTGCTGATGACATGATTATATATTTAGAGGAACCTGGAAATTCCACCAGAAAACTTTTAGAACTCATAAGTAAATTCAGTAAAGTAGCAGGTTACAAGATCAATGCACATAAATCTAAGGCATTTTTATACATAAGCGATGAATCTTCAGAAAGAGAAATTAGGAAAACTACCCCATTCACAATAGCTTCGAAAAAAATAAAATACTTGGGAATCAATCTCACAAAAGAGGTGAAAGACCTCTACAGTGAGAACTACAGAACACTAAAGAAAGAAATTCAAGAAAACCTTAGAAGATGGAAAGATCTCCCATGTTCTTGGATAGGAAGAAATAATATTGTCAAAATGGCCATACTACCAAAAGTGCTATACAGATTCAATGCAATTCCAATTAAATCCCAATGATGTACCTTACAGAAATAGAGCAAGAAATTATGAAATTCATCTGGAAGAATAAAAAACCCAGAATAGCTAAAGCAATCCTTGGCAGAAAGAGTGAAGCAGGGGGTATCGCAATACCAGATCTTCAACTCTACTACAAAGCAATAGTAACAAAAACGGCATGGTATTGGTACCAAAATAGAAAGGTGGATCAATGGTACAGAATAGAGGACACGGACACAAACCCAAATAAATACAATTTTCTCATACTAGACAAAGGGACCAAAAATATGCAATGGAGAAAAGATAGCCTCTTCAACAAATGGTGCTGGGAGAATTGGAAATCCATATGCAACAGAATGAAACTAAACCCATATCTCTCACCATGCACGAAACTAAACTCAAAATGGATTAAGGATCTCGGAATCAGACCAGAGACCCTGCATCTTATAGAAGAAAAAGTAGGTCCAGAGCTTCAACATGTCGGCTTAGGACCAGACTTCCTCAACAGGACTCCCGTAGCACAAGAAATAAAAGCAAGAATTAATAACTGGGATAGATTCAAACTAAAAAGCTTTCTCTCAGCAATGGAAACTATCAGCAATGCGAAGAAAGAGCCTACAGAGTGGGAGAAAATCTTTGCCAATCATACTTCAGATAGAGCACTAATCTCCAGAATCTATAAAGAACTCAAAAAACTCTACACCAAGAATGCAAATAATCCAATCGACAAATGGGCTAAGGAAATGAATAGACACTTGACAGAAGAAGATCTACAACCAATCAACAAACATATGGAAAAATGTTCAACATCTCTAGTAATAAGAGAAATGCAAATCAAAACCACCCTAAGATTCCATCTCACCCCAATTAGAATGGCGATTATCAAGAATACAAGCAACAACAGGTGTTGGCGAGGATGTGGGGAGAAAGGTACACTCATACATTGCTGGTGGGGCTGCAAATTAGTGCAGCTTCTCTGGAAAGCAGTATGGAGACTCCTTAGAAAACTTGGAATGGAACCACCATTTGACCCAGCTATCCCACTCCTTGGCCTATACCCAAAGGACTTAAAATCAGCATATTACAGAGATACAGCCACATCAATGTTCATACCTGCTCAGTTCACAATAGCCAGATTGTGGAACCAACCTAGATGTACTTCAATTGATGAATGGATAGAGAAAATGTGGTATATATATATATATACAATGGAATATTACTCAGCCATAAAGAATGATAAAATCATGGCATTCGCAGGCAAATGGATGAAACTGGAGAATATCATGCTAAGTAAGATAAGCCAATCTCAAAAAACCAAAGGAAGAATGATATCGCTAATAAGTGGATGATGACACATAATGGGGGGTGGGAGGGGTTAGTGTTGGGGTTGGAGTTGGGTTTAGGGAGGGGGGCAGGAATGGAGGAAGGAAGGACTATATAGAGGGGGGTGTGGGAGGGGTGGGGGAGAAGGGAAAAAAATGGCAGAATGAATCAAACAACATTACCCTATGTAAATTTATGATTACACAAATGGTATGCCTTTTCGCCATGTACAAACAGAGAAACAACATGTATCCCATTTGTTTACAATAAAAAAAAAAGAATTCTATCATCTTAAAGGAGCTATAGGAAGATAAAAATATAGTTTTTTATGAGAACTATTATCTTACCCTCCCCCATCTCCTGGTCCTCCTCTTCTTCTTTTTCTTGCTGTATTCTTTGCTTTATTTCTTCCTGTGATTTCAAGTCACCATCTGATATCATTTCCTTACTTCATCAGTATTTTGTAACAACTCTTAATACTGATATCTTTTCCCACTGAGTTTGTTATTTTCCTGATTTGTTTATTTGTTCAGTGATTGACCCATAAGTGTTCAGTGAAAGACCATATTCCCTATATCTTGTGTCCTTGCTATACTAATTATAAAATATTTTGATCATCAACTTGAGGGTGGTCAAAATACAATCTTTGGTAATTCCAAAGATTGTAGCTACACAATCCTTAGGTCAGTCCTTTTTGTAGATAATGAACAAGTATTTTTGTCTCTGATATTTTACTTGCTTGTAGAAATTGATTTAATCCAAAGTCATGCCTGAAATTTAATAAGCATTGTTTGCTTATAAGCCAGAGATTCTCCCCACCACCCAAAAAATGCTAAAGTTATGCCTTCCTCCACCTGCTCCTATTGTAAATGGCAGTATAACTTTATAAACTTCATTAACAGATCTAAACATGGTGCTGAGACCCCTCTAATGGGAGATGCTGTGGCGGTATGGAACCAATTAACAATGCAAAAGGGGGTAATTAGTAATTACATGAAAGTTTCCCAAATCGAATAAATAGTTCAACACTTAGGCACACAAACTTTTCATCTTTAGACATATCCTATGTCCCCTTTTTAAGATGATATATTGTATCCATATAGAGGAGATTTAATGTACAATTTCAGAGGATTCCCATTCTTATTAGAAAAGTAAAGACCTATTAGTAAATTCAGTAAAGTTGGTAAATTTAGTAAAAACCTTTCCCATTGCTTTCTCCCCTATTCTCATGCATTTTAAAGCATGTTTATAGGTTCTCTTCTTGGAACCATTTATATTAGATTTTCTCATTACATTTATACAAGTGTTTAATTGAATAAGTCCTTGGTTCCTTGTCTTCTGAGTCAACTTCTTCCTCTAGACCAGTCATATTGTTCCATTTTCTAGCCATATTGCTACTTTATTACTGAAATTCTGTGCATGTACAGCAGTATTAGCTGATTTCCTTTAATGTCTACATGCTTTTTCTCCCAAATATAAAATTCATGAAATATGCATTGTTTCAATACCCCCAGGCCTTGTCAACCTGTGGAAATAATGAGTTCACATGAAAAAACTGCACTCTAATCCTGCTGATGCATTGTCCTACCTGCTCAAACAAGAATTTAGCTCCTCAGAAAATCCCCTCACCTCTGCCACTTCACTGCCCCTTAGGGTATCCTTGGGAATTCTCAGTGAGTGTTTTTATGTGGGTTTAAAGTCCATGGCCACCAGTGGACTCCCTTCTCCCATCAGACTTCTGTTTTTAGGAGAGCAGACTCTGGAGCTAAACCACCTGGGTGCAAATTCTAGTGCCACCATTTAGATGTGTGATCTTGGGCAAGTGGCTTAATTTCTCTAAACTTTGGCTGATTATTGAATGTGGTGTTCATTTAATGGTTAGATGAGATACTGCATTTGGAATAGTTGTAAAGTGCCTGACATATGTTTAGTGCTCCTTCGAGGTTTCATTGCCTTAATCCACATCAACTTCTGCTGCTTTCTCTCTCTCTCTCTTTATTTTTTTTAAGGCTTCTTTCCTGAGTATTAGTTCAGAGTTTCAAAATCTACAACTCTAGGGGGCATCAGAAGTGTCCTTGATTCTCCAAAGGCATTACATATTCACCCAGAAATGGGGAGAACACTGTGCACATTTGACTCAAGTACTTTCCCTCTGGGTTGGTTGGGGTCAAGGTGGTTATGGTTTCTTGAATTTCTCATCTCTTTCTCATTTCTCAGGTCTTAGTGCATCAAAAGTTTTCTTTTTGCAGGTACCCTTCACCTAATCAAAGTCAATCAGTAGAACAAGGAACCTGGATAGGGATGAGGATGGGAGGTGAGAACCCACTTCAGTGACTTCCCTTTGCCTCAGTTATGACCTCTGCACGCAGGGGAACTGTTTTCTCCTTTTTGCTTTCTATGGAATTAATCTTAATTTTAGTCATTTGCATATTAAGTGATTTATTGAACTTCATCTGTGTAATTCAATTCAAAACCTCTTGTTTTCTTTTGTTCCGATATAGATATTTCAGTGTATTTTATTCCCTCAATCATACAATTTATTCTGCTTTTGTTTGCCTTGAGAAAATGCATTTAGAAACAGTTTAGCTAAGGAAAGTAATCCGATTATTTACAGAGCAAAGAAAAAGTGACAATGAATTTAGTAAACACATTTTTAAGAAAAGGATTTAAAATGTTTAACTTCAGAATAACTACTTTTAACAGATTTAATATTTTTTGCTTTAAACCAGCTCTAGGATATACAATACCTTATTTTAATATTAAGATCATAAGGGAAAACTAGACTCATTGAATCTTTTTTAATGGATAACAAGCCACTATTGAGAATACTTAGACTCTGCTTCAATTTTTGATGCCTTATCCTTTCAGAAAGACAAGAGAATGTAGTTATTAGTTGGGAGGACTGGAACCAGTTTGGACAGTTTTGAATCCTGGCCCTAATTGATAGTAACTGTGTATCTTGATCAAGTTTCTTAATCTCTCTGTGCTTCAAATTCCACATCTGCAAAATGGAATAATAGTAGCCCAGACATTATAGAAAATATTGGAAGGATGAAAATAGTTATTATATGTTACATGGTCACAGGCTTGGCTCATAACAAATATAGTCCGTTCTCTGTATCCCTGGATTCCACATCTATGGATTCAACTAACTGTGGATAGAGGACATTTTAAAAGAAAATTACATCTTATCTGAATATGTATGACTCTTTTTTTTGTTGTCACTATTTCCTAAACAATATAGTATAATACCTATGTTGAGAATTTACACTGCATTAGGTATTATAAGTAATCTAGAGATGATTTAAAATCTATGAGAGGATGAATGTATGTTATATACAAATACTACACCACTTTATGCAGTGAACTTAAGTACCAACAGATTTTGGAATGGGGTGGGAGTCCTTGAACCAGTTGCCCAGAGATACCAGAGGACAAGTGTACTAGATAACTGTTGAATTGTATTTTTAATTATGCCAAAATTATCACATAAATTCCTTTTATCACATAAAGGAAGATTATTTTGATTAATTGATTTAACAAATATTTTTTAAGCATTACATAATATGCCAAGGACTATGCTACATTCTGTATGACAAGTAAGACAAAATTACTACTCTCAAGTAATAGTCTTGTGTCCTAAAATTTTCAGATGATTTCCTCAATCAAACATTCCACTTTGGAGAATAACTATCATTGTGCCCTAATTTTCAAAGAGAGAGTTATTTTGAAAAGAAGAAAGATTTTGAATTTAGTGAAAAAGTTCAAAAATTATATTCATTCATCTTTTCTTTTTTGTCCAAAATATCTAGATCTCAGGCAAAGTCAATGTAGATGAATAGCTTTAATGTAATTCGATTGACTAGAAAGAGTTAATGAAGAGGACAACAAAGAAAGCTTGATGCTTTCATCCTCCTAGAATTCATTAAAATAATTTTAAAATTGGCCTCATGAAGATAAACTAAAATAATTTCCATTTTAATACAACATTGTACAATTAGCATTTCCCATTTATTTAGTGTTCCTTTCCTTCAAAGAATCATAAGGGTTATTTAGACTTGAGTGATACAGCAAAGCTTAAATAACTAGGAACAACACTTTAATTTTATAGAAAACACATAATATTTTCTCAAAATTCAGCATCATCCACAAGAGTTCTTAAAATGACACAAATCAGGAGATAATTTAGCTTTGTAATTATTGAGAATTTATGGGCAAGGCTGCTAATCAATCTCTGGGGGTAAATGGAAGTGAGTCTGCAGCCAAGGGCGTGCGTGTTGGTTTTGAAGAGAAACTGACCTTGCGCTGGTCTCTCCACCTCTCCTTAACAGATGATTATCATTTGCTGCGTCAGTGGTTTGAAGTCAATAACCATTGTTACTCTCCTCTGGGACCTCTTGGGCTTACAAAGGCAATATTTTAGAATGAGGACACAGTCTGCTGATGAGTAAGTATCTCTAATGATGGTGGGAAGATCTGTTACTTTGAAGCTCTGAAATTCAAAAGAATTATTGCTGCTTTGTTCTTTTTAGTAGTTATAGAACAATAATGCTGCATAATTCCCAAGTACACTCCAGAAGAGAAAAAAGGTTATATCCAATATGAATTTTAAAACGCTTCTGCTCTATAATACATCATTCTTTCACTCTTTGGAGAGCAATCTCAAAATGCTGACCCTGGGAAAGGAACTTGGTGAGGTAACACCTTTTAAAATGGATTTATTAGTTATGTCTAGGTTAGGCATATGGTTTAGTTTTCAGCCCAGACATACTCCCACATTCTGCCTAGTCATTGTAAACTATACTCTAGGACTCATTTGCTTGCTTTCTTTGAGAAAATTATTAACATTGGCCTTGTAATGAGTTAAAATCCAGTGCCATGATATTTGTGTCTTTATTCTCTTGTCCTCATGTCTTTTTTTTTAGATGTCATGTGATATTTTTGAAAAGTCATGGGAGATTCGGACAGCTGCTCAGCCTTTGGCATTGGGATAAATGGAAGCAAATTAGGTGTCACTAGATCTTAGTGTCAGAGACAGGTAGACCATGCAATTCACAGGTCTGACTCCACAAAACAATTTTTCTTTCCTCGTATGGATCCTAGATCTGAGTAGAGGCTATTAGGGATGTAGTAATCTCCACTTGGATGGCAGAGAACTAGAGATATGGCCTATTGAATGTGACCTAGTTGTGTGTGGATGTCCATTTTTGCCTTTGGTCTACTCTTTTGCCAGGGAGAAGAATGACCTGTAGCTGGATATAAAGAATATGGGTAATAGTTCTCCAGGATTCTAAAAGTATATTTTTATAATACAAGACAGAGCTGGTATTTAGAGAGTTTTACTCTTGTTCCTCATCTTTCCCTTCAAAAACCTCTCAGATTTAAACAATTGGAATGAAGCTACCCCTGATGAGATGAGACAGTTACAGTATGCTTCCATGGCACCCTGTCAAAGACTCGTCACACCATGTTGTAACTTATCAGTTTAAATGTCTGTCGTCCCCTACAGACTTTGGCCTTCATAATGCAGGGATTGTGTTTTACAGCTCTTTCATCAATATCCAGCAGAAGTTTTGTCCTATGGTAGGTATTTAAAGTTCAATAAGTGAACATCGGTTAAAAGTAAATGAGTGAGTGAGTCAACTTGGAGTAGCTCACTTTGAGAAATGGTTTGGTAATGTGTACCACAGAGATTACAGGGTCCCTAAATTCAACTAGAAAACAAGATTTTTCTCATTTAATCAATACCAAATGAACAATAGATAAATGGGAAAGGTAAATACGAATGCTGAAAGTAGCATTTATTTGAACCCAGAGGAAACGTGATATCACTGAACATCATGAAAGATTTTGACATTTGGCTGTTATGCTTTTGAGATAGTTTAGGATTATCCCTTTTGAATGTATTTCCCCATATCATCAAAGTTGGTTTCTGAGTTTGGTTAATAGGACTGCACAGATCTGACCACCTTTTGAGGAGCTGACAGAAATAATAACCTCCTCTTAAAGACCTCTCTGAACAGCTAATCAGCATCACCCACAGCTTTTTGTATTTCAATTCAGGGTTATAAATTATGAATAGTAATGTTACGAATGTCTTGTATCAGTCACTTCAAATTACTTCACTAAATTTCCTTTTAACAGAGAAATTTAGCTTAAGTTCACATAAACAATGGCATTAATAATAATTGGAAATAAACTCCCAAGAAATAGGTGTACATACCTTTTTTCATTCATTATAAGATTTAATAATCTCTTTGACTTTCTATTCTCTTAGGTGAAATGGCCAGGCAATGGAACTTGAACTGATTGATTTGACTGACTCAGTGATTAACTTATGCATCTATTTATTAGGCTTTTTAACAGACTTCCTTAAGGTCAAAGTAAAATCTGACTAGTGAGGTAAACTACTTTTTAAATACATTCTGTGTATCCCTTCTTGAGTCCCCTATAATGGGAACAAAGACATAACATGCTTTGTTTAAAACAGGATCCTCTTCAGGTCAACGCCCTTCATTTGACTGATAAAACAGAATCTAACACATATTGAACAACTTTTCTTCCCAAATACTATGTGAGATGAGCAGATAACAGGCCAGATTATGCACTAATAAGTTAATCTGAGAGGGTTAGCACCATGTGAGAAATCTTAACACAAGGTTTCTCTCTGGTTTATCATATAATACTAGTTTATTCATTATACAATTAAAATATACAGCCATGCATGTATAAAAATATGTAAATACAGATATGCAACATGCACACACATAAACATGTGTACTTATGTATGTATGTATGCATATATGCACACACAAAGATATTTTGAATACTATTTATAATCCTGATTTATAACTAAAGATTATAATATTTTAAAATAAATCTATAGAATTAATGCATCTTTATAAAATATCAACATCTTGAGACATTTGACAAAATGATGCCAAATTTAAGTAAAAAGCATAAATATTCAAGTTTATTCTTAAAGTTAAATGGCATTTCCATTATAGTTGGGAGAGACACAAACTTATAATAAAATATATATACAACTTTTCAGATGTGAAAAGTTCTCTGGAGAAAAGTTAAATGCAATGTAGAGAGAGGGTTTTCTGTGGGTATTTAGTTTTAAATAAGGTCCACAAAGAATACCAATGAAGTATTAGTTTCATTTTATAGTAGGAAAATTTTACATTTCCAACACAAATAAGTGACTATCTGGAATTGGCTAATGGCTCAAACAGTTTGGTTTAAGCATTGAGATATTTAAATCAAAACTCCAAGACAATCTCTTGAAATGTAAAATAAAGCCAATGGCATATAACAAATGTTTTTGGTAGTAATGCATGAGATATCTATGTTAAACAACTCATAAATGAAAAAAGAAAATAAGAACTTTAATTTCAAAGAGATATGGGCATTCCTGTGTTCATTACAGCATTATTCACAATAGGCAGATGTGGACTCAAACTGTGCCTAGCAAAGGAGACATGGAGTTTTTAAAATGTGGTATTTATACACAATGGAATGCTATTCAGTCTCCAATGGAAGGAAATCCTATTGTTTTCAACAACTTGGATGAATCTGGAGGACATTATGCTAGGTAAAATAAGACAGGCACAGAAGGAAAAAAAATGATCTTACTTCTATGTGTAACCTGATAAAATTGAACTTATAGAAGAAGAGAGTGGAATGATGGTTACCAGAGGATGGAGGAGTGGGGATGGAGAGAATGGGGAGATGTTCAAAACACACAAAGTCTTAGACAGGAATATAGATAGACAGGAATAATAGGTTTTGAGATCTATTGAACATAAGGGTGAATATAATCAATAAAAATGTAATTTATTTTTCATAATAACTAGGAAAGTAAATTTCATAGGTCTCACAATAAAAAAGATAAGTAGTTGAGATGATATATACATTAATTAACTTGATTAAATCATGTCATATTGTACATATAGATCAAAATTATACATTGTGCCATATATGTACATATATGTGATGATTTTCCTATCATAAACAATACTGATAAGGAATAAAGTTTCTTAAAAGTAGTATTTATTTTTAATATAAAATTTTAAAACACTCTTAAAATGGAAATAGAAACTTCCTCAGCATGAGTTAAATGTATATCTTCATTAAAAAGGAAACATCAGGCTTAATAATGAAACACTATGAAATACCTGCTATCTCCTGATAAGATAGGAGATATTACAAGGAAAATAATAAAAATGCCCTTTTCATCATTATCATTCATTATTTTTCTGGAAGTATAGCCAGTATGATAAGATAAGATAAATATTGAAATTAGGCCTATAAATATTGCACAGTAAGGGTCATATTTTCATTTTGCCTGAAAGAATAAACAAAAAGCTATTATAAAAATAATTTGAAGGAAAGATTTAAAATTAATAAGGAAAAAGTTTTATACATATAAATGCTACCAATTCACAGAAACAATGGAATATACTACTTAATATATACTGTCTTGGAATGTAATTAATGATCAATATGTAGAATTTACATTGAAAAAACCTGTAAATCTATTCTAAGGACAGCAAAGAAGATTTAAAGAGAAAAACATATATAAGAATAATCTATGGAAGAAAACATACTTTTCTTTCAGATATATACATTTAATATACTGTCTTGAAAATATCAACTAAATTGTTTTTGAAAAAAGTTTCAAAATGTCACTAATTGCATCTGGAAAGTAGATAGAATTAGAATGAAAGATTATAAATAAGAGTAATGAGGGGAAAAATCCTGTCAGGTATATAAATTATAAATCTAGAGAACTTGAAAGAGTGTGTTGCCTATTCAAGAACAGAGTGAAGAGAATTATTGTCTGAAAATGGAAGTCAGAGAATCTGAAGATTTAACACATGATAAAGGTAGAATTCAAATAAATAGAGGAGAGAATGGATTATTTAAGTGGTGCTCAATTAATTAGCTTAACATTTGGAGAAATAAAGTAACATCTCCACTTCTTATACTTCATGTCAGACACCTCAAACATTGAAAAATAAAATAAATTCATAAAAGCAATGGGCTGGATCTTTAGGATATTGGTGTAGGAAGACCTTCTTAGCATGACATAAAATCCAGAAGTCATACAGGGAGACTAATAAATTCAAGGGCATGAAAATTAAATCCTTTAGCCAAAAAATATCAAAGTCAAAACATGAATGGGAACCTGGGAAAAAGTAATTGAAATACATATTTAAAAGGATTAATTTTTCTAGTAAAAATGTATAATAAGCAAAAGTAATGCAACCCTGTAGAAACATATAACAAATACACAATTTATCTAGAAACAATCTAATTATCCATCAATTATGATTCATACAAATAGTAGAGCATATTGCGCAAATTTTATTTTTAAATAGGTAGATATTTTTAACATATATGGAAAAATTCCAACCTGAATGACGACATGAATAGAAGAAGTAAGTTAAAAGTGTACATAGATTCATTTTAATTCTGAAAAAGTGGAATACACATAGAAAATGTATGAAAGAATATGAAAGTGACAGTTTTTCCAACTTCTCTGGAAAATGGGCATGAAATAACACTTGAGAGATTCTTACATTTATACATTTTTGGACTCTGATTAAAGTATGTGTGGATGCATTATTTTACATGGATTTAAATAAAAGTGAATTTAAATCAAAAGAATAAATAAATGTGATGGTGTCTTATAATCAAAATAAATCTAGCTTTTAAAATAAATTAAAACATTACCTCAACCTCAAGGACAGGGGTCCAACTTCTGCAAAGACAAATCATCCCTCTTCCATCCTTTAGACATGTGACTTTGAAATAGGCTCTATCTTGCTCCAAGGAAGACTCTAGCCACTGCTGTGCTACTTTGCCTGGCAAATTAACACTTTCAAGTGAAGAATAGTATTTCAAGTGAATAATATTTGAGTTCCTTTAGAAAAGGAGTACCAAGAATTAGAATGATGTTTTCAATGATTCAGAGTATCTATTCTTCAAACTAACATTTGATGCAGTTGCTTTTCATAATAAAAACACTTTCTCCAACCCCCAAAGCAAAGTGTGGGGAGAAGTAATTATGTTTTGAGAATGAGTTTTTCAAGCACAACTTCAGTTCAATCCATCAAATAGTTGTTTAGCATTTGCTCTATTAGGCTGTCTTAGTGAATAAACCTGACACTAGGTTGGTTCCTGGCATCAAGGAATCTACATTATTCTTGTAATCTAGCCCTTTGCCAGTAATGTGTTTACTGCAAGTGGTCACGAGAAATTTCTAAGAGGATAGTTCTATTATTGCTTTGAGGTAATGTTTGCTTAATGCAAAGCTTAATGGATCTATTTTATCACAGACCTTTCTGATTGTTTCAAAAGTCATCAAATTCAATAGAATTTAAAGGCAAAAGGAAAGGGAATGTAACAATCGCAATGTATATCGTTAAATGCATTATGTTGATTTCCTGTAAAACTGATTTTATGTTAGTTTTTAAGAGTATTATTTGAATTTAACATTTTGTCTTGGAAATAAACATGGAATTCATTGTGTGACTTTGTAGTAGACCCATGTGAGACATGTAAAAGCTAAATTATTCAGTTTATTATTCCAGTGGAATAGTAAATGATTCTAATGCCATATTCTAAAGGTAAGTATGAAGATGTTTCTTTAATTGAAAAATAGTGGTCTTTTATAACTTTTAGGTTTTTTTTCTTCATGATAAATTTTCTATAGCTCTTCTTTCAGAATAAAAGAGTAAGTTATCTTAAGTCTCTAGGGAGTTGTACCCAATTGTTTCATTTTAAAGGAAAAAAATAAACTTTTTTTTTCAATTTCTACAAGTCTGTAGAGGGAAAAAAATGGTCTCTCCTGATACTTTGTCTATTTTTTGACTTTGTTCTCAAGGTTTGAAAAGATGTGAATAACTCCCATTCCTTTCTTCTTTATAGGAATGTTATTTTAAAAAACACTATTTTCAAATGTAAACCAAGTATAAACCAGAAAAGTGAAATTCATTTAGCAGTCACATTAATAATTGATTATTAAAAACTTGGAAATCAACTGATTGGCTAAATTTTGTCTTTTTTACCACTTTGCTTAAATTAATTTGTGTATAGATGCAGTTTAATAAGTAAGTAGAAAGTCTCGTGAAAGAAATCATTGCTTATTTCTATTATTAGCAACAAGTTCCTAAAGTAACTTCAGTCATTTTAAATATATTTTAAGTATATACTGTATAGAAGATGAACAATTTGATGATATGATATACATATGCCCTAGGTAATGGTTATTACAATCAACTAATTAACACATACATCACTACCCACACCCTCTGCTAGATCCCTAGAACTTATTTATCTTATAAATGAAAGTTGCACTCTTGGATAAATGTCTAGCCATTCCTCTTCCTCAGCACTTAGCAATCACTGTTTATTCTACTTGTTTTTGTTGAATTTTTTTAGATGCCATATATAAGTAAGCTGATATAGCACTGAGTTTTCTAGGCCTGACTTATTTCACTTAGCATAAAGGCCGACATGCTCATCCACATTATTCCCAATGGCTGGATTCCCTTCATTATTTTGTAGTTGAATAACATTCTGCTATGTGTATTAATAGGTATACCACATATTCTTTGTTCATTCATTCATTGATACTTAGGTTGTTTCCATATCTTGGCTGTTATTAATAGTGCTGCATTAAGCATGGGCATTGTTTAGTTTCAGCCATTTTCTGTGGTTGAGATTTTCAGAAATTATTTGGATTTGGTTTCCTAAAACTTGACAGGATGGCTCTGTTCTTCCGTTTTTCTACCTGAAGAAGTGGGAACCCAGTTTGGGTACTATCATTACTATGAGATGAATCAATTCTAGAATTAAGGGTTAGGAGTCCTTAATTTCAGCTCTCTCAACTGTCTCTCTGGTTTTAGGTTACACAGATTACCTCCAACTTGAATCTACCAGCACAATCCTTTATCTAAAATTATAAAACAGTTGGAAATTGAAGGTTGATGTTTTGAATTTGAGAGAATAGCATTTTTTGACAAAATGAGATGCATATAGGGATCTAATATATGTGATTATCTGAGAGAAAAAATGTAATTTTCCTTGTATTGAGTGATGCTGTACTGTCAAGTTTTCCAAAGGACATGCTTCTGAAAAATAATGTCTCCAAAAGTAAAACTTGGTAAGAGATACTAATTTACAAATCATCAGAATTAAAAATGAAAACGCATTTTTTTAAACTAAAATTCTTCTCTAGAGCTAACTGAAATTCCAATAAGAATTGTGACTCTCCTAGAGGATACTATTTGCCAAACTTACATAAGCACAGAAACTCTTTTTTTTTCCCCAGCAGAACATCTGTTTAGTAGAACACAATTTGGACAACAATGATGAGAACATATCTTCAGACATAAAAAAATAATAATTACTGTAATAATTTGAGTTTCAGCCAAATCTGCTAGATTCAGATACATGTATACTTCAGAAAGTTCATCTATAATATTACCTTGTATTGGTATGAAAACAACTAATTTTTGTGGATTTGATTAAATTTTATAGTTAATTGGTGTGATTATACCTTGGAGGTGATTCTATTGAGTACTCTGTTGGTCAAGTTGTTGCCATGAATTTGTTGGAATAGAGTGTTACTAGTTGTCAAAGGTCCTAGGCACAGTGACTGAGCCTTGTTATATTCTGTGGACTCTGTCCAAAATTTCAGCAATAGAGGCAATCCAGATATGATGGCTGGCTCTATAGAAGATATGCAATTTGACCACAAGTAGGCAAAGACTAATTTTGACTCTGCAATGGACAGATGAATAAAAGGCATTTTTCTGTGTCTACACTAGGCGTTATTCCCTCTTGGAAAGAGGTATTTATTTATTGGTATTTGCAATAAATTTACAGTCCTGAGTTCTTTTGTCATTGCTCCTAGTATTGTCAGGGGATTTCAACTGTCACTTCTCTTATAGTTTGGAATGGTCTATAAGTATTAAATTTATTAATGAGTATCTATAAAAAAATTAGAATTGTTTTTCTGTCACACCCTACCTTTACATTTAAAGTCAACTTTAAAAACTCCAGGACTATCCATCAGTTGGGTTATTCCATTATATCAGTTGGCATCTTAGTTTTCAGTTCTTACGCATCTGTTAAATTCTGTGTCTAAATGATAGATTGTCTACCAGTATTACATTCTTTTCTCCAACAGATCAATTTCATTGTGTTTTCAATTTGTGTGGTCTACCATACTCAATATATGCCTACAGAAATCTTTTTTTTTTTAATTCTGTTTTATAAGCAGCAAGTAGATGACTGGTTCCCATTTGTAAGTTTCCTAGATTATAAAAATATCTTTGATATAAAGGACAAAATTTCCATTATTATTGAAAAAAATCAAAAAGACTGTAAATCATACAATGCTGATTTATAAGTTTCATTGTTGATATAATTTCATGGATCTTGCAACATTAAAAAAATGAAGTCTATAAACCTTCTACTTTATGGGGTCTCACCTAGTGGTCCTAAGGCCTTTAATGCTAGGATGTGTATAAGTCTTTGGGTTCTCAGTTAGATACATAAACATACTGAATACTGAGATTTTTAAGTGAACTGATTTAAGAGAAGTGACAGAAACTATTGCTTTAGGATTTTAAATTGCTAATTTTGGGAGCAGGGAAGAAGGACACGGAGAACAGAGACTGGAAATTCCAGTTGGCTAAGTGCCTGCTCTAAATATCTCACTAACTGACCTGTTGGGAAAAATCTCAATAGTACTGCTAGTATGGGTACCTAAAGAGGAGATGGTTCACATTTTGTCAATTTTTAATTGGAAATGTGATATATGTTTAAAATTTGGTGGTACAGTTGCTAACATACCACTAAAAGTCTCTCCTAGACCTTGTGCTCATTTTAATTGAAGCTGCTCTGAAAGTCTGACCCACATACTTCTTGAGCTATCTAAGAAGCTTTTGCTTTGGGTTCTCTGAAGTCCATATCTCTTCACCCATCCAGGGGATCTTCCCTGCCTTCTTTAATGTCTATGCCACTTGTTAGTGAACTTCAGAGCTGTATGTTCCAGTCTGGAAGTAAGCTGAGAGAAGGAGGTGGGATGTAGTCGAAATTGAAGGGCGATGAATCAGAAAGGTTTGTTTTGGGGAGAGTGGGAGACACCTATGCTCCAACCCCAGGCATTTGAAGCATAACTGCCACTTTGCCCTTTATTTTAAAATGGAGCACTAAAGAACACCTCTGTCTTCCTGAGGGGAGATCAATATTAACCCTGGCTGTTCTTTACCAAGCTTGTGGTTTTAAATATATATCTCAAATTCTTATCTCCTCAATTTTTAGTTTGAATGTTCAGTTTTCCATGTGTTATGTTAATTCATTTTCTTGTCAGTGATCATTTCTCCTCAAAAGGAAATCATTGAGTCAGATGTACACAAAACTAGCTTAAGTTTCAGTTACTTTATAATACCACACTCACATTATCTTAAGTGAAGGAACCTCAGTAATCATGTGGCTCACAGATGAAGAGCCTGAGTTCTACAAGAGAAGTGACTTGCCCAAGTCTTCAGAGCTGTGCTTTCCCTCAGGATGTCACATGATTCTCAGAGCCTCTTTGGACTGACTTAATTCACCTCATAGAAAAAAATTTTTCTCTAAAATATATAAAGTCAAGGGCTTGTCATAAATTTTTAGCCCTAAAAATCAAATTAAAAATAAGAAAAATCATACTTTAACAAAGCCCAGTATTAGCTTGTTACTAGATACATGCTATTGGAACTTATTTGGAATCTGAAAGAAGTTTAAAAATAACTAACAGCAAGAATAAATTTGGCAGATCTACAAAACGCAAGTTGGCCTGAAGAAACACACAGTAGGAATTCAAAGAGAAGACACCTGCTTATATTAGTCCCTGCTTACTCAGCGAGCTGCCTACCCACCTGTTCCACTAATGAGCTTGTTCTTACCAAACCCCTCCCAGCGCCTCCTTAGCTTGACAACCTTATGAAGTGAAGAGGTTGTTGTCCTGCTCAGCATGAACAAAGCGGTTTTAATTGAACTCTAATGTCATGCACATTTCAGAGATTATCTTCATTATTTTTCTGCCATAACTATGATCTTCACCACTTTCAAAACTTGAGATGATTCCTGTAGCTCTCTGCATCTGAATCAGAAAATAATCATTCACCTTGAACCAGCTCATCTGGTTCTCCCCCTTCCCTTAATTTCTGTCTTGACATGGGACTTGAAGTGTCCTGATTGACAACATGGTGTGTATGGGGGAGAAGAACAGATATAGCAACATACTTTTGAAAATTTTAAATATGTGTTTTTCTAAACTAATACTAATACTTTGTGCTGCAAGACCGATTCCTGGGGATATATACAGATTAAGGTTTTCTTTTTAATTTTTGTACAGGAAGTTTAGTGGGAGGCTTTTAGGAACTATATTTGCAAGAGAATGGAGTGAAATGAACAGATGGAGAAATTGAACTGCAGTGTAGTCACAGTGAAGACCTCTGCTGATCCCATGGAAAGTTCATGTAGTCCATGGCTGTATAGAGCTGACCACATGGAGGCAAAAGGGCAAGGTCTTTATACCCTTGTATTGACTAATATTTAGAGGTGAACTGGCTCTGGAATGGGGTGTGGGTAGTGTGACTTAAGACAAAGGGCTCTCTTGAGCAGAACAGAGTAAATCCCAGAGATAAATTCAGTGGACAGTCTTTGCCTTCTCACACTTACAGAAGGCTGGGAATGACTGTTTCATTCCTGTAGGGTGGATCTGGGCAGGGCATTTTATATGGCATCTACAATAGTCAGATCCACAGGCTTCATATAATAAGCTGCTCCTAGGTCTCATAGAACCTTTTAGAAAGATTATAGTAGGACAATTAGTGGGATAAGCTCTTACTATAGCAGCTTCAACTGGTCTCAGGTCTATAACTTAGTATCTCTTCCACTGTCTAATCTAGATTCCACTTACCTTTACCTAGTGCCTCTGCTAGTCTAGACCCTCATCTCTGAGGGGTCTGAGCAAGTTCTTCACAGTATATGGCTGCTGAAATTGTCCATTTACAAGAAAAATTGTTCCAGAGAGTACAGAGAGAAACTGAAAAAGTTCAACCAAGTGCCCACATGTTCTTTCATGCTTTCATTAGGTCACAGCACTCTACTTCCTCCTGCTGATGCTGATCCAATTATTCCCACTGGGCTCTGACCCCTTTCCTTTCCTATTGCTCTCTAAACCTACAGAGTCCACAGTTGAAAGAAAGGGAAGTATGAGTTTTTCAAGTGGGCTACTGAGGGTGGTGGAAACCATTCTTTGGTTCCTGGTCCCGCATGTTATATTCATTGGGAAAACAGCACCATTGGAAGGTCATTGGTGAAGGGTGTGGTACTACGCTCTGGAGAAAGATTCCTCTATCTCCCAGTGTGTCATTTGCAAGCTGGTGCTTCAACTATTCCTTCAACAGGCCATTCCTTTGGTCTACTTGGCCAGCATCTTCCAGGTAGCACAGTAAGTGACAGCTCCAATGGTTTGGCTTGTCATCTGATCCCTGCAAAATATGTGGGTTCCTGTGTGAGTGGATTAAACCCTGTAACTTGGAAAAGGAATCTAGGTTAGGTCTTGCAGGCAGCGAAGCAAAACATACACAAAATGATTCTACTCAAATTGAGTCGTTGCCCCTTCTAGGGTGAAAGCAACCCAGTACAATTGACTTGTCAACAAGAGACTGGACAGTCTTCTTGAGGAGTGGTGCCATGTGAGCGGGTCATGTTTGGTTTCTTTTAGCAATTTGACCATTTGGCAATAGCAGAAATTAGATCAGCCCTAGTGCATGAGAGCTCCTGCTTCTGTGCCCATGTGTAGCCTCCATCTTTGCCCTTAAGTTTGCTCAATTCATGCACCTACTGTGGCAAAGTAAATTGCATAATAACTGAGGCTGGCCAACATCAACTGACTGAATTATTCTGTCTTTGTGGTTGTTTACTAATCTTGTCAGGTGGATACTCTCTGATGGGAGTTCATGTGTAATCAAATGTCTTCACATTCTATTTGCCTATTTCTCAGACCTCCTTCCAAATTTTATCCTAAAGGTCCTACCTCTACATAAAGCCTTTTTCCCACTGTCCATAAATCTCTATACATTCTAACATCAGGGAACTTGACTTTCTCTTTTCATACAATCTATATTTTTTATAGACCATTACCCTGGTCATTCACTTTGTATAAGCAATTTATGTGCTCTCAACAACAGCTATCAAACTCTCTATACTTTATAAATGCTATATTTCATATTTCATCTTGTTGATTTACAAAATCAATCTAACAATTTCTCTATTATAAGTTGTGTTCTCCTACACTTTGCAAATATAAATGACATCAGTGTAAATTTAAATTGTAGGTCCCTAATCTAAATATATTGGAAAGCATTCTCTTTTTTGTGTGAATTGATAAGTAAAATAAATCTTAATCAGAAAAAGTGTCTCTATTTTTCCTTCTTGAAATTCTGGGCCTAGTAGTTGTGATGAAAATAAATCACAGGTGGGTATCTTCTGGTTTCCATGTGTCTTTATTTTAATTCTGTCACTTATCAGCTCTGTGATTTTAGGTTAGTTAATTAAATTCTCTGAACCTAAGATTTTATTATTAATAAGTGTGTAACTTCTGCCCGTATCCTTCACATCTTTGCTGTGAAAAAAAATCAAACACTTTACTAAGGTAGAAGGAATTGCTTTTGGTGATGTCATGTTTGGAACCAGAGAACAGTACCAAGGGCAGAAATAGGGAAAAAGCAAAAACCCTTTTTCTCTCAAACTGTATCCCAATTTGCCTAGTTTCAGGATCATTCATATTTGCACAGAGAAATAAGAAAAATACAACTCATTAGTTTTGCTGCAAAACAGGCAGGGGCTTATGCTTGCATAGCAACCAGCAGCAGGATGGAGGAGAACAGGTTTCAGCTGATGGTCCAGATGCTTGCTGATATTCACAATGTCAACAGAGCATCTGGATGGTTGACTGAATCTCCCATCCATCAGCAAGATGCTTGGTTTTGTGTGGACAAAATTGCAAGTTGATCATAGGCAGGAAAACAATGCACATAGACAGAAATACATAAAATTATATGTGATCCCAGTCTAGTATGCTTGATTATGAATGTCTCTCCTGGTACCCTCTTAAGTGGGAATATTAGGCAGCCTACTAAAACAGCAGGGGCAGCCATTAAGACAGAAGGGATGCAAATGATAACAGGATAAATGGTCTTTCATTCTATTGCAAATAAGCACAAGGAAGCCTTTAAAAACAGAGGACTCTATGAACCATCCCAAGTTGGTGTATGTTTATTTGTTTCATCGTGTTTTCAAACTGTGGCCTTTCCAACAGCCAAAGATCATCCTAATTAGTAGGGGAGGAACCCACAAATCCTTGCTTCATTTCAAAGAATCTGAGAATGATAAGATTGGAGCATTTCTGAATGTGATGCCAATGAATTAAAAAAATCCAGCACATGACCTAAAACTCAAATCAGTGCATCCAGATTCCAGATTGGGATGGGATGCGGGGGATTTAGATGACTTATATATCCCCCACCCTAAACCATGCAGAGAGAGGAAGTGAGCCTCACATTTTTCTAAAAGGAAGAGTTAAGTCTGCTTAAACCCTCATTCTTTCCCTTTCCCTCCTTTACTTCTGTAGCTTTGTGGGAACTTTGGAAATGTGATTGATTATTTTAATAATGAATTTCTTTTCTTTAGAGGTTTTTCATTTATTCCATGTTTCATATAATATAAATTACCTAATGTGTAATAATTGGAAAAAATATAACATTAGCATATTTGTTTATCATCCAGTGTATGCTCATATACATATGAGGCACCCAAGAACCCACAAAATGTGCAGAGATAGTCCTGATATTTGCCCTTTCCTTATCTCTCATTCAGTCCTCCATCCCCTAACGTATGACTCCTACTCCTAGAAGTTAATTGAAATTTATCTTGCCAAAGTCAATGATGACCTCTTTCCTGATAAATTCAATAGACGGTCCTTATCTCATCTGACCTCTCAGCAGCCTTCCACAAGGCTGGCTAGTTTCTCCTTGAAAAAGCTTCTTCCCAGACTACTTGGATACCTTGTTGCCTGACTTACCCTGCACTTCTCTCCTTTGACTGTTTCTTTGATCCTAGGCTCTCTTCCTCCTTCCTACTCTCTTCCCTCCCCTCCCTTCCCCTGCTTTCTTCTTTCCTCTTCTCACTCTAGTCAATCTGAATAAACAGATCCATTCTGATGGCTTCACAATCCCTCCTGCTATATTTACCATATAGCTCCTTATATATCTGATTGATTCAAAATTTGTATTTTCATCTGAATCTTCACATCTGGAGACTACTCCATATATCAAATTGTCCCTTGGATTTCTTGGTTTTGTTGTCTCACCATTGCCCTGTTGGAGTATAACTAAAGAAAATCTCATCTTCCCCTACAAATTGGACCCTCCTGCATTTTGCCTTCCTCACAGAACCTGGGATCAACTATGGTTGGCACCACTACCCTTCTTTCTCTCATACTGTGCACATTCAATTAATCACCCAGTTCTGTGGAATTTAATTCAAAAATATTTTCAAGTATATACACTACCTTCTTCCCCTTATGGATATTCTACCATTTCTCCCCAGATTAGCATGTAACTTCTCCTTCAAGCTTGCAAAAATTGGGAGACAGTGCAGATTTGGTGAATTTTTAGAAAGCAAGTCTTAATGTCTGCCAAACAAGAATAAAGAAGGGTACATTGGTTGGGTCACAACATTTCTTCATACTTTCCTTATGACTACTTTTCAGTTCACACAGATTGTGCTTCAGAAGGAAATTCAAGAGCTCCTTCTACTTCTGATGTCCTCTCCTTTCCTCTGCTAACCATCCCTTCGGCTCTTCCCTCACACTCTCACCTCAAGTGCTTTAAAACCCTGGAGACTCCAATGCTATCTCCCATCTCATTCTGCTGAGCAGTTAGAGGTCCTCACTGGGTCATAGTCAAAACAAAACAAAAAACAAAAAACAAAAACAAACATACTTTTCTTTTGAATGCCTTTCTTGGCACAGCTTTTCCATAATACCATATTTTCCTGATCTTTCTCACTAGGATTGAGAAGGAGAAGGAATGAGAGGGGACTGTGGCTTTATGTTAACTGTTCTTCTGTCCTCCTGCTTGGCAGTCACCAACGTCTTAGGGTGAAGAGCCTTCCCACCTTTCACACCTCTCTGACTGTGCTGCTCCTCTTCCCCTCAGCCAAGCAGGATTTCTTTCAAGTTCTTACACCATCTAGACCTCTGTTATCTCTAGCCCTTTGCACATCTTATCTCCCCTGTCCAACACAAACATTCGTTACATCTCAATTTTTGCCTTAAAATGTTCTCTCTCTCCTTCCCAGTTCTTTCTACAAGTAGATACATGAAAATCTCATCTGGGTGTTTGTTTATACCATATCTTGTTGTGTTTTATTTGTTTATAAAATTTTATCAATAACAGGGGGGAAAGGAAACTCCAATTGAATTCCTGGTCTCCTCTGAATATAAAAAGTGCCTCCTGCTAGTTTTTCCATGACTCTGTTGACTGATAATTGTTTTCAGGTGGAGGGTGGCAGGATGTGATTTCTAGTGAGGATCATGCCAGAAGGCTTCCCAGCTGTGGGATAAAGCCAAGAGCTCGTGTGCAAAGGTACAGAGCACAGCAAGGATGAATCGGAACTTGTATCTTGTATTTAATCTTTAGTGCTTGTGTTACAGAGAAGTGGGTGAGGGATTGTTTTAGCATAAGGTATTTAATACCTGTCAAAGTACTAGGAGACATTAGCATAGGAAAAATAAAATCACTCCCAGCAGTTTGGGGCTTAGATTCAATGTGTGGTTATTGGCATCATTATTTAGTAGGAGAATTTCTGTCAACAGAGTTGATGTATCTCTGGCTCCTCATTTAAATGTGTATGTGTGTGTGTGTGTGTTTCTATTAGCAAGAAGGATATTATGATCTATTAGATGAGATGTGCTGGTGGAAGCAAAGCAGAGTATATGAAATTGTGAGCTCAAGCAGTAACAATATTTGGGAAAGGAAACAATCCCAGGAGAAAGAATTAGGTAAACTTGATAGGTTTTCTGATTTATCTTTTTCACAAAAATGTTCTCAAATCTCTAATCAATCTCATATGCTCTCTGCCATATTCTCCTTCTCTATCACATACCTTAAAAGTCACTTTAATCCTCAAAGAAGCAGAGATGGCAAACTCGTCACACAATAGTTCCTCGTACGTCAATATCTGTACCGGCTTTAGAAATGATCTTCATCATTTTTCTTAGGGTTATGATGGCTGTGAAGGAAGTCAGCAGAAGACAAAAGAGGGACTGTTTTACAATGAAAGAATGACTTAATTAAATATTCATCTTTAAAAAATTTGTGCATTAGCCATGTTGAACTCTTTGAGAAAGTGTTAGAGCATGAAAAAATATATATATGAAGATGTCTTGTACCCTTTTTTCTTTTGGTTTGGTTTATTTGTTTTGTGGGGTTTTGTTTTGTTTCAGATTTTGCTTAACCTTCATGTCAGAAGATTGTCACAAACTCCCGTCCCTCAGCAATGGGCATTTTCCCAAACCCTATTAGATAGCACATTATTACAGGCATAGATTGAAATGAGACTTAATGGGGGGTCTGTTTCTTAAGAAGATACAAGTGATCAGAACTCCTGTGTACCTTCTGAGAATTTTGCGGAGCGTAATGGAATCCAGAGGCACTAAACATGTTACTAGGGCAGTAATATCTTTCTTATCTAATATCAACCTTTTTTAGAGTGGTTAGCAAGTAACTAAAATGAGACTGATTTGGGTTTAATTGTTCTTTGTTTCACTCGTTTCCACTTACATGAAGGGCATTATCTAGCAATGGATTGATGAGGCCTCAGAAGAGGGGTGAAAGGAAAAAGAAAGAAAGCAAATATTCAGTTTTACCCGACACTAGAAAAATTGGGTTAAGGCGAAGCTCTGCCTTTCTGCAGGAGGCAGCAGAAATACCTGGAGCCTGCAGGAAAATACACAATAAGGAATAAATATCATATATTGTTTTCATCAAGATTGAGACAATCTTGATTGTGATTCCTGGGCTTCTCTGGCTCGAGGCTGGAGGGCTGGGTGTACACAACTTGAGTGTGGGATGGAGCATCTGGGTTGTATGTACACAGCATTATGTGCAAACATCTCTTGTGCCCACACTTCAGACAATTCAGACAGCTGCTGGCACAAACTATTCTTCCAGCACAATTATACAAAGCCAAAAACCGTCAGCAATTGTATTTACCATTGTGAATTGTGTCCCAAATCTTATTCTCTATGAGAAACTCACTTTAATTAGCCAAAGATGTTCACTTAAAAAATAAAAGATTTTGCATGGAAACATCTTCCAAATTGTTTTTATTCTGCCTGGTAGCATTACCATGTTTCTTCTTGAACATATTTTGATTCCTAAGTTAGATCCTACTGTAGCCAAAATTTAGGTCTTCAATATGTTGAAATGTTCTATTATAGTTAGTTCTCAAGATCTTGTTGTCTTGATCCACCAGAAACAGACTAAATGTTGGGAATCATGACAAATAGAATCTTTTATGATATTTGTCTTCAATCTCTCTGAAGAATATAGGTTTCCAGATGAGTGAAATGATGTGATGATAAAGCAGTTTAACTTTATGAAAACAGAGATAGTATAAGGTGGAGGAAGCTCAGAAAATTGAAATTCCTTCTTTTGCTCAAATTAAATTTCTTGTTCATTCTACCACCTCACAAGAATTGCTAATACACAATGACTAAGTAACTAATGATAGGGATCAAATGAAGTGCCCTTTCCCTTATATACTCATTGAGTCCGGGTGCCAGAGTGTGTAGTGGCAAAGAGAGTTAAACAAGTAAAAGTAGAATAAAGCTTGAAATAAGGTTAAAAAAGGTTTATCAGCAGCATGGAGATTAGCCAAGTTGCTTATTGTTTTTCTTGTACTCACTATGTCCCTTTAGCCACATTATTTTATTGACTTCATACAACAACCCATGAGACAGATATGTTCTCACTCTCCCAACTTTATAGGTGAAAAACTAAGACAGAAGTTGGTTTTCAAAAACTCACCCTGCTGGTATGTGTTGCAGCAGTGTTCATGGATTCAAATCTTAATGCCCAAATGTTGTAAGTGGTTAGTGGTTGTTAGTTGTTAATGGTTAGCAAAGTCAGTAGAGCAGAGAAAAGGGCCTGTATCTGAAGACAGGGTTCCAGGAGGAACACATGCTTGGGGCCACCCTTCTAAAGGGCTGAGGCTTTGCAAAAAATGAGCAAAGGTTATGTCCTTCCTCCTTGCTTCCATTCTCTGATCTGATCTTTCTACAATGTTGCTAATAAAGATCTGAAAATATCTTTTGTCCAACAGGGTTTATTAAAGCATTGATCTGGGCCAAGGTGAGGTCCTTGGGGAAGGGAGCAAAGAGGCCTGCCTGTGTCTGTCTCTGGGTCAAATATCTGAGCTATGAGTTCTCCATTGTCCAGCCTGGGTGAGTAGGGAACAGCAGAGTACCAAGACACAGGCTCTTTCCCTGGTAATGGCTGCTCATTTGTCTGATTCAGATCCTGTGTCTTTTCTCTTGGGAATCTGATTGATTTGGATTTGGAGTAGTATTGACTGAGCCAAGGGAGCCCTAACATCTGCCAGAGCCCACAATAGGAAGCCTCAACAGCTGGTAAATGACCAGCAAATGTTGCCTGCCTCAAATTTCAATAGTGACAGTTTTTTTCAAATAGTAGGTAGCAAATGTAAAGAATTCACTCACTGGAGATTACTCTCTAAAGAATTTTTTGAGAAAATATTTTTAAAAACAAAAAAGATTCAAGAAATATTTCAACATCACAATCAGTACTTAAACGGGAAAAATGTGCTTAGAATCTACCTATAATCAGGGTAGATAGTAGGGTCAACTAGCTTTCTGACTGTGGCAAATACTCAGTTCCCTTACAAAATATTATTTTTTTATGTAGCTCACCATGTATACTATGATGTTTGTGTATATATACATATATGTACATATATACATGCACACATGCACACATAAGATGGTGCATTGATTCTGCTCAACATAGAACTCTGTCAATTGTGTATTTTTGTTTCAATTTTTAAAGATGAACTTAATTCTAAGATATGAATCTTGACCAGACAATTGACTTAAGACAGTCTAAAGATTGAAGTACTATCATCAAGTGATTTGATAGTCTCATATAACCTAAAGCTATTTCCAGATTGCTTATTGATTCCTTATGGTTTATTTCCTGGTATTGTTATTCTTCTTTTCTTCCACTGTTCCTCTAATCAGAAATCTGTGGCTAGTGCACACCTAGAAGCAAGCAAGAGAATAGACAAGACACCTGGAAAGTTTCATTAAATTTCCAGGACACCAAAGTAAGAATCACTATGCCAATCCAGTCATTTATGAAAAGGCAGAAAATATTTTGCTTTGGATTCTCTTGTTACCACCTCAGGGGTCCATAGAAATCCTCTGAGTCCTTTGTTCTCACTCGTCGTTTTTCTTAGAGGATGAATGCACTATGTTTGTTTTTATGTTTAATTTTATTCAGTAAACTCTGAAATTACAATATAGAAAACATACAATTATGGAAGCAAGCAAAGCAATAATCATTTTGCACCAAACACCAAAAGCCTACAACTGTGCAATTAGTGTGGCACACCTTGCTGAGATCAAATTTGCATAGTGTTAATGCCAAAGTGATATTTCCATGTGGCTTTCAAGAATAGAAGGTTTTCTCATCCAAGAGGGCTTACAAATATTAAGAACAGAAAGCCAGTAGGGTCTCTTCAATGACCTGGCAAATATATGTATCTTCCCTACTGAAATCTCTGGATCTTTTATTTGTCTCATCATCAAGGAATGGTTTTTATATTATTTCTACCATAAGTTTTTAAAACTTTGTGCAATCTGATAAATGCTTTATAGTTCATTTCATTCTTATAATATCCTGTTAAGGTGAACAGGAAGCTATTTTTTATTGGTTTTTCTTAGTTATACATGACAGTAGAATCCATTTTGATAAAATTATACAAGCATGGAATATATCTTGCTTTCAAATGGTCTTAGTGTTTTAGATGATTCAGACAATTGGCCTAAGACAGTCCAAATGTGTCGGAAGTGCTGAGTGACACACACTTGGGAGCCAACTTCAAATTTTTTCCTTAGGATTGTATCAACTTGTACCTGGTCCTGGAGTTCTCTGTCTTATTTATTTATTTAGTTTTTTGCTCTAACGCTAAACAGCTACCATTTTTTTAAATACTAGGTTACATTTATTCTCATGTTCACAGTGTAAATGAAGTAGATTTAAACTAAACCCTTTTTAGCTTTGATTTAATTACTTTTAGAAGAGTCTTTGGAAAGTAATGTCTGCATACTTTGAGAACATACAAAGAATGATAGTACTAGTTAACACTTAAGGATATGCTAAAGACTCTACTGAACACTGTGGCTTGGGTTTTATGGTGGGGAAACTGACGTTCAAAGTATAAATAATTTATTTAAAGGCACGTAACCAGTAAGTGGTAGAGTTGGAATTCAAACACAGGCAGTCTGGCTTCAGTTCCCAGACACCGAATATTGCTTTGCTATAGCCTGGCAATATTTTTATATCTAGATGGATATGAATTTCTGTTTAGCTAAGTAGAGATAAACTTAGTAGACAAGTAATAGGAGCCCCAAAATGAAACTGAGCATGTTGCCTCCTAGCCAACATGTGCAGAAGGAAGGGAATGTTAGAGAACTTTTACAAGTTTCTACAAAGCTTTTCTAACTCTTGTGGTCATTCTGTTGTCTCTTTGTGGAAAGATATAACAGAGCAGCTCTGTAACTTTTTGAGGCCCTTTTTTCCTCCTCCTTTTTTAATCCTAATTATAGGATATTGTGATTTTGAGGGGTCTTGGTTTTGAAGTTCTTTCTCAACTCCACAGAAGTATGACCAGTATGGTCTCTGGACAGCACCTTCGTGTAAGTGTGTGAAATCAGCCTACAGTGTTGACCAGGCCATACAGGGGTTAGCAATTGTTGCATTTCTCTGTAGCTGTATAACTTACTTTCTTGGCTTTTCTGTTTTATTCCCTTTCTATACTTTGGTTTTGCTCTATCATACTTCATGCATGTGTGGTGCTCACTGTCAGCAAGGGCATGAACAATATCTGCAAGTCCTGCTCAGCAACCAGAATACTTCAGGAAGTCCATGCTATGGGCACTGGCCATGTTGAAGCCAGAGCAGCCACACAGCTGTGACACTCTTAGTGCCTTCCAAAGCATGGCCCAGTGACCACCAGTTAGTCTTCTCATACACAGAGCACAGTGCTCAAGTACACAGACCTTCTGTAATGACACTGGAAACGTAAACAAAATGCTATTTTAAATTTTGGACAAAGAATGCTGCCCTTAAAAAGTACCATTCGAGACACCTGATGGTCAGACCAAGATTCTAATGAAAAGCCTTCTTTCCAACTTCCAGGCTTATGCATCTCTTTGTAATGCTCCACTATAGCATTTCTCAATGTGCAGCAGACCTCTCCTGTTAAAAATGAGACTCTGATTTCATTATGGGATTCTGTACCAGCCCTGTAGCAATTTTTTAATTATCCATTAGAAAATGCCTGTCCTGTTATGTACTCATACCTACCTGACTATAAATGTTTAAGAAGCCAAGAAAATATAATACACAAAGTGATTGTGAGATTTACAAAGATAAATATCATTATGTGACATCATAATATGATATTTGTTTCAAAGAAATATACATTTTTGCAGATGTACTTTACATGTATATTTATGCAACATGTACAGCATGATGTTTTGAAATATATATATGTATAAATATGTATATATATATATATATATATATATATATATACATGTAGTGAAATGATTGCTACAGGTAAGCAAGTTAACTTATCCCTTACTTTCCATAATTATCTCCTTTTGTTGGTAGGGGATAAGAGAACCTAACAATATAATACTATTATTAACTATAATTCTCATGCTGTTCATTAAATGTCTAACATAGTCGTCCTTTATAACTGCAAGTGTGTACTCTGACCTACATCTCCCATTTCCTCACCATCCCTGGCCCTGATAATCATCCTTCCATTGTTTTTATATATTCACTTTTTTATTTTTAAATGCTAGCTATAAATGAGTTCATACTCATTTATATGGCTTATTTCACCTAGCATAATGACCTCTGGTTTTTGTTGCAAATGGCAGGATCTCCTTTTTATAAGACTGAATAATATTTTACTGTGTGTCTGTATATAAATAGCACCATTCAAAGAAATACACAACTTTTACCCTTAAGCTACATAAAATTTTTGCTGATTCAGTCAAAGTCAAGAAATGGTAATATTTCCAACATTTTATGGCAATCAATATTCTTCCCTGGAAAGATTCATATAAATCTATTTATTCATTTATTTATTTTAAACTTTAAGTTTATTTCAAAAGACTGAGACAGACATCAATACCCTGGGTACATGTATGATTACACAAATGGTGTGAATCTATATCATACACAACCATAGAAATGAAAAGTTGTACCACATTTGTGTACAATGAATAAAATGCAGTCTGTAAAAATAAAATAATTTTTAAAAAGATTTATACACTTTCCCACATGTTTAAAAGCTATAATTAAGTCACTTTGAATTGTGCAAATGAAGACTTTGGTGTAAGGACACTGAAGTTTATCCCATACCTTGGGCAATTGTGAATAGTGCTGCAATGAGCCTGAGGGTACACAGGTCTCTTTGACATTTCCTTTGTGTGTATATCCAGTGGTGAGATTGCTGGATCATATGGTAGTTCTATTTGCACTCACTAAAAATCAGATCTTTGATGCCAAAACCAAGCCCTGAGCTAACAATTCGGTATATCCTCCACACATTGGTCATACTGTTTCATATTGTGCTGTTTTGAGGAGACAATTTGTTTTCTTGTCTTTCAAACCTCTGAATATCTAGTTGCACTGAGGTATCTGACAGCCTCAAGTGGTTGTCTTAATCCCTTTTGAGATTTTATAACAAAAGATATCATAATCTGGATGGTTTATAAACCACACATACTGATTTCTCACAGTCCTAAAGCCTGGGAAATCCAAGATCAAGACATTAGGAGACTTGCTGTTGAATGAAGACCCCTTTCCCAGTTCCTAGATTGCAACCATCTTACTGTTTGCTCATGGTAGAAGAAACAAGGCAACTACTGGGACCTCTTTTATAAAGGCACTAATTCCATTGATCAGTGCTCTTCCCTGTGACCTAGTCACCTCCTGAAGACCCCACCTCCTAATACCACTTTGGGATTAGAATTTTGACATATGGAATTTGAGGAGGCACATTCAGATCATAAGTTTAGGCAGTGTACATTTGACAATGTCAGTCATCCAGAACTCCCTGATAGTTATTTAGACCAGAGAATTAGATTCAAACTCCTTCTTTCTCTCCTCCTCCTCCTTTTCTGCCTCCTCCTTCTTCTGTGATAGAAGTATAATCTAAAATTGATGTTCTTATTCATTCCATAGATCCCTCTAAGTGATTGGGATATATATGGGTGAACAAAACTACCTATTATGTCAGCCTCCTTATAAGTTTTAGGGTTTGTTTTGGTTTTTGGTTTTTGTTAGCTCTCCTTTATTTCTGACCCTCTTTTGGGTTTCTCACTCATGCAAATATTTATTGAGTATCTGTAGGTACTAAGTACTATTTAGTACTTTCCCATACTGGTAACTTTCTCAAACTGATAACTTTCCCAAACCAATTTAGTGAATGTTGTGCAGTACGTTATATACTCTCAAATGTGAATTAAAGCCACTGTATGTCTTTCTCTTTCAGAGGTAATAACTTTGAAGTCTTAACTGAGCATAGACATCTTTGGCTTTTGCTAAGGGAATTGTGGCATTTGGTAGGAGATGACTACATTGTTGGTCTTAGAGACAACAGTCTAGGGTAGGTTCATAGACTCTGCTCTCCCAACTGATCAGAAGTTAGAATAAAAGAAACTCAGGAGTGGAGTTCTCTTCCACTTGCACTTAGCAGGGTTGGAAAGCTGAGATTTTGCAGCAAGAATTGTGATGATCAAATGTACAAATGACTGAAGGCAAGAAAACACCAAATACATAAGAGTGGTACTATGAAGATTTGGGTGAGATACAAAAAATTCTCCAATAGTAAATGTAGGAAAATATTTCTAGGGAAAATTTATGTGGATTTATTTTCCAAAGCTGGTTCTAGAAAATAATCTAGACCCAGATGTGTCTGCATGCATGGTTAGTTGTAAACCTCCTATTCAAATGGAATAGAGCCCAGCTGAAAGTAGAGCAGGTCTTAGGCAGAATCCCACCAGCTCAGAGGACCCTTGAGTTCAGAATGACAAACCCTGAGCCAATTCACCTTTATCCAGTATCCATTTATCTTAGGGCAGAGAGTGACCTTCTAAGAATGCTGTGTCTTGACATTCCAGGAAGAGCTCTTTGCCAGAATATGAAGAAGTAGTTTGGTAATGTACCTGATATTCAGCATTTACTGATTCATGCCCTTGCACTTCAACTGAATTGAACAATCAACACTCAGCCCAAGGCCTTGCACACAGTAGGTTCTGACAAACACTTGATGAACAAATGCTTTTCTTTGGTACAGTAGAAAACTCTAACTCTCTAAATGAGCCGATGAAAAGCAATGAAAAATCAGTGGCACAGAGTTAATTTTGGCTTTCAGTGCTCTATAGACAGTGTATTGGATTTCACCCCATGGGATGGCTGCCAAAGATACACTTTTTCCAGCTCTGTTTTCTCGTAGCCTGGGCAGGAGCCTGTGGCAGCAGAAACATGAGACAGACATGGGGCCAGCTTGACTCAGTCAATATCTTCCCACTCAGCACTTCAGAAATGTTTCCTGTATTAGCCTCTTTGGACAGTAACAAAGGAAGGAAGGATATTTTTTAAAAAGCAACTTATAAATATGAAACAGATACTCAAGTGTGCTCTGGATTGGACCCAATTTTATAACTAGAATTTTCATTCCTGAATTTTTTTTTCTTAGTTTCTTGCTCTGGCCTTGTATGGCTGTGGGAAGGTGACTATGAGACATTATAGATTTTGGATGTTGCCAAGTCAATCTGCCATTGACTGAATGACTTTAGAAAACTAAGTAATTTCCTGGGTTCACTGTCTTTTTAGGACCTGACAGATGTCTTCAGAGCTATCAGATAAGGAAGGTTGTATCTTTACAAACAGAAGGACATTTTATCCACCCCTATGAAGCACATTTTTTATGGTGCTTCCCTGAGAATTTTTTTTGCCTTGATTTTTTTTTGCTGCAAATAGCATAAAAATAACACAGAAACAACAATAAAAAAGAAATTGCTCAAAATATCACCACTTAACTGTATAAAATATCTTAATTTTCAGTGATTTCTTATAAGAAGTATTCATACAAATATTATATAGTATTAATCAAGCTGTAGATAGAATTATGTCTTCCATATTATATCAAAATTGATGTTCTGAATATTTCTCATAATTTTTATAAATCACTTTAGTGACTTTTTTTTATTTTGGTGGTAAATAAATGACATCTTGGACTTTCTTTGTTGTTTGATATTTAGAGAGTTCCCAAGTTTTCCTACTATTAAAACCACCCAAATGTATGATTTCGTCTGTATTATTTTTTCCTTCTCTTAAAACAGTATAATGCAGAGATGATCACTCATCTAAAGAAATTTACATTGTAGTGAAGACAGACATGAAATGAAACAGGTGGGTGGCAGTTGCTATAGCAGCTGCTTGCAGTGACACAATGACAATGGTAAATTCCTAAAGGGGCAGAATGTTTATATGTGATGCTGTTATGAAGTGTTGAAAGACACACCAATTTTAACCAGGTATGTGGAAGTGGAAAGGGACTTATAGACATACGAAAGAGCTTGTGCAAGGCATGGAGGTTAGTAAATTTTGAAAACTGCCACTATTAAGAAGAACTGCAAGTCAGTGTGAAGGAGGGTCAGCTCCAGGGCTAAGATGGAATCAGATGACAAAGGGCCTTGTGTGCTCATCTAGGAACAAGATTATCATCATGTAGACAGTGATAGTGTTATTGAAGGGTTTTAAGCAGATGAGAAATTCAATATGATTTTTACTTTAGAAAGACTTTTCTGCCAACCTTAATAAGGAGAGATTTGAAAGTGACCAATTGTTGGAAGTAGAGAGATCTTATAATTCAGATGGGAGGTGAAAGAGCTTTGGGCACATTGGGTTTTACATAATTGTGGGCTCGGGAGAAAACTAAAGATTTTAAATTTGTTTAAATACATGACACTTGGGAATATTTAAGTGAATGACATCATTAAGGGAAATTTGCAGAATGAGGCAGAGTCAATGGCAGAGGATTGGGATATGTGAGAACTGTTATGGAGGGATGAGGGGGAAGAAAGCAAAGGCCAAGGGCACCTTTGCAGAAATGTAGCAGGTCAAAAAAATTGGAGTAGTTAAAATTATTTATTAGATTCATAAATTTAGATAAAAAATAATCTCCTTGACTTTTGTCCAAGCAGTTCTTTCTAGATTAAAACCATTATTATCAATCTGTGTGAGTTTTCCATGTCATGTAGATATCAATCTATTGTAAAAATCATATCTGACATGAATTCTTCCTATTCTATTTTTGTATTTTTAAATTTTCAAATTAATAAATTGTTTTAGTGAGCTTTTTCATGGCTGCAACTCAAAGAGCTGACAAGAACAATTTTAGAGGAGGAAGTTTATTTGATGCTCATGGTTTCATAGGTCTGAGTCCATAGGTAGCCAGCTTCATTCCTCAGGTCTTGAGGTGAGGCAGAACATTGTGGCAGAAGGGTCTGGTGGAGGAAAGCAGCTCAGGAAATGGCCACCAAGAAGCAGATAGTGAACCTGAGCTCAGCTCACAAAATATATACTCCAAAGGCACACCCCAATGACCCATCTTCTCCAGTCACTTCCTATCTGTCTGCAGTCACTACTCAGTTAATCCCTATTGAGATTAATGCACTGATTAGATTAAGGCTCTTGTAACCCAATCATTTCACCTTTAAACTTTTTTACATTGTCTTACACATGAGCTTTTGGGGGAACACCTCTAAACCATAGCATATATCATGAGTGCAATGATTTTAAAAAATTGAATTATAATGCATTTCCTTCATTAGCAAAAACTGGAAGAAGACTTCAAGAGGATTCTAGGAGTAGAATCATTTCAGGCTAACAGATCAACTCTAGCTAAGGTCCTAACATTGTGTCCAAGAAACAGCAAAAAGACAGCATGGCTGGAGCATAGGGAGTTGGTTTATGTTAGTAGAAGGTCAAAAACCATACAAGAATTGAAGGTCATTATTAAAAAATATGTTTTTACTCTGAAACCAGGAATTGCTGCATTGGTATTTGCCAAAGGAAGGATATGATTGACATATTTTAACAGAATAGCTTTTGAACACTGAGTTAAAAATAGGCAATAGGTGGAATGGTGGCAAGGGAAGCCATAGAAAAGAGGAAACTTGTTTATAGTAATCAGGAGATGATGGTGTCTCTGATCCTGGTAATATCAGAGAAGGTGGTACAAAGGGGCAAGAATACAGATAGACTTCGGGGATGAGACAAATGGAAGAATAAAAGATGACTCCAAAATTTGTATCTTGGGCAATTAGTAAAATAGATTCGTGTTAGTGCAAGTGGAGTCGGAGAGATCAGCTCAATTTTGGACATGCATAATTTGAGATAACTACTTGATATCTCCTGCTGGAAATCTTAAGAAGGTAGACAGATATATGATGTGAGTAGTAAGTTGGAAGTCATTATATAGATCTGCACTGTCCAATACAGTGGTCACTGGCCACATGCATCAGTTTGTTTAAAGAATTCAGTGGTCCCCTTTTGTCTTGCTATTCCTACATTTATCAATGCAGATAGGGAAGATTTCTGTCATAGATGATAGCTCTGATAGATGGTGATAATCTAAGAGATATTTCAAGTAATTTAGTTTTTATGAAGTCACCAAGGGAATAATAAGAGAAAAGACTGAATTGGGGTTAATCATTATTATGTGATTAGATAGAGGAGAAGGAAGAAAGGAAGAAGCACAAGAAAGGAAGAAGAAGAAGAAGGACAATGAAGTACAGGGTAAACCAGGAATACTTGATGAAAGTGTATTACTTCATACCCATGACAAAATTAAGAGATTTCCAACCTTATTTAGGTGAGGAAACTGAGGTCCAGAGGGGAAAGCACATGTCTTCTCTCACAGTTAGTATTGAGGTAGAAAGTGTGAGCATTCTCCTAGCATCTAACTGGCTATGGATGTGGTGATGGAGACTCTTCTTTGACCAAGACTGCTGGTATATCCTCACCAAAGATGCTTCTTCTGGTGGATTGAAGAGTAGTTTCAAGTCTCAGGAATTAATACATACATGCAGGATGTGATGTTTTAATGATAGCTTTGGCCAGAGCTTATGACCAAGGTTCAGTTCCATTCAGTTTGTTGTACTTACTGAGCGAGAGAGTATTGCTTTTGAATGGCCCTTCCTCCCTATAATTTGCCACATAAGAAGCACAGATATTCATATTGACTGTTGATTCACTAAATCCTAAGACTACTATTGTCCTAAATCTACCATTGACACACTAACCACTAAGACTGCTACATAAAATGTTTATTGGATTGCCTGGTTTGATATTTCTTATTGCAAAAGCAGTAACATCATTTATGTCTTAGTTTGAATTTCCTTGAAGGTACATCTTGAAGTAAGGGTTTAAGTGCAGGTAGCTTATTTGGGAGAATATTCTAGGAATCAGAAGTGAGCAAGTGGAAAGGATGAGGCAAGGAAGGGAAGAAAACTAAAAGACTTTGGTTTGCCATATGGGTAACTGGGGTTTAATCTTCCTGGAGTTTTTCTGAATCTAATGATTCCCATCACCCTCAGGTGTCAATTCCCCTTGGGGAAATTTAGTTCCCACATTTTTGATCTATGCTTATATACAGTGTAAGCTGTGTTCCCAACTTCTCCCTGGGCCAAAATAATCAGAGCTTTTATTTGAGGTTGGACACAGGCACTGTGCATGTAACCATCTGCTAAAGTCATACTGGAATCAAGTGGACTAGGGGTGTGGAACAGAGCATTTGTAAATGTAACACAGTTGAAGATTAGCATAACTTGACTATTGGTAGTTATTAATGAGAATGAGATTAATTTATTCCCCCTCAAAATGGTTTTGCTTTGTATAAATATATTAGATGATAATATCATTTATTCCTCTCCAAAGGCAAATAATTACAAATGGAACTTAAAAAGAAACCCTCTCTACTTGTTTGAATTAGGCTTAAAAAATAGCACTAAATAACAAAGGACACACTCTATCTCTAACACTAACCTCACTTGTCTTGTTTATTGTTACTTTGGAATTAGAGAAATCAGGTTATAGTCTTAGTTCTGCTTCTTATTGCTGCCTGCAGGGGAGCTCATTAACAATTCTGCCCATCAGTAAAATGGAAATAAACGTATTTACTGATGTTTTAATATTGTAAAAATTATACAACACACAAACACACATCAGGCATGGATTAGGTACTTAATAACCATTAGTCTTCCTTTCTTTAAAGCAGAAATGTCCAACGATTTAGCTCCTTTCCTTCCTTAATAAGTTTTTCCTGTTTGAATGGTAAAACAATATATTGTTATCAACAATTAAAAAATAGAATAAAGTGATGTAATATTCCATTATGTTAAATAAATATTTGTCTCTCGTGTAGAATTTCATCACTTAACCAGTGGAAAAATGAAAAATCATAGAAACAAAGAAAAACATTAGCTTATTATCCAGATTTCACACTAAAAATCCATATACTACAGCCTAATTTTCCTTTTTATAAGATTTGGAAAGAACCAATCTACTATTTTTACTTCTGCATACTGCAAAGGACATATTGTTGGTTATAAGCTTTGAATTTTCTATTAAATATCCTCTTATCTCCTTTTCTTTATAGCATACTCATTCCCCATCATTTTCTGTTTACAGCCTTATTATCTAGAGATGAAGGGAGAGAAGAAATGCCAACAAGTCTACACACTGAAAGGTCAGGGTGTTCACATGCACACTGTCTTGCTTTTCAGAATGCATTAGCTATTACAAGTCTTGTATCTCTTTCAGCTTTCAGATATCAAATTGATGTTGTGCCATTTTCTCTTCCAGAGGCAATTTTTGAGATCATAAAAGTGCAAGGGACATGAACATGTGGCCTGAATGATTCAGAACTGAGAGCATTTTCAGTTCATGGGTAATTAGAGTGAGCCAAAGATGTTGATTTCACTGACTGTTTTTGTAACAGTTCAAGAAGTAAAAGCATCAACATGAATGCAGGGTTGGTTTTGTTCCCTCATTGAAGTTTTACTCTGGGAACTGATGAATCCCTTGGCACAGCTGTGTAAACACTATGCTGCCAGTTGACACAAATGAGAGGTTCCTCACAGAAATCTTCACTTTCGAAGGATGGAATGAGAACAAGGATTAGAATGGACATGGGTTGGGACAGAAGAGAGGAACTGGAGCCCCCTAGTCAGAGAATTTCCATACTAGACACTAGCTGCCCTTGGCTGCCCAGCATGTTTCTGTTTAGGCACCTTCATTTTTCACTGGTCAAGTTGTCAAGCACAGTACCCTGACTTTCAGCTAACAGAGTAGTCTCTAATGGTCTGACAATTATAAAATCAGAGGCAATAAAAATAATTTTAACAATACAAAACTTTTTAAGCTGGGAGTAGTATCATATGCCTAAAATCCCAGCTACTGTGGAAGCCAGAGTCAGGAAGATGGCAAGTTATAGACCAGCTTCAGCAACTTAGCAAGACACTGTCTCAAAATAAAATAAACTATAACATAAAATGGGGGTGTAGGTCAGTGGGAGAGCATCCCTAAGCTTCAAATCCTCAGTACAACCAAAAAGATAAAAATAAAAAACAAATTTAAATTAAACTGCATTAAAAAAATCATGAGCAAAGACAATTGAGAAATTTGGAGAAATTATTTTAAGATTTATCCTATTTAAAGGTTAAACATTACTGAAAAAGAATGAATTATTAAAATTCATTACTATTAGAAGCAATATAAATGATCATATATAGGAAATTGTGTTAAATGACATAATGGAGCATATTGTACCTCTAAGAATAATGAGAAAATCTCTAAAACTGATATGTGGTAAATTCTAGGATATGTCATTATTGATTTTAAGAGCAAATGCAAATTAGTATCTATACAAATTAGTATGCTATCTTGCATGTAAGAGAAAAGGAAATAGGAAAATACACCTTTCTTTGCTCATTCAAGGAAGAAGAAACATAGAAGACAAAACAAAAACTGATGAAAGACCCTACATCATAGGAAATGGATAGGAGTGGAAAGAAAAGAACAGTTGGAATATGGAGGGCTAGGGGTAGCACTTCTCTGAGTATATCCCTTGGTTCAGTTTTGATTTTTAACTTTTTCAATGTTTCATATAATACGCAAAAATAAGTTGTTAAAAGTGTCATGGAGGCAAGAAACTCAACAAACAGAAACAGATGAAGCTAAAGGTATTATAAGACAATAATATTACCACAGGGAAGGGGAGAAGAAAGAAAAGTATAACCTAAAAGAATTTGAAAATCAATATTTTGACCATATATGCTAAATATAAAAACAAAAAGAACTGTATGCAAATTTTCAATTGTGGTTAGTAGGTTTGTTTATTACCAGTATATAGGTTAGCAATTATGAAACTGTTATGTATTATTGAATTAAACAAATTAATTAAATACATTGTGGGTAATGAGAGTCACATTCCTCACCAACCAAGAATATAGTTATGATTAAGGAAAGAAGAAGGCCAGAATAAATCTTGTTACTTCTAGTCCAGAGCAGTCAAAGACTACTAGAATCATACCTATAATTGATAAATGGGGTTTATTACTCTTTGCAATGATGGAGAACACACAAGGTAAAGAATCATTGGATTCCAGCTTTCCATAACTGTAACAAAATATCTGAGGGAAAAAAAATTTAAAGGAGAAAACATTTGTTTTGACTCGCAGTTTCATAGGCTTCAGTCCATAGTCACTTTGAGCCTGTGGATGTGGCAAAACAGCTTGGTAGAAGGGCATGGCAGAGTAAAGGTAATCACTTCTTGGTGGAAAGAAAACAAAAAGAGATCTAGAGAAAGGGGCCAGGGAAAAGATGCATCCTTCAAGGGCACACCCACAAGAAACTCTTCCTCCAAGGAGTCTCTAACTAGTTTCTACTACCTTCTAATAGCCCTCTAAATTATGTATCTATCTATAGATGAATCCACTGATGAGGACAGAACTCTCATGATTGAGTCACTTTACAAAATCCCCACCTCTGAACACTGCTATACTGGGGACAAGGCCTTCAACATATAATACTTTTGGGAACATTTCATATCTGAACCACAAGGTGTATCAGTAAGAGAATGTTAGAACCTATCATAGAATTTTGACTTTTTGGAGGTGGTAAATTTAAGGAACATATGAATATTTAAAGTAGGAGATCAATCTAGATAGAATGCCATCAGAAAGTGCAGCAATTCTGTCATTGGATATCTCAACCATTGTATTTATAGAGAAAACAAACCAGAATGAGAATAAATCTGCAATGGGAAAAGTAACAGCCACTTATTTTAGACAAGAGAGAGGGATATTATATATTTAGAGGACAGCACAGTGATCTCTTTTTTGTCTGTGTTTAAAAAAAAATATCAAGTGGTCTTGGTTTGTTTTATGTTTATGGTCTCACAGTAAACCTTTCTGATGTGAGTCTCCTGAGACATTATTTACAGTCAACAGAACAAGCCACCTTCAAGAAAAAGTGGGTTGCTTTTCTTGTCTTTTTTGTCACATTGGATTGGAATCAAGGGAATCAATATAAACTCATAGTTTATGCACATTTACATTATATATATATGTAAATGTGTGTGTGTGTGTGTATGTGTGTGTGTGTGTGTGTGTGTTTCTATGCTGTATCTACTGAGAGGGTGTAGATGCAATGATGTTCCAGTATAAATGAGCACATTTCTCTAACTCATGTTGTTTTTTAAATACTATTCTCCAACAAAAGAAGAATGTCTTGAAAACTGGCAGTTCTGTATGTGGAACAGAGAAAATGTATGATGAAACTGCAATGTACGATCATGCCAGAAAGTAAGGAAATGTTCAGGAAACAATTACTAAAACCACAAGATACAAGATCAATGTAAAAGGACTCTTGATGACTAAATAATAAACCAAATACTAAAATAAACATTTATGATAAGGTGTCAACAAAGGATAAAACAGAGAACCATAAAAATCACAATCGTAAAGAAGACAGAAAATGATGAAAAGTATAACAATGAAGAGACACAATAAAAAGAAAACAAATTCCAAGAAGTAAATTTACACATAACCCTATTGTTAATCAAATGAAATGTGCCAGGCAGTGTGGCACATGCCTGCAATGCCAGAAACTCAGGAGGTTGAGGCAGGAGGATTGCAAGTTCAAAGCCAACCTCAGCAATTTAGTGAGGCACTTAGCAACTCAGAGATACCTTGTCTCTAAATAAAATATAAAAAAGGACTGGGGATGTGGCTCAGTGGTAAAGCACCCTTGAGTTCAATACCTGGTATCAAAAAAAAAAAATTAAGTGCAAGATTGAGAAATCCCAATTAAAAGACCAAGTTTGTCATGTGGCATAAAAAAATCAAGGTACAGTTTTAAAGCTTGTTTTTATTTTTTAAATATTATTAATAAAAGTGATACACTTCTATCCAGACGAATGGGATAAGAAGAGAAAAGACACAATTTATCAATATCAGGAATGAGTGAAGTGATGCCATTATAGAATCCACTGATCTTGAATCATAATAATGGGATATTAGAAGCAAATATAATAAATTTGATAATATACACGAAATGAACACTTTTCTGACAGATACATATTATGAATACTTCCTGAAGAATAAGAAAAAACATATGAGCGACTATTTATTTGTTTTAAACAGTACAAATTTATTTGTTTCATATTTCTGGAGTCTAGAAGCTAAAGATCATTGCACTGGTAGGTTTGCTTTTACCTGAAACTTTTCTCCTTCACTTGTGAATGACCATCTTCTTGTTATAGACTCTTATGGCCATCCATGGTTTGTGTTTATTTACTTATTATAGAAATGTCTCATTGTAGAATTGAATTTGTAATAACCATCTTGTTTGTTTTAGTATGTGAAATTTATTGTGACACTCTTGAGTTTGAATTATGAGATGAAACAAACAAATTGGATTTAGATGGCATTTCTTTTCTGACAATTTTCTATATTATATAAGGCAAATAGCAATGATATTAGTTTTGAATACAGATACAGGTATGAGATTGAAAAGGTTGAGTGTAGCTCTTCAGTCTTGTATTTGAATTGAGAGCTTTAGTGTGAATGTCTGTTTTCTTAAAAGAATAAAGAAAAAAGTAGCTCTTCCCATTGATAATGCAAGGAAAGGAAGACGAATGAGAATGCAATGAGAGCCTGTAATGACCATGTCTTGCTCTTAGCTAGTAAACAAAGAAGTAGTGACAGCCAGTTTGCAATTCTAATGAAATAATAGATCAAGGCAGTGATCAGTGGATAGTAAGTAACATCATGAAAAAATTGCCACCACACATCTTGGGCCTCTACCTGTTAGGTACTAGTCAGGAAGTACTGCTATAACAAAATACCATAGACTGGGTGATTTAAGCAACAGAAATTTACTTTCTTTGGATTCTGGCTAATTTGGATTCTAGTATGGACTCTTTTCTTGGTTTTCATAGAGCTGCCTTGCTGCTTAGCTCTCACTTGGCCTCTCCCCTATGGTACATGAAAGTGTTGGGGGTAGAAGAGGGAGAGCAAGTTCTCTGATGTTGCTTCTTACAAGAACACTAATCCTATTGGATTGGGGCCCCACCCTTAAGGCCTTGTTTTACCTTAAGTAGTTGCTTACAGGTTCCATCTCCAAATATGGGCACACTTGCAGTTTTGACATCAATATATGAATTGTCGAGAACAGGACCATTCATTCCATAGCTGTTAGCCATATCAGAAAATTTGAATTTAAGCTGATCAAATATCTACATCAGTTACCAATTTATAGATAGTACAAAAGACAGAAATTTTTCAATGACATCAAAGAACTATTTGCCAAAGTTGTGTAAAACTCTACAAGGGTAATAAACCTGCAAGAAAACATTGCAAAGGAGGGGGAAAGAAGAGTTAATCTAGAGATCAACCAATTTAAGTATGTACTTTACTTAGAAACCACTTATTTATATGTGTATATAATATTTACACACACACACACACACACACACACACACACACACACACATAGCAATTTGTTTCAAAGAATTTTCAGTGATACCATAACCCCTACAGGTTCCAGATTAGAAGCAGATTTTATGCTATTATATTATGTCTCCTATCTCAATTAATGACAACTTAATCTTCATATACCTTTTAGAATATTAGAATTAGGTTTTACTTCAGCATTTCTTAATATCCTTGGTCTAAGAAATTACTATGTATTATGGTTTCTTATCATTTCAGTCTTATCACTTACCTCTGATTCATGATCTACATTTTTCTCCTGTGTTGTTTAATATTCTGCTGCAGTTCTTTGAGATAATTGCTATGGTTTGGTCTTTCTGTAGTATCACCTTAATCCAGGTCATGAATTATTTAAATAAAGATCTTATTTTTCCATTATTCATGTGTATGCAAGATTCTGATGATCCCCTGCTACTCAATGGATAAAGAGAATACTCTTTACTATGGTACAGAAAGAACTGCTTAGTGTGGAACCAACCATCTCTTCATTCTTATCTGTCAGCATTGTGATCAATGTATTTACACCACAGTAGTACTATTTCCAAAAATCCTCCCCTTTTGGTCTTTGCATATGTTACTGACCATGCTGTAATACTTTTCTTTTCTACCTTGAAAATGCTTGCTTCTCCCTTACAGTCCATCTCAAAAAATTCACTATTATTTTTTTCTCTATACCCCTGTGTTTCAATGTAGGCAGGTTTAGTCACCTTTTTTTTTTTCCCTAACAGTTCACACATTTCATTATTATTAAACTTGTCAAATTGTATCATGATTATTTTGTCACCTTTCTCCAGTATACACCTCACTTAATTACTGGTGCTCAATAAATGTTAAGTTGAATGAATGTATGAGAGGACAAGGAGGCTCTTTTTGGTAGAGAGCAAAATCTCTTCCGCTATCTCAAATGTGCATCACTTGCAAAACACTACTTAATGAGAACAGATTATATTCTCAAGTAGTTCATAAGGCATTTTATGTTGTAAATAAATTCACTTTAAAATCCAAGTTTATTTTTGGTATGTGTTTTTCCAGAGACACTTTGGGTCTAAAAATAATTTGAAATGATAAAAAAACATAGTATTCTCATTTAGTTTGTAGTAATGTTATAGTGCTGTGATCTGCTGGCCTGCAGGAAAACAGGGAGCAAAAAGTTTCCCCCTTGAAACCCCAATTCTTGCAAGCTTGCCATAAAGATTTCAGACATGTTACTCAGAGTATCAGGCATGAGTTTAATTAGAAGGGATAGGAAAGGAGTAAGGGGACACCCTCAAAGGAGAGAGTGGGTCCTCAGAGAGGAGAGTGGGTAGCATGCCTCTCCTGCACATCAGTTTTATTGGGAGTCCCAGGGAATTTTCCAGAGTCCTGCCCAGGTTCATCTCTTGACTTTTGACTGAGAGCAGGATGATATCAGTCTTTCAAATCCCCATTGTGTATGACAACCCTAGGCCACTTTGACCCATGCTGGTCGGTTCTAATCAGAACCTGTTCTTAATAGATTTTATAGTTCGGGGGAATTATTCTTATTCTTATCTCCCTGTGTTCTGGGATCTGGTCTGTGTAAGGGTCACAAAAGTCTCCCCACTTCAGGGTAACTTGTCTTCTTATTGACATTTCAGGGCCTGCATTTCTCCTGCAAATAACAGGTAGCTTTTTGAGGAATGTGACATATCCTGTGGACTTCAGCTGCAGGTAAATTGCTTTTCTTAAAAAGAAATTGTGTGGGAGTCAGCACAGTGGATCCAGTTTGTAGAATTATTTCCTTTAACCTCATGTTCCCACAACTCACATCTGTCTGTCCCTGATCAGTAATGATGGAAAAAGCTATGGAAATTGTTTATAATGTTAAGATAGACAAGTACAAGAAACTATTTTCTGGATTCAATTAGTTTAATAAACTATTTAGTTCCATCATCTGTAAACTGTCATAATACTTATGATTTTTCATAATACATACTCTATGAAGTTTCACTCCAAACATCAGTTATGCTTTAAAGTTACTATTAAACTAACTATAATAAATGAGTAACAAATTTTCTGATTCTAAATGTTGAGTCTTTTTTCCTTGTGTAGAATCTGTATTCCTAAAATAGACCTAGATGACACCCTTTTCCAGTCTGACATTATAAATCAGTATACCTCCAGACATTTCTCAGTGGAAAAACTGAAAGGTAATCACATTTACACAACTTTTAGTGCTATAATCTTGACAGTTTTGAGTGGACTGTATTGTTTTCTAAGAAATCATTTTACTCTTGTCTTTAAAAGACAGAGCCCCTTAGTCTAAACTGGTTTTTAAAGGATTTGCATTGAAACAGCAAATGCATCTGTAAAATATGTTGGGAGGAAACCAGATTAATTTCATGTTTTACACATTCTGCAGGTACTGAAAACTGAACTTGTGATTGGGAAGAGGTTAGAGGGGCATGATGGATCCTGGTGAAGAAATGGTAAAATCACATGGTTTAAACTGACGTTCACAGTATTTAACTCCACTGCTTCTAAATGATAAATGACACATGCTTAAAGAGTAGGAACATATGTAACCTGCCTATTGTCATTTTATTACTCCCCAAGTATAATTTCATCTTGATATCATCTGAAAAAAAGTAATCAACCAAATAGATAAAACCAACAAGCCAAGGTAAGCTAAGAGTTAACAAATCTGCTTTGTCAAAGACTTCTTTACATTCTTCCCCTCTCTAAGAGGGTGTGGTACCTCATTCTTTTCCCTAAAGCAATGATCACTACATTGAAAAATGAAACACCCAGTCAGTTGTAAGCTCTGACACTAAATAGTTCAGCATTATGCTACAAAAATGAGCTTTGTATGCTTCAAGTTTTCTTTACATTTTAAAGATTGAATTTAAGAAAGGAACCTTTAGTGTAGTCTCAGATGTAAGATCAAAAACACTTCCAGGTCTTCTAAAAGTTTTAGTGACCTGAGAAGTTTTCTCACCTTTTCTTGCTGGTACTATATGTATTTCAACAAAGCATCCAAGGCTTTGGAGTTTTATTGACCCCAAGAAACAGGATATCAGGTCCACAGATGATATTTTCCATTCTTGTTAATTTTTTCCCTATTCTTTCAGAGTCTATCTGAGTCTTTGTGTGCTGAGCAGTCTCAGCAGGTAAGGTGCTCTACAGGCTTCATTGAAGAAGAAGGTAGTGGTGCACTTTTTCACACTTACCACTGTTTAAAAAAATGCTTTTGTTTTTTTCTGAAGCTATTTAGTGAAAAAAAAAATACCACCACCTCATACCTGGTGCAGACATTAATTTCTTATGCACAAACTTTTTCTTCTATAATGAAGAAAGGAGGAACACATGCATGCATCTCTGGGATGGGTAATATTTTAGTTCAAATTCATACTAAGATGCAAATGACCAAAAAGTGAATTTTACCAAGAGATGTTTTTGATAGAAAAGGAGAGGAAAAGAAAGTAAAGGACACTAGGTAGAAGGAGAAACAAAATGTCATAAAATTAGGAGAAATAGAAAGGAATGAGTTGAGAGATGAAGTACTCTAAGTCAGTTTGATAATTGTTTTTTTATTAGTGGTAGCTTAGTCTTTCTACACTGATTACATTTAAAGCAGGCTATCAATTTTGCAACTGTAGCTGTGATTGCTACTTTAATATCATCTTCTTGGATGGCTTGGAGTAGTTGCTCAAATAGCGCTAAACTGGGTTGATCCACATGGCTAATTTTTTTTCCACACACTGTATGAATTCACATTTTTCATAATCATACTTAAAGCATCCTTGTGCTTCTCTTCTTTCTGCTTGAATTTACTCCTCCTCAACCTCACATACAGAAAATTCATATTTCATCTGACAGGCTGATTGACTGATTAAACATGAAGGTGGGGATCAAGATTCTTCTAGCCTTCTTAACAAATGGTGCTGGGAAAACTGTATATCCATATGTAGAAGGAAGATGTAGTATCTTCCTATCTCTCACCCTGCACAAAATTCAAATCAAAATGGATCAAAGACTTAGGAATTGGACCAGAAACTTTGCAACTGCTAGAACTCCATCCCATTTGTGCAGGCACCGATTTTCTTAACAAGACCCCCAAAGTATAAGAAATAAAGTCAAGAATTAATAAATGGGATGCCATCAAATTACAAAGCTACTGTGCAGCAGAGGAAACAATCAAGACTAAAAAGAGAAAACCCATAGAATGAGAGAAAATCTTTGCCAGCAATTTCTCTGTCAGGGGATTCATATGTAAAATATGTATTAAAAAACTCAAAAAGTTTAACAGAGAAAAACCACACAACCCAATCAATAAGTGGTCAAAATAACTAAACACACATTCTCAAAAGAAAACAAATGACCAACAAATGTATGAAAAAAGTGTTCAACATCTCTAGGAATCAGAGTAATGCAAATTAAAACTACATAAAATTTTATCTCACTTCAGTCAGAATGGCAACAACCAAGAATACAAGTAACAATGTGTTGGTGTGTATGTGGGGAAAAGTGTACACTCATACATTGCTGGTGGAACTGCAAAATAGTGCAACCACTCTGGAAAGCAGTACAGAGATCCTCAAAAAACTAGAAATGGAACCACCATATGACCCAACTATCCCACTTCTCAGTATTTATTCTAAAGATCTAAAATCAGCATACTACAACAATATAGTCACATCAATGTTTATAGCAGTACAATTCACAATAGCCAAATTATGGAATCAGTCCAGATGACTGTCAATAAATGAAAGTAATCTACTCAGCCTTAAAGAAGATTGAAATTATGGTATTTGCAGATAAATGGATGGAACTGGAGATCATTGCACTAAGTCAAACTCAGAAAATCAAAGGTCAGCCATTTTCTCTCATATGTAGAAGGTAAAAAAGTAAGGGAAAAGGGGGATCGGATATCAAAGATATAGAGAAGATCAATAGAATAGAAGGAGAACAATAGGGAAAGAGGAGGGAAGGGAAAGAGAGGAAATATGGAATGAATTCAACAAAATCACACTAAGTACATTATATAAATAAATCACTGTGAATTTCACCTTTATGTATATCTAGAAAGTGAAAGGAAGACCAGTAGAGTAGAAGAAGGATAATAGAGGAGGGAGGATGGGAGGGAAAGCACCCAGAACTGAAATGGACTAAATCAAATCCCATGCATGTATGATATTGTCAAAATGAACCCAACTATAAGTATAATGTACTAATAAAAGAAAAATAAAATGAAATTGAAAAATAGTGTTCTGGTTTTCTCAGAGCTGCTTTGACAGAAATGGAAAATTACAAAAATTAATGCCTATGAGACATACAGGAATAAAAACAAATTCCTAATTGTAACATAAAATGCATTAGGATTGGTCCTATCAGTGAGTATCTTCATTCATAAGACATACCATTTAATTGTGATGACTTAATTCATACTACTTCCAATTCTCTCTTCTAAGAGATTTTCTCCAATCAATAGACTTTTCCTTTCAGGGGATAGAAGTCATGGAACTCAAATCCTAAGCTAAAATTTCTTACCCACTTCCTTCAAGACTTTTGGTATTTTCCTGACTTCTTCCTCTCTAGTTTCCTCAACAGAGCAACTATCTCTACTAAGCAACTCCCTTAGAATTTATTCACTTTGTAAGATGAACAAAGCATCTATTTAAGAGGCTGATGATGAAATAGGAGGAAATCACTGTTCTGAAAAATATTTGTGGTGTTTGTTATTTCCAAGGCACTATGCTAGATGCTCAAAAATAGAGTATTTTTGTCTTTAGAAAGATAGGAGGTAGGAGGCAGGGTACAGTTAAAATATTCATGAATAACTTGTACACATAAGCCATACACAGCACACAACAACCCAATATTTATTGAGCATCTACCATGTACTACACATTCTACTAAGTGCTATAGGTAGTGAATGGAGTTCTGGAACAAACTGAGAGATGATGCATAGACACATGAACCACAGGCTGGCAGGAAACAAAATAAGTGAGGAAACTCTGATGAGAAGACTTAGAGAGCTGGATTTACAGGAAGTATTTACTAAGTGTTGACAAATTACTTTAAAAAGACAGGGGTAAACAGGGATTATGGAGTGACCTTCAATGGTGCTTTAACTATGGTCTGATTGATATAAGGTAGAGTGGGAAGGGAGGAAGAGTCATGTTGGGTTGCAAAGCAACAGGAGCACAGGAAAGCAATGCTTGGGTACTGGCAACTGGAGAGGCTGGGAGGAGGGGAAATGGTATAGGGTCAGGAAGGAGACCCAAAAGGTCAGGTGATTTGTCCAAGCTTGTTTAGCTAAAAATAAATGGCACAGCAGAGCAGCTGTATCCTGGAACAATTTATTATATATTTCAAAATAGCTACAAGAGAAGGGTTTAAAAGTTCCCAACACATAGAAACTGACTGGACAGAACTGTCACCTCTGGACACTCAGCTGATAAGTAGACACTGGATCACACTGTAGCCCATAAATATGTACAAATATTATATGTCAATTAAAAATAAAATAAATGGGGATAGAATTTGAACCTGGGAAACCTGATCCTGACTCCTCAAGGTTATGAAATAGAGTTACACACATCCAGATTCTGGCAGCATTGAACTTGTGCATAGAGTTGACTTTCATTTTTTCAGATACCTTGAATATTATTTTCTCATCTCCCTTCTGTAAATATTTGCATCACTCAAATATTGGAATGGGGGACTCTGAATGGAAAGAGCTGTTTTCTGAAATGATGATCCTATAAATGATCCCAAGTATTGGGAAGTAATTTTTTTTAACTTTTGAAATTCCAGTTACGTGATAAATAAGATTCCATTTTGTGCTATTAGTGAGTTTCTGCTGAAGACTTTTAGGTTCATAAAAAAGATTCTTTCCAACAGAGACAAAACTTGCTTGAGATTCTTGTTATATAATAATCTTATTACTAGAACTTATAGTAATTTTAACATCAATATATGAGAAGGAAAAAAAAGGGTAGAAGATAGAATCCCACCACTGAAATAATAAGAAAAAATTGAGAACATGTACAACTAAAAATATGTCATTATCCCTGGAGGTTTTATGATGTCGTAGCCTGGAAGGTTCATCTTTTCAGGCTGTTTGGATTGACATACTGTAGGCATCAGGACACTAATTCATGGGTCTACTAGAAAAGAAAACCCAAGTGGAAACTAGCAAGGGTGTCACTTGGGGTGACATATATTGAAAAATAAAAATAATTGATGCCAATGAAACCTATTGTAAAGTATTGGTCATTTTTTAATTTCTCTCTACTATAGTTTATTAATATGTTTTAATTAATTCCATTGACAACATTATTTTTCTCTTGCAGCAGCTGACTAAAAAATCTAGGGCAAATTCTAGCAATAATTGTGCTGACTCTCTTCAGGGAAAAAGTGAAAGTGATAATACTTATTAAACTTTCCAGTGGTTTAAGTTAGCTGAATTTTTTATTTCCAAGAGTGCATGTTTTTACTTTTTTGCTCATTTGAAAAAAGCAAGCCTGAATTGTCTGCACTGGAATAAAATGTTCAGTTTTCATAGAGAGAACTTCTGAAAAAGAGGAATTACTTTGAAAAAGATACAAATCCTTGAGTTTTCACATCTATGCTTATTTAGCTGGTCATCATTGGGTGATCTGGCGTCTTTTCTGTTCCTGTATTCCTGGAGCCTCTGCACTGTAATAAAGACATGACAATTTAGAGTTTTCTGTATTTTCATAAACTGCAGGAAAATAATCTAAACCATGCCCATATTTAATAAACAGTTTTTCACATTTTTCCAGATCCATATAAACCATTTAGACCATTGGCATGCTCTTACGAAATCTTACAAAAATACTGAATTTCGGGGGTGGTCCAAGATGGCGGCCTAGAGGGTGACTGCACCCCCAGTCGCTCCAGAACCCAGGAGTTAAGAAGGGGAGGCATTGAGAGACTCGGACTGAAATAGAGCCACGGGTGAGTCTGCCCACTGGGTAAAGCTCGGCCTGGGGGGCAGGCCCAGATAGAGGTGGCTTATCGGAGCAGGGTAGGGCAGCTAGAGTCATCCACAGGCAGCCCTGCGCACTCTGGCGGTGGGCCCCGCCCACACAGCCAGCTTCTCCAGGTTCTCGGAGCAGGCCTCCTAGTGAGAGCCTTTCTGACCAGAACAAGCTCCAAGTCCCGGAGCCAGCGCAGCGTACTCCCAGCGTACTCTGGCACGCAAGCAGCTTCAGGGACCAGGATAGGGCAGCCAGAGACTTCCCCAAGCAGCCTGGACCCCTGCGGTGGGAGGCACCTTTCAAGGCTAGCTTCTCAGAGCAGACCGCCCAGTGAGAGGCTTTCTACATAGAACCAGCCACAAGTTCCCGAACCAACAGAGAGCTTCAATCCGCAAGCAGCCTCTGGGATCAGGGCAGGGCAGCCAGAGACCTCTTCAGGCGGCTCTGCCCACTCCGGCCGCAGGCTCTTTCCACAGGGCGATTCAAGATGGCAGCCTAGAGGGTGACTGCATCCCCAGTCACTCCAGAACCCAGGAGTTAAGAAGGGGAGGCATTGAGAGACTCAGGCTGAAATAGAGCCACGGGTGAGTCTGCCCACTGGGTAAAGCTCGGCCCGGGTGGCAGGCACAGATAGTGGTGGTTTATCAGAGTAGGACAGGGCAGCTAGAGTCTTCACAAGGTAGCCTTCCACACTCCGGCAATGGGCTCCTCCCACACGGCCAGCTGCATGGTGCAGGCCCCCAGTGAGAGCCTTTCTGCACAGAGCCAGCTCCAAAACCTGGACCCAGTAGGGGGCTAGGGGCAGCTTTCTTCAGATGCACTGCATTATCAAACTCCTCCAAGACATCAGGCTACTGAACGCTGGGAGGTGATACACTGGAAATCTACCGGGACGCTATAAGCCAATAGCGGAAATCTGCAATATATCAGGGTCCCACTGACAGCTGACCAATATGAGAAAACAAGGGAAGAAAATGTCCCAAACAAACCTAGATACTACATCAATAAAACCCAATGACAGCACAGCAGAAGAAATGTCAGAAAGGGAGTTCAGAATGTACATAATTAAAACGATCAGGGAAGCAAATGAGGAGATGAAAGAGCAAATGCAGGCATTGAAGGAGGAGATGAAAGAGCAAATGCAGGCATTAAATGATCGCACCAATCAACAATTAAAAGATGAAATACAGGAAGCAAGAGATCATTTCAATAAAGAGTTAGAGATACTGAAAAAAAAAAAAACAAACTGAAATACTTGAAATGAAGGAAACAATAAACCAAGTTAAAAACTCCATAGAAAGCATAACCAATAGGATAGAACACCTGGAAGACAGAACCTCAGATATTGAAGACAAATTATTTAATCTTGAAAACTAAGTTGGCCAAACAGAGAAGATGGTAAGAAATCATGAACAGAATCTACAAGAATTATGGGATATTATGAAAAGGCCAAATTTAAGAATTATTGGGATTGAGGAAGGCTTAGAGAAACAAACCGAAAGAATGAACAATCTATTCAATGAAATAATATCAGAAAATTTCCCAAATCTGAAGAATGAAATGGAAAACCAAGTACAAGAGGCTTATAGGACTCCAAATATACAAAATTACAACAGACCCACACCAAGGCCTAACATACAAAATAAAGACAGAATTTTAAAGGCCACGAGAGAAAAGAATCAAATTACATTCAGAGGGAAACCAATAAAAATATCATCAGATTTTTCAATCCAGACCCTAAAAGCTAGAAGGGCCTGAAACAATATATTCCAAGCCCTGAAAGAAAACGGATGCCACCAAGAATCTTATACCCAGGAAAACTTACCTTCAAATTTGACGATGAAATAAGATCCTTCCATGATAAACAAAAGCTAAAGGAATTTACAAAAAAAAAGCTAGCATTACAGAACAATCTCAGCAAAATATTCCATGAGGAAGAGATGAAAAACAACGATGCAAATCAGCAACAAGAGGCGCTAGCCTAAAGGAATAGCCAAATAAAGGAGAAACCAAATCATGTCAAAAACAAATATGAGTCAATTGACTGGGAATACAAATCATATCACAATAATAACCCTGAATGTCAATGGCCTGAACTAATCAATCAAAAGACATAGACTGGCAGATTGGATTAAAAAGAAAAATCCAACAATATGCTGCCTGCAAGAGACTCATCTCATAGAAAGAGACACCCATAGACTAAAGGTGAAAGGATGGGGAAAAACATACCATGCACACGGACACAGCAAAAAAGCTGGAGTATCCATCCTCATTTCAGATAATGTGGACTTCAAGCCAAAACTAGTCAGAAGGGATAAAGAAGGACATTACATGCTGCTTAAGGGAAGCATAAATCAGCAAGACATAACAATCATAAATATCTATGCCCCGAACATTGGCTCATCCACGTACGTCAAACAAATCCTTCTCAATTCCAGAAATCAAATAGACCACAACACAATAATACTAGGCGATTTTAACACACCTCTCTCACCACTGGATAGATCGTCCAAACAAAAATTGAATAAAGAAACTATAGATCTCCCCAACACAATCAACAATTTAGTCTTAACTGACATATATAGAATATACCATCCAACAAAGAACGAATACACTTTCTTCTCAGCAGCACATGGATCCTTCTCTAAAATAGACCATATTTTATGCCACAAAGCTACTGTTAGCAAATACAAGAAGATAGAGATACTACCTTGTACTCTATCGGATTATAATGGATTGAAATTAGAAATAAATGACAGAATAAAAAACAGAAACTTCTTCAATACCTGGAGATTAAATAATACACTATTATATGATGAATGGATAACAGAAGAATTCAGGAGGGAAATAAAAAAATTCTTAGAAGTAAGCGAGAACAAAGACACATCATATCAAAATCTCTCGGACACTATGAAAGCAGTATTTAGAGGAAGATTTATTTCATGGGGTGCATTCAAAAAAAGAAGTAGAAATCAACAAATAAACGACTTAACACTACAGCTCAAAAGGCTAGAAAAAGAAGAGCAGACCAATACCAAAAGTAGTAGAAGACAGGAAATAGTTAAAATCAGAGCTGAAATCAACGAAATTGAAACAAAAGAAACAACCAGAAAATTAACAAAATAAACAGTTGGTTCTTTGAAAAAATAAATAAAGTTGATAAACACTTAGCCACACTAACAAAGAGAAAGAGGGAGAAAACTCAAATTACTAAAATTCAGAATGAACAAGGAAACATCACAACAGACATGAGTGAAATACAAAACATAATTAGAAGCTATTTCGAAAATCTATACTCCAACAAAACAGAAAACCTCGAAGACATCAACAAATTTCTAGAAACATATGAATTACCTAAACTGAACGAGGAGGACATACACAACTTAAATAAACCAATCACAAGCGATGAAATAGAAGAGGTCATCAAAAGCCTACCAACAAAGAAAAGTCCGGGACCAGAAGGGTTCTCAGCCGAGTTCTACAAAACCTTTAAAGAAGAGCTTATTCCAATACTCCTCAAAGTATTCCATGAAAAAGAAGAGAAGGGAACCCTCCCAAACTCGTTCTATGAAGCCAATATCACCCTGATACCTAACCAGACAGAGACACATTGAGGAAAGAAAATTTCAGACCAATATCCTTAATGAACATCGATGCAAAAATTCTCAACAAAATTTTAGCAAATCGCATACTAATATATATTAAAAAGATAGTGCACCATGATCAAGTGGGTTTTATCCCAGGAATGCAAGGTTAGTTCAACATCCGGAAATCAATAAATGTCATTCACCATATCAACAGACTTAAAGTTAAGAATCACATGATTATTTCAATAGATGCAGAAAAAGCATTTGATAAAATACAGCATCACTTCATGCTCAAAACACTAGAAAAAATTGGGGTAGTGGGAACATTCCTTAACATTATAAAGGCCATCTACGCTAAGCCCATGGCCAGTATCATTCTAAATGGTGAAAAACTGAAAGCGTTCCCCCTAAAAACTGGAACAAGGCAGGGATGCCCACTTTCACCACTTCTATTCAACATCGTCCTTGAGACTCTAGCCAGAGCAATTAGACAAACCAAAGAAATTAAAGGGATACAAAGAGGAAAAGAAGAACTCAAACTATCCCTGTTCGCTGATGACATGATTATATATTTAGAGGAACCTGGAAATTCCACCAGAAATTTTTAGAACTCATAAGTGAATTCAGTAAAGTAGCAGGTTACAAGATCAATGCTCATAAATCCAATGCATTTTTATACATAAGTGATGAATCTTCAGATAGAGAAATTAGGAAAACTACCCCATTCACAATACCATCGAAAAAAATAAAATACTTGGGAATCAATCTCACAAAAGAGGTGAAAGACCTCTACAATGAGAACTACAGAACACTAAAGAAAGAAATTAAAGAAAACCTTAGAAGATGGAAATATCTCCCATGTTCCTGGATAGGCAGAATTAATATTGTCAAAATGGCTATACTACCTAAAGTGCTATACAGATTCAATGCAATTCCAATTAAAATCCCAATGATGTACCTTGCAGAAATAGAGCAAGCAATTATGAAATTCATCTGGAAGAATGAAAAACCTAGAATAGCTAAAGCAATCCTCAGTAGAAAGAGCTAAGCAGGGGGTATTGCAATACTAGATCTTCAACTCTACTACAAAGCAATAATAACAAAAACGGCATGGTATTGGTATGAAAATAGACAGGTAGATCAATGGTACAGAATAGAGGACATGGACACAAACCCAAATAAATACAATTTTCTCATACTAGACAAAGGGGCCAAAAATATGCAATGGAGAAAAGATAGTCTCTTCAACAAATGGTGCTGGGAAAACTGGAAAACCATATGCAATAGAATGAAATTAAACCCCTATCTCTCACCCTACACAAAACTCAACTCAAAATGGATCAAGGACCTCGGAATCAGACCAGAGACCCTGCATCTTACAGAAGAAAAAGTAGGTCCAAATCTTCAACTTGTTGGCTTAGGATCAGACTTCCTTAACAGGACTCCCATAGCACAAGAAATAAAAGCAAGAATCAACAACTGGGATAGATTCAAACTAAAAAGCTTTCTCTCAGCAAAGGAAACTATCAGCAATGTGAGGAGAGAGCCTACAGAGTGGGAGAACATCTTTGCCAACCATACTTCAGATAGAGCACTAATTTCCAGAATCTATAAAGAACTCAAAAAACTCTACACCAAGAATACAAATAATCCAATCAACAAATGGGCTAAGGAAATGAACAGACACTTCACAGAAGAAGATGTACAAGTAATCAACAGATAGATGAAAAAAAGTTCAACATCCCTAGTAATAAGGGAAATGCAAATCAAAACTACCCTAACATTTCATCTCACCCCAATTAGAATGGCGATTATCAAGAACACAAGCAACAATAGGTGTTGGCGAGGATGTGGGGAAAAAGGAACACTCATACATTGCTGGTGGGGTTGCAAATTAGTGCAGTCACTCTGGAAAGCAGTGTGGAGATTCCTCAGAAAGCTTGGAATGGAACCCCATTTGACCCAGCTATCCCACTCCTTGGCATATACCCAAAGGACTTAAAATCAGCATATTACAGAGATACAGCCACATCAGTGTTCATTGCTGTTCAATTCACCATAGCCAGATTGTGGAACCAACCTAGATGCCCTTCAGTTGATGAATGGATAAAGAAACTGTGGCATATATATACAATGGAATATTACTCCGCAATGAAGAATGATAAAATTATGGCATTTGCAGGCAAATGGATGAAATTGGAGAATATCATGCTAAGTGAGATAAGCCAATCTCAAAAAACTAAAGGACGAATGAACTCGCTGATAAGCGGATGAGGACATATAATGGGGGGTGGGAGGGGTTAGCATTAGGTTTAGGGTTAGGTTTAGGGTTAGGGATAAAGAGAGCGGTAAGAATGAAGGAAAGAAGGACTGTATAGAGGGAAAAGAGGGGTGGGAGGGATGGGGGGAAGGGAAAAAAATAATCAAACATCATTGCCCTATGTAAACGTATGATTACACAAATGGTATGCCTTGACTCTATGTACAAATAGAGAAACAACATGTATTCCATTTGTATACAATAATAAAAAAAATACTGAATTTCTGACTCTTTAGCAAATATGACACATAAATTTACCAGAATATGTTTGTGAGTTTTATGCTGGCACAATTTGTTGATGTTACTAATTTCTTCTTTTATCTTTCTCCCTTTTTACGTAAGCAAAATAAAATTCCCACTTGGGTGCAGCCATTTAAACCAAGCTTCAAATTTGATTTCTGGTACAGTTAGTGATTTGCTTTTTCCACATATCCTGATTTTATATTATTAAAATTACTTCTTCATATAGTCTTTGCTATTAATGTGTGTTAAAACCTTATTACACTATGGTAATCAGATTGTTTTAGGGTCCCTCTTTTTCTACTTCCTAACATATTTCCCTTATTTTTATTCAAGTAAATACTTTCATTCAAGTAGATGCTTAGTAAAGTAATAATGAGAGCAAATTCTTTCAAGAAAAATTTAAAAATAACGAGATTTTCAAGTTTCCTATAAAGAAAGTGATTATTTCCTGTCTTCTGCTTTTGGTGTTGATCTACTCTTCTTTTTCTAGGGCTTTGAGCTGTAGTGTTAAGTCATTTATTTGTTGATTTCTACTTCTTTTGTTGAATGCGCCCAATGAAATAACACTTCCTCTAAGTACTGCTTTCATAGTGTCCCACAGATTTTGATATGATGTGTCTTTGTTCTCGTTTACTTCTAAAAATTTTTTTATTTCCCTCCTGAATTCTTCTGTTATCCATTCATCATATAATAGTGTATTATTTAATCTCCAGGTATTGGAGAAGTTTCTGTTTTTTATTCTGTCATTTATTTCTAATTTCAATCCATTTATGATCTGATAGAGTACAAGGTAGTATCTCTATCTTCTTGTATTTGCTAACAGTAGCTTTGTGGCATAAAATATGGTCTATTTTAGAGAAGGATCCATGTGCTGCTGAGAAGAAAGTGTATTCGTTCTTTGTTGGATGGTATATTCTATATATGTCAGTTAAGTCTAAATTGTTGATTGTGTTATTGAGATTTATGGTTTCTTTATTCAATATTTGTTTGGAAGATCTATCCAGTGGTGAGAGAGGTGTGTTAAAATCGCCTAGTATTGTGTTGTGGTCTATTTGATTTCTGGAATTGAGAAGGATTTGTTTGACGTACGTGGATGAGCCAATGTTCGGGGCATAGATATTTATGATTGTTATGTCTTGCTGATTTATGCTTCCCTTAAGCAGCATGTAATGTCCTTCTTTATCCCTTCTGACTAGTTTTGGCTTGAAGTCCACATTATCTGAAATGAGGATGGATACTCCAGCTTTTTTGCTGCGTCCGTGTGCATGGTATGTTTTTCCCCATACTTTCACCTTTAGTCTATGGGTATCTGACAGGAAATAGTTAAAATCAGAACCAAAATCAAACGAAATTGAAACAAAAGAAACAATCGGAAAAATTAACAAAATAAATAGTTGGTTCTTTGAAAAAATAAACAAAATTGATAAACCCTTAGCCACACTAACAAAGAGAAAGAGGGAGAAAACTCAAATTAGTAAAATTCGGAATGAACAAGGAAGTATCACAACAGACACGAGTGAAATACAAAACGTAATTAGAAGCTATTTTGAAAATCTATACTCCAACAAAACAGAAAACCTTGAAGACATCAACAAGTTTCTAGAGAAATATGAATTACCTAAACTGAATGAGGACATACACAACTTAAATAAATCAATTTCAACCAATGAAATAGAAGAGGTCATCAAAAGCCTACCAACAAAGAAAAGTCCAGGACCAGATGGGTTCTCAGCCGAGTTCTACAAAACCTTTAAAGAAGAGCTCATTCCAATACTCCTCAAAGTATTCCATGAAATAGAAGAGGAGGGAATCCTCCCAAACTCGTTCTATGAAGCCAATATCACCCTGATACCTAAACCAGACAGAGACACATTGAGGAAAGAAAATTTCAGACCAATATCCTTAGTGAACATCGACGCAAAAATCCTCAACAAAATTTTAGCAAATTGCATACAAAAACATACTAAAAAGATAGTTCACCACGACCAAGTGGGTTTTATCCCAGGAATGCAAGGTTGGTTCAACATCCGGAAATCAATAAATGTCATTCACCATATCAACAGACTTAAAGTTAAGAATCACATGATTATTTCAATAGATGCAGAAAAAGCATTAGATAAAATACAGCATCCCTTCATGCTCAAAACACTAGAAAAAATTGGGGTAGTGGGAACATTCCTTAACATTATAAAGGCCATCTACGCCAACCCCATGGCCAATATCATTCTAAATGGTGAAAAACTGAAAGCGTTCCCCCTAAAAACTGGAACAAGGCAGGGATGCCCTCTTTCACCACTTCTTTTATACATCGTCCTTGAGACTCTAGCCAGAGCAATTAGAAAAACCAAAGAAATTAAAGTGATACGAATTGGAAAAGAAGAACTCAAACTATCCCTGTTTGCTGATGACATGATTATATATTTAGAGGAACCTGGAAATTCCACCAGAAAACTTTTAGAACTCATAAGTGAATTCAGTAAAGTAGCAGGTTACAAGATCAATGCTCATAAATCCAATGCATTTTTATACATAAGTGATGAATCTTCAGATAGAGAAATTAGGAAAACTACCCCATTCACAATACCATCGAAAAAAATAAAATACTTGGGAATCAATCTCACAAAAGAGGTGAAAGACCTCTACAATGAGAACTACAGAACACTAAAGAAAGAAATTAAAGAAAACCTTAGAAGATGGAAATATCTCCCATGTTCTTGGATAGGCAGAATTAATATTGTCAAAATGGCCATACTACCAAAAGTGCTATACAGATTCAATGCAATTCCAATTAAAATCCCAATGATGTGCCTTGCAGAAATAGAGCAAGCAATTATGAAATTCATCTGGAAGAATAAAAAACCCAGAATAGCTAAAGCAATCCTCAGTAGAAAGAGCTAAGCAGGGGGTATGGCAATACTAGATCTTCAACTCTACTACAAAGCAATAGTAACAAAAACGGCATGGTATTGGTACGAAAATAGACAGGTAGATCAATGGTACACAATAGTGGACATGGACACAAACCCAAATAAATACAATTTTCTCATACTAGACAAAGGGGTCAAAAATATGCAATGGAGGAAAGATAGTCTCTTCAACAAATGGTGCTGGGAAAACTGGAAAACCATATGCAATAGAATGAAATTAAACCCCTATCTCTCACCCTACACAAAACTCAACTCAAAATGGATCAAGGACCTCGGAATCAGACCAGAGACCCTGCATCTTACAGAAGAAAAAGTAGGTCCAAATCTTCAACTTGTTGGCTTAGGATCAGACTTCCTTAACAGGACTCCCATAGCACAAGAAATAAAAGCAAGAATCAACAACTGGGATAGATTCAAACTAAAAAGCTTTCTCTCAGCAATGGAAACTCTCAGTAATGTGAAGAGAGAGCCTACAGAGTGGAATAATATCTTTGCCACTCATTCTTCAGATAGAGCACTAATTTCCAGAATCTATAAAGAACTCAAAAAACTCTACACCAAGAATACAAATAATCCAATCAACAAATGGGCTAAGGAAATGAATAGACACTTCACAAAAGAAGATGTACAAGTAATCAACAGATAGATGAAAAAATGTTCAACATCTCTAGTAATAAGAGAAATGCAAATCAAAACTACCCTAACATTTCATCTCACCCCAATTAGAATGGCGATTATCAAGAACACAAGCAACAATAGGTGTTGGTGAGGATGTGGGGAAAAAGGAACACTCATACATTGCTGGTGGGGTTGCAAATAGTGCAGCCACTCTGGAAAGCAGTGTGGAGATTCCTCAGAAAGCTTGGAATGGAACCACCATTTGACCCAGCTATCCCACTCCTTGGCATATACCCAAAGGACTTAAAATCAGCATATTACAGAGATACAGCCACATCAATGTTCATTGCTGTTCAATTCACCATAGCTAGATTGTGGAACCAACCTAGATGCCCTTCAGTTGATGAATGGATAAAGAAACTGTGGCATATATATACAATGGAATATTACTCCGCAATGAAGAATGATAAAATTATGGCATTTGCAGGCAAATGGATGAAATTGGAGAATATCATGCTAAGTGAGATAAGCCAATCTCAAAAAACTAAAGGACGAATGAACTCGCTGATAAGCGGATGAGGACATATAATGGGGGGTGGGAGGGGTTAGCGTTAGGGTTAGGGTTAGGTTTAGGGTTAGGGATAAGGAGGGTGGTAAGAATGAAGGAAAGAAGTACTGTATAGAGAGAAAAGAGGGGTGGGAGGGGTGGGAAGGGTGGGGGGAAGGGAAAAAACTAATGAATCAAACATCATTGCCCTATGTAAATTTATGATTACACACATGGTATACCTTGACTCCATGTACAAATAGAGAAACAACATGTATCCCATTTGTATACAATAATAATAATAAAAAAAGAAAGTGAGTATTGTAGTGGATGTGTGATTTTTGGCTTCTCAGCAACCAAAAATCCAGCCATCTTCCCTACCATGAGATAGCTCTAACACTGGTGGTAAAGAGCATCCTTCCTCTCTTTATAGAAGTGAAGAAAGTAAATAATTCTTGGATTTCCTGGAAGCTAAAGAGTGGACAGATGCTATTATTTGGATCTTAAGTGTCTCCCATGTGCTAAAGGCTTAGTTCCTAGGTTGGCACTACTGAGAAGTGGCAGAAAAGGGGCACGGTATTGTGGGAGTCTGGGGACATGCCCTAAAGGAGCATGCCATCATAATACCCTAATCTCTTTTACTTTCTCTTTTATGTCCTGGCCATGAAGTGAGGAGCTTTTCTCTGTGTGTTCCCTGCTATGATGTGCTGCTTCACCACAGACCCAAAAGCAATGGGTCCAATCAATCATACTTTGAAAGCTCAGAAACCATGAGCCAAAATGTCTTAGCTCTTTATAAGTGATTACCTCAGGTATTTGTTACAGTAACAGAAAGCTGACTGACCACATATCATAGCTTTGACTGACTGGACACTGCCTTTAATATTAAGGAGTCATTCCAAAAAGGGGGCAGAATTTACCCATGGACCCATCACAGTGAGTTTTCAGAGACAATAGTTTCCCTTCTTAGTCCCTGATTGTCCAGAGGTTAACAACTCCATCCAGTCTGCTTCTAGGGTGTGTTGGTCACCCTTATTTTTCTTCTTTTTTTTTTTTTTTTTTTAATATGATACAGGATCTCACTAAGTTTCTGAGGGTATTGCTAAGTTGCTGAGACTGGCCTCAAACTTGCAATGTCCTGTCTTATCCTCCTGACTAACTGGGATTAAAGAAATGTACCACAATGCCCTGTTTTGGTTTCTTTTATTTCTCTTCATTCTTTGTCTTCCCAGTGTGTCTGCTAGCTATCATACTCTCAATAAATGCTTTCTGTTAATTAGCCAGAGTGAATTTCAGATATTTGCAACCAAGAAGTATGATTTCCATCATCAGGAATTACATTTTTTTAAATGCAGCTTAAACTTAATCAAAATAGTAACTTTCATTTGTATAATTCTTTAAAATATTTTTAAGGTCTTTTATATTCTTAGATAATTTTATCCTAAACCTATTACTATGGAATAGTCCGAAACTATTTCTGTCCCTAAATTATGTAAGAATACAATATGGCATGGAAACATTATATGACTTGCTAAAAGGACAAAAGGTATAGAGAAGAGTTTAGAAGCCAGATTGCCTGGCTCTTGATATCACATTTTCCCCTACTTGTTCACATTAGTTATATCAGTATTATGTCAGTAAAAATCTCAATATACCAAAAAAGATAGGATGGACCAATTTTAACTCAGCAAATATTTATTGACTAAATCTTTAATCATTTATTTAAACTATAAAAACAAAAGGATGAATTGATTAATAAAGTTGTCCTCATTCTTCAGGAACTTCCTACCTCACAAGGGAGATAGACCTGTGCACAAATAACTTTTAAAGAATACTAGTAATGGAAATGAGATGAGAGCTCTGACCTTTGTGAATTGTGATCAGATAGTCCCTACAGAGAAGAGGTCATTCGATGTGGTTTTCCAGGGATGAACAGGATTTCAATGGGCACTAACAGGGTCAGGGAAATTTTCAAGGAGTGCCTTCTAACATGAGCAAAGTTACAAAGTGAGGGGTTGTGATAGGATGTTCTCAGGGGAGATCAAGGCATTAGTTAGGTACGGAATCATCAAAGGGCCCTGAATGAAGAGACTGGAGATGAGGCTTAGGACTAAATTATGGGAAACCCTGGGAAGACCTTACTTTTGAAATGTTCTCAGAAGCAGTAATTTCAAGAACTTGGAAAGGAAACGATAAAATGTAGTTTCCTAAATTTCATTTTCAGAGGTTCTGATTTTTCAGTCTGGGCTAGTGCCTACAATATTGTCCTTTTAACAATAACAAATCCAGATGATATAACTGTAGGTCTGATCCCCACAGGACTCTGAAAAACTCTGATCTAGGTCTCATCCTATGCCTGTGACTTCTACTGGATCTCACTTTATGAAAAGGGGGCCATAGAACAGTTGGCCCCCACTATTGCCTACTAATTGTTTGCCAAATAATTTTCACTACTCACTCCTATGTGGATCAGGTTCTGTCCAGGGGTTGAGATATAGTAAAACCAAGTGCCTGCAAGCATGGAGCCTGAGATACTTGGTGGCAGTGTGGAGACTACCTGTCCCTCCTATCTTCATAAGAGAGAAATAAAAATAAGAAGAGGAGACATTGGCAGAGGGAGCTGTCTCTCACAGTAGTGACCAAGGAGACTATGTGAGATCTGAGTAGAGTTCTAAGGGACCCAGGGAGCTAGTCAGCCTGCGGAAGAATCTTCCACGATGAAGTTAACAGTAAGTGTCAAGGTCCCTAGGAGGAACTTGTAGAGGTAGAACAAGAGTTCAGAGTGCTTCAATAGGACAAGGGAGGATAGGAGGATTTAAGGTTACATTTAACTGTGACCCATATGTTGGCCACAGGTCAGTCAGTTTGGGGGATACATTTCTTTAAGCAGTACTTTTTATTGTCTATAATACACATTATGTAGACCACTATGGACTGAGGAAAAGGAAATCTTTTAATATTCCTGTAGTAGAGGTAGTTATAACTGCTATAATTTAAATTTTAAAATAGCATCCATCAGGAAATATCATATTTACCCTAAATTCTTTCTGCTAAAATGCAGTCCTATTACTTTGTCTAGTACCATATGCTTATTTTACACGATATAATAAAATGATCTTAGAGGATTTCTGCTGCTTAGGTGAGTTAGTTCTTTTTGTGGAACAAATGTCAGTATCGATTATATTAGGGAACATGTTTCAAAATTAGGAAGATCAAATCAACAAAAGAAATGAAGATAGCCAATACCTTTTATACAGTATGAAGAGTAATTTAACTTTAGTGTATAATAATAATCATTGATTCTCAGGCTTTTTCAGTAACAGTATAGGAAATAAACTTCTTTATGTGTTCTTAAATGATTTCCACCAATGAGAGAATCAACATGTATGTTAGTTGTAAAAGTAGGTAGGCTTTTCTTTTAAGATAGAGAGAATTGACAGAAATAAAGGTAATAATGTGCTTCTGTGAATAGAAGCACAGCCATCAAAGATGATAGTTAAACAGTGGATTTGAGAAACCATGGTGCAATATTTACCCCATCAAAAATGAAACATCCATTTGAGCATAATCTATGGCACATGTACAGTATTATGCTGTTAAGGGGGTTTAGGAACTAGATTTTTATTTTATATTTTAGGAACTAGATTTTTTTAGATGTTTATTTTTTATTGAGATGAAGTTTACAGAACAAACTATCACTATATTAATCATCTCAATATATACAATTAAGTGATTTTAGTTCACATTCACAATGTTGTGGAAACATCACTACCATCTAATTCCAGAATATATTTATCATTTCAGAAGGTTTTTTTGAGGTAGTAGGGATTGAATCCAGGGACACTCTTCCACTAAGCCATATCCTGAGTCTTTCTGTTTTTTATTTTGAGACAGAATCTCACAGAATTGTTGAGGCTGGCCTCCAACTTTTGATCTTCCTGCCTCAGCCTCAGGAGTCACTGGGATTATAGGCATGTGTTGCAACACACCTGGATTAAATCTTGGTTGAAGCCCTCTGTAACATCTGAAGAACCATTATGTGTTTATGAAAGACAAACCAGTTTTGAAGTTGGGGGAAATAATTATATAATTGTCTCTTCCTCGGGATAATAAAGCTTAAAGGAGAGGAATATAATGTGTTTGCCCTAGTGCTTTTTACACTACCTATGAATAGCTCTTAATTTTTTTTAACATGCATTGAAAACTTGGTTGTAAGTAGTAGCTCAATCAAAGTTAGGTGAATATAGATAACAACTCAGCTTCTGGGGACTACACTGGAGTTTCAGTCATGGTTCTGCAACTTATTAACTGAGAAATCTTAGGGAATGATATAGATTGAAAGTTTGTATCCCATCAGAATTTATATATTGAAGACCTAATTCATAGTGCGGCTATATTTGGACATGGGACCTTTAAGGAGGTAATTAAGGTTAAATGAGTTCATGAGAGTGGGACTTTGATCTAATTAGTGTCTATATAAATTGAGACAGCAGATAGTTTGCTTTCTCTTTCTCTCTTTCCCCTTCCCCTCCCTCTCTCCCCCTCCCTCCATGCACCACAAGGGGAAGTCAATGTGAAAATTTGGGAATAAGGCACCTATCTACAATCCTGGAAGAGAGCCCTCACCAGAAACAGATATCAGCTGCAACTTTAACCTTGAACTTCCAGCCTCCAGAATGGTGAGGAAATGAATTTCTGTTGTTTTAAGGCTTCCAGGCTGTGACACTGTGTTATAGTAACCAGGGAAGACTAATAAGCAAAGTTACTTAACTTCTCTGTGCCTTACTCAGTTCCCTTACTATAAAATGGAGATAATAAATACTGGTATGCTCACCTCCTAGTGTCGCTTTGATGATTAAATGAGCTGAGAATAATAAGCTCAACTGGTATTAGTTATTTGAACTATAATTATCCAAAGTGCAATTTATTCTTCTCTTTGTATATGTAGAAAGAATAATAATTGTTGGTGAGTCTTTTTAAATGAATTAAACACATGAGGAGTATGTATTTACACTTATATCATATATGGGAGAATGTATATGAGCCTGAAAACAGTTTTAAATCTATGATATGTGAAGATCAATACAGACCTCTGCACAACATAAGGGCAAATTTTTTAAAAATTCTGATACAATTTTTAGCATTTTTGAAGGTATAACCAAACCATGACCAAATAGAACTGGAATGTTGAATGGTGTTTTGAAGTTCTTCAGGCTCCTTGAACTGTACTCCACACAACTAGCTATAAACTATTAGTGTGAGACTATACCTCAAACAACAACCACTACAAGAAAAGAAAGAGCACATAATATATGAGCTATTCAATTGCTTCAGCCCTAAACTTCCATTTGAAGATTTGACTGCATGTTATCAAATAACCAATTCAATTTTTTTCAATGTGTTGATATTTCAACATCATAGAAACACAGCAAATTATTTGCTGTCACAGAAGAGGAAATGAGTGATTAATTATTCAATTGGTTATTGAAGTCTCAAATCAGTTTTTCCTCCTTCTATCTAATACTTTCACACAGTACCATATGCCACTATATGGGCAAATTGTTTATATATACTATGTGTCTTAATAAAGGCTTTGTTATCCAAAATTGAAAGTTGATGTGCTTATAGGGTGGGGAGGAAGGTGAAAATAAAGTCAAGAATCTTAAATCATTCAATGTATTGAACTACAGACATTCCTACTCTTCCTGAATATATTGTTGTTGATGCCTTTCAGGGCAGGATGCAGATCTTGTAAGAAAATATGAAACTTCAGGATCCAGAAAGAGTATTCATCAAAAATCCAAGATGAGATGGGGAAAACAGATCCTTTGAAAAGATATACTTTTAATCCTTCCTTTCTCTTATAATTACTAAGTCTGGTTACTCAGAGGTAGACAAAAAATAGAGTGAATGAAGAATTTTAATGTCATCAGTAAATAAATTTGTGTGTTTGCATGTGTTTGTGTGTGTGTGTGTGTGTGTGTGTGTGTGTTACTATAATCCTATAAATATAGGTTTAGTAGCAGGAAATTCCATAATGGATCCCAAAGATAATTGTATTTTAATAGTAAAAATTGTATTCTTGTGATGCCTATAATAGAATCATAAAATCTTTTAATAAGCACTAGAAAAATCCTAAATGTAAAACCAAGTAATGAAAACCTATTGGTTTAAAACAAAACCCTTTATAGTACTGTAGTTTGTTTGGTATCTTAATTAAATTATCTGAACTTAATGTTCTAAGTTCAGTGTGTAACTAGATAATTCCTTTGCCTAAGAAAAAAGGGAATTCTTAAAAAGTTCTTTCTCATTGAAGTTATTAGGTATAAGAAAATATTTTAATCTTTTATATGCATTATATTAAATAGTGCTTATGCAGAGAGGAAAATAGAAAACTTTTAAAAATCCATAGTCAAAAGTTGCTTTTTATTCGTTTTTCTCCTTAAAAATCTGAGAGGGATATTTAATTCTGAAGACACAATTAGAACAAAATTTACATCATTTGTCTGGTAGTTGAGAAAGTGTGAATAACATTAAACAAACTGAATTACTTTATTTATTTATTTTATTTATTTATATATATATATATGTATATATATATATATATATATATATATATTTATATTTTGTGAACACAGAGCAATTACTTTTATTCTCCTAAATTGTTCTTCTTATTCCAGGGAGGTAACAGAGAATAATTTTTTTATGGTGTTTTGTGCCAAAGGAAAATTCATGCCATAACTCTGTACTTACCATCTAATACCAATTGCAAAGAGATATTTTTATTAATATTTTCATAAATATATTTTTTTAATTTAGCTTTTATATTTTACAGACTGCATTTTGATTCATTGTACACAAATGGGGTACATCATTTCATTTCTATGGTTGTACACAAGGTAGATTCATACCATTCATGTAATCATACATGTCTCATTCCATAAGTTTTCATACCCCCCTCCCTCTCATTTCCTTCTACATATTCTAAAGTTCCCCCATTCTTCTCTCATTCCCCAATGCCCACCCCCACTATATATCATTCTCCACTTATCAGGGAAAACATTCCATCTTTGATTTTTGGGCTTGGCTTATTTCACTTAGCATGATATTCTCCAATTCCATCCATTTATTTGCAAATGCCATAATATTATTTTTCTTTATGACTGAATAGTATTCCATTGTTTATATTGACCACAGTTTCTTTATCCATTCATCTGTTGAAGGGCATCTAGGTTGGTTCCACAATCTAGCTATTGTGAACTGAGCTGCTATAAACATTGATGTGGCCATGTTACTGTAGTTTGCTGATTTTAAGTTCTTTGGGTATAAACCGAGGAGTGGGATAACTGGTCAAAAGGTGGGTCCATTCCAAGTTTTCTGAGGATTCTCCAAACTGCTTTCCAGAGTGGCTTCACCAATTTGCAACTCCACTGGCAATGTAAAAGTGTGACTTTTTCCCCACATCCACACCAACATCTATCATTGTTTGTGTTCTTGATAGTAGCCATTCTAATTGGGGTAAGATGGAATCTTAGAGTTGTTTTAATTTGCATTTCTCTAATTACTACAGATGTTGAACACTTTTTCATATATTTATTAATTACCTGTATGTCTTCTGTAAAGTGTCTGTCCAGTTCCTTGGCCCATTTATTGATTGGGTTCTTTGTATTTTTGTTGTAAAGTTTTGTAAGTTCTTTATAAATTTTGGAGATAAGTGCTCTATCTGAAGTGTGTGTGGAAAAGATTTTCTCCCACTCTGTAGGCTTTCTTTTCACATTCTTAATTGTATCCTTTGCTGAGAAAAAACTTTTTAGTTTGAGTCCATCCCATTTATTGATTCTTGCTTTGATTTTTTGTGCTGTGGGTCTTATTGAGGAAGTCTGATCCTAAGCCAACATGATGAAGATTTGGGCCTACTTTGTCTTCTATTAGGTGCAGGGTCTCTGGTCTAATTCCTATGTCTCTGATCCATTTTGAGTTGAGTTTTGTGCAGGGTGAGAGATAGACATTTAATTTCATTTTACTGCATATGGATTTCCAGTTTTGCCAGCACCATATCTTTTCTCCATTATATGGTTTTAGCTCCTTTGTCTAGTATGAGGTGACTGTATTTATGTGGTTTTGTCTCTGTGTCTTCTATTCTGTACCATTGGTCTGCCTGTCTATTTTGATGCCAATACCATGCTGTTTTTGTTACTATTGCTCTGTAGTATAGTTTAATGTCTGGTAGTGTGATGCCTCCTGTTTCACTTTTTCTATTCAGGATTGTGTTGGTTATTTGAGGTCTCTTGCTCTTCCAGATGAAGTTCAAGATTGCTTTCTCTATTTCTGTGAGGAATGTCATTGGGATTTTAATTGGAATTGCCTTGAATCTGTATAGCACCTTTGGTAGAATGGCCATTTTGACAATGTTAATTCTGCCTATCCAAGAACATGGGAGATCTTTCCATCTTTGAAGGTTTTCTTCAATTTCTTTCTTTAATCTTCTGTAGTTTTCATTGTAGAGGTCTTTCACCTTTTTTGTTAGATTGATTCCCAAGTTTTTTTTTTTTTTTTTGAGACTACTGTGAATGGAGTGGTTTTCCTAATTTCTCTTTCAGAGGATTGATTACTTATGAATAGAAATGCATTAAATTTATACATATTGATTTAATATCCTGTTACTTTGCTGAATTCATTTATTAGTTCTAGAAATTTTCTAGTGGAGTTTTTCAGATCTTCTAAATATAGGATCATATCATTAGCAAATAGTGACAGCTTTAGTTCTTCTTTTCCTATTTGTATCCCTTTAATTTCTTTGGTCTGTCTAATTGCTCTGGCAAGTGTTTCAAGGACGATGTTGAATAGAAGTGGTGAAAGAGGGCATCCCTGTATTGTTCCAGTTTTAGAGAGAATGCTTTCAGTTTTTCTCCATTAAGAATGATGTTGGCCATGGGCTTAGCATAGATTGCCTTTACAATGTTGAGGTATATTCCTACTATTCCTATTTTTTCTAGTATTTTAAGCATGAAGTGGTCCTGTATTTTCTCAGATGCTTTCTCAGCATCTATCGAAATAATCATGTGATTCTTAACTTTAAGTCTATTGATGTGGTGAATTACATTTATTGATTTCCGAATGTTGAACCAACCTTGCATCTCTGGGATAAACCCCACATGATCATGGTGCACTATATTCTTAATATATTTTTGTATGCGATGTGCCAGTATTTTGTTAAGGATTTCTGAATCTTTGTTCATCAGGGATATTGGTCTAAAGTTTTCTTTCCTTGATGTGTCTTTTTCTGGTTTTGGTATCAGAGTGATACTAGCCTCATAGAATGAATTTGGAAGGGTTCCCTCCTTTTCTATTTCCTGAAATACTTTGAGGAGTATTGATACTAGTTCTTCTTTAAAGGTCTTGTATAATTCAGCTGAGAATCCATCTGGTCCTGGACTTTTCTTGGTTCTAGGCTTTTGATGGCTTCTTCTATTTTGGTGCTTGATATTGATCTGTTTAGATTGTGTACATCTTCCTGACTCAGTTTGGGAGGATCATATGTCTCTAAAAATTTGTCAATGTCTTTGATACTTTCTATTTGTTGGAGTATAGATTTTCAAAGTAGCTTCTAATTATGTTATGTATTTCAATGGTGTCTGTTGTGATCTTTCCTTTTTCATCACGAATTCTAGTAATTTGAGTTTTCTCTCTCCTCTTTGTTAGTATGGCTGGGGTTTATCAATTTTGTTTACTTTTTCAAAGAACCAACTTTTTGTTTTGTCAATTTTTTGAATTGTTTCTCTTGTTTCAATTTCATTGATTTCAGCTCTGAGTTTAATTATTTCCTGTCTTCTACTATTTTTGGTGTTGATCTTTTCTTCTTTTCCTAGGGCTTTGAGATGAAATGATAGTTGTTGACTTTTTATTTTTTTAATGTATGAGCTCAATGCAATGAACTTTCCTCTTAGTACTGCTTTCATAGTGTCCCAGAGATTTGGATTTGTTGTGTCATTGTTCTCATTTCCCTCTAAGAATTTTTTTATTTCTTCCCTGATGTCTTCTGTTATCATTGCATCATTCAATAGCTTATTATTTAGTCTCTAGGTGTATGAGTTGTTTTTGTTTGTTATTTTATTGTTCATTTCTAATTGCATTCCATTATGGTCTGATAGGGGACAGGGTAGGATCTCTATTTTTATGTATTTACTAATGGCTTTTTTGTGGCATGGCATATGGTCTATTTTGGAGAAGGATCCATAAGCTGCTAAGAAAGTATATTAGCTTGATGTTGGATGAAATACTCCATAAATATCCATTACGTCTATATCATTGATTGTATTATTTAGTTCTATAGTTTCTTTGTTCAGTTTTTGTTTAGAGGATCTATCCAGTGATGATAGCGGCATGTTAAAGTCCCCGACTCTTAATGTGTTTTGGTCTATATGATTCTTAAAATTGAGAAGAGTTTGTTTTATATACATAGATGCTCCATTGTTTGGGGCATAAATATTTTAAATTGTTATATCTTGCTGTTTTATGCTTCCCTTAAGCAGTATGAAATGTCCTTCTTTATCCCTTCTGACTGACTTAGGTTTGAAGTCCACTTTATCTGATATGAGGCTGGAGACCCCTGCTTTTTTACTGGGTCCATGTTCATGGTATGTTTTTCCCCATCCTTTCACCTTTAGTCTGTGGATGTCTTTTTCTATGAGATGAGTCTCTTGAAGAGAGCATATTGTTGGGTCTTTCTTTTTAATCCAATATGCTAGTCTATATCTTTTGATTATTGAATTTAGGCCATTGACATTCATGGTTATTATTGAGATAGGATTTGTATTCCTGGTCATTTTGGCTTATTTTTGGTTTTTTACTTGTCCTTTGATTGACTTTTCCTTTAGGGTAGTTCCTCCCTTTGCTGACTTGTATTGTTGCCTTTCATTTCCTGCTCATGAAATATTTTGCTGGGAATGTTCTGTAGGGCAGGCTTTCTATTTGTAAATTCTTTTAACTTTTGTTTATCGTGGAAAGATTTTATTTCATTGTCAAATCTGAAGGTTAATTTTGTTGGGTATAGGATTCTTGGTTGGCATCCGTGTTCTTTCAGAGCTTGAAATATATTGTTCCAGGCCCTTCTTGCTTTTAGAGTCTGTGCTGAGAAATCTGCTGATATCCATATTGGTTTCCTCTTATACATAATCTGATACTTTTCTCTCACAGCCTTTAAAATCCTATCTTTATTTTGTGTGTGAGGTATTTTCATTATAATGTGTCTTGGTGTGGATCTATTGTAATTTTGTGCACCTGTATTTGAGTTTCCATTTCATTTTTAGGTTTGGGAAATTTTCTGATATTATTTCATTGAACAGGTTGTTCATGCCTTTGGTTTGTATCTCTGTGCCTTCCTCAATTCCAATAATTCTTAAATTCTGTCTTTTCATGATATCCCATAATTCTTGGAGGTTCCATTCATGACTTCTTAACATCTTCTCAGTTTGTTCAACTTTATTTTCAAGATTAAATATTTTGTCTTCATTGTCTGAGATTCTGTCTTCCACAAGGGTCTGTTCTGTTGGTGATGCTTTCTTTTGAGTTTTTAATTTGGTTTATCATTTCTTTCATTTCAAGTATTTCTGTTTGTTTTTGTTTCAGAATCTCTATCTCTTTATTGAAGTGTTCTTTTGCTTCTTACATTTGCTCTCTTAATTATCTACTGGAATGGTCATGCATTGCCTGCATTTGCTCTCTTATCTCTTCTTTTGCTTCATGGATCATTTTAATTATGCAGATTCTAAACTCTTTTTCTGTCATTTCTACTGCCATGCTGTCATTGGATTCTTCTATCACAATAGCATCTTGGTTTGTTAGGGACAGCTTCTTCCCCTGTTTTTTCATATTGTTTCTATATATTCCCCTCTAGCAGTGAAGATCAGAGATACTGAAGTTCCCCCCTTGCTGGCTTATTATGACCCTGTAGTTTTCCACTACCTCTTCTTTGAAGGGGATATCAATACCAGTAGCACTGGATACAGAGAAAATGTAGCCCTGAACCAGATAGTCCCTAAAAGACTTTAATCTTTTAAAAATAAACAGGATCAGTTCAATTACTATTTACAGTATTCCTAGTTTTGAACAAGATGATGGGGAAGGGTGTAGGATGTAAGTGAGTAAATAGAGGTACCTATCAAAGGGCCTCCAGTCTCCTGTAGGTGTCTCAGGAAGGGAGCCGCCCTTCCAATGATGATGGCCACGCCCTCAGGAATCATTCAAAATGCCTGCATCAGTCTCCAAAGAAGCTGGGGAGCCCCAGTGAAGGTGCACTAAGTCAGCACGGAGGCAGACGCAGTGTCCCTCAGCAGTAGGGGGGCAGGCTGGCAGGTTGTTACTGGCCTCTGACCTGGGTATGGGTGGGCAGGCTCAGCAATGGCATCCTGTATTTATTTTAAATGTTGATATTTAATTTACATTTTTATGAAAAGTATTCAAAATTTAAATTTTGTAATACAAAGACATTTTATATTTCAAATCAGATTGTTCTGTCAAAAGAACCAAAATGACATGGTAATACCTTAAAAAAGCAATTTGAAGCTTAGATTAAATAAAAGCAAAATATTAGGAATATAATTTGTGAATTTTGTATGTTTATATTCTGTTACATTTCCAAACAGTCAGCTCAGCAAGGGAATGACCAGATATGCACATTTATTACATTAAATTATCTTCCATATTTTGCCTAATTCCAGTCACATAAAAAACATAATTTTATTGTTTCTGGCCTTCTGCCCAACCCTGGGGCACACAGGTGACCTGTCAGGTGTTGCAGGTAGAATGTGCAGGACTGGAATGTTCATGCCTCTACCATCTTATGCCTGGTTCCTGGGTTACAGCAGTGCTTGGCATGGTCACGTGAAGGACTTAGAATCTTAGAGAAATGATTTCCTTGAGCATTTTTTGATTCTCTTGTGAATTTCCACTTCCACAAGCTAAATACAAGATAAATACAGTCAGACATCACTTAAAGAGATAGGAACAGATTTTATTTAGTAGCAGTGATGGTAGAAGGAAGAGCTGAGCTCCGTTCCAATTTATGCAGAGATCATAAAGAAGATAGTTTGCTGCTCTATGGGCAACTCAGAAAGATTACCACACCATATGCCATTACCATAGACATTCAGACTGCAAAGCAGGACATCTGTTGGATTGCCACTGCCGTCTACAAGTCCCAAATTGAGAGATCTCAGCTACCTTACCTCTGAACTTAGTGGGTTTCCTGCGACAGTTATAAACCTTTGTTTTTATTCATTTTCATAGGAATACCTTCTCATTAAATGTTTGCTAGCCCATCCAGAAAACATCCTCTATTACAGAATCCCCAAATGATTCAGTTTGTCCCAATAAACAAAATGAGAAAATGAACTTAAATTGTTCAAAGGAGAGATGAATGTCTCTTCTTTGAGATATTCATCAACAAGTGGGGGAACTGACAAAGATTCTCTGCCTGATCAATTTTTTTCATGTTTCTGAACCCTTTCCTAAGCCTATCTGTGCCCTTGCTAGTAAAATTCAGTGCTGTGAAAGTCTTGCTAAGTTGGTTTAGCAAGAACACCTCCTTCCCCAAAAGATGATCATCCTCCATTTCTGATCATGTTCCTCATCTTCTACCACCCCTGAGTGATATTTGGTAACCCTGACCTGTTTTCAGCAAAAATCCTGTTAGGTGAGTTTAGCCAGTATCACACTCATCACTGATGTTTCACTCTCCATCCACTAATCACCCCTCCCTTTGCTCCTTGAATATAAATTCCCACTATACCATGCAGTATATGGAATTGAGTCTTTTCTCTCTCTCCTACCCCCAGACCTCACTGTAATGGTCTGCATACATTTAGAGATGACCCTGAATATAGTCTCTCTTACCATGCTTTTTAAAAAACACACAATTTTATACCTATTTTTCCATTAAAAATTATGAAGTTGAATTTGATGAAGTGGAAGAAAGACAATCCTTATTTAACAACGTGTTAGCTTGGTTTATAACTTTAAATATTTAGCTGATATGATATTCAGATGTTCATCCATTTGTACATTTACTCTGATTCTCGCAAATTTTAGTTGTGGGTCTAATGTGGATGCATGCTAGAAGATTTTTTCCACTTCACAGGTTCTTATGATTAATTCATAGGATAGAATTACAAGGACTAAAAGAACACACATTTTTGTGTGTGTTGTGATGAGGAGATCCTAGAAAGTCCTCCTAGAAGCACCTTCTCTGATGATGTCCTAGTGAAAGAACTGTTATTGAAAGCAAATATTATTCACTAAAAACTGCTCATCATGGTATCAGACACCGATCTTATTATTGAATGTGTAAGTCTATTATAGTGTTGACAAACTGCAATGGTTAGAATTCTGCTGTTATTCCTCAGACCCCTCAGTGGCAGAGAGTAAACCAAGAGACTCCAGAACTGGGCAGAAGAGCTGAAGGAGGTGATCTTTGGGCACAGTGGATTCTATGCTGCAACTTATTTAAGATCCAGAGTTTCTCAGTCTAGAAATTTGGCAAATGTAGATTTTTGTACTTTTTAAAACCAGTCATAATTAAAAGAATTATATGCAAATACATTTTTGTTATAAAAATAAATCAGAAAATTTATGAAATTGTGGTGAGGATAAATCATCTATAATCATATAGTGGAGAAAAATTGTTTTAGTATGTGTATTTTCAGACCTATGTAATCTTTATATAATATATTCACAGATGTTTTTATCTGAGTTTTCCTCCACTTAATATACTGTGAATATATATATATATATATATATATATGTGAATATATATATATATAATACAAATGTCAATACATGTCTGGATACCCTAATATATGTATCTATAATTTTTGTCACAGTCATAGAAATCTAAGACATTTTACTTCCATAAATAATGCCACAGAAACATAGATCTTTTGAATCTTGTTCACTTATTTCTTTAATTCATATTCTGTGAATTGGGATTATTGATTATATGTTAAAGCACATTAATGCTTTGATAGATAGTGTCAAACAAGTCTCCATGAAAAGTAAATGGAGTTTACCCTGCAGAATATGACTCTGATTAGTTTCCTAATTTCTTTTTATCATTCCTTTTTACTTTTTACTAATTTATCACTTTCAATGTCAACCTATAACTTCTGTTTTAAGGTGCATGACTACAATTTTAGATTACCTTTTCTATATTTACAGACATATTTATTTGTGACTTGTTCATTTATATAATTTAACTTTTGAATGTATCTTTTATAGGAAAAATATTAAAGCTTCATCTCGATTTAACAATTAAACCATTTATTGACAAATGCTTTGTTTTAGGGTCTATGTGTGGCACTAAATAGACTCAGCGAGCAAAACAGACATGACAGCTCATGACAGCTAAGCTGAGTGACTCATTTAATAGTCAAGTCAGGGGAGATAGAAGAAAGGAATAACAGTATTCACACTCAGGAAACACTTTTAACCAAGACAAGGAGTGATTATAGTTTCATTGCTTTAAAGGCAGAAACTTGGCTTCAGGATTCACATTTTTATCCTATTTTTTGTTTTCTATTAGTTGATTACAAATATGAATTTAATGTGGTTTTAAAATTGAAAGAATACTAAGCACGTTGTCACACAAAGTAGCACTATCACTGTCTTAAAGCAGCCACATTCACCATCTTTAGTAGTTTGAACAGATATTTGCCTTTGTGTCTCTAATACATTTAGAAGTGTATATTTTAATCATAAAATTTTAGACACTAAAGTTGATTTTATGATTTTATGGTAAGAATGATCTGTTTACTGGTTCTAGATCGAATTCTCCCTGGGCAACTATTCTAATTCACTGCCCAGGGGAGGGTTATGTATAAGGGCTATTATTATTATTCTGGGAGCAGACTATAAAAAATGGAATAGAAGCCTCCTGTTAGGAGGCATAGTTAATTCCAAATGGCACAGTATCTCTGCTGTCATCTGCATAGCTTCTTATCCAACAGTTCTGAGGTTCAAATTTCCAAGAAATTTTATTCCAGTTTTCTGCCTGGTAGAAAAATAGATTTGAGGGTCTGAATTCTCTGTATAAAGACTTTCAAATAGTTCTTCCTTTTCAGACCCATTTTCTACTTGAAACAGACTGAATTGGTGGGTCCCTCTCTGTGTAAGAGGAACTTCAACTGTATAAAGAAAAATGGCATTTTCGTGTAAGACAGTAAGAATTACTCTGAGTTGACTTCAGGGGACTGATTCAGCTGATAGGGTTTTGACAGTTGGAGCCAAGAATTGTCAACAAACATAGGGGCATTGTATATTTAATCTTATTTTATTCCCAACCACTATCATCATATACCAGCTACCTTTATCAGGGTGAATAAGTCAAACATGAAAAGATAGGAAAGATGCTCATTTGATATTCTGATAAAATGTGATTTGGAGTCGATGTACTTTTATATACCTTCCACCCTTTTCTTCTAACCTCATTATCATATTGACCATCACAAATAAAAATATTTGAATTATCTTATCTCATTCCTAATCTTGAACTGAAATTCAATGAGAACCATTGGGGACTTTCTAAATAGTTCTTTTAAATGGAAAAGCTCCAGCTGAACATATTAGCATACACCACTAGCATAGTATAACATGATTAGGAAGAGGCACGAGGAGTAGAGAGGAGCAGATCAACAGTGGTCAGAATACATTCTGATTTTCTAGTGGATGACCAATGTGAAGAATTCCTATTCAAGTGACTTTTACTAATTACTTTGCCTGGTTTGTGAGTCACTTTGCAAATGCCTTCCATCAAACACTTAATGAAATGGCTTTATTATTGAATTATTCTGAATCTGGAGTGCATTTTACTCTGCCTCAGTTTAGCTCAATATGTGCCCATCATGCACAAGTCACCTCTCAGATGACACTGTGGGAATAAATAGTTGTGTTTGATTTTTAATTACATCCATAATGAACCAGTGGTAAGCTGGGGCAAATTATAATAAGCCTTAGTCCCTGAGTAAAGGAAATTACTTCATTTCAGCTACTGTATCTTGTGTGTTAAGGAAATGTTAACTCATATTATTAAGAGGTACATCACATTATATGCCTCAGGAGTAGACTTTTTTGTACCCTAATTAAATGGATTACATTCCCTTGGCTAAGCAAAAACAAAATAGCAACAGCAAAGAAAAGAACAGAAGTAAAAATGCAGGGAACTTTGCAATTTTTAGTTTTATTTACTTATTTTCAATAAGAAGACAAATTTTTTCTTGGAGGAAAAATGGAAATTTGTTTCCTGAGTCCTTACAGAGAACATCTAGGAAAAAAATAATCTTCAAACATAAAAGAAACGCTATCAAACTAATGGTTCCTGTATTGATGCTCAACAGAGGCAAAAAACATTATACTAAGTTGTGCCTCAGTGAAAGCAATTCTTTGAAGAGCTGAGAAAATGTGTTCAATGTACTTTACTGTCTGATGGTTTAATACAGGAATGGATCTTGGGAAATCAAACAAATGGTTGTGAGCACATCTATTAGGTTCTCTTCAGTACCATGAGCACAGGAAATTTCTACTGGAAATTCAGTTCTTCCTTAGGTTTTCAGGAGTACAGAAGGGCTATTTAACTCAGAGGTAATTATAACCACGTGGTCCATTCTCTATGACTGACACTCTTTAGGATGTTTATACCTCAAATCCATTTCCTTGATATGAATAAAGATAACCACTACTGACTTGTTGCTCCTTTAGAAAATTTTGTTCTTTTTGATATTCACAAGGAACCGAATAGTCATCAAGTAGATGAATGAATGAAAAACATTCCAGTATTCTCTTTAAGTAATTTCCCAATGAAAAATATAAATGTGGCCAGGTGCAGTGGCACATGTCTGTAATCCCAGAAGCTCAAGAGGCTGAGGCAGGAGGATGGAGAGTTCAAAGTCAGCTTCAGCAATGGTGAGGCTCTAAGCAACTCAGTGAAACTCTGCCTCTAAAGAAAATAAAATACAAAATAGGGCTCAGTGGTTGAGTGTCCCTCATTTCAATCTCCAGTACCCCGCAAAACCCACAAATACATATCCCTGGATCCAGTGCTTACAAACCGTGATGTGTGGCCATTTGTCTGTCTAAATGTACATAGGCTGGATCATGTGGATTTGTGCTTTTCCTACTACAAAGGAAATGGTCAACAGAATCAATTTGGAAGAAACCCAAAATTTTCAGTGGCAACAAAGCTTTGGGAACATGCAAACCATGTCTAAACCATGGCGATGACCAAAAGGCATAGCTTATGGTTAAATAAATTGGTGTTTAAAATGAACACCAAAAATGATGAGTGACTTATTTCATTTCAGTAACAATTATTTATATAAACCTTTCTACTAATCCAATTTCAAGTTTAAACTCATTTAAATGAAAATATTAATTTGGGACTTCCTTGTTGCTATTTCACTTTCTTTTTTACTACTTAATTTTGATGGTTACACTGAACTCTCTTATTTCCTATCCCACTAAAGATTCTGAATGACAAGGCTTTGATAGGAAAATGCTGATGGCAGTCAGTTTGGTTTATTTCAAATGTACTTGCAGAGGAGCATAAGAAATCTCAGGTATCTTTTTAAAAATTTCAAGTATGTTTTCACAGAGACTCTTAAAGATAGACCAAGAGGATTGCAAAGTCAAGATCACTTTTGCAAAGATAAAACTCCTTTCTGAATTCTAGTTAACCTGAGGATTCTGGTCACAGGCCAAGTCAGACAATTGCTTTATATTCTTGTAAATTTCTTTCCTGGGTTAGGATGCATTTGTTTAATTTTATGATTCCTTCTAGGGGTGACTATTTGGTGAATATTTGTGATACTTCATTACAGACAAGGTTGCAATTTGGTTACATGGGAAGTGATATGCATATATAAAAGTTGCAGAATATTGTGTCTTTTGTGTTTAATTTTGGGAGTTTAATGAATTGGTGACATTGTACTTTCAGTATGGTAAAAGAATTTAGAGATAAATACCTTGATGCTTTCTTATCTTAAAAAAGATGGGCACTTTTAGATAAAATGGGATAGTTTATTTCAATTATTTATAAGCTAAAGCAAACAAAACCCTCTATCTCTGCAGATGTTAGTTGAAGTGACTGAATGGCAGAAGCAACATTGCTGCACAGTAGGAGCTTAAGCTTTGGCTTTGGCATTGGTGTTAATTCTCAGTTCTCCCTCTTTCTAGTTGTGTCTACTTGAATGTGTTACTTTTTAGTGTCGGCATGTTCCACACAAAATCAAAGCTATTATCATTGGTTAATAAACAACTAGCATGTGTTTCTGGAATATTCACAATTTTTCAATCAGTATTTATGTTGAGCATTACGCTTAATGCCAGACTGAATATTTTATTGGGGTTGAGTCTTTTTTCTCTGATTTTTCCCTGCTCAATTTGCCAGGCATACTTCACTCTTGGTGTGAAAAACAAAGAGTTTAAGGATAGAGATACTGGTATTGACATATTATATCTCATTTTTGTTATATGCTTTAATCAGAAAATCTTTTCCCCTTTATCAATATAGGTATTACCATCCATTCTAAAATTATGATTCTATATTCAGGAAGTTATGTTGGTAGATTACAGGTAAATTGTGACTACATAGTCCCAGAAGTCCTTATTGGTCAATGGATCTTGGGGCAGATTTATATTTGGCTTATAGAATAATTAATTTATAGAACAATTAATTTTATACAACAGAGTCAAATAGAATTGATTATGAAGAAGAGCTAGATCCTAAAGTTTCTTATTCTCATTTATTTTAGGAATTGGGGAGACCATATGTAATCAACCCAAAAATATATGTATGCTTTATGTGGAAGTTAGAAAAGAAAAAGGATCTCACCCCAATTAGAATGGCAATTATCAAGAATACAAGCAACAACAGGTGTTGGCGAGGATGTGGGGAGAAAGGTACACTCTTACATTGCTGGTGGGGCTGCAAATTAGTGCAGCCACTCTGGAAAGCTGTGTGGAGATTCCTTAGAAAACTTGGAAGGGAAACACCATTTGACCCAGCTATCCCACTCCTTGGCCTATACCCAAAGGACTTAAAATCAGCATATTACAGAGATACAGCCACATCAATGTTCATAGCTGCTCAGTTCACAATAGCCAGATTGTGGAACCAACCTAGATGTCCTTCAATTGATGAATGGATAAAGAAAATGTGGTATATATATACAATGGAATATTACTCAGCCATAAAGAATGATAAAATTATAGCATTTGCAGGCAAATGGATGAAACTGGAGAATATCATGCTAAGTGAGATTAGCCAATCTCAAAAAACCAAAGGAAGAATGATATCGCTAATAAGTGGATGATGACACATAATGGGGGGTGGGAAGGGTTAGTGTTGGGGTTGGAGTTGGGTTTAGGGAGGGGGGCAGGAATGGAGGAAGGAAGGACTGTATAGATGGAGGGGAAGGGTGGGAGGGGAGGGGGGGAAGGGAAAAAATGGCAGAATGAATCAAACAACATTACCCTATGTAAATTTATGATTACACAAATGGTATGCCTTTACGCCATGTACAGACAGAGAAACAACATGTATCCCATTTGTTTACAATAAAAAAATAAAGAAAGAAAGAAAGAAAGAAAGAAAGAAAGAAAAAAAGAAAAAGGAAAAGATGGGAAAATCTCATGAAAATCAATAGAGGAAAGAGGAACCAGGGAATGGAGGAGGAGAGGAAGGAGAGAAATGCTGGGAAATGATATTGGTCAAATTTTATTGTTATATTCTGTGCATGCACAAATACGTAACAACAAATCCCATCATTATGTACAACTACAATGCCCCAATAAAAAAATGTGGAATGAAATATATGCATGCATGCATATATATGCATATATATGTATATATGCACCCATATATATATGCATATATATACACACAAATATATATATGCTTGATCAATTCCTAAGATTATATCAAGCCTTAACTATTTGATTTTGAGGTAAAAAATTCTAATGTTGCTATTTATTATCTCTGTGACTCTGAATGAATTACTGAACTTTTCCAAACTTCATATCCTCATCTATAAAATGTCAGCAATATGTGCCACATTTTATCTAGACCCTCATTCCCTAAATTATGCATCAAACATGCTTGGTTCAATTCACAGTGCACAATTTTCTGTTCAGAAAATGATTGAAATTTATAAACAAAGTTTTTGAGGTTTGAAACAACAAAAAGGCGTCCAACAGCAGTTGAGTGGACACCTGCTGTTGGTGGTATAATGCTGGACAAATCATGAGACATTTATATTACTTAATCTGCAGAATCATTGTGTTAAGTAGGTCTCATTACCTTTATTTAATGGAGAAGGGACTGTTTCAAGCTGTTAAGTAACTTAGTAAGTCACATAATGAGTGCCTGATAAGGCTAAAAGGTGGCTTAGTTTGTCTATATCAGACATAAAATTCTATTCTCATAGAATATACTGTGTTCCTGGGTCCTTATTCTTTGCTGCCACCAAAATACCTTCATCATTTCTTATTGATTGGTATATTCTTTCTTATGCTGAACCTGTGTGCTCTGTTTTGGCCTATATACCTGCTTGATTTAAGGCTGGTAAATATGTATCTATCTATTTAACTGTCAGGAAATCTATGCTATTGATTTTCTGGTTAGCAGATATATAGTAGGGAGGGATGTGATTTACACAGGTTATTTTGCAGAATCATTATTTATCTTCAAAAGCAAACACATTCATTTTATATGCATTTAATAAGCAAAAGACCAATGATTTCAGATTCCTTGATATCTTTCTGAAAAGACATCAAATGTAACAGAAATTTATTAATATTTTTCTCATTAAGTCATATATGGCTTTACTCTGTACAAAGGCAAGGTCTACATATCTGTGTCAGAATCAGACAGGGCTAAAAGATGAAGTCATTCATAGTTGCCAGAGAATATTAATAATATGGCTCCCAAGAGTGGAATTGCTGTTATCTCTGTGTCCACCTGCCAAAAGGCTTGCAGCAGGAGCCTAGAAACTAGAAATCCTGCAGCTTTACCAATATGACAACCCCAAAATGATTTGAAAATGGAAAAAAAGGAGAGTTATTGATTTTTGAGATATTTTGATATGTCAGCTCTAACCTTGGCCAAATTCAATATTTCATATTTCATGAAAAATGGAGAACTTAGACACAGAGTAAGTTAAATTAATTTGTCATTTTCTCTCCTTTTCATGGCTTAAATTATATTTTATATTTGAAGATGCTTGATTGGTAAAGCAAACAAAATGTTTTATAAACTTAATTAGGCAAACCATTGTGTGCAGAATGCAAGTGAATTTGGTGTTTAAAGTGATATTTAAGCTTGAAAACTTTCAAAATCATTTTATTTTAAGGCTCAAGATAAGCAACACAAAATAAATTGCTTTTATTTTTCAGTTTATAGATAGAATGAAAATACAATTGCCAATTATTCCAGAGTTTTACTTCTAATGCATCATGGATAGTATCTAAGAACCAAATCCCTTAAACTTTTGCTTACTTCTCATAAGGACTCAGAAGAGCACAAAGTAATCTTGGCACTTTGGATATATCCCTTTCAAACCTGTCATTTACCAGTCACATACTCTGCCTAAATCTCAGTAAACAATGCTATGAGAACAAAAAAATGGAAACCATCTAACTTAAATTCTCTCCACTTTTGCCCAACTACCCATTCATGTATCCATGTCTGTGTACTCCAGTTACAGAAGAAAAAGTTCTATGCTGATTGACTGTCTGGTGCTCTCTCCCATTTCCTTCTGCTACCTTGAGTTTCTTATGCTACCTGTGATCTAATGATCTTTTTTTCTTTTTTATTAATCTCTCTCTCTTCACTGGTTCCTTTTCTTTAAAAATTTTTATAAATATCCACTCATTCAACAAATACTTGGCACTGAAGACATAGTATTGAATGGGATAGACAAAAATGTCTACTGTTATGAAAGTGAAATTCTAGTTGGAAGAAGAGTAAATAATAATAAGTAAATAGAGTAAATATGTAAAGAGAAGAAATGCAGCCTGAATTTGAGAAAGTTACACTATGTGCCTGTATAAATCAATATATCACAGTGAATTTCACCTTTGTGTATATCTTTCAAGCACTAATTAAAGTTAAATAATGAGTGGAAGGAAGATTATTTGATTAGAGGAAGGGGAACAAAGGAGGGAGGGAAAGAGGGCACTAGGTACTGGAATGGATTAAATTGAATTCCATGCATGTATGATTATGTCAAAATAAACCCAACTATTATGGATAACTATAATGTACTTACAAAAGCATAAAAAGAATATAAAAGTAAAATTTAAAAAATAAGTAGAACATACTGTAGCAGATGTTGATGGTATTAATAAAGCATTCACTCTTAAATAAGACCCTTTGGAAAGGTTTCACTGAGAAGGTGATATTTGTACAAAGACTTATAAAAACATATTTGTACAACGAAAGTTCATGCAGCTCTGGAAAAAAAGAGCATTTTGGCAGAGGAGACACTAAGTACAGAGATCCTGGAGAGGCACTGGTCTGCAGTACATAAAGAACAATGAGGAGGTCAGAGTGGCTTGAAGAATCAGTGAAGGAGCATAATAGGAGGTGGAATCAGGTAAAGAAGGTGGTGCAGGTTATGCAGGACTTGGCAGGAACTCTATGGATTTAGCTTGTACTCTGAGTAAGATAGGAAGCCATTGGAAGGGTCTGAGCAGAGAAATGAAAAGAGTTTTTTGTCAATACCTTGCAACTTCTGTGTTACAGTAAAGGCCATGAATGGGCAAGGGCAGATAAAGGAAGTTCAGTTAGAAGACCATCACCAACCCAGAAAAGATGTGAGTAAAGCTTGGGCAAAAGTGGTGATGGTAGAGTTGATAAGAAATGAACAGAATGTGGATATTTTTTTCCATAGAGTCAAGGACTCCATTGTATTACTACCTAGACTTGGTGATAGGGTACAGGAGATGAACTAGTGAATGAAGAATGACAAGGTCTTACTGGAACTTCCATTGTACACTTGGCATATGCAAAGCTAGTAAAAGCATTGCTCTCATCTTCACAACAAAAAGTTTACATCATAAATTTATACCTTTACTAAAATTCTTCAGAGAACTGAGGTTGCAAAGCAACAAGTTTCTCTGACATCTAGCTAATATTTTGACTGTAAAGTAATATAAGACACAGACATTTGCTTACATGAGGAAATCCACCAGACACTGAGAAGAATTTAGGTAAGATTGTTACAAAATTGGCCAAGGCCAAGTGGAGGAGAGAAGAGAGTACAGAACCTCTGAGGTCCACAGTGGTAGGGAATTTCCACCTACTTGTAAGCTTTCCTCCATGGCATTAACAAAAAGAGGGTTTGGAATCATGGTTCAGGCCTGGAAGGCAGGGAAGAGCAGCTACCTGGGCAAAGGAGCAAAATCTATCCCCACCTCCAAGTTCTTTCACCCTTTATCACCTTGAAATACTGGAGGTGAGGGTCAGGCAATAAACACCTCACAGACTACTCATGGAAACCATTTTAGTTGTGGGAAGGGAAGGGACAAAAAAAAAAAAAAAGAAAAATATGAACTTTTGTTTGTTAAAAATAGATGAAACTGGAGACATTATGTTTAGTGAAATAAGACACAGAAAGACAAGTACTGCATGTTCTGTCTCATAATGTGGAAGCAACAGAATGTCCACCTGAATGTGGAATAGTGATTAGAAGAGGTAGGGAAAGATGGATAAAGGAAAAATGAATTCGATCAGGGCATACCACATGCGTGTGTTGAAATATCGCACTGAACTCCATTAATATACATAATTAACACATTAATCAAAAACAAAACAAAACATTTTTACAAATTAGAAATAAAATTTAAAAGTGTGACAAAAATAGTTTTGAACCCAAAGAACAGGGAGGATTCAATAAACATTAACTAAATTAGGGAAGCTGAAGGGAGTCTATAATTGGTAAGGTTAATCAAATTTTGATTATTAAAACTGACTTAAAAAAATAAATAACCCCACTCAAACCCCACAACTCTCTGTCGAATTGTCTATGGGCCTCTCTGGTTATGCCTCTACCACATTGGCATCCTGTGGTTCAAGGTCAACAAAGTACTATTATTAAATCCTCAACTCCACACTAAATTAGATTTAGCACTTGTTTTCAGACATGTTCCCATACTTTTGAATAAAGATTGATCTTCACTTTCCTATCTTTATTTTTTTTTTGTATTGTTTTAGGTCTTTGACTGAATCAACTCATTGGGTCTGTTCTCTACTGCTTAGAATGGGATGCCCCACTCAACTACCATTCCCACAATGCCCAAACTTCTACCCATATGCTTAACAGAAGACTAGAATGTAATATTTTGTAGTGGGATCTACCTAAAAGAATCACTTACTCTCTGGTTTTCACTTTTATGAGAACTCACATATGATTAATGGAAGAATAATATCCAAGAATTTAGTGGAATGTATAGCATGCAGCAAATTTGCAATGAAGGCTAGTTAATATTAGTATGACCATTTTTATGTCTTGTTATTTTTCTATTGCTGCATTTGTTCCAGTTCATATTTTGACTTCTTCTCCACCACAAATTGTTTTTGTTTTCTTTTCACTATTTATAAAGATGACATTAACATCCAAATTACTCAAGCTATAAAATTGGAGTTATGCTAAATTTCTTTTTCTTTCTCTAGCTTCCTTTAGTCATTAACTACTATAAAGTCTACCTCTAATATTACTCAGCCATAAAGAATGATAAAATTATGGCATTTGAAGGCAAATGGATGAAATTGGAGAATATCATGCTAAGTGAGATAAGCCAATCTCAAAAAACCAAAGGACGAATGATATCGCTAATAAGTGGATGATGACACATAATGGAGGGTGAGAGGGGTTAGTGTTAGGGTTAGGGTTAGGGTTAGGGAGGGGGGCAAGAATGGAGGAAGGAAGGACTGTATAGAGGGAAAAGAGGGGTGGGAGGGGTCGGGAGAAGGGAAAAAAATAACAGAATGAATCAAACAACATTACCCTATGTAAATTTATGATTACACAAATGGTATGCCTTTTAGCCATGTACAAACAGAAACAACATGTATCCCATTTGTTTACAATAAAAAAAAAACTGAAAAAAAAAAAGTCTACCTCTAGACCATATCTCACACTTTCCTCATCTCTATTCCCTTCTCTCCTTTCTCGTCATACCTTGCCAAAGTTGGTGTACTCATTTCCTAAACGGATTATTTTCTCTAAGTCATCCCCTACTGTGATTCCAGATGTATGTTTCTGAGATGCAAATATGACCTCATGTTTAAAGTACTTTATTTCCATGAACACTTCATGTAAATGTTCAGAGAAGGGTTTGCTGAGGGTGAGGACGAAGAATGCCTACCCTACCTAGCCTTACCCAGTGCGCTTACTCAGGCATCAGAGTTCAGTTCGAGCTCTGAAGGCACAGATATAATTTTATTTAGGGTTGCACAGGACATATATAGGCACATTATCCAATCAGGTTAACACGCTTGTTAAAGTATAACAGAGTCAGCTTACAGGTGAACTATATGTCAAGGGTTGAGGTAGTATAAACAAACCAAGCATGCCTAAGCAATTCTGCCCAGCAACAGGTCTGAGACAAAGGACTGGGGGAATGGCAAGCTCCAGCACACAGCATGAGGCAAGGCAGAGCGGGTGAGCTCACATCACATCTTTCTGGGATGCATGACAGAACGAGGCCTCCCCTCAGTTCAAACTCAGCCTCAACAGCAGCAAAGACCTTCATTCCATGGCAAGTCTTTACCATTACCTCAGTTTTTCTGTTCAGACTGTTTGGCTTACTTAGACCATGGTGTCAGTGACTGCTGTCAGATAAGTTTGAGGAATGTTCTCTACACTTTCATTGTATCCTTCCTTTGAGTACCATCCACATATCCCATAACTTCAAGTGCAACTACTTGCAGTTCTTCCAAATTGTTTACATATTTTTGCAGATATCTATATATTTATATTCAGATATCTATATACTTATATTTGGAGAGAGAAATAAGACACAGAAAACAAGTACTGTGTGTTCTGTCTCAAAATGTAGAAGCAACAGAATGTCAACCTGAATGTAGGATAATGATTAGAAGAGGTGGGGAAGGATGGATAAAGGAAGAATGAATTTGATAGGTGCATACCATATTCAGAGAGAGTAAGAGAGAGAGAGAGAGAGGGAGAGAGAGAGAGAAAGAGAGAGAGAGCGATTAACCCAGTTTAAATACCACTTCATTTCTAAAACCTTCCCTAATATTATCATTCTGTGTTCCTTAATAGCAATACTGCACATATCCCATTTTATGTGGTACTCCTTTTGATATTTAACAACTGCATTATTTTTAAAAAATCTATATGCTTAATTTCTCCACTAGATTCTGAGTTCCTTAAATTCAGACATGGTTGTCTTATTAGTTTGTTTCTCCAACACATTGCCAAACCCCAGACACATGGAAAATTCAAAGTAAGTATGACTAATTGAATATGGGGAAATATAATAGATGGAGTTAGTTTCAGTAATTGCCCATGGAACTTTCAAACGTTATGATTCCTTAATGCATTTAAATTGAATAAAGTCAAAGACCAAAGTTTAGAATGTATTCAAATTATCCAAATACAGGTAATAAACCAATATTACACAATTTTTTCCTTTTCAAAGCATTAAACTTATTAATAAATCCTTTCCCTAGATTTGCTAGCATTGTACTATTCATGTTCCTAGAAGTATATGACTTTGTTACTGCATTTTGTAAATATATAATTTATTATTTTACTTTAAAATAGTTGTAGAAATTGAATTGGCTATCAATCTTTAATTACAGAAAATTTTCTTCTGTGCATTAATGTTATTCTATACTTTAGGGTGTTGAGATTTGATGTACTATAAATTTATTTGACAGTGTACTGAAAACATACTGGTGACATTTTTAAATGGAAAATCCTGGCCAAAGAAAGAAAAATTAAAATAACCAAGAATCAACTGTTACTCACAGAGGTTATTTTACCTCTTGATTTGGTCATATTGAAATCCAGGAATAATGATCCATCACCTGTCTAGTCTCTTAGGCCAAACATGTTGACACACAAAATTGACCATCACACCATTAAAGCATTAAACAAAAGAGAGCTTGTGTAGCTATATTAATATCTAACAAAATATATTTTAAAACAAAAATTATGATGAGAAATAAGGATGTCTTTTAATATAATGAACATTATATACAAATATATACGTGCCTAAAATTAGAACTCAAAAATACTATGACAATCTCAAGGGATAAATAGAACATTTAATAGTAATAATTATTAGAGATTTTAGTATTCTACTTTCAATACCCAACAAAGCAACTGAAGAAATTATGAATAAGAACACCATTAAGCAATTAGATCTAACAGACATCTACAGAACATTCCATCCTTAAAATGGTAGAATCCACATTGTTTTAAAGTGGAAAATTATTCAAGATAGAAAATATATTAAGCAATAAAAGTCTTTGCAAATTTTCAAAGGATTGATATCATCTAAAATATATTCTATAACTGCAATGAAATGAAATTACAAAGTAATATTATAAGGAAATAGGGTAAATTTGTGTAGAAATTCAATATCATATTCTTTAATAAACAATGGTTCAGATAAAAAACACAAAGGTACTGAAAATATTTTGAGATGAATGAAAATGAAAACACAATATGCCAAAACTTATGGGATACAGACAAACAATGCATAGAGGGAACTTTATAACTTTAAATGCTTATACTAAAAAAGAAGAAAAATCTCTCATAATAATATTCACTGGTTTTTCTCTAAGTTTCAAGGAAAATAAGAGTGAAGTATACCTAAAACAAGCAGAAAGAAATAAATAACAAAGGTTAACTTGGAAATAAATGAGATAGATAATTTAAAAACCTTAAGAAGCCAAATGAAACTGAAAGTTACCTTTTTGAAATATCAGTAAAATTGACCAGCCTTTTTGCTATGCTAACAAAGAAAAGAGAGGGAAGACTCAAGAATAAAACCAAGAATAAAAGATGGAACAGAACTATTAAGCTTAAAAAAATAAAAGATTAGAAGGGAATACTAACAGATGTAATCAACAAATGTCTATAGCATCATTAATTTCCAAAACTCAAGAAGAAATAGGAAGTCTGGGGCTGAGGTGTGGCTTAGTGGTAGAGGGTTTGCCTGGCATGTGTGAGACCCTGGGTTTGATCCTCAGCACCACATAAAAATAAAATAAAGGTATTGTGTTCACCTACGACAAAAAAAATATTTAAAAAAGAAAGAGAAAGTTTGAATAGAACTATAACAAGTAAAGTGAGTTATTTAAAAAGGGGGGTTATCTAGGTTGGTTCCACACTCTAGCTATTGTGAATTGGGCTGTTATAAACATTGATGTGGCTGTATTACTGTAGTATGCTAATTTTAAGTCCTTTGTATATAAACCAAGGAGTGGAATAACTGGGTCAAAAGGTGGGTCTATTCCAAGTTTTCTGAGAATTCTCCACACTGCCTTCCAGAGTGGCTGCACCAATTTGCAACTCCACCAGCAATGCAAAAGTGTGCCTTTTTCCCCACATCCATGCCAGTATCTATTATTTTTTGTGTTCTTGATAATAGCCATTCTAATAGCTAGATTGTGGAACCAACCTAGATGCCCTTCAACAGATGAATGGATAAAGAAACTGTGGTATATATACACAATGGAATATTATTCAGCCATAAAGAAGAATAATATTATGACATTTGCAAATAAATGGATGAAATTGGAGAATATCATGCTAAGTGAAGTAAGTCAATCCCAAGAAAACCCAAAGGTCAAATGTTTTCTCTGATAAGTGGATGATGATATATAATGGGGGTGAGGGGGTGGGAAGTGAGAGAAGAATGGAGGAACTTTAGATTATATAGAAGGAAATGGGGTGTATGAAAAATGGTGGAATGAGACAGACATCATTACCCTATGTACATGTATGATTACACAAATGATATGAATCTATATCATGTACAACCATAGAAACAAAATTATATACTCCATTTGTATACAATGAATCAAAATTCAGCCTGTAAAAAATAAAAAATAATTTAAAAAATTAATTATTTTTTTAAAAAATGTCTCCCACAAAAAATTCCAGGACCAGGAGACTTTGCTGGTGAGTTTTTAGAAACTTGAAAACAGAAAATAACATCTTTCACAAAGTCTTTCAAAAAATAAAGGAGGAAGGAATACTTCCCAAATCATTCAACGAGGCAAAAATTATCCCGATAGCAAAACCAAAGACATCACAGGAAAATTATAGAGCAATAGTCTTTATGAATATAGAGGCAAAAGTCCCCAACATAATACTAACAATCAAGATTTTTAAATGATTATATATTATAACCAAGTGGAATATATCTAAGGAATGCAAGTTTGATTTAATATTGTATTAATTAGCTTTCTATTACTGTAAAAAACACCTCAGATAATCACAGTTACCTATGAAAAGGTTTATTTTGTTGGTGCACAGTTTTGAGTTTTGAGACTGTGATCCATTGTCCATGGTGCTTTTGGACCTGTTGCAAGATATTACTACATCATGATGGAAGAATTCAGTGGAGGAAGTCCATTTACCTCATAGTTAGATATGAAATAGAGGCAGGAAGAGGAGAGTACTAGGGTTCCAAGGAAATGCTCTCAGTGACCAAAAGTAGGAGTACTAGGCTCTATCTGTTAAAGTTTCTACCACTTATAGCACCAACTAGGTTAAACTGGAGTTTCTTCACTTCTGCTGGTGGTTGGGGTCTGCATAAGCTGCAGGTCTCTGTAGCAGAGATAGTCCATTTCTTCTCCATTACCATTGAGTGACAGGTTGCAGCTTTATGGCAGGCTATGCCTTCCAATGTTGCAGCAGACCCCAGAATTTCTTCTTTCTGGGCTCCTGTCTTGTAAATTCAAAGAACGAAATTTACGAATTAAAATGAGTAAGTGTAAAAGTAGAATTTATTCAGGTATGAACAGAAACAGAACTCCCCACAGGGTGAGAGGGTACCCGAGTTGGAACTTGGATGTGCTAGTCTAGGGCTTTACATAGATAGCACTTGGGTCAACTATTGTTTCACATTTATGCTAACTAGAGTTTGCAAAAGTACTCATGCTATTGGTTAACCCTTGAGTCTGAACTTCCATTCAGGTATGCCATACTTCCATTTTCTCATGGTGTGCCAGAAACCCCAGCTTGTCAGGAGGTTGGGGTCAGCAGATCAAGGTTGTGGCACCGAGTAGAATGGGCATCTACACTGGGCTTTGGCTGGGTGACTAGGGGAAGACAGCTTGGTGTGCCCTGGCTTGCCTCAGGCCTGCACCAGCATGGTGGCTCTCTGAGCTGCTGTATTCTAACCTGCCCTGGCAATCCCTCAACAGCTCTAGGACAAGGACTTGGCTTACATGGGGTCTAAACCTTTAACACATAGATACAAACTATAGCAGATACATGAAAACTAAGCACACTATATTAATGGAATGGAAAGGGGGAAAGAAGTACTAAAAAATTGGCAAAACTCAACTTCCTTTCATGAAAAAAAGTATAAATAGAGATAACTTATTGAACCTGAGAAAAAGCCATGTATGTAGAAAAAAAAAACAACAACTAACATCACATCTTCTGGTTAAATATTGTAGTATTTCTCCCTAAAACCAGGAAAGAGATAAAGAATGTCTACTTGACATTGTACTGGAGGTTCTACCCAAGGAAATTAGGCAAGAAAAAGACAAAAGAGACACCAGTATTGGAAAGGAAGACAAAGAACCACACATATTCATAGATGGCAAGATCTTATATATTGAAAATCTCAAGAAATATAAAAAAATTATAACTTATAAATTGGTTCAGCAAGGCTATAAGATACAAGATCAAAATACAAAAGTAAATTTTGTTTCTATATACTAGCAATGAATAAATGAAAATGAAATTGAGAAAATAATTCCATTTACAATAGCATTAAAAATAAAATACTTAGGGACAAGTTTAGCAAAAGGAGTGCAAAATTTGTGTGCTGACAAGCACAAATCACTTAAAGAAGTTAGAGGACTAATAAATGGAAATGCATCCCATGTTCATGGATTAGACAATGTATTACAAACACATTACTTTACAAAATGACCTACATATTCAGTATAGTTTTCAAAATCGTGACTACTTTTTTTTCTTGAAGAAATTGAAAAGCTGATCCTAAAATTTATTTGGCAATGCAAGGGACCAAGAATAGCTAAAGAAATATTGAAAATGAAAGATAAAGCAGGAAGGCTACTAAATTTTAAAAGTCACTAAAAGCTATTATATTCAAGATAGCATTCTTTTGGCATGGAATATATAGAACAATGGAATAGACTCCAGAAATAAACCTATTTCTTTAGGGAGAGTTGACTTTTGGAAAGGGTGCAGAAACAATTTCCTGAAGAAAGAATAGTCTTTTGAAATAAGAAGTGCTGAGATAAATGGATAGCCACACACCTTAAAATATAATTGGACCCATATCTCATACTTCACAAAAGTTAACTGAAAGTGGATGGCAGACCTAAATATGAAAGTTAAAACTATAAACCTGTTAAAAGTAAACAAAGGTTTAAGTAATCAAAACCTAGGATTAGGTAATAATAACAAAAGATGACACTAGAAACACAAAAACACCAAAACAAAACCAAAAAAAGGTAAATTGGCTATCAACAAACTAAAAGCACTTGTATTTCAAAGAGACTATCAAGAAGGAAAGTGAAAAGTCAACCCACAGAGTAGGAGAAATATTCATAAAATATATACCTGAAGTAAATCACATACAAAAACATATTAAAAAATAGTGCACCATGCTCAAGTGGGGTTTATCCCAGAGATGCAAGGTTGGTTCAACATCTGGAAATCAAACAACATAATTCACCACATCAACAGACTTAAAGTTAAGAATCACATGATTATTTCAATAGATGCAGAAAAAGCATTTGATAAAACACAGCACCACTTCATGCTCAAAACACTAGAAAAATAGAAATAGTATGAACATACCTCAACATTGTAAAGGCTATCTATGCTAAGCCCATGACCAACATCATTCTAAATGGAGAAAAATTGAAAGCATTCCCCTTAAAAATTGGAACAAGGCAGGGATACCATCTTTCACCATTTCTATTCAACATTGTCCTTGAAACTCTAGTCAGAGCAATTAGACAGACCGAAGAAATTAAAGGGATACGAATAGGAAAAAAGGACTCAAACTATCCCCATTTGCTGATGACATGATTCTATATTTAGAGGAGCCAAAAAATTCCACCAGAAAACTTCTAGAACTTATAAATGAATTCAGTAAAGTACCAGGATAAAGATCAATGCTCATAAATCTAATGCATTTTTATTCATAAGCGATGAATCCTCTGAAAGATAAATTAGGAAAACTACCCCAACCATGATTGCTTCGAAAAATTAAAATTCTTGGGAATTAATCTAACAAAAGAGGTGAAAGACCTCTACAATGAGAACTATAGAATAATAAAGAAAGAAATTAAAGAAAACCTTAGAAGATGGAAAGATCTCTCATGTTCTTGGAATAGGCAGAATTAACATTGTCAAAATGCCCATACTAATGAAAGTGCTATACAAATTCAATGAAATGCCAATTAAAATCCCCATGATCTACTTCATAGAAATAGAGCAAGTAATCATGAAATTCATTTGGAAGAATAAGAGACTCAGAATAGCTAAAGCAATCCTTAGCAGGAAGAGTGAAACAGGGAGTATCACAATACCAGATCTTCAACTATACTACAGAGCAATAGTAACAAAAATGGCATTGTATTGGCACCAAAATAGACAGGTAGACCAATGGTACATAATAGAGGACACAGACAAACCCACATAAATACAGTTATCTCATACTAGACAAAGGTGCCAAAAACATACAATGGGAAAAGATAGCCTTTTCAACAAATGATGCTGGGAAAATTGGAAATCCATATGCAGCATAATGAACTAAACCCTATCTCTCACCCTGCACAAAACTCAATTCAAAATGGATCAAGGACCTCAGAATCAAACCAGAGACCCTGCACATTATAGAAGAAAAAGTAGGTCCAAATTTTCATCATGTCGGCTTAGGACCACACTTCCTTAACATGACTCCTAAAACACAAGAAATAAAAGCAAGAGTCAATAATTAGGATATATTCAAACTAAAAAGCTTTTTCTCAGCAAAGGAAACTGTCAACAATGTGAAGAGGGAGCCTACAAAGTGAGAGAAAATCTTTGCCACTCATACTTCAGATAGAGCACTAATTTCCAGAATATATAAAGAACTCAAAAAACTCTGCACCAAGAATACAAATAACCCAATCAACAAATGGGCTAAGGAAATGAACAGACACTTTACAGAAGAAGATCTACAACCCATCAACAGATAAAAGAAAAAATGTTCAACTTCTCTAGTAATAAGAGAAATGCAAATCAAAACTACCCTAAGATTCCATCTCATCCCAATCAGAATAACTATTATCAAGAATACAACCAACAGTAGGTGTTGGCAAGGATGTGGGGAAAAAGGTACACTCATACATTGCTGGTGGGGTTGCAAATTGGTGCAGCCACTCTGGAAAGCACTATGGAGATTCCTTAGAAAACTTGGAATGAACCTACTTTTGACTCAGCTATCCCACTCCTTGGCCTATAACCAAAGGATTTAAAATCAGCATACTACATGATGCAGCCACGTCAATGTTCATAGCTGCTCAATTCACAATAGCTAGATTATGGAACCAACCTAGATGTCCTTCAATTGATGAATGGATAAAGAAACTGTGGTATATATACACAATGGAATATTACTCAACCACAAAGAAGAATATAATTATGGTATTTGCAGGTAAATGGATGCAGTTGGAGAATATCATGCTAAGATAACCCAATTCCAAAAAAACCAAAGGCCAAATGATCGCTCTGAAAAGAAGATGATGATACATAACGGGGGGTGGGAGGGAGGCAAGAATGGAGGAAGGATGGATTGTATAGAGGAAAAAGAGAGGGTGAGGGGAAGGAAAAATTACAAAATGAGACAAACATCATTATCCTATGTACATGTATGATTATGCAAATGATGCAATTCTACTTCATGTACAACCAGAGATACAACAGTTGTACCCCATTGTGCACAATGAATCAAAATAATTAAATAAAAGATATATCCAATACATGACTAGTATCTAGAATATGTACATAGAACTCTACTACTCAAAACCAAAAATACTTTAGAAGATCAAAAGATGTTTCTCCAAAAAAGATAAACAAGTACCCAAAAAGATGCTTAACATCATTATTCCTTAAGGAAATGAAAATTAAAGCCACAATGAGATAACACTAGGATGGTGATAATCAAGAAGATGAACAAGGTGAAGAAATTAGAATCCTCATTCATCGCTGCTGGGAATGTAGAATGGTACAACTGCTTTGGAAAACACTTTGCAGTTGCTCAAAATGTTAAATATAGAGTTACTCATGATCCAGCAGTTCTACTCCTAGGTAGATACCAAAAAGTAAAGGAAAATATATATATCCACATAAAAACTTGTGCACAAATAACTCATAACCACATATTCATCATAGCCAAGAAAGAAAAATAATCCAATTGTCCATCAACCGATACTAAGTTAAACAAAATGTAGTGTATATACACAATAAACTATATTTAGCCCTAAAAAGAAATGAATTTCTTACACATTTTACAATGTCAAAATGAACCTTGAAAACATGCTGAGCTAAAAGAGCTACGGACAAACAATATTGTATAATTTATTTTTATATCAAATATCCAAAAGGGACAAATCCATAGAGATAGAAGGTGGATTAATGATTGCCAAGGAATGAGGAATGGAGGATTGGGGCCCATTAGTGCCTATTAATAAGTGTGCATTTTCTTTAGAGGCAAAAAGTCTAGTGGTAATTGTTGCGAAATTTTAGAAATATATTAAAATCACTAAAGTGTACCTTTCAAAAGGTACATTTGTGTTATATAATTACATAGCCATTCTTAAAAAGGAAAATGTTTGTAAGATCATTATTAGTCTTACCTTTTTCAGAATACTTTGAGGAAACTAAGATTATGAAATGTAAGTAACTTACGCAGTTGGCTTAGATTTTATGCCTCCAAAGTATGTGTGCTTTATACTGCAAAACAGTGTGTGTGTGTGTGTGTGTGTGTGTGTGTGTGTGTGTATAGATAGGTAGACAGAGAGTGAGAGAGTCGAGTCTCATATTCATATGTAAAACTATGTGTATGTCCCAGAGTAGAGAGACAACATTCCATTCATTTCCATTTAATTGATAATCATTTTTTTAGTTTATTCTGTGACAGGTACTGAGAATGCAAAAAGAAATAAAAAGTGAGCTGGGCTCAGTGGCGCACACCTGTAATCCCAGCAGCTTCAGAGAGAGGATGATCGAGAGTTCAAAGCCAGACTCAGCAAAAAAGCAAGGTACTAAGCAACTCAGTGAAACCCTGTCTCTAAATAAAATACAAAATAGGGCCGGAGTTGTGGCTCAGTGGTTGAGTGCCCGTGAGTTCAATCCCCAGTTCAAAAAAAAGAAAAGAAAGAAAGAAAAAGTGGCTCCTGCTCTAAATATGAATTACTTTATTAACTGTGAATGAAACAATGAAAGAAAATCTACTCTATACCTTTAAATGAGCTCAACCTTCCCATGCAAGAAAACCAACACAAATGCCTGCCTATTCCAAAATTTCTCTGTTCTTGACCCGTGCTCCTTTTAACACTTTCTTCCCTTCATTGCAAACTCTTACTTGCTTTTGGTGATGATCCTCTTCTGGCAGGAATGTCTGTCCTTGATCTCCCCATGTCTCCCAGGTATCACTAATGGACTTAGCCCAGTTTCTTAACTGCAGCACTGCTGACGATTTGGACCACATAATTTGGGGGGCTGTCCTGTGCACTGTAGGATGTTTAGCTGCATCTCTGCCTCTACTCACTGATTGCAGTAGCAACCTCCACCCAGCTGTGACAACTAAAATATCTTCCGACATTGCATAGGTCCCCTGGGGAGGTAAATCACCCCTGGATAAGAATCAGTTCTCAGCCTGACATTTTCTCATGACTTTCTGGCTCACACTGCTTGGCAAGCTATACCTTTCCTAAATCTTACCTCTCCAAATAGATCTCCCCAAACGGGTCACACCCACCTCAGCACCACACTGTGTGTGAAGAGGTGAGTTAGTGAGTTAAATTCCTTGATCCTGCTTTCTGTATTCTTCCTCAAAAGCATCCAATTAACAATCACAATAATCTATAGTATATCTCTTTCTCAAGACCCCTCTCAACCTCAAGAGAAATAGTTCTAATGGATTATTTTAGTTCCCGGATCTAAAAATGTCAGCACTGTCTTGCTGTGAGGAGGAAGTAGGACAAGTCAAGGAGGACTTCTGATCATTAGATGCGGTGACTTCTCCAGTTCTGACCCCTCCCTCCTCCGGCTTTCATAAGTGCTACAGATCCCAGGCAGCATTTAACTGAGGGATTTGCCTCAGCTGAAAAGGTTGAAACTGGGTAGGAAAAAGACCTGTATCAGTCTCTGTTCTAGGTCTAAATTTGGAATGCAACTGAAGAGCTTTTAATCTGATTCAGCAGGATAAATGTGAGAAATAGACCATAGAGAAATGCCTACAAAAGGGATAGTTCCCAATGAGCTGTACCAGTCAAGGATATTTCTGTTAGGAGCAGCAACTTCTCTAACTCTCAGGGGAAAAATACCGTTGTTACTGACATGAGGGGACCAGTTTTTATCAAAATTGTGAAATGCGTTGTACTGGAACTTTCTGTAATAGTAACCTTATTCACAAAAGAGAGCACTGCCTGCCTTACATCACTAGGAAGATCACAGGGTGGGTTGGGGTCAGGCACAGCAGAGTCATCAGGGTTTTTCCTCCCTGTCTGTCCTCTTACCTCCATGTTTAATTCTAAGGCACACTCTCTCCTTGTGGTGATAGTTACTGTCCACACCTGGTTTTCTTTGTTAATATCAATCCCCAAAAAGGGCTCTGACAGACTCTATATGAGGTACATCCACCTATTAACCCATCATGGTGTCAGAAGTCAGGGATGATGTAGGGCAGGCCCAAGATGCTGTGGTTAGGCTCCCTCACCAAGGCTTCTAGCAGGCTATTGTTGTTATTATGTAGCCGAGGTCATGAAAAGTAGTGAATGGACTCAAGGTCATAAACATTTGCTTGTGAGCATGTACCCACCTATGGAACCTATTGACAATGTCTTCTTTGGCCTGCATATTAAAAAGGTCTATAGAAGAACTCAGGGATTGGAAAAAACTAGGGTGCTGACCAGGGGATGCTGCTGCCTCCAAACATAGCATGTCTACTTAATCACCTGCACCATGCATCTTCTTCCACCTGTTGAGATCTGGAGTCTGTTTCCCAGATTCTGAGTGCCACCCCAATAATTGGAATAGTTCACAGTATCTTCTGCAGATAACAGATACATCCATCCTGGCAAATGAGGGGGGTGGTACCTGTGGTCACCAAGCAGCATGTAGCACTCCACTGCCATTGTACCATTAGTATGAACTACTGTGGAGAATTGGAACACAGGGGTTGGGTTCCCTGTGAGCACAGAGAAGGCTTTACCAACTAACTTCCACATACAAGACTGAGACTCAAAAGGCAATGGAGCAAGTGAGTTGCATTTTTCTGATTTCCCTGTGGGCAAACAGACCCAGCATAGCAGACTGTGAACAGAGCAGCAGAGCCCAGACACCAGCCCACAGCCAAGGAAAAAGGTAGCATCAGTAGTGCAGATGAGACAGAGAAAAAGCCTGAGGAGCAGCACCGGCAGCCTCTGGAGCCATGGGATGGGTGTTTCTTAGTTCTGACAGCAAAAACTGATGTAGCTTTATGAGAGACTCCCAAGATGAAGAAGTTGCAAAATAAGGGAAAGACTTGGAAACCAGAATAAGAGGAGGATCTCTGAACCTTGAAAATACCCCTTGGCCTCCCCCATAATGTTGATGGAATTAGAGGAGGAGGAGGAGGGGGATCAACAACTGCAATCACAGTTAGTGATAATGCAGAATATGAAGCAACAGTAATTGATGACTGGTGGGCAGCCAGTAGGGCCACCAGGTAACCAAGTTGAACACATTCTGTCTATGAAATAGAGTTGGTGACCTTAGGAAAATAATTTAGACAGGGGTCAGGAGAGCCCCTGGATACTTCGTTGTTATGTCTGTAAGATTTAAGGATAGATGGCATTATGGGTAGTGGCCTAAAACTGGAGAAGTTAGCACCCCTTCTTATGGCAGAGGCTGCAAAGTAGTGAATGCCATGGAGACATTTAGAGGACCAAGAGACCCCAAGTATGTTAGGAGCCAGAAGGGTCCAAGAGAGCCCAGATGTCCTAAGAGTCAGCAGGATCCAAGAGAGCCCAGATGTGACAGGAACCAGCAGAGACAAGAAACTTCAAGAGGTTCTAGGGCTTGTTACCTAATGTAGGTGAACCTGAAATAAGCCCATACTTGGATGTGAGGCACCTTTACTGTCTAATGCTTGATACACTGATGGCTTCAGTTGTGGATAACTGGCTGGGTGGATGGCAATGGCTGTGGAACCAGAGATAGACACTGCCTGGTTTGATACTGTTCAAGGACAAAATAATCAGTGAGCTGAGCTAGATGATGGTAGTAAATGATGTATCCCCCATAGTGATATGTACTGACAGTTGTGCTGTATATTGAGGGCAAATTCTGTGGCAAGAGCTCTTGGAGCTAAATCCTCAGGAACAGGTGACTATAGGGCTTGTTACTGGCTATGCCCTCCTGGACTAGCCCAGGAAATGATGAAGCAAATGCTTTGGCGAGGGTGTAGTGTTTAAAGCCAGTGCCTCTAACTGACCTGGTGGGCTGGATGCACCATTAGCTATAGCATGCAGGTGTGAAAACTATGTGGAATATAGTCAGACAATGAGGCCTACCTTTAACATGGAGTGCCCAGGTAGAGTCCTGCCAGGCATATGTGGTTTGTGTTCAGGAATATCCATACCCTTGACGCCTTGGAGCCACACATAGCCAGGTAATGTGTGGATGCCATGCCCTTAACACAATGGCAGGGTGATTACATTGGCACTTTACTGAGTTCAGGGAGAATCATGTTTGCCTTGATAGCAGTCAATAAAGCTATAGGCTTGTTGTTTACCTGTCCCAGGGGTCAAGTGAATTAGCATATTACAATTCACATCCCACCGGTATTGATGGCCATGTACAGCCAGCCCATCACAACAAAGAGTGATCAAGACACCCATTTCATAGGTCAGGATGCAGCTATGGGCATTTCAGATTCAGTGGAAGCTGCACATCTACTACCACCCACAGGCTGCATGCATGATAGAGAGATATGATGGCCTACTTAAGCAAGGACTTAGGATTGTGGTCAACCCACCTTCTATGAAGGGGTGGGCATAGCATCTGTGGGCAGTAGTGAGAGTTCTGAATGAAGGCCCCATAAGAGGGGGACCAGCTCCTATGGCAGCTTTGCTGCATCACAGAGTAGCACCAATATAAGTCCAGATGACAACAAAGGATGTTGTACTTAAGTCTGGATTTGGGAAGCAAATGTTCTTTTCCTTGCTCCCACTGGGTTGAATCAGGGACAAACTGTGGATTAGACAGGACTCTGGACAATAAAGTACCCCCACCTTCATTGGGTAGCCCTGTTAGCCCCATGGGTAAAAGGTTTGGAGTGTGATCTCCTTTGACACTATGAATGATTAGTGATTGCCCCTCACAATAGGTACATGTAACTTGGTCAAGTCCCATAGGGACACGGATTTTTAAAGGCCACATTTTCTATTTCTCTTTGGCCAATTATGAGTTCCCTGGTTCTGGTACACACAGAGCCTGCTGAAGATTAGGACCAAGCTGTACAAGTGTGGTTCACCACTCAGGGAAGCTGCCACAAGTGGTCACTGCTTTTCTGGGACTCAAAACTGGAATGTATTCTCCTGGATGGATGTGATTTAACTGTGCTAGTGTCTGTAACTGCTTTGTCCCTTTGTCCATAGATGTGTCCTCATGAAAACCAATGTGAACTGGGCACACACCTACACCAGAGTAGCAAACACCTCTACCTGCTGGGTGTGCACTGAAATGCCTGTGAGCTCTGCTGCTGCACTACCCTGGAAAATTTAGACTATGTCCCTGGATGATTGGATGTGACAACAGGATTCACTTCAACATGAGATAAAACTGGCAATGGTTTTAGGTAATTCTCCACGATGCAGCTTGTCTTCTGGTTGTATGTCATTACAACTTATATTATTATTATGACGTGTGGATGCAGGGCTCTGCCTCCTCCCTAAAGGATAATTGCAGAAAACCTCAAAAATTTAGATTGCACAACAAGGAATCCTAAAGAGGTGGATTATAGGGCAGGCCCTAGAGGTGGCTATAGTTAGTCTACTTTGCCTCAGCTTCCCATGTGTCACCGCCCACGGCAACAGTCGCGCGGATATTGTTACCGCCTGCAGCAACAATTGCGCGGGTATTTATCAGAGGTGGACTGGAAACGAACTACTTCTACTACCTTTCTTTTTAGTGGGTTGCTTTCTTGCTTGTTTGTTTGTTCCCTAGCTTATAGAGGAAGTTTTAGAAGAAGAGAGAGAGAGGAAGAAAAGGCTTTGCTTAAAGGAGAATCTTTGCTTATCGGCTACACTTTCAGAGATCTATATCTTCTTAGAATCCTGCTGCTTCTTCTTAAAGGTGCATCCTATATCCTGTGTCCTAAAGGTGCGTGCTAGAAGTGCGTGCTAAAGGCGTGTCTATGGTGCATCCCGCGTACTGCAATCTGTGATCTGTGATCTGCCATCTGTCTTCTGCGATCTATCAGAAGTGCTGCTTCTCCGTGCTTATCCAGTTATCCGTGGTGCTTCCTATAGGTGTGTCTTATATACCTAAGGCAGCCAATCAGTTTAGGATTAAGTAGCACAGTTGGAGCATGCGCCACGGTACCAATCAAGAAAGAATGAGGAGGGCTGGGGAGATAGCTCAGCTGGTAGAGTGCTTGCCTCGCAAGCACAAGGCCCTGAGTTCGATCCCCAGCACCACAAAAAAAAAAAAAAAAAAAAAAAGAAAGAATGAGGAATATCTGTTGACCACTAGTGTCGGGGTTTCCGGAGCCTCGGGCATAGTCAAGATGGCACCTGGCGCTGGGCCAAAAGCGGCTAGCTATACAGTAAACAACCAGCAAATTCTGATGAGTGGCTAATTGATTAGAGCATGCCTCCCTCGCGTAACTGTTCTATGCCTGCAGCTGTCCGCGCGTTTACCTCGTGTACTCTCCCCTGATTGGTTGAAGTGTATATAAGCTTGGCGTCTTCCTGGGGGAGGGGGTTTTATGCAGAAGAGAGTGCAAGAGAGAGGTGGAAGGTCGGTCGCAGAAGCGGATGAAAGCAGGAGAGTGCAGAAGCGGCCGAAGCAGGCAAGAGCAGAGTGAGAGAAGTAAGAGGGAGAGAGGAGAGCGCAGGAGGGGGAAAGTGAGAGAGAGAGAGTAAAAGAGAGAGGGACAGAAAGGAAGGAAAGGAAGGAAGACCGTGCACAATAAACTTCTGAAGCTTCAGACGTATGTCGTGTCTTTCTGCGGCCAGAAAGGGACGCGGTGGGACGTGATAGCTGGTGCCGAAACCCGGGACCCCGGGTACATCCAAGGTAAGTATTAAGTAAGTATAAAAGATTAATAGGCTTTAAGCCCGGTAACAGAGAAAAATTAATAGGCTTTAAGCCCGGTAACAGAGAAAAATTAATAGGCTTTAAGCCCGGTAACAGAGAAAAATTAATAGGCTTTAAGCCCGGTAACAGAGAAAAATTAATAGGCTTTAAGCCCGGTAACAGAGAGAGGTTAATAGGCTGAAAGCCCGGTAAAAGTTCACAGAAGGCAAACTTGTTGCCCGGTAAAATTAGTTAGTTTCAATTTATGAAGTGGTACCAAATTGTGTGTGTGGTGTGTTATTTTTGTGTTTGTTGTGTAAGGCCTTTGATTTTGTGTTATGTGTTATGTTGTGCTGTCTAATGTCATGTTTTGTCTGCGTCAATACTGAGAGCTCTTAAAATTAAAATTTAAAATGGATCCAAATACTTTTATTCACGTGATTTAAAAAGGTTCAATTTAAATTGGGTAAACTAATAAAAGTAAAATGTCTTTAAAAATAACTCACAACTCTCTAGGTGGTTAAGCTAATAAAATATTGATGTTAATAATATGTCTAATATCAATTGCTTCTAGGACTTTTCTTCAACAGGAAAGAGGCAGCAGATCCTGTTCAGGACACTTGTCTGATATCTTGGTTTTTATAAAATAAATAAATTGGAGTTAACATGTAGGGGATTACTCAAATGTGTTTGCAGAGACATCTAGTTAATTTACAAAGTTGAAATGCTAATTGTTAAATAACATCAAGTACTTTTAACTCCTTAAATTACATGGGGTAACATACTTAAACATTATTGGTGTTTTCATAGGTTGGTAAATAAAAGGGTTTAAACTTGTTTTGTGTCATCACTAAACTAAAAACAAGGTTACTAAGAGTTATGTCCTAACAAGTGAAATTCTGACTGTGTTTCAATTAGAGTATCTGAATTCAAAAATTTCATAAGAGTTGTTTCAGAATGTGAACAAAAAGGGGTCAACAAATAGGATAGAAAAAATAAAAGGTTCTGGGTTTAAAATGTATTTAATTTCTGATATAAGCCAAAGTTTAATCTATATGGTAAAATGACATGGTAATATAACAAAGTTTTCTTAATAACACTAATTCATTCTTAACTTTATGTCTCTTAAGTTTTATTCTTTAGAACAATTGTCTTAAAAATAGGGGTTTATACAATTATGGTTAAGCAACTGTTAAAAATTGTACTACGTTATAAAGTCTAAATTTTTCTTTAAAAACTAAAATTGGTAAGAACCAATTCCTCACTAAAATTAAAATAACTCTAACCACAGATGTACCTTATAACCCCAAAAACAAGGTATTGTTGAACATACACATCTCACCCTCAAAAATACTCTTTATAAGCAAAAGGGGGGAATAGGAGCCTCCTACAAGTCTCCTAAAGACAAACTTAATTTAGTTCTCTTCATTCTAAATTTCTTAACTTTGGATAGGGACGGCCACTCTGCAGCTGATCGACACTATAATCCCCATGATGCTCCTCAAGTATGGGCAAAATGGAAAGACATCTTGACAGGTTGTTGGAAAGGACCGGATCCAGTCCTTCGTTGGGTCCGAGGGTCTGTTTGTATCTTCCCACAGGATCAACAGACTCCAGTCTGGATTCCAGAAAGGCTGACCAGAGTTTTACAACATGCAAGTGATGCTGCTCCTCCTCGCAATGATGATCCTTCCTTCTCTTAATTTTCACCAATCCCTCTACAGGTCTGCCAGCCCAACTCGTGATTCCTAGACAAGAATACACTGATCTCTAGCCTTTTTCTTTTTTGCTTTAACAGGAGGAACCTTTGCACTTTACTATTGGAATCATGCTGATCAGACCCAGAGTAGGACAACTTGTTCTGCTGACCTTAACTATACCAGAAATATTACCTTTCCTCCCATGCCAGCTTGTGTATTTCTTCTCTTCATGTTTCTGCTAACTAACACTACTAATATCTCTCACAGTGCTGGATTCTGATGCGCATTCCTACTTTCCTACCAGTCCCAGTTTCTGTTGCAGATACAGAATTGCCAGTGCTATTATCAAGAAACAGAAGAGGCTTTGGCATTGCAGCAGCCGTGATCACTGCCATTGCAGTCTCTGCAGTAGCAGCAATGACACAACCATACAGTAACAACGATCATTTGGCCGAAAATACAGCTGCAGCCTTACAGACCATAGAGACTCTGAACCAACATCTAACAGCAGGTTTACTTCTTGCAAATTGGAGAATGGACTTGCTACAACAACAAGTGGATACCTTGCAAGAACTTTTGGGACTGGGATGTATTTACTTTTTAAGAGCTGTTTGTGTTATCCGTATTGTATTTCAGCACCGCGGCTGGGTTACCTAGAAAAATTGTCGGTCTATTTTGTTAATGTTTATAGATTTGTCAAACAGTGGGCAGGCTTAGGAGCTAGGATAGTATTCCTCTGCCTTGGCCTCCTTCTCTCCATTTGTTTTGGCATGCATCTACGAGCTAGCCGATAGAAAGATCAAATTATCTTCCATCAGGCCATGACCGCCCTAAAGGCCGACAGCCCCCCATTAGTGTGGCTCTTGATGCTGGATCGGTAGTCAGAGACGGGTAATGAAGAAGGTGGCTATGTACCGACCTAAGACAGGAGCTGCAGCATGCTCTGCAGACTCTGATGACGGGTAAGGACATATGCTGACCACTCAACCTAAGACAGACACGGTCCCGAGCCTTAGTTTAATAATAAAGAAGGGGGATCTGTCGGGGTTTCCGGAGCCTCGGGCATAGTCAAGATGGCGCCTGGCGCTGGGCCAAAAGCGGCTAGCTATACAGTAAACAACCAGCAAATTCTGATGAGTGGCTAATTGATTAGAGCATGCCTCCCTCGCGTAACTGTTCTATGCCTGCAGCTGTCCGCGCGTTTACCTCGTGTACTCTCCCCTGATTGGTTGAAGTGTATATAAGCTTGGCGTCTTCCTGGGGGAGGGGGTTTTATGCAGAAGAGAGTGCAAGAGAGAGGTGGAAGGTCGGTCGCAGAAGCGGATGAAAGCAGGAGAGTGCAGAAGCGGCCGAAGCAGGCAAGAGCAGAGTGAGAGAAGTAAGAGGGAGAGAGGAGAGCGCAGGAGGGGGAAAGTGAGAGAGAGAGAGTAAAAGAGAGAGGGACAGAAAGGAAGGAAAGGAAGGAAGACCGTGCACAATAAACTTCTGAAGCTTCAGACGTATGTCGTGTCTTTCTGCGGCCAGAAAGGGATGCGGTGGGACGCGATACACTAGTGCAGAGGAGACATTAACTAATCAGGCAAAAGTAGATCACGCCGTGTTAACACTAACCAGCCGCCATCTTAGGGTTACCCAAACATGTCTTCTGCACCCATGGTCTATGTTTTTATTATGTAGACAAGGTCATGAACACCCTGATTCAGTATATGTACTCAGGGTCATAAACATTTGCTTGTGAGCATGCTCCCATTTATCACAAAATGCCTTCTCTGTCTGGACTACATATAAATAAAAGGCCTACGGAAGGACTCAGTGGGCAGGAAAACTGGGGGCACAGGCTGAGGCTGCTGCCACCTCGGAATACAGTATGTCTACTATCCCAACTGCATCTTGTATCTTCCAACTGCCAGAATCCATAATCCATTTCCCAGGGTCTGAGGCCTATCATGATAGGTGAGAACAGGTCACCTGGCATCTCTGATTTCAGATGCTAGATGAGGGATAGAGTGTCTAGAGGAAAAAACAACAGAGGTCCACTAGACAGTCACAGTTTAAGGTTTCCCACTGTCTTTCCCCACCCTACTCCCCTAAAGACATTCATTTTCTTCTTACTGCCCACTCACTGTCTAATATTCACTTCCACTATCCTTATCTCCATAAGTATTTCCTTCTACCCCAACATTTAACCATAGCCTCCAAAGTCCACTTCCCATTGAGGTTAGGCTGCATATTTTGGAGCCTAGATAGAAATACTGGGAGCCTCTGTCCGTGAAAAGTGAGGACAGCTGCATATGCTGGAACACTCCAGTAATCTCAGTGACTTGGGAGTCTGGGGAAGGAGAATCACAAGTTCTAAGCCAGCCTCAACAATTTAGTGAGCCCCTAAGCAACTTAGCAAGACCCTGTCTCAAAATAAAAAAGAAAAAGGACTGGAGATGTGTCTCAGTGGTTAAGCACCCCTGGGTTCAATCCCTGGTATGCCACCCCACACACACAGGAAAAATAGTGAAAACAGAGCTTATCAGAAAAGAGTATGTAGGCAGTGGTCTTAGCTCAGTGAGTGTGTGCCATTTTAGCCCATTTCAGCAAAATGTGTGATTTTTTTGTAATTTGAATTAATGTCAAAGCTTCAAGAACAAATCCTTTCTGAAGTAGGCCCTGGTAAAGAATAACCACAAATCTTATAAAGCTTCTAAGGAAGTATGGCATTATCCATTCAGACAACACCAAGTTTAAGAATCAATTTGGATCATAACAGTAGAGGTCAGAGCTTAGAGACAGGGTCATGGCTATCAAAGTAGCCCCTCACTTGGGGGAAAATCTCCCAGAATTTAATCTACATTGCCATTCCTGTTCTCTGTTCAGAGATGGATCAAGGAATCAGCAATCAGTGAAAACCCGTAATGAAACATCAGGATGGCCAAACCCATCTTCCTTCAGGAAAATGTCACCTTCCTTAAATGTGACTCACAACTTCAATAGGTACTTAATGTTGTGTTGTACTTTTTAATAGCAATTGCTTCAGTAGGATTAGAAAAAAATACTCTCACAACCAGAGATCACTAAATTCAGAATGATATGTTGGACTTTACAGGTTAGAATAGACTGCCCAACATATGTCTTATTTTCTTGCCACCCTATAAAGGCTGTGGCTGCTGGGGTACCAGCCAGTGACTAGTTAATGACTAATACAGTAGTGACTACTGAAGGTCTCTCTCCTGTGTCTTTGGAGAGATTGCTATCAGCTGCATTGATTATTCCTAATAATCATACAAACGAGAGGCCAGAAGAATCACCTCCTCTGATTTACATATTACAATCAGCAAACATCAAATATTCTCAACCACTGACACATGTAGAGCCACTTGAGGGACATATGAAATATACCTGTGTCCCACTCCATACTCAGAAATGCTGATTTAATAAGATTTAGTTGAACCACGGGCATTGGAATTTACCAAAAAGATTCCCAGTGATTCTATGTACAGCCAAAGTTGAGGACCTCTGGCATATACTAAAAGTTAGTATTCATGAGCTCTTGCTGTATGTTGAGCCTTTAATCAGGTTCTTCAGAAGTTGGGCATAGTGATGCATGCCTGTAATCTCAGCTACTTGAAAGTCTGAGGCAGGAAAATTGCATGTTTGCAGCCATCTTTGCTAAATTAGTGAAACCCTGTCTCAAAATAAAATAAACGACTAGAGATGCAACCAAGGGTAAAGTGCCCCTATGTTCAATCCCTAGTAACTTCCCTGGCAAAAAAAATTCAACATTACCTCATTCAATCTTCATAACAACTGTACTAGGTACAGTTATTTTACCCACTTTATAAATGAGGTACTTGAAATTAGAGGGTTAAACCATTTTCCCAAGATCAAATAGCCAGTAACTTTCAAAAACCAGAATCTGTATCTGGTCTGTAAGGTTAAAGAGTCTATATGTTGATCAGTTATGTTATAGGATTTCCTACCATATTATGCTATTTTATGAAAAGATAGGATTATGATAACCAATTCCAGAACACTAACAAAATATGTTATCAAATGGGAACAAAGGATAAAAATACCTAATAAGTAATGGGAACATGCTGAATCTAAAACAAATAAAGGTTTTTCTACAGCTGGGGGAATCAATTTCTTGACATCATATTCACATTACAATTTATTCTTTGGAGATGGAAAGATGAAAATGACAACCCATCACATAGAAATACTGAAAAAATATCAGTACACTTACACTTTCTATTAAGTACTCACTCAAAAAAAATCATTAAAAAACAAGATACATACAATGCAGAACTTTAAAGTAAACAAAATGATCTGCACCAATCTTTTAACTTACATGAGGAAGTTAAGAAGCAGTCAAGAGGAGTGGCTTGCTCAATTTCATACACATTTGAAAAAACTGACACAAAGTCTCCTGACTACTAGTTTTCAGAATTTGTTTATATCAAATAATGGAGAGCAATTCAGGAAGAGGGATCGGCACCAAAAATGTACAACCTGCTGACATAACATTCTTTCAACCTGAGTCCATAGCATTACCAACTAGTCACACACATTAGGAGAGTCAGCAAAAAGTTTGCAAGTAGAAGGTCTATTGAGAATAGTCTCAGAGCTACTGTCCTCCATAATCTGCATCTAAAAGGATGCCTTTTCCAGAATTACTACCTGACCCATGAAAATGAGGCCACTGAAGCCAACAAAGTTTTCGGGTTCTATTTTCTCAATGTTTTCCAAACTGGTTCTAGGCTCATATCAGAATCATCCAAAGTGCATCTTCAAAGTGTATATTTGTGGGTCATGAACCAAGGTTACCACATGTGAATTTCTGGATGGGAGGGCCATGTTGACAAACTATTCCAGTGATTATGTTGCATATAAACATTTAAGAAGCACTGATCTTAGGCAAAAGCCTTTCCTGCTCCAGGTGGTTTCCCAGAAGACTCTAAATGAAATAAGCAACTTCACGATCAAAAAAATCCGTTTTGCTTTGTCAGTTTTGATTCTGATTGCATGCTGAGAGCCATGAAATTCCACAAGGACACCCCCTAGGCTCTCTGTACATATCATAAGCCAAGTTAGAAGACTTACAGCATTCTATTTCCTCTCACCTTTTCATCTTGGGTGTCAGACCAGGAAAATATGGTAACTTCTGCACTCTGACTCCCTAAAATCCCTCACTCACTGATGCCTTATCTGCCATGAAGAGAGCATCTGAAGAGGAAAATGGCAACACAGAAGCTCCACTCCTGCCCTGCTCTGCAGCGCTGCTCACACTTTGTGGCTTCCCAGCAAGTGATGCTCTGAAGCTCTGGTAGTCACTTTCCACATCTACGCTTTTTATTGTGTCTCTTGGGAGGTTTAGCTTTTCAATTTCTGTCAGTAAAGGAAGTATCATCAGAGTCCTCTGAATAGCATGCAAAGGTCCTACCTCTTTTTATTGTAATAGTTATCCAAAAAAGCAAAAATTCATGAAGAACACCAGATACTTGCTCTCTGAAAGAGAGGCACCACTCCATATGAAAGGTATCTATTTCTTTTTATTCTGAGACTGATCTTTCAAGACATCAATGTGCCATCTGTGATTTTATAGCCTCATGATAGTAGGCCTATCTAATCAAGAAGGTGAATGATCCTGACAATTTAATGTCCTATATCTGTGATGCAGATAGAAAGAAACTGGAGAACAGGAAGGAAAGAAAGAGCTGCCTATACTGTATGTATAAAAATTCCCACCTAGGTATTTGAACTAGACTGAACCATGTATCATACAGATCATTGTATATTATCTAATTCAAATCTAGTGAATCTGTTCAAACAGAATGAACCCCATGTATAAAAGGTAAATTTACTAAACTAGAAGAAAACTAGAAATTTCTTATTCTCCAATCTGAAATTAAAGTGGATTTACATCCCTAGTCCAAATATAATCCAACATTATCAAAATTTCTACAGCATAGTATCAAATAGAAACTTATTTTGGATGAACTGTTATTCTACGAGCTGATCATCAATAATAGTTTCCAGTTCTTAGGAGAGACATGGTAGCATAGATGAGAAATCTAAACCAAAGTTTGGTCCTATGAATTATGTCCAAAGCATGCCTCAGTGTCATGAAACCTTGTGGCGGGCGAGACTCGGGGCCCAGGGTTACGCCACATGCATCCAAGATGGCGACTGGTAGAGAGCCAAAGGGAGTGCTGAATGTGCCTTGAGAAAACCAGGAAGCGTTTACCATTGGCTGTATGATGATTAGTTCAGCCGCCTAGCGGGTGGACAGATATATCTTACATGTATGCTTGAGCTCGTGATCCTTGACCTTTAATAGGATTGGATGGACATATCTGGTTACAATTGCTTATGCATGAGACTGCTTATATATTGAGGGTGTTATCGGAATAAAGTGGAAGTTGCTTCATGAACTTCTAAAGAGTAGGTGTCATTTGTCCCGCTGGTTGGCAGCAAGCGGCAAAACCTTGTATCCATTGACTGTAAAGTTGCACATGTTGAGTGGTTGAGGGGTTATCCCCAGTGGGACAGGGCTTATGTCTTTCCTCCCTCTGTCAGGAACTGGACCTAGGATTGAGCCCATATGTGGGTATGTCCATAGAAAGAACTGTGAAGATCTAGAAAAATCAAATCATAGACTAGGAAAGAAGTTGACAGTAACAAGGTAGGCAACTGTACATAGCACGTCAGTAGAATCAGCTGAGAGAAGAAATATTCCTATCATTCAAATTAGAAAATAACCTTCTTTCTTAATCACAAGACTTGATTTCCTCTGAGGTCACTCTGCGAACAAGAACTGAGGGTGCAGTGGAATTTTGAGCCTAAGATACCTGTCCCTAGCACAAGCACAAGGCCATTTTCGCTTGGTCAGAAAAGCCTCCCATCAAGTAGCTGATTATTGAAGCCAAGACCATTCAGTTGTAAGGCTTCGCCTCTTTCCAGTTTTCTTAAACACAAAGACCTGTGGGCTCCCCAATAATGCTGAAACTTAAAGATGCTGTTTTTAAAAGGCAATGATTATCAACCACCGAGTTTCTCTCCTTTGCCTTTTTTCAGGAAATATTTTAACACTTAGTAGTACTTGTCATTTAATACTTGCATTGCCTCTCCTAATATCAGAACTTGTAACTATTATTTAAATTTTAATAAATTTGTATATGATTGTATTAATTAAATTTTCCCATCACCCAGTCTTGTACATGTGCTTAGTTTCAAATTTCCTTTTGCTGTCTTTGTATTGTCTCTGTGTAATACAAAGCATTTAATTTAATTAAAGCAGGTGAATATAATTGACAATTGTAACCAGGAACTTGGAACCAGACAAAAGCATAATGATGCCTTAACAGGGATAATTCATACCTATCCTGAAAGTTACAAATTCACTCAAATGTTTAGCACATTTTAGGGCAATGTATTGTGAATGATACAAAAATCAATTAACTATGGGCTCTGCCAACAAGGACCCAGCAATCTAGGAAAAGAATTACAAAAAATAACTACTGAAAAAGAGCATGTTAAGCACCATGTCCAAGGCAAGGAAAAACGATCTATAAAAATGAGTTTCAGTTATTACAGCTGTGTAACAAGTTAACCCACTGATGTTCAATACCCACTTCTTATTGCTCAGTTCAGGATTTAGGGAGGGAATAGCAGAGACAGTTCATCTCTACTCCTGACGTCTGGGGCCTCAACAAAACAAGTCAAGGTCTGAGGACTGGAATCATCTGCAGCCTCATTTGTTTGCACATCTGGCAGGTGAGCCCAATAGACTCAAAGGGCTGGTGGGCTGGAACACAGGGCTCCTCAGGCATCTCACTCTTCTTCATGGCCTTTCCACCTGGTCACTCCAGCTTGCCACATGTCTTGAGGGAGAGTGCCCAGGTGGAAACCATGCTATGATCTTTTCTAACTTATCCTTAAAGTTACTTCTGCTACATTTTGTTCATAAATCAATTCTCTAAGGCAAGGCCATTTTTAAAGGGAAGGGGATTAAACTCTACCTATGACAGGAGTTGTATCAAAGAATGTGTGGGTGTGCTTAAAGCCACCACACTGTGGAATCAGGGAAAACTTCATGGAAGTATTACCTTTGAGTTGGGTATTGGAAAACTAATGTAATGTGAATAAGCAGAGGTGAGATAAATGGAAGTTATCACAAAGATCTGCATGATCAGCAGGTGAACATGCAGAAACAGGACTGGTTAGGCAAGGACATTAGGGGTACAGGAAATAAGGCTAAAAATAGATGGAGGTCACTGTAGGGCGAAACTTAAAGGGCACACTAAGGATTTTGGATTTGATGCCGCTGGGAATGGAAAGTAGTGGATTTTTTTTTTATTTAAAGGAGTGATTTTTCCAACTTTGCTGCCATTGAAATCATCTGGGGAGCTTTAAAAATACATAACTGGGTCCCACCACCAACGATTCTAATTTAGTTGTTCCAGAGTGTGGCCAAACGTTAGAATTCTTGAAAGTTTCCTCGGTGGTTCCAAAGTCAGCCACTTTTGAGAACCAGTGCACTAAAGGATTTTGAGAACATCATATCAGGGATCATTTGATGCTTTCTCTGGGATACCAGTAAGTTGTTTGTAGCAAATCTCCTTGTATTAGTTTGTTTGTTTATGGCTGCTTGAATGTAGTACTACAGGGGTCAATAACTCTAAATTCATTAAAATCTAGACTTCTCCTTTTGACCATTTTGTATTGTAGTTTTATTGTAATCTTTAAGAAAAAAAAATTACTGATGTGTTGTGTCTCAGGATGACAGAACTTCTAAGATGCTCACTTGGTTCCTAGGGTTCTGACAGATCCACTTTAGCCCTGAAAAGGAAGTGCTTATTTACAAAGTTCTATACACCCCCTTTTATCTGTTCATTTTAGGACTGCTTACTAGGTCATAGCTTTCTAATTTACATTTTTGTTTTTGTTTGTTTGTTGGTACTGGGGATTGAACCCAGGGGCATTCAACCACTGAGCCACGTCCCCAACCCTTTCTATTTTCTTATTTTGAGACAGTTTTTCACTAAGTTGTCTAGGACCTCGCTAAGTTGTTGAGGTTGACTTGAACTTGTGATCTTCCTGCCTCCCAAGTCGCTGGAGTGCAGGCATGTGCCCACTATGCCACTATGTCTGGCTAATTTAAGTTTTTTTGAGGAACCTCAGATGATTTTCAAAATGGCTGCACTAATTTACATTCCCCACAATATATAAAAGATCCCTTTTCTCCACACTGTCTCCAACGTTTATTAGCTTTCATCTCTTTGATACAGCTTTCCAATGGGTGTAATTTGATATCTTGCTGTGACTTTAACTCGAATTTAACTAATAATTAGTGGTGCTCAGAATTTTTTTCACATACCTTTTGGCCAGTTGTATGTCTTCTTTTGAGAAATGATTCATAGGGTCCTTTGACAATTTTTAAATTGGGTTATTTTCTTGCTTGAGTTATTTAAGTTCCTTATTTAGTTTTGATATTAACCCCTTACCTGGTGTATGGCTTGCAAATATTTTCTCCCATCCTGTAAGTTGCCTCTTTGATAACTGTTTCCCTTGTTGTGCACATGCCGACCCATGTGTCTATTTTTGCATTTATTGCCTGTACTTTCATGGTCATGTTCAAAAATCCATTGCTGAGACTAAAGTTGCAGAGCTTGTTCCCTATGTTGTTCCCACTAGTTTTACAGTTTCTGTTCTTATATTTTAAACCAGTAATCCATTTTAAAATGATTTTTGTGTGTGGTATAATGTTCTGGTTGCCTTGTTCTGTATATAGATACCCAGTTTTCACAGCATAATATTGAGGAAAAATTCTTTACCTAGGGTTTGTTTTTGGCAGCTTTGTCAAAAATCGGATTTACTTCTGAAATTTTGAAAAACTATTGAATTGATAGCTGTGTTGGTTTTATGCCAGTACCATGCTGTTTTTTTTTTTTTTTTTTTAATTTTGTTTTTGTTGCTCATTTGTTTGTTTGTACTAGGGATTGAGCTCTGGGGTGCTTAACCACTTAGTCACATCCCTGCACAATTTTTTTTTTTTTTTTAATATGGGACCTCGTTAGGAGGCAATACCATGCTGTTGTGATTGTAATCACATTGTAGGTTTGAGAATCAGGAAGTGTGATACCCCCAGCTTTGGTTTTTTTGCTTGAGATTGTTTTGGCTATTTAGGTAATTTTAATTCTATGTGAGTATAACAATTTATTTCAACTTCTGTGAAAATTTACAGTCAGATTTGATTATGATTATCTTGAATTTGTAGATCACTTTGGATAGTGTTATGGTTTGGATGTGAGGCGTCTCCCAAAACCTCACATGTGAGACAATGCAGGAAGGTTCAAAGGAGATTGGGTGGTAAGAGTCTTAACCCAATCAGTGAATTAATCCCTGATGGGATTAATTGAAGTGGTAGGGTGTGGTTGGAGGAGGTGGGAATTGGGGTGTGGCTTCTGCCTCTCCTCCAGTCCCAAGGAATGAAGCCAGCTTTCTATGGACTAAGACCTCAGAAACCATGAGCCCTCAAATAAACCTTTCCTCCTCTGTAATTGTGCTGCTTAGATTATTTATTTACTGTAGTGAAAAAGCTGACTAAAACAGTGTGGACATTTTCATGTTATTAATTCCTCAAATGCAAGAACATAGGATATGTTTCCATCTATTTGTGTTTTCTTTGATTTTACTCGTCAGTGTTTTATAGTTTCAGTATATAGGTTTTTAATCTCCTTGGTTACATTCATACCTTAATATTTACTTTTATGATGATTATAAGTGAATCATTCATTATTTCCTTTTCAGATAGTTCATTATTAATATATAAGAATATTACTAGTTTTTCAAGTTTTATTTTTAATTGACACTATACATATTTACAGGGTACAATGTGATGGTTTGAAAACTGTCTGCATTGGGTAATGATCCAATCAGAGTATTTACCATATCCATTCACCTCAAATATTTATGATTTGTTTGTGGTGAGAAACATTCCAAATTCTTTCTTCTAGCTACTTTGAAGCATAATGTTATTAACTGTGGTCACCCTACTATGCATAAATCATTGCTCCTGTCTAACTATAACTTGGTACTCACTGACCCACCTCTCCCTTTTGCCCCCTGTGTCCTACCTGGGGCAAAGGACCCACCTCTGGTAACCACTATTCTACCCTCTCCATCTGAGGTAAATTTCTTAGATTCTAAATACAGTAAGATCCTGCAGTATTTGTCTTTCTGTGTCTGGTTTATTTCACTTAATGTAAGATCCTCCAGGTTCATCCATTTTATCCCAAATGAAAAAATTCCATCATTTTTATTGCTGAAGAGTGTTCCATTGTGTATATGTACCACATTTTCCTTACCCATTCATCAGTTGATGGGCACGTAGTTTGTTTCCATTTCTTAGCTCTTGTGAATAGTGCTGCAATGCACCCGGGGGGGGGGGGTGCAGAGTCTCTTCAACATACTGATTTCATTTCCTTTGTGAATATACCCCGTAGTGGAATTGCTGAATCAATGGTAGTCCTATTTCAGTTTTATGAGGAACCTCCTTACTGTTTTCCATAATAACCTCACTTTATTTACATTTCCACCAACAGTGTGCAAGTATTCCCCACTACATACTCACCAGCACATTTTATCTTTTGTCTTTTTGAGAATAGCCTTTCTAACTGAAATAAGGCATATCTCATTGTGATTTTTGATTTGCATTCCCTGATGATTAGTGATGTTGAGTATTTTTCCATATACCTGTTGGCCATTTATATATCTTCTTTTGCCTTTATTTATTTGGATAATGCTGGGGATTGAACCTAGGGCCTGGTGCATTCACACCACTGAGCTACTTCCCCAGCCTCTACCCATTTTTAAATTGAATTGTGATACTGAGTTGTTTTCATATACATATGGGACATTAACTTCTTGTCAGATGTATATTTGGCAGATATTTTCTCCCATTTTGTAGTTTGTTGCTGCACTCTTGATTGTTTCCCTTACTATGCAGAATTTTTCTTTTTTATACCTTCCCATTGTCTATTTTTGGTTTTGTTGCCTGTGCTTTTAAGATCTAATAAATATATTTTCCCCAGACCTCTGCCATGAAGCAGTTACCCACGCTTTCTTCTAGTGATTTCATAGTTTCAGATCTTAAATTTAAATCTTTAATTCATTTTGATGATTTTTGAACTGGTGTGATTTTAAGGGTCTAATTTCTTCCTTCTGCGTGTGTATACCAATTTTCTCAGAACCATTTATTGAAGAGACTGTCATTTCCACATGTATTTTCTTGGCACCTTTGTCAAAAATTATTTGGTTTTAAGTGCATGGATTTATTTATGGGCTGTACCCAGTACTATACTGTTTTTATGCCAGTACCAAATTGTTTCATTTATTACAGTTTTGTAATACATTTTGAAGTCAGAGGGTGTGATACCTCTAACTTTGTTCTTTTAACTTAAGATTGCTTTGGCTATTCAGATTTTTTTTTGTGGTTTTATACAAATTTTAGAATTGCTTTTTCTAATTCTGTGAAGGATGTATTTTAACAAGGACTAAATTGAGTCTGTAGGTTATTTTGGCTGGTATTGACATGATAATAATATTTTTCCCATTTGTGAACAGAGAATATCTTTCCATTTATTTGTGTCTTCAATTTCTTTCATCAATGTTTTAAGTGTAAAGTTCTTTCACCTACTTGATTATTTCTAGTTATTTTTGAGTGGCTATTATAAATGGGATTGTTTCCTGAATTTCTTTTGCAAATGGTTCACTCTTAACACATAGAAATGCTGATCATTTTTGTATGTTGATTTTTTTATCCTTCAAGTGTACTAAATTTGTTCATTTTTAAACAGTTTAATGGTAGGGTCCTTAAAGTTTTTCATGTATAAGATCTGTGTCATCAGCAAACAGGGATGATTTCACTTTATTCTTTTCCAATTCAAATGCCTTTCTTTCTCACGCCCAAACACTCTAGCTAGAACATCCAGTGTTATATTAAATAGAAGTGGTGACAATAGGAAGCCTTGTCCTTCTCCAGATTGTAGAGAAAAATCATCTTCCTTTTCCTCATCCAAAAGGATTTAGCTCTGAATGTGTCATATATGACTTATGTTTTGAGGTTCATACTCTCGTTCCAATCATGAATTGTTTTTGGATTTCATTGTGTTATTTGTATTCTCTTGTACTCACTAAGTTTTCTTGAGATCATTACTTTGAATTCCTTTTCAGACATTTGCAACTTTCCTTTTCATTAGGATTAGTTACTAGAGAGCTATTGTGTTCCTTTATGATGTCATGCTTCTTTGCTTTTTCATTTATCTTGTGTTCCTTCCTTGATGCCTGTGCAGTTGATGAAACTATTATCTCCTCCAAACTTTTACAGAGTAGCTTTCATAGAGAAATACTTTCACCTGAAAATCAGGTTTACTGTTCCTTTTGAGAAGGGTGTGGTGTCCCTAGTTCCAAACAGATAATGTGGTGTAGCTTCTCTGCAGATTCTTCAGCTATGATCAGTACCAACAATGACTGTGGATGCCTCAGTGGCATAAGCTATAGGAACTTGTAGCACTGGCAACAGTAGCATAGGTTATCAGGGTCCTCAGTGCCAACTGTCTTGGTCATTTTCTTCACAATGAGGATCCCACTTGGTGTTGATTGGAACATAGCCTGCAAGCAGCTACAGCAGTGCTGGGTTCTAGGACACAGGTGCTCTGAGCAGTGTCTTGGTCTCAGAGAAACTATTATTGCACCTGAGTCTTGGGGTATAGTTTTACTCTGTGAGATAAGGTCAAATGCAGATTGTGCACAGAGCTGATGTCTGTGACCCTGAGGCACTACCCAGCTCAGCCTCCCTCCCAGGGAGGGCGGAATGGTAGCATGACTGCCCTGGGAGGCAGGGAACAGCACTGACCTGACTTTGGAGAAGAAGGGGTTCTCTGGAGGTTTGAGCTCAAAGACATGGTTACAGATAGAATTTGAGACTCAAACTCAGTAGGGCACAGTAACGACTAGGTCTTGGGTGATAAGGTACTGTGTAATGGTGAATGTGAACCTTGGAATGGAAGGACACAGCAGTGTCCCAGACTCTGAGATGAGATGAAGCAGCAGAACGGACCCCAGAATGGAAGACTCATTGGTTGGTTGGGCAGGGGAAGCAGGAAGCACCAAAGCAATAATGCCACTCACCAGGGAAGGTGATATCTAGGCAGCTCAGATTCTAGATAGTCCAGTTTAAGAGAAGGGTACCATCCTATAGGGAAGGGTATTTCAACTTACCCAATGCTCTGTTTTCCTAGAACATAAAACACCATGTCACCTCACTCCTGGGATGTGTGGTTTCTCAGATCAGCAGGGCCCCGGGAGGTGATGCACTGCTTTAGCTCAGGCCCAAGGAGTGTGACTACTCTGAGAAGCCAAGGCCCCATTCCTTTGGAAGCAGGAGACTGCTCTAACTCATGCATAGGGCATGACCATACTGGATATCCAAAGTACTATCTACCCAGGTCAGTTCACAAACAGGGGAGGTGGGGTATGATTACTGTTATAGTCAATGCATTATTTTTCCCAGAAGAACTGCATAAATTTGCCTCGGGTCCTAAGGGACAGGTTGCAGCAGTGACTGGGAAGGGTAGATGAAACAGGTCCAGAGGCAGCATGGTCCCTTGGGGTAAGGGATAGCCCTCAACTTGGCTTGGGGAGAATGGGTCATGAGGCAGGGATCATTCATTGGTGGCTTAAAGGCCTCAGGGTTGGAGTGCCAGGGCCACTCACCCCCAAAGCAGGACAAATTCCAGTAGTGTCTCCAGTTCTAAGACAGCACAGCACGGGAACCATGCATTTGCTGGGGGTGAGGCTCCTTGTTGACCTCTTCTCTGAGGTGAACATAACTGGATGGACTTCAAACAGATCCCTCTGCTGGGCTCAGTGCCCTGGGGTTCACAGCAGGAGTCCTTACTTGTGAGTACTCTTGGTGTCCAAAGTGTTCACAGGGGTTTCTGGGATCATCTTGCTAACCTGTTCTCCAAGGGAAAAGTCCCTCCTGTTTCCAAGGTTCCTAGCTGGGGATGGGCTGGTGGGGACCAAATGTTTCCTTCTGTAATGCATGCAGCCATCCAGAATTTCTGCTCTACAGGGTTTCTGGTACTACTTTGGTTTATTCTGGTACTTTCTTCTAGTTATTTTCATTAAAATGTAATTGTTTATTTGGGTGTTTTTGTTTTGTTTTGTTTTGTTTTTGGCTTACTTTATGGAGTGAAGAGTGTGAAGGGCTTCTAGTTGACCCTCTTTCTGATGTTGCTCTCAATTCCTGATATGTGTATATCAGTTTTGTATTCTGCAATTTTTGCTGAATTGATCAGTTCTAACAGTGTTTGGTGGAGTCTTTAGGATTGTGTATATGTTAGGATCCTGTCATTGGAGAGTAGAGACACATTTTGTCACATTTTCCTTCCCTATTCACATACCTTTTATTGCTTTCTCTTATCTAAAGGCTCTGGCAAGAACTTCTAGGACTGTATTGAAAAGGATAAGTGAAAGTGGGCATCCTTGTTCTATCCCTAATGTCAAAGAAAAGCTTTCAACTTTTCTGTTGGAAAAGACGTTAGGTTTGGGTTTGTGGTTCACATCTTACACTGTATTGCAGTACATCCCCTCTGCAATAGTCTCAATGTGGTTTCCCTTTAAAAGTTCATGTATTGAAAGCTTGGTCCCCAGTATGGCCATATTAATAGGTGGTGGGACCTTTTAAGAAACAAGTGTATTGAAAAGATGTTTGTTAATTAGGGTATTATCCTTTTTAGTTTTTTTTTTTAATTTTTCATTTTTGTTGACTCATAGTATTGTATAACATTAGGATTCATTTTGACATAATTATAAATTGATGGAATATAATGTGCTCCAATTCAGATCCCAGTACTTCCCTTCCCCTCCTCCATCTCCCTGTTCCTTTTCCTCTACTGATCTTTCTGCTATTTACAGTTTTTTTAATTAGTGATAATAGTGATATTCACTGGAGTATATTCATATATGGACATATATGGACAGTTTTTCCCTTATCCTGTCCCTCTTCCATTCCCCTTAATCTCCTTCTTCTACTGCCCTGTGCTTTAAAAATTTTATTAACATGTATTAAAAATATATACCATGTGTTAACTATGTATATTAGTGGGATCCAGAGTGATCTTTCCTTACATGCATATAACAAGCACTGATCAAGTATGAACTTCCTTTGTACATACAATTCTCAATATACACCCTTCCCAATCTCTAGCAATCATTACTATACTTTTAGGTCAGCTTGTTTTTAGCGTCCACATGTGAGGGAGACCAGGTGGTACTTGTTTTTCTGTAACTAACTTATTTCACTTAACATAATGTGCTCTAGTTCCATCCATTTTTACTGCAAATTATAGGATTTCACTCACTGTTATAGCCAGACAAAACTCTGGTGTGTGCACAGTGTATGTGCATATACACACACAAACACAAGTACACACACATACATATACACACATATCTATGTGTGAGTATTTCATTTGTACATTCACCTGTTGCTAGGCATGCAGGCTGATTCCATGTTAGTAATTGTGAAGTGTCATAATAATCATAACCGTGTAGGTATAGCTTTGGTCTGCTGATTTCATTTCCTTTGGATATATACCTAGATGTGAGATAGTTAGATCATGGGATAGATCTAATTTTAGTTTGTTGAGGAATGTCCATACTATTCTCCATAACAGCAGCATTATTTTTATTCCCATCAACAGTGCATTAGATTCCCTTTTCCTCCACATCCTTGACAGCATTCATTATTTCATTTTGTTTTGTTTTGCTTTTTTTTAAATATATACTTTAACTGGAATAAAGTAGTATCTCATTTAATTTTGATGTGCACTTCCCTAATGACTAAGGATATCAAACATTTTTTTCACATATTTGTTGACATTTGTGTTTCTTCCTTTGAAAAGCATCTATTCATATCATTTTCTCAATTTTTAGTTGATTTCTTGAGGTTTTTTATTAGGTTTTTTGAGTTCTTTATATAGTCTCAATGTTAACCCTCTGTCAAATGAACCCCTATCAAATATTTTCTCCCATTCTGTCAGTTGTCTCATATTCTGTTGAGTGTTTATGTTGTGGGGAAGATTTTTAGTTGGACGTACTCCCATTTGTCAATATTTGTTTTCTGTACTTTCTTTACAGAAAACCATTTCCTGTACCAATGTCTTGAACTGTTTATCCTTTGTTTTCTTCTAGTAGATTCAGAGTTTCAGAGCTTACATTTAGGTCTTAGATCCATTTTGAGTTGATTTTTTTTTTAACAGTGTGAGACTTAGGGGTTAAGTTTTCTTCTGCATGTGAGTGTTCAGTTTTCCCAGCATCACTGATCCAAGATGCTGTACTTTCTCCAACACTTGTTTTCAGAACATGGATGAAATCACAGTTGGCTGCAGATGCATGAGCTTACTTGTGGGATGTTTAATCTGTTCTATTGACCTATATGTCTATTTTTATGCAAGTGCCATGTTATTTTAGTAACTATGACTCTGCAGTATGTCTTGAAATAAGGTATAGATGCCTGCAGTTTTTTTTTTTCCCCCAAGATTGTTTTGGTTAATACAGGTCTTTTGTGGTCCGATGTGATATTTTTTCTCCTAGTTTTGTGAAGTGTCATTGGTATTTTGATGGGGACTGAATTGAATCCAAAGGTGTTTTTGAGTAGTACAGATATTTTAACAATATTGATTTTTTAATACTTTTATAGACTGTATTTAGATTCATTGTACACAAATGGGGTACAACTTTTCATTTCTTTGGTTGTGGATGATGCAGATTCTTACCCTTCATGTAATCATACATGTACATAGGGTAATGATGTCTGTCTTAGTCTACCATTTTTATACCCCTGCTCCCTCTCATTCCCCCTACATAATCTAAAGTTCCTCCAATCTTCTCTCACCCCCATGCCCCCCTCCTCCATTATATATCAACAACCATTTATCAGGGAAAACATTTGGCCTTTGGTTTTTGGGGATTGGTCTATTTCGCTTAGCATGATATTCTCCAGTTCCATCCACTTATCTGCAAATGCTATAATTGTATTGTTTATGACTGAATAATAATCCATTGTGTATGTATACCACAGTTTCTTTATCTGTTCATCTGTTGAAGGGCATCTAGGTTGGTACCACAATCTTGCTATTGTGAATTGAGCTGCAATAAACATTGATGTGGCTGCATTACTGTAGTATGCTAATTTTAAATCCTTTGTGTATAATCCGAGGAGTGGGACAACTAGGTCAAAAGGCAGGTCCATTCCAAGTTTTCTGAGGATTCTCCACACTGCTTTCCAGAGTGGCTGCACCAATTTGCAATTCAACCAGCAATGTAAAAGTGTGCCTTTTTCTCCACATCCATGTCAACATCTATTATGGTTTGTGTTCTTGATAATAGCCATTCTAATTGGAATAAGATGAAATCTTGGAGTTGTTTTAATTTGCATTTCTCTAATTCCTAGGGATGTTGAACACTTTTTCATATATTTATTAATCACCTGTATCTCTTCTTCTATAAAGTGTCTAGTTCCTTGGTCCATTTATTGATTGGGTTCTTTGTAATTTTGGTGTAGTTTTGTAAGTACTTTATAAATTTTGGAGATTAGTGCTCTATCTGAAGTGTGTGTGGAAAATATTTTCTTCCACACTGTAGGCTCTCTTTTCACATTATTGATTGTATCCTTTGCTGAGAAAAAGCTTTATAGTTTGAATCCATCCCATTTATTGATTCTTGCTTTGATTTCTTGTGCTTTGGGAGTCTTGTTAAGGAAGTCTGATCCTAAGCCAACATGATGAAGATTCGGGCCTACTTTGTCTTCTATTTGGTGCAGGGTGTCTGGTCTAATTCCTAAGACCTGGACCCATTTTGAGTTTAGTTATGTGCAGGGTGAGAGATATAGGTAAAAATCAATATGCATAAATCTAACCCATTTCTATTCATAAATGATGAATCCTCTGAAAGAGAAATTAG